>NC_071117.1:4701250-5375833 GCF_024256425.1 Clarias gariepinus
GCCCCGCCTTGTTTGTCATCTTCAGCACTATCTTTTGAATAGGCATGGGGAGAAAGAGATCAAAAGTAGAGTCATCTATATGAGACCTTGCATATGCGGTTGGAACATGGTGACTTGACGCTCTTTCTGCTCTCTCTGCTATCAGCATGTGCCGTCTGTCACTGGGAGGGATGGAAGACCAGAGCAATGTTTTATCCTTTGAATGGAAATATTCTTCTTCTGTCTCAGCTGGGTCCTCTTTTTCAGATTCTTCTTCATCAGTTGATTTTTGTCCATCATAAGAAGTCCTACTCTTCTGACACTTCTTCCATTTCAGCTTCTTTCTCATCACTTGATTTTACCTCTTCGTCATAATAAGTGCAGTCGTTCATTTCTGACAATTCTTCCAATTCAGCTTCAGCTTCTTCCTCATCATCATGTTCATAATTTTCCTTCATTTCATACCCATCAGTAAGTGATGTAGGGGCCTCTTCTTCAGAAGAATTAGCTTATGCTGTGTACATTGGATCTGTCACATCTTTATTTTCCTGCTCTTCTGACCCCAAATCCTCATCATAAGTTGATCCTTCATCCTCATTATGTTCAGCATTGTCCTCCTGGTCATTTTTTTCCACAACACGGTTACAAATTATCTCACGAACCTCCTGTGCAGTATAGCGTTTTTGCCTCCTCATTGTGCTGCCTGTCTCTCTCAGACTACAATGTGAAATGCCTCAACACCTGCTAGAAAATACGTTTTATTTTTTTTGTCATAACCTTTTCTTGATCCCACACATCAAAGATCCAAGAGCAAAGATGTTTTGGAAAGCAGTATTGTGTGAAAATGTGGCCCATTGCACCACTTTGTCCTGTGGGGTGATTTTGACCCCACAGGACAACAGATGCTATTAAATTGAATAAAACACAAATAACTCACTAAATTTAATCCAAATTTCTTGTAACCATAAAGAGCACAGTGTTAAACAACCCCCATAATTTTCAGACCATTTGATGAATAAAAACACATTTTGATGGCAAAAGATTTTTTGGGGGTCAAAATGACCCCAGGACAACACGAGGGTTAAACCAGGAGTACTCTTTCATGTGTACACTTAAACTTATTTATCACTTGCTAAATGCTTACACTAGCTTCCATGCCCAATTGTCAGCCTAGTGTACCAATTAGGGTGAATCTGCTAGTATCTGATTGTAACAAGAACATCACTCTTAAAAAAACATGTAGAGTATTACCAGTCAGTGTCACAGTAGTTTCCAAACATTACTCAGCTCATTTTTTTTAATTAGGAGGCAATATTTTACTTTTTAGCTGGACATACCTTATAAGTGCTACATAAACACTAAACCTACACAATATGGCTATAAGTATGTGCACCCCTGATAATCACACTCATATGTGGTTCTGCCCCAAACCCTATCCATAAACTCAGTAGCACACAATTCTATAGAATGACTCTGTACTCTGTAGCAATACAGTTTCCAAAACCTGTTCAATGTTCCATGTGAGATCCACAAAACCAGCTTCATGAAGACATGGTGTGTTAAGTATAGGGTTGAGTACATTAATTATTATTATGATTATAACCTTAATCTAATTTCATATTTTTTTACCTTATAAAGCAGAATGTGATGAGACAAACGGACAGAACCACAAAGACTCCAACACCTGCGTACACACCTACACTCTGAGACTCTGTGGATGATGATGTGATAATTAATGAGTGTTAAATGTTTATCAGTGTGATTCTGAGTCATAGATTTACATCATTACTCACCATTTACAGTGACAGACACTGCAGCTGATCTCTCAGAGCCGTGTTTATTCTGAGCCTGGCAGTAGTACTGTCCACTCTGTAGAGCTCTGTAACTCTGTCCAGATCCTACAGCTGAGGATTCATTCACCTTAAACCAGGTGTAGTTCTCCACAGGTGGGTTAGCATCACTGCTGCAGGTCAGAGTCACTGAACTGTCCTCCACTATCTCACCAGAGGGACTGATGGACACTGAGACATTCTTAGGAGGATCTAAAACAAAACAAAAAAAGACAAATAATTATTCAATCAATAAATAAATCAATAACTATTATGCACAATAATTAAAAGATGTAAAATGAGTGTGAAAACGAGGCTCTCAAGTAATTCTATTACAATTTTATCTGTTACTGGCTGTGAGATGATCTTCATTATTAACTTACACAAAACATTTAGAGTCACACTGCTGGAGTCCTGATGTCCGACTTCATTACTGCACTTGCACTTGTACTCTCCACTGTCCTCAGAGCTGATGTTGGAGATGGTGTAGGTCTTTTTATTTCCTACTGATGTCATATCCTTAAACCAGGTGTAGTTCTCCACAGGTGGGTTAGCATCACTGCTGCAGGTCAGAGTCACTGAACTGCCCTCCACTATCTCACCAGAGGGACTGATGGACACTGAGACATTCTTAGGAGGATCTAAATTAAAATTAATAAATGAATGAACTGTTATAAGATTCACAAGCACATAATGTACAAAAATACTGAAGATATAAAATTATAACTTGTGTACATTAACAACCTGTGTGTGTGTGTGTGTGTGTGTGTGTGTGTGTGTGTGTGTGTGTACATAAGTTCAATTTATTTGGCTGTCACGGGAGTTGGCAGGGAGGGAAAGAACCCAACAGCAGACGCTGGTTTACTTAAAGGAATTTAATTTGAGGCTAAAGGGTTAAGTAAACAGAGGTTGGATGAGCGGTGTGTGTGTGTGTGTGTGTGTGTGTAAAAGAGTCAGCGCGCAGCAGCGGGGGTTGCGTGTGTGATTTGATAAGGGGCAGGGCGAAGACGTCCGGGAATCCTCTGTAAACCCTGAAGTCTCCCGATTTTAGTGAGGGGCGCGCAAACTAAACTGTTACAATGTTTTCTAGGAGGGCAGAGAACTTTAGTTCGCTTCGGTGAGGAGTAGGAGCACGGCACACATCGTGAGAATCTGTTTGAGATGGCAGAAGTGCTTATCATCATTTGCCAGATATAACAAAACCAGATTCCTAACACAGGCAGGGTCGTGGAGGAGGAGAGGTCGAAAGAGGTCACAGTTCAAGGAACAATATCAAGGGAAGGTGTGAGGTGCACGAGGGAGACACAGCGGCACAGACTGGTGCACTCAGCATGCTTTTAAGGCCTAGGAATGGTTCTTCAGATACTGGTCTGTCGTGATTGAATGCCGGGCATGCAGGAAACTCCAAGGTGGAGTAAGGACAGTGAGGTGTTTGGTGGATTGAGCTGACTCGTGATAGTTTCTTACTTTTACAATATATAAGAGTAAAGTAAATAATTCTCACATTTGACACTAAGTGTGTGAGCAGGAGAGGGGAGATGTTCATATCCTCTTACAGCACAGCTATAACTGCCTGCATCCTCACTGCTGACCGACTGCAGGTGGACTTTATTGCTCTTGATGGTGTTTGTGGTTAAATCACGGCTGGTTTTGTACCAGATGAATGTTGGATCAGTCAGACTGCAGGTGGTTTTACAGGTCAGAAGGGCTGATTGTCCCTCTGTCACTTCTGCAGGAGCGATCACCTGAAGATCTTAAACACAGAGAGACACATTACATCAGGAAAACTGTACTAACTGTACTAAAGCCAGTAAAGTATTCTTTTGATTCGTTGATTTATTTATTTTTTCCAATGTTAAAAACCATCTCATATCTTAAAGCTATTTATTCCTTTTCCTCAGCACCTATTGTTCAGTTTATTTTTCTAAGAAAGAAAAAAAAAAAAAAAAAAACTCCCTGACCCTCCTGTATCTAAAGAGAGTTTATGGCCTGAGTGATGTATGTAGGAAATAAGATGATTTTATTTACCTGTAACAGTGAGAGTAACTCCAGGATAACCCACCCATTTTTCTGCAGCTACATTTGTTCTGATTCTGAAGCAGTATTGATGTTCATCTGTTTTCTTCACGTCACTCAGTCTGAGGGAGAAGTGTTTCTGTTCATCTCCTAAATACTCCACTCTGCCTGAGTAACCTGGTTCATTACACAGATCAGTCGGCTCTATACCCTGAACTGCGTTTATTAACCAAAATGTTTCTGTCACTGTAAGATTTGTTGGGTGTGTGTATGAGCCGTTCATAAACACTGTAGATCCTTTTAAAGCACAGATATTGTTCTGACTGTATGTCACACTCCATCTGTTCCCAAGAGCTCCTGAAACATGACACATGAAAGAGGTTATTAGAGGTCATTATCCTGAGTTAGGCTTACAGCTTCACCTCTCTACTCTGGAACTGCAGGTTGAAAAAGTAAACATAATTCTTTACCACCGGAAAAAAAAAAAAAAACAGTGTGCAGGATTTTGGCATTTGGACAAATGCACTCTGCTCATAAATTAAAATAAAAGTTTTACAGAATCCATTATTTGGTCTACATTCACTTTTTTATGTTTATATCAGAAGATTAAAACAATTAAGAATTAAATTAAGAATAAATTAAGTTGTCCGTTTCAAAAACACAACTCTGTTACATCTCACACAATGTCATTTCAAGTGAAGCACAGTGTATATATTATTTACAAGTATGGAAATGTGTGAGATTGTAAATGTGAGGTTTACCTGAGATCATGAACAGAAACACCAGATAAAGTGGAGAAAGCATTGTGAGAGACACCATTGCTGGAGAACAGATCTACTAATCTGGAAAAAATATCCAATGTTTACAAAAACAAATAAAAAACCTTTAACTTAATTTCATCTTTACTATTGACCTGAGCAGCTAAAACTGATCTGGATTCACTTTTGTTTCAGCTATACTGGATTGCTACTTGTTGTTGCTGCTGCGCTACTGTGTAAGAACCCAAATATAAGACTTTTTCTGCTTGTTCTGCATGTGATTAGTCATGATTAATGGTATTGAATCAAGAACAAAATATGGAAATTGTTATGGTGAACAACCGAAGAATGTTGGCCGGGCCAAAACAGTACAAAGTAATAACTATTGCTGAGTTTAACTTCTAGTTCTAATTAAGGAGGCCAATATTGCTTATATTCAGGGTTGAGTTACTTGTTTATATATGCTTTATCAAATTTACACAGTGAAGGGGAAATTTCTCTTGCTGTGTTTCTGCAGAAGTTTATGCACGTCATCTCTATCTCTCTCTAATTGCATGCTGGGAGTGAGTGGGCGTGGTGAGCGGTGGCGTGAGAGCTTGTGTGCGAGTAAACTTTCTATCTTTTCTTCTTCTTAAATCACTAATGTTGTAAATATCTTTTCTTTCTATGTTTAGAAATTAGTTGCTTTACAGTGTGTCGTGTGTGTGTGTATATATATGGGTCATAGAAAAATATGTAATATGTGCTTTTTTTTCCGAAGTTGTGGGACACAGCAGCGTTAAATCCGCTGCTAGAATGAACAGCACTGTTGTGATCTTTATAGATAAACTAGAGAAAGTGAATGCCGTGATAGAGAAAAGAATGACAGTGAATGAACACTTTATCCCTGTTTACCCGCTCTCTATACCAGCTAAAAGGATCACCCTAGCTAACATCCCCTCCTTATTAGTGATGAGATCTTAAAATGTGAACTGTCACGACATGGGAAAATTGTTTCCCCAATTAAATTACTGTCTGGGTACAAGTCCCCTCTCCTGAAGCATGTTGTGTCTCATGGGCGTCAGGTCTATATGTTACCCAATAGCCAGCAAAAGATCAACGTGAAATTACATGTGAGAGTGGACAACTTCGACTACGTCCTGTATGCTACATCTGACATCATGAGGTGCTTCGGCTGTGGACAAGAAGGGCATGTGATCAGAGAGAATGCCCTGAGAAAAACGCTTAAAGTGAGTCTGATCCAGGTGACGGTGTCAGTGGACAGGACAGAACTAGTGCTGAAAGCACTGAGACCAATATGGAGAGCCAAAAAGATCTCCAAAAGGATAAAAAAAACAGACAATCAGTCAAAAAACAATAGTACTATAGAAACAGTTACTGAAAACAAAGAAGTGTCCAACACACCTGAGAGCACTGGGAGTGTTAAGTCAGCCGATTCAGTGCGGGAGCCTGCATGTACTGACACTATAGATTCTATACTGAGTTCCTAGCAGACCTTAACCAAAAAAGAAAACAAAAAACACTAATAGCAAAGTGCAGATTAAGAAAAATCACATAAAAACAATCAGTGGGAACAAACTCAGAGTGTGCCAACTGTGAATGGAAAGACTTTAAGTGTGACCTGAGTCCACTATTTATTAAAGAGAAAAAAAAAAAAAAAACAGGAAACCAGTCTACACAGCTAAACAAATTCAACAATAATAAATATTATATATATATATATACAGTATATAATAAATGATAATTAGTGATATAAAAGGTTTTAGCGAATCCGCCGAATCGTATAATAACAAAAAAAAGATGCAAATTCTGCAAATTAACTCAACAAAAGGTATTCAGGCTAAAGAAATTAATACCCAAGTTAAAAGGAGAACTCTGTCAAAAAAATTAAATAAATACAAATTATATATATATACACTCACCTAAAGGATTATTAGGAACACCTGTTCAATTTCTCATGAATGCAATTATCTAATCAACCAATCACATGGCAGTTGCTTCAATGCATTTAGGGGTGTGGTCCTGGTCAAGACAATCTCCTGAACTCCAAACTGAATGTCAGAATGGGAAAGAAAGATGATTTAAGCAATTTTGAGCGTGGCATGGCTGTTGGTGCCAGACGGGCCGGTCTGAGTATTTAAAAATCTGTTCAGTTACTGGGATTTTGACGCACAACCATTTCTAGGGTTTACAAAGAATGGTGTAAAAAGGGAAAAACATCCAGTATGCGGCAGTCCTGTGGGCGAAAATGCCTTGTTGATGCTAGAGGTCAGATGAGAATGGGTCGACTGATTCAAGCTGATAGAAGAGCAACTTTGACTGAAATAACCACTCGTTACAACCGAGGTCTGCAGCAAAGCATTTGTGAAGCCACAACACGCACAACCTTGAGGTGGATGGGCTACAACAGCAGAAGACCCCACCGGGTACCACTCATCTCCACTACAAATAGGAAAAAGAGGCTACAATTTGCGTGAGATCTTTGGGATGTGACGGGAGCTTCATGCCCTGGATGTGCATCCCACAAATCTCCATCAACTGCGAGATGCTATCCTATCAATATGGGCCAAGATTTCTAAAGAATGCTTTCAGCACCTTGTTGAATCAATGCAACGTAGCATTAAGGCAGTTCTGAAGGCGAAAGTGGGTCAAACACCGTATTAGTATGGTGCTCCTAATAATCCTTTAGGTGAGTGTATAATGTACGATTAAGACAAATAGAATTTAACACTTTTTCTTCCTAAGTGTCACCACATTGCACCTCTGCTCCTCCACCATGAATACTTTTTAAATCGCCTCTTTAAATTTAAATGGGGCCAGAGAAGCAAAGAAGAGGGCAATGATATATGCGTTAACAAAAGTAAAATGTATTGATTTTTTATTTCTACAAGAAACACAAAGTGGTGCAGAAAACACGATGGATTGGAACCAGAATGGACAGAGCTAAATTCTTAGAAACCAATTTTATTGTGCAGGTTACAAAAACAAACCATTTGAAATGGAAATTACTAAACTTCCTCCTGAGAGTCTACTTCAAATTCAATTGTGTTAAAAAAAAACAGCATTTTAATATTGAAATACATGTAAATGTTGAAGTAAATAACTAGATAAATAAAGTCTTTTGTAAAAATCTAAAAATACATCTTTCTTTCATACACACACACACATAGCTTCCCCTCAGTCTTACATGCTCACACACATCTTACCCTCACTCACTCACAATAAACACTATGTATGATGGATGCATCGCTTCATGTGCTTCTCTTCTTACCCTGAATCTCTGGAATAGGGTCAATCTGGACTCATCAGGTCACATGACCCCTTTTCATCACTCCAAAGGCCAATCTTTATGCTCCCTAGCAAAGTAAAGCCTTTTTTGAGTCTCACTAATAACTGTTTTTTTTTTTAATCGGCAAACAGCTGTTTAATCCCAATCCAATGTTCTTTTTATTGTGTGTGTAGAAAATGTTCTTAGTTTGAATATTAAATAACTGTATGAGGGGAGGTCAAAGTGAGACTTTTGATTGTTCAGAATGATAGTCAGAGCCACCAATCAACAGGTAAAAAAATGTAATTATAAACTTTTAGCACTGCACACTCAGTACTACATCTAGATTTAAAACCAGACAGAAAATTTTGTGATGCAGAAATGTCCTCTAAAACAGACTGTAACTGATAAAAAAGGTCGGAAATATGTCTGTAACTCGACAGAATTAAAGGGTCTAGATTTGATTTTTTTTTAAGTTTGTTAACAACATCATGCTTAAAATCATGCATAAATACGCTATCTTTACAGAAAAGGAGCCAAGGCCAATGAGTCTGGGTTCGAAAACAATTATGAATTGTATCATTTTTCTTTTAATAAAAAATTAAAATGGGTCCCACAGACCCGAACACAACACAAGAGCTAATATTATTGTATTAGCAAAATACTACATTCATAAATGCAGATATCTTAAATATTTTAAAATGATCTACAATTTTTTTTCAAATGCCCTTAGTAAAATGGAAAACCGAAACGCAATAAAAGTGTTTAAATGGCTTGTAATGTATAATTTATTTAAATTGTGTCTTCTTTATTATTTTATTCATCTTATGTTTTATGTTTCTTGAAATAGCTGATTTTGGATCTGGATTTGATATGATTACATTGTACTGAGCTCGTTTTTTATATTTTTGTATACAATTAATGCTATTTTGTTGCATGCACATTTTGTACGTAAAAAAAAAAGGTATATGCCCCTGTATGAACTGTAGGAAAACCGGGAGTGAAGTGTGGAGCGGTGTGCGACCTGGACACAACAGGACTCATTTATATAAATAAAAGAGAGGTTTTGTCTGTACATTGGTCAGAACACACTCCTTCAATGATGTATTTATGTTTCATACACTGGAGTCTAGTCTCAAAAAAATTCTCTCTCTGTATGTACTCTATGTTTGTCTGTATTTCTGCAGGTCTGTCCAGCTGATTTTCTCACAGCATCACACAAAACTGAATCAAGATAATTTAATGAAACTTTGCCAGTTGTTCAATATTTGCCTTAAATTAATATGTTCAGTAGAAGGGAACTTATGAGCAATTCTGTGCCAGATTATATCACCCTATACAGCGCCTTTTTGGACAAATATACAAAAATATACTTTCCTTAGAGGTGGGCATGGCTATTAGCATCACTCAATATCGCTAATCTTAATTCATCATGAATACAGAGAGTATGCCAAGCACAAAGAAATTGCCATAATGCCCCTGGAAAGCACCCAAATCCTTACAAAACTAACACACAGCACAGCATGGGTCACTCAAAAAAGGCAAATACACTATGAAAACTGACCTTTAAAGATAAATGTGCATATCATTATATGTTTATACTTTCTACAACTCAGTAACTACAAGTACAACTCAGTGTAAATAAGGGATAAGTTACTCAACCTTACAGAATGTGATTTCTTAGTATTATTAAGTTAGACAGAGAGCTCTGCTGAACAGAATGACAGACAGACATGTACGTGGACATCCTGAAATAATATCATCACTGATTATGTTAAAGATCATCTGATTATTTTTTTATTTAACTTTTTAACTATATCTATAAACTCTTTACGTATCAACAATGCATACATATGCTAGTCAATTAGAAACAATTGCAACCTTAAACAGGAAAAGCTGTCTGGAGTGTAGATTCAGCACTTAAAATGACTTTTAAATATAACAGCCACACCTCTTCCCCAAACTGAAACTTACAGGGAACAGAGAAAAAAACAATCAGGGGAAAGAAGTTCCGAAAAAAAAGAAAAAACTGTTTGCACCAACTTTTTTCCCAGATCACCGGTAATTTCAATTCACTTCAATTTTATTTGTCTAGCGCTAAACAAAATAATTATTTAAGTTTATATGGAACGTAAATGTGTATGAATTAAAATGGTCCGAGGGTGACAGTGGCAAGGAAAAACTCACTGAGATGTTAATAGAAAGAAACCTTGAGAGGAACCAGACTCAGCAGGAAACCCATTTATACTGTGTTAGGTGCCAGGCAGTTTAGCATGATGTTAATTGACGTTAATATGGAGTCCAGGTAGTTATTGGAGACTCAGGTAGACTCAAACTGGAAAAATTGTCACAACTATCATTTGATCCTTTCCATGGCTTCCATTTGAAAAGGATAATAAAAGTAGAATTAAAATTTACATGACCATTACTAATTAAATATTTTCATTTAATAGTACTGTAGTTTTGTATGACCACGCAAAAATCTATCGTTCACCCTTTTGTACCCAAGCATGTAGTTGAAGACACAAAGTCTAATGCAAAAACGGCTCGGGTTACTTTGTTGTAACCCTGTTCCCTGAAAAGGCGGGAACGAGATGCTGCGTGAAAACGCTATGGGAATATCTTTTCGTGTTGCCGGTTGTGAAGCATGTGTGTACCAAACACGCCAAATTTTGGCTTACAGTAGTTGATCAATTGGAATGGTTATTACCGTCGCGCTCACCGCCGCGTGAAAACGTCAGCGGCCAAAATAAATCAGTTGCATTTCAAAGTCATTCGTAAAATGGCCGCCAGGTGGCGCAAAGTGACATTTTCGCTCGTTGCCGTAAATACAACAGTGACCGTTATACAGCGTATCTCTGTATCTGTTTATTGTTATTTAAGTTCTGGATTATTTCAGGTACTTTAAACACATTGTTGGGTTGCTCATGTTGGCTCATATGAGATGTAGTTTACAAATGAACACCTGGTTGGGTTATTTTGACCCAACAACTGGTTTATTCATTATTCTTTCCTTTCTCCAAATATCAGCCTGCAGAATGTTTAAAATATTACTGTTATTGTGTCACAGGTGTAGTTTTAAGAGTTGTTTAGGCAGGAATGCGTGTGTATACAGCTCAAAACCTCCATCAGTTGTTAAAGATAGCGGCTATTTAGAAAAAATGCCCAGTGATTTCTGAGCTTCAGGAAATCTCCCGGCACTCTGCGCATAACACCGGGCCAACTCATGTCGGAAATAATTTATAAACGGTTTCTAAACGTGGGCTATTGTTTTTTTTTTTTACTTATAGTATTTGTTGATTTAATTTAAATGAAGTTTGGGCTCAGGACTTCAGAATCCTCATTAATTTACTCCATAGTTTTAATCAGCGCTCAGCCGCATGCATGGAGTTTTCCAGAGCGCAACGGCAGAAGTAGACTAATGATTATGACCGCGTCGGGAAAACAGCAAGCAGACTTTAAAAAAAACGTTTGCGTTCATTTTCTGACGCGCTCAAGTTCACCAAAAACAATACAGAGCAGCGCAGCTTACAACACTTACAAAATCACAACACTTACAAAATCACAACGTTTTTTCGTTATTGTGAGTGCGCTTAAATAAAAGTTAAGTCTTATAAAGGCATGTAGTCTTATATAGTTTTATTATATAGTTTTTGCACATTAATCTGACAGCAATTTTTTCAGCCTGTCACGGCGTGCGCCCAAATCAATATCGCTCCTCGCTCACTAGTTAGGCGGCCTCCCCTTCAGACATGCGAAGCAGCGGGACCGCAGAATTACACATGACTGGTGAGCTATCGTTACTATGGTTGCCCGGGCTTGCACTCCGCGCTATAAAATACTCGGGGTTTGTTGGGCTACAGTGGATTTTACTACGCACTGTGTATGCAGCGCGCGTGCAACAACGCGGAAGTGCGGCATGCAAGCAGGGCAAATGGAACGCGCCCGGGGACTTCAAAGGAGCGAGAGGTGGGAGGGGCCGGTCCGGCCATCCGCGGAGAGCAGAGTCAGCGCGAGCAGACGGATGGCCATTGCACTCACACCGCGTAGTAAAATCCACTGTAACCCAACAAACCCCAATCATCACCAGCCGTGCCTTATTCCGTCATGTCATGTGGGCATTATAAGCTTTGTATTGAAAACTTCTAACTAAAAAGTGGCAGCTGGCACGCCTAAAAATAGACGCAGGTTATTTTTTTTATAGTCTAAATAAAAACCCTCCGATTTAATTTCCTATAGTCTAACCAGCGCTCAACCGCACGCATAGTTTTCCCGAGCGCGAGGAATTTTTTTTGTGCTAAATAATGTTTATGCAGTATAAGAATTCCTATTAATCCTGGGTTGTTCTTTTAGTGTCACTATAGTGCTTTACAATGCCAGACAACATTCAAATACAAATGATTCACCCTCCCCAGGTGTGAATCGGCTGTTCTCACCTATACATTCAGAGAAACTGTAATGGACCTCTCCACACTTTAAAAACCACTTGAATCTGAGGCTCTTCTGGAGACTTTCAGTGATTTCAATTTGTGTAATTTTAATCTCCTGGATTCTAGATTCTAAAGTTGACATTGTTACCTTTTTTAATCATTGGAATGGAAGAACTTGTTATTTTCCTTATGATAGCATAAATTGCATTGTTTTTAATCAGTCTATACACAATAATATTATTTGGTATTTATTTATTTTTTATTTTTTTAAACGGGTATGGGGGCTATCTTGGTTCATTAATCTCCGTGCCTGGTTTAGTATTCAGTGCGCATCTGTTATATTACAACTATCATAACACTCAAATACCTTTTATTGGGGGTTAAGTGACTGATGTGCCTAACATTTTTCAGCTGAGCCTTTGTTTCACTGAATAATCAACCACCGCGACACCCCCCTCTCTCTCACACACACACACAGAGCCGACCAAATCATTAGCACGTCCCTCCCCCAAACAGCACAGACATTTACTTACACCTGAACTGAGTTGTTTGAGTAACATGGGTCGAACCCGTTACAAATCATAACAGTCTACTGCATTTCATTCTTATAATAACGCAAAAACACAAGCGGGGCGGAATGACCGACATCAGCTGACGCAGTAGAACGTCCTAACACTGTTTTAATTTTATGGTTATTTATTTCAGTTAATAAATCTACTATAAATTTAAAGAACACAAGAAATAAGATGACACAAATCCATACACGCTTTTTTTCTAATTACAAGTGATAGAATCAAAAGGCTCACTGTGTTAACATTTATTGTGCTTAAATTTGATCCTAATAAGATTTGATTTAATTTAAATTCTAGAACAGTGGCAGCTGGAACACCTAAAACAGATGCAGGATTATTTTTTTATAATCTAAATAAAATGCTGTTTTAAACGTGGGCTATTGTTATTTACATGCAATATTTGTTAATTTAATTTAAATGGGGTTTGGTCTCCGGAATGTTGAGCATCAGGATCCTCTTCTTTACTTTCCTACGTAGAATCAGCGCTTAATCGCACGCATTAAGTTTTGTAAATTCGTTTAATGTTTAATAGTAAATAATGACCCCCGTTGCGCTGTACCACCGCTCGGAAAACCTTATGAAATACAAGTTTAGGACAATTATGATGATCTGCCACGGCGTGCTCGTGTGATGGGTGTACGCCCAAATCTACTATAACTACTCCCTCACTCCGTAGGCTCCCTGAATAGGCAGCAAAGGGACGGGAGCCGCCTATTTGTGCCGGCTGGCGATAATTAACGTTAATATGATCTCGGGCTTGCTCCGCATTATAAAAGCAAGGCGCGGAGGTTTGTCTGAGGTCTGGGAAGTACGTGATGTAATGGAGAATATGAAAGAAGCATGTCAGTGGGGAGATGTGACGCGGCCCAGGCGCTTTAAACAAGGGCACTAGAATTCCGCCCTTTGATCTCCGCAGAAAGGACAGCGCGAGCTCCCGCGGCATCTTCACTCCCGCACCGCGCCCGCCCTCGCAGCCCCGCTGCCGAAGAGGAAAAGTGTGGTTAGGTTTTTGCGTCAGCGAGAACTCGCGCCGGCCATCGACAGCGGGAGAAGCGCCGTTACGAGGGAGCGTGCAGGAGCGCTGCCTCCGCGTGCTCAGTTCTGCCACTCGCACCAACACTTATCGTCAGCTGTGTGCCCGCATGCCAGTGTGGCACAGCCCCCAGGACTGCACATGCACAACCTTTATCCCATTCTTTCCATTCTCCCTCCTTCAACACTTTCCTTCCCCATTTTGCCTAAATAAATTACCCTTTTCCCGTAAGACCTCTCCTCGTGTCCGTGCTTTATGGTGCCGCCCGTGCAACATGGGTCGAATCCGTTACAGATCATAACAGTCTACTGCATTTCATTCTTATAATAACGCACAAACACAAGCGGGGCTGAATGACCAACATCAGCTGACGCAGTAGAACGTCCTGACAATGTTATAATTTTTATGGTCATTTATTTTAGTTAATAAATCTACTATAAATTTAAAGAACATAAGATATAAGACGACACAAAACCCTACACGCGTCTTTTCTAATTACACGTGATAAAATTTAAAGGCTCACTGTGTTAACATTTATTTTGTTTAAATTTGATCCTAATAAGATTTAATTTAATTTAAATTCTACATTTGTATCGTCATTTTAGTTCTGTGATTATAAATTTGTTTAACTACAATGTTTTACTTGATTTTATCCGCTACTACGAGCAGAGAATGAACTAAGGCATGAGGCGTCAGTCTGTAGTTATATAGCGCCACTCAACGGTAAAAGCCAGCAAACGCACAAAGCCAAACGGTACCGCCGAGCGCGGCGACGGTAGGACCTACAGTCCGATTGATTAACCACTGTATATAACCTCGGTCAGGTGACGTCATCTGATTAGATGCACCTGCAGGTTATAAATAGGAGTGAGCCGGCAACATTCCTCAGATTGATTGTCTGAACGGACGTCCGGTCACGTGGGCAGTGCGGCATTGGGACGCAGCATCTCGTTCCCGCCTTTGTCAGGGAACAGGGTTACAACAAAGTAACCCGAGACGTTCCCTTTCAAAGGCTACACTCGATGCTGCGTGAAAACGCTATGGGAACGAGAGTACCAACGTCGCCACACTGCGAGTGTCTGGACCCCGCATTGTGTAGTGTGTGCGCACAAGGCTGAGAGGTCTCAGAACTATGTCTGGGAAGCTGACTCGAGGACTCGTGAGCCCGGAGTGACAGGAACATCCAGACTATAAAATCTAATAAATGTGTGCGGAGAGGACCAGCCCGCCGCGTCACACACTTGTTGCAGGGGAATACCTCTTGCTAGTGCAATAGATGAAGCAATCCCCCTGGTTGAATGAGCCCTGATTCCTAGAGGCGAAGTGAGCCCACGCGCCTCATAGGAGAGAGCAATAGCATCTCTCACCCAATGTGACATGGTCTGCGTAGTAGCGGCCGCCCCCCGGTTGCGGCCTCCATAGCAAATAAAGAGCTGCTCTGATTTACGCCACTGGCAGGTGCGGTGGACGTAAATCCGAAGAGCACGTACTGGACATAATAGGTGAAGTTTCTCCTGCTCCGAAGCTGTAAAAGGTGGAGGACAGAAGGCTTTAAGAACAACAGGGTGCATGTTTGAAAATAGAACTTTTGGAAGATAGTTCGGGTGAGGATGCAGAATGGCCTTGACTAGCCCAGGGGCAAAGTCCAGGCAGGATGGGGAGACTGACAAGGCGCGCAGATCCCCAATCCTCTTGAGAGAGGTAATGGCCATAAGAAAAACCATCTTAAGAGTCAGAAACCTGTCCGGCGCTGACTCTAGTGGTTCGAAAGGAGTGTCAATTAGACCTTCGAGCACGATAGATAAATCCCATGAAGGGGTCGTGGCTCTAGTGGGTGGCCTCAACCGTTTAGCTCCACGAATAAAATGGGCAACTAAAGGGTGTTTTCCCACAGTAATCCCCTCGATTGGAACGTGGCAGGCTGAGATAGCGGCCACGTACGTCCTAAGGGTACTAGGGCACAAGCCCGAGGACAACTTATCTTGCAGGAACTTCAGCACTGAAACAATTTGGCAGTGGACTGGGTCTACCTGCTTCGTCATGCACCAACTTTCAAAAACATTCCATTTAAGGGCATAAGCTTTTCTAGTGGAGGGAGCTCTAGTGGCTAGAATAGTGTCAATAACGCTGGCTGGGAGACCAGCTTGACTTAGTTGGTCCCGTTCAGGGGCCAAACGTGAAGGTTTCAAAGCTCCGGTCGGGGATGAAATATTGTCCCCTGCGCCTGAGACAGAAGATCCCTCCTCACTGGAATCATCCAAGGTGAGCCATCGAGGAGAGATATTAGATCCGAGAACCATACTCTGGCCAGCCAACGAGGCGCTATCAGTAAAAGGCGCAAACCGTGTTGACGGACCCTCGCCAGGACTTCCGGGAGCAGAGATATTGGTGGAAATGCATAAAGGCGTAAATTGGGCCACGTATGGACCATTGCGTCCAGACCCAGGGGAGCTGGATGAGTCAGAGAGTAGTAGAGAGCACATTGTGCTGTCTCTTGGGAGGCAAAGAGGTCCACCTCTGCTGTAAAGAATCTTTCCCAGATTTGGCTGACTATGTCGGGGTGGAGTTTCCATTCCCCGTTTGTCACAGCTTGTCTGGACAGTAAATCTGCTCCCACATTCATGTGCCCTGGAATGTAAATCGCCCTGAGGGACAGGAACTTGTCCTGTGCCCAGAGCAGAACCTGATGCGCTAGCTCGTTCAAGCGGCGCGAGTGCAGTCCGCCCTGGCGATTTATGTAGGAGACTACCGATGTATTGTCCACCCGCACTAGAACATGGTAGCCTCTCAGCTGCTGGAGAAAGTGCTGTAGGGCCAAAAATAAAGCCATCATTTCGAGGCAATTGATGTGCCATGCGAGAAAATGACCTCTCCAGCGCCCTTGAGCTGGACGGCCATCCAAGACCGCACCCCAGCCGGTAAGGGAAGCGTCTGTCGTTAGCATTTTGTGACGACAAGACGGACCTAGAGTGGGACCCAAGGTGAGAAACTGGGGTCTGAACCACATAGAAAGGGTACGACGTCCTTCGAGCGTAACCCTTATTCGCCTTCGGGGATTGGCCCTTGTATGAAATCCCCTGGCTCTTAGCCACAACTGAAAAGCTCTCATGTGCAGAAGGCCCAAAGGTATCACCGTGGATGCAGCTGCCATGAGGCCTAAACATTTTTGAAAGTGATAAATAGTCACTTCCTGGTCTTGTCTGATTTCCTTGAGGGCGCTGAGGATGGATTCGACACGAGCGGGAGACAATTGTGCCCGCATAGTGATCGAATCCCATCTGACACCCAAGTATGTTGTCCTCTGAGCCGGAACGAGAACGCTTTTGGTAGCGTTGAGTCTCAATCCCAGCGAATGAAGATGAGCTAGGATGACATCGCGATGTCGGAGCGCTAGCTGCTGAGACTGGGCCAGGATTAGCCAGTCGTCTATGTAATTGAGAATACGGATGCCCTGGAGTCGCAAGGAAGCCAGGACAGCATCCATACATTTTGTATATGTGCGGGGTGACAGAGCTAGACCGAATGAAAGGACCTGATACTGGTAAGCTTCTCCCCCGAAAGCGAACCTCAGGAACTTCCTGTGTTGTGGCAAAACTTTTATGTGGAAGTATGCGTCCTTTAAATCTATCGTCACGAACCAATCTTCTGGTTGGATTTGCGAGACAATCATATTGATGGTTAACATCTTGAATCTGTACTTTTTGAGATAGCGGTTCAACCCGCGAAGATCCAAAATCGGACGCAGCCCCCCGCCTTTTTTGGGAACCAGAAAGTAGCGGCTGTAGTAGCCTGACTCCCTGTCTGGAGGAGGAACCTGTTCTATGGCTCCCTTCTCCAGCAACACCTGGAGTTCGGAGTTTAGCAGATGCGCTCTCTCCGGTATCACGGAAGTGTAGACCACGCCGTTGAAACGCGGAGGGCGATGAGCAAACTGAATCCTGTAGCCTTTCTCTACAGTTTTTAGCACCCAGGGAGATATGCCTGGCAGTAGCTTCCACGCTGCCAGTTTCTCCGAAAGGGGTACAAGTTTTAGTGCGTGGGGGGTGTTAGTGGTTCGGCATCCTGGAATATAGCAGGATAAAACCGAGGCACTAACATATCTCTGGAGGTCGGTGAGGTCCAAAACACCAGAGGCGGCGGAAACTGAACACCGACCCCCTGGGGGTGTCCGGGGGGGCATGCTCTTATAGGAAAGAGAGTTGAGTGCCGTTCCCCGGGGGGGGATCACCCCCACAGTCCTGGGCACGTAGGCTTCAGGACTTAGTCTGAAAAGAAGACTAAGTGCGGCAATCTGATCTTTTGGAGGCAGCCTGTTGGGGGCGACGAGCCGTACCCCAGTCCTTACGGGGGGGTGCCCGGCTGCTGACGCTCTCTTTCTGTGCCTCTCGCCTGGTGAGATTCAGATCTGGCCGAGGCTGGGTGGCCGAGGGCCTCGACTCTTGAGCACGGCGTGGGAGAAATTTCCCAAAAGCCTGTTCATACAATTTAGCTTCTCGGAACCTAGTGGCGACGGAATTCACAGCGTCGCCAAATAGGCCGGAAGGTGAGACAGGGGCATCAAGGAGGAATCTTCTATCCTTGTCCTTGATGCCTGTCAGGTTTAACCACAGGTGCCTTTCAGCGGTCACCAAGGAGGCCATGGAACGGCCGATTGCACGGGCTGTCTGTTTAGTCGCACGCAGGGATAAATCAGTAGCCCGGCGTAATTCATTGAATGCGTAATTCATTGAATGATTCAGTGTGCCGCTCGTGCTCAAATCTTTCAGCAGATCAGCCTGATACGCCTGCAAAACCGCCATGGTGTCCAAGGAAGCGCCGGCCTGACCTGCTGCTTGGAACGCTTTCCCTACCAGGGTAGAAGAAGTTCTACACGGCTTGGAGGGAAGTGTTGGTTTCTTTAATGAGGATGATGTTCCAGGAGAGAGAAAGCCCGCAAGCGTCTCTTCTATCTGGGGCATCACCACATAACCTCGTGCTTTTGCATCAACGATGTTCGAATAAAACGAAGTCGATTGTACAAAAATACGGGGAAAAAAAGGATTTCTCCACGAACGAGATAACTCGTTGTGGAGGTCATCAAAAAATGGGAGAGAGCGGTGTTTTGGCTCCATCTCCTGGCCACCCGACAAAAGTCTGTCATCTAATTTAGATTGTTTTGGGTGAACCTGCTCCTGTGGCCAGTCAATATGCAGTTGTTCGACTGCACGCGTTATAACTTCGAGCAATTCCTCATATTCTCTCTCATCTTTTGAGAAGCGTTCTGCGGAAGCAAGTCTCTTCAACACACCCGCGAGAAGCACCGGAGTGCGCTCATGAAGTGGAAGGAGAGACATCGGGATCGGGGGAGAGGGCGAGAGAAAGGAGGGACTCCGTCTCTCGCTCCTCGGACAGATCTGCTTGTGATCCCCATGAGTGCAGCGCGGCTCGTGGTTCCCTAAAGAACGCGAGACACGCGCAAAGCAGCTTCATGGGGAGAAGATCACAGTGCTCACACTCTCCATTAAGCCCTTCGAGAGCGTGCTTTTCACCCAAACATTCGAAGCAGAATGTGTGCATATCGCCCTCCGAAAGGAAATTTTCACAAGGAGGGGGACATCTAGTTCTAAACTCCGCTATACTATCTGGTGAGTTTTATAGATTTAATTCTGCTTATTTTTGTTATGCTTGCTGACACACACACGCGCACAATGCGGTGAAGAAAAAGATCTGAGGAATGTTGCCGGCTCACTCCTATTTATAACCTGCAGGTGCATCTAATCAGATGACGTCACCTGACCAAAATTTGGCGTGTTTGGTACACACATGCTTCACAACCGGCAACAACAAAAGATATTCCCATAGCGTTTTCACGCAGCATCGAGTGTAGCCTTTGAAAGGGAACAAAACCTCTTCTTTAAACTGAGAATGAAATTACACAAATTTGTGTAAAGAACTCGTCTTTTATTTTCATTAAAATTGTCAGTCATTTATAAAAACTCTCGTGTTAAACTGATGTCTTCATTTTCATCGCATCAGTCTTCAGTTTCTTCTTTTCAAAATAGGTCAAAAGCTGTGCTTGAACTGTTCCTTTGACCATTGCAAAAATGCGAATTCTGATTGAGTAATTGACTGTTATTAGGTTTGATGATCATACATAGAGAGTTTTAATATTTTATTTTTATGACGAATTATACAGTACATAATTTGTGTCACAGCATTATCAATCTAAAGGAGATGGTAAGGGGGTGATGCTTTTTGTCCCTTTTTTTCTACAGAGAGGATGTCACCCCCCCGACATCCCCTCTTAAATCGAGCCCTGGAGATTTCCCAGCTTGCAGCTTTGTCTCATGAACCACTCAGGTCAGAGACATCCCCATGTATGTAATACACTGCTGTATGTGGTACAGAAGTCCGGCAGCTGATGATCGAAACGTTTCATAGGTAAAGAAGTGAGATAGACATTAAATCTCACCTCTATTTATTTAATATTTTTTTTTTCCAAAGATAAGCAGATGTTTAAAAGTAATCCAATTGCATGATGTGCTCATACAGAGCTGTCACACTTTCATTACCAACAGTGAAAAACAATAAAAATAATAAAATGCACAACACAAATAGAAAACAAGCCACGCACATCTCAAATATCTCCATAATTTCCAGCAAATACAGACAATCAGGAAAATATAACAAAACTCACAAAGTTCCTAATTTGGGAACACAAATTACAACCTGACTAAATCAATAAAAAGAAAAAAAAACTCTCTGCTGTTTATATTTGGGAAAAGTACACATTATAAGGACATTTAGTAACTTAAAGTAGAAAAAAAATATTGTTCTCTTACTGTGCCTTCTTGACCTTCACGTGCAGCGACCAAACTACAACTAAAGAAGAGCGTGAGAGAGTCTGTGGTTAACAAGACAAGAATTACAGTAAACACACCCTTCAGTTTCCTCCTTTTTTTTTTGCTCATGATGACCATAATCACATTTTAATGCATTAAATAATTAATGGAATTATATATATATATATATATATATATATATATATATATATACACTGCTATGTTCAAACCCATGTCTTTGCATTAGACTGAACCTGTACATGCATTGTATTGGGGAGGTTTTAACACCAGTGTGTAAACAAATAACCCCACAACCTTCACAACTGAAGAAGTAAAACACCATGAGGAATATACAGTATATGTTTGAAACTGTTACATTTAAAAGAAAGAATTTATACAGGTTATACTGTAAAAAGTAATTGCTGAATATACTTTTAAAAAAGCTTCCTAGAACTGGCCAGCCATCTAAACTGAGCAATCGGGGGAGAAGGGCCTTAGTCAGGGGGGTGAACAAGTGTCCACTTGAGGATGATGGCGGAGCCTCCACTTGAGGCTCACTGAAGATGGCGGAGCCTCCAATTGAGGCTCACGGATGATGGCGGAGCTTCCACTTGAAACTCACGGATCATGGTGGGACTTGCACATTGTTCTGCCGCAGGGCAGGACGATTCTGCCGGGGGGCAAGCTGATTACCGAGTGTTAAAGTCCCAGCCCCCTCTGCTATGCCTTAGTAAAGGTCGAGCATTCTGTCACGTTCGGGGTGGTACAGGCGTGCGCGAGAGAGGGCTTATATTGTGATTTATTCAGGGTTACTAAAGCCTGGCTTACTACTACTAATATAAATATTTCAATGTAACCCATGGGTCTCAATCACAAAATTAGCCAACGCTGTAAACAGATGACAAGACAAATTATATAGGCTACCCTGAAACGTTAATTCGAACATAAAAAAATATATATATAAACATAAATATAAGATCGACTATTATTGTCAGGGTCAAGTTTACGGGGCTTCTCAGTCTTTCGTTAATTTTACTACTGACTCGAAACCAATGTGGCTTATTAAAGATGCACTGTTTTATTGGACATGGCTGTTTTGTAATGTTCTGCAAAATAAACACTGTCTACGGTTCGAATATACTGTGAACGTCTCAAAGTCACGTCTCTAGATCCTTCTGCAGTAATGTTATCGTGGTGTAAATTATTAACGTATCGATGTATTTCACTTGCAGACAAAATAGACCATGTCTAGTAACGAAAGTAATGAATTTGTCACTACTCTTCTCTTACGCAGCACGGCTAAAAAGATAAGAAAAGTTACACCAATCCTGCCACGACCCTGTCCCAACACTGGCTGGGGAGATGAACTCATACCAAAACTCCAAAACTTAATATTATTTCATGAGATGAAATTAAGCTAGGATGAAGAGAACAGAAGTGAACTCCCCTCTGTGCAGTATCTAAGTAGAGTGTAACTGCAGCAGCCACAAAATGCCCCCCGTGTAACTCTGATTAGGAAAAGCTCACGGACACCAAACCTGCAGCACTTTGGTGTAATTTTTTAAATCTTTTTAGCCGTGCTGCATAAGAGAAGAGTAGTGACAAATTCATTACTTTTTATAACGTGATGTTTGATTTGATATTATATCATTTCCAAGTTTGATAGTGTCGATTTTAGAGTGCATTATACGTGCGATGCGAAAAGGAAGTAAATAAACACGTAGCAATGCAAAGAGGACAGAGCTGCGAAATATTTAATATAAATTCAACAAAGTGTGATCATAATGGTTGTTGTTGCTGCTGTTTAGGTAATCCATCGTGTTACTGAACGCAACTGTGTTCACAAAACCGAGCGTAGGGAAAGAAAAACACTCGCTAACGCGTTTGAATGAAAAGGGGCGGCGGCTTTTCTTTGAAGATAGCGATTGCGTAATGGGGGGCAGTCCATGCCGGGGGGGGGGGCGTTTTAGGGCATAACACACCTCTGAACGTCTTTTGTCTTGTAAATGATTATCTTCGTTCACCTTCCAATCCCCCACAGCGCACACACTCTCTACACTGTTGCTATGTCTGTTGGGGCACTTAGTTATACACAGCACCTTAATGTATGAAACACTTACTTCCTGGTTTGTTTTATGTTAAATATTGCTTATTACCTTTTCCTGCAAAATAAACATTAAACATAAACAACATGTTATCATTGTGTAAATTATTAACATATTGGTGTCTTTTAATTAAGGACAAAAACATACCCTGCGCTTGTGTTTAGGACTGATGCTGAACAGCTGTGTTCATAGGTTTAATCAACGATTTACAAGTCAACAGTTAAAGCGTTTGTGGATGAGAGGTGTGTGTGTGCGCGCTCCGGCATTTCTCCGTTGCTTTAACACAAACATTTGGCAGAGACAAGTAAGTCTGAAGTACCCCTCCCCCCGCCAAACACACACACACACACACAGAGAGCAATTAGCACCATGTCACAGTCAGTATTCTCCACTGAGGTTTCTTACCTTCCACTCCTTCTAAGTTTGTCTTTGCTCTTTTAATGGAGTTCTTAAAAAAAACCAAAACTTTTATACTGAGAAAAAATTATTATGGGTCACATAGTGACAAACTAGCACAGATACATATGATCAAGTGTTGTTTTAATTTGTTTCTATAACCAGTAATAATAATAATAATAATAATTATTATTATTATTATTATTATTAGCCTAACTCTTTGACTATTTAAAACAACGTCGGGTCCCATTTTTGCACATTGAAGTTGTTGGTTTAAGTAAATGTATTTTTAAATACACAAACAATCCCCCAACAATTAAAACACGCACACATGACTTTAAAAATAAAATTTATTCTTCCAAAACTAGTCAAAGGTAAAACAATAATTTGTATAAAACAGGTAAAAACATGTTAAATTTTTGCTTAAAGGTCATTAAAATACCCGGATAACACCAGCTGCTTATCAGTCTCTATCTGGTTCTTTTATATTAAAATATATATTTTTTATATATATTAAAGATGGAACTGTTTAATTCTTTGTTTTCCCCCTAAAGTATCAGACGTTTTGCAATTCTATGTTCAGAACATACAGTAGACCTGACCAAACATCATTCTAAAGCTGTTGCACTGTGACGTCATCCCTCCTACAGCTCCCTCAACAGCTTGTTCAGGCTCCTCCAGTAGCTCCAAAAGGCCAACCGTCATCCGTCTGACCCCCCAATCCACCAGGGCGGAGCTCTGCTTAAAGACAACAGGAGAATTTAGTGAAGACAAAGATAAATAAACTTTACAGAATATCTAGTTGTAATAAATATAAAAGATATTAGTAAACCTACACCACAGAGTGTGTAAAATACTGTTTTGGGGAATTCTGGAATGTAAATAAACTGGGATAACTTTAACCATTGAACTTTGTTAGTGTTAACCCCGGTTTGTCTGTATTATCGTCTGCATTAAATTAAAATGCGCTTTTCATACAAATAAGTTAGCGATATAACACTCGTATATATTAGTTCATCTCTGAAGCCAAACTATAACTTCCCGAGTACTGAAGCCCCCCCCCACCTCCTCACACACCTCCCCCCCACCACCTCCCCCTCCTCACACTCCTTAACTGATAAACACTTCAGAGTTTTTATCCATCTCGGTAACTAAGCGCTCGCGCTACCGCGCAAAGTCACGGCCAAACTGAGAAAAATATAAACCGGGTTATGAGCGTTTCGCTCGCGAGCTCCTGTACATCTATCCTCAGCTTGTGTCCTTCATGAACTGCATCACATTATATTTACAGATATAACCTGCAGATTAACTCTTACCCAAAGAATAAATAAATGCTGAATTTATCCAGACAACACGCGGTCAGACTCTAAGGGCATTTTTATAAAACACAAACACTCTTCATCCGGTAGTGCAGCTTTTGTAATAGGGACATTAAGAGTATTTTCGAAGCTATAGTGTCTTTTAAGTTGAAGAGGAGTGACATTGTGAGTTTGTGACACTGACAGTAAGCTGTAATGTTAACTCCAGACCTAATGTATGAAACACTTACTTCCTGGTTTGTTTTATGTTAAATATTGCTTATTACCTTTTCCCGCAAAATAAACATTAAACATAAACAACATGTTATCATTGTGTAAATTATTAACATATTGGTGTCTTTTAATTAAGGACAAAAACATACCCTGCGCTTGTGTTTAGGACTGATGCTGAACAGCTGTGTTCATAGGTTTAATCAACGATTTACAAGTCAACAGTTAAAGCGTTTGTGGATGAGAGGTGTGTGTGTGCGCGCTCCGGCATTTCTCCGTTGCTTTAACACAAACATTTGGGCAGAGACAAGTAAGTCTGAAGTACCCCTCCCCCCGCCAAACACACACACACACACAGAGCAATTAGCACCATGTCACAGTCAGTATTCTCCACTGAGGTTTCTTACCTTCCACTCCTTCTAAGTTTGTCTTTGCTCTTTTAATGGATTTCTTAAAAAAACCCAAAACTTTTATACTGAGAAAAAATTATTATGGGTCACATAGTGACAAACTAGCACAGATACATATGATCAAGTGTTGTTTTAATTTGTTTCTATAACCAGTAATAATAATAATAATAATAATAATAATAATAATTATTATTATTATTATTATTATTAGCCTAACTCTTTAACTATTTAAAACAACGTCGGGTCCCATTTTTGCACATTGAAGTTGTTGGTTTAAGTAAATGTATTTTTAAATACACAAACAATCCCCCAACAATTAAAACACGCACACATGACTTTAAAAATAAAATTTATTCTTCCAAAACTAGTCAAAGGTAAAACAATAATTTGTATAAAACAGGTAAAAACATGTTAAATTTTTGCTTAAAGGTCATTAAAATACCCGGATAACACCAGCTGCTTATCAGTCTCTATCTGGTTCTTTTATATTAAAATATATATTTTTTTATATATATTAAAGATGGAACTGTTTAATTCTTTGTTTTCCCCCTAAAGTATCAGACGTTTTGCAATTCTATGTTCAGAACATACAGTAGACCTGACCAAACATCATTCTAAAGCTGTTGCACTGTGACGTCATCCCTCCTACAGCTCCCTCAACAGCTTGTTCAGGCTCCTCCAGTAGCTCCAAAAGGCCAACCGTCATCCGTCTGACCCCCCAATCCTCCAGGGCGGAGCTCTGCTTAAAGACAACAGGAGAATTTAGTGAAGACAAAGATAAATAAACTTTACAGAATATCTAGTTGTAATAAATATAAAAGATATTAGTAAACCTACACCACAGAGTGTGTAAAATACTGTTTTGGGGAATTCTGGAATGTAAATAAACTGGGATAACTTTAACCATTGAACTTTGTTAGTGTTAACCCCGGTTTGTCTGTATTATCGTCTGCATTAAATTAAAATGCGCTTTTCATACAAATAAGTTAGCGATATAACACTCGTATATATTAGTACATCTCTGAAGCCAAACTATAACTTCCCGAGTACTGAAGCCCCCCCCACCTCCTCACACACCTCCCCCCACCACCTCCCCCTCCTCACACTCCTTAACTGATAAACACTTCAGAGTTTTTATCCATCTCGGTAACTAAGCGCTCGCGCTACCGCGCAAAGTCACGGCCAAACTGAGAAAAATATAAACCGGGTTATGAGCGTTTCGCTCGCGAGCTCCTGTACATCTATCCTCAGCTTGTGTCCTTCATTAACTGCATCACATTATATTCACAGATATAACCTGCAGATTAACTCTTACCCAAAGAATAAATAAATGCTGAATTTATCCAGACAACACGCGGTCAGACTCTAAAGGCATTTTTATAAAACACAAACACTCTTCATCCGGTAGTGCAGCTTTTGTAATAGGGACATTAAGAGTATTTTCGAAGCTATAGTGGCTTTTAAGTTGAAGAGGAGTGACATTGTGAGTTTGTGACACTGACAGTAAGCTATAATGTTAACTCCAGACTTGGTAAACAGATCATTAAGATATCTAAAGTTACATCTGACCGCTGCTGGTGCTGCCAGTGATTTTCAAAATGGCCGATAAAAAAACTAAACTGGAAAATAAACTTTAAACTAATCCCAAACAAATTTTATAAATTAAAACACCACTTACCGCGAATAGTCCATTAAGCCGCCATCTTCATCTCTAGTGCAGTTTGGCAGCGTTAGTTCGGCGGGGGTGGGAGCGGGTTGTTAAAATCACGTGATTGCAACTCAGCGCAGCTAAATTGCTGGCTTGTGTTAACGTGTCCTTGAGAACAAAGCGCCATCTAGTGGTGGAACCAGGTAAATGCATAAATAGGGCTTGAATGGGCGTGTTTACTGTGAAATCTTGACACGCCTTTCTCGAAGAAAAAGGAGGGGGGATTACGGCGTGCATAGGGCAGCCGTACGCCATTCGTACGCAATTCACACTTCCGCGGCTATTTGGCGTGGCTCCATCTGTATGACGGCACATACAAGACATAGGCTCTAGGGTTGAACACAAGCTCTAAGACATTACATACAGGACACAGGACGAATACAGGCTCTAATACCTGTTACACAGGTTATAAGCCCTATAGCGAAACACAGGCTTAAGCCACTCTTTAGTAAAAGGCACATAGCAGCCCAAAAGGCACCGGAAGAACTCTCAGACCATGAGAAACAAAATTCTTTGGTCTGATGAGACAAAGATTAAACTATTTAGTTCACTATCTGTGAATGCCAGGCGTCACGTTTGAAGGAAACCAGGCACTGCTCATCGGCCAATACCATCCTTTCAGTGAAGTCTCTCTGGAGAGATGTTAAAATGGCCATGCTTGATATATTGATTGGCCTTTAGTTAAGTTTCATCATGTTCAGAGGAGAGATTGTAAGCAATTTGGTAAGGATAGAACTGCCAGGCAGGAGGTGTAGAGGAAGACCAAAGAGGAGATTTATGTGTGAGAGAGGACATGAAGTTAGTTAGTTAGTGTGAGAGAAGAGAATGCAGAGGACAGGGTTAGATGGAGGCAGATGATTTGCTGTGGCGACCCCTGAAAGGAATAATCGAAAGACAAAGAAAAGGTTTAGTTTTATCATGGGACAAAACAACTCTTCTTATTTTTTCTATGCACATTCATCTTGTGCATCCACAATGTAAAGGAACACAAGTCTTTGAAAATGACATTGATGAAGATGAACTTAAACCATGTTTCTGTGATACGCTCATGATGACCTGTTTATTATTATCATTTACTATTTATTTTCTTGCATTTTTTTCCTAGAATTTCTCCCTAATTTAGTTGTATTCAATTCCTACCCATCACTAGGGGCTCCCACATTAAGGCTACTACAATCATTCAGTCGGGAGGGCTGAAGATTACACCACCGATAGCATCTTTTCAAACTGCTCACTCAAACACCGTTGGGGACAAAGTAACACACTTGGAGGACAGCACTATCTCCTTCCGCTTGCATGAGCTCACAGATGTCCGAGCCATAATTAATGTGAAGGAAAAAAGGTTCATTGTGAGATTGATGAAAAATACCTGGATGCTTATACTGGTGTTCTTCTACTTGCTGGTGTTTACAAATCCAGGAATGAGGCCACTGATAGTCTCTGGGGTGTGTCGACAGGCAGAAATATTTTCCGGGCAACAATGTTACTTTAGTCATTTCAAATGATAGTAAGAGTCTTTGGATTTGACAACAGAGTAACATCTGAGAGAAAAATCTGACAAGCTTGCTCCCATCAGGGATGTCTGGGGAAAATGGGAGTAGCTCCTTCCACTGATGTTCAGGGCCAGAGGTAACAATA
Source organism: Clarias gariepinus (assembly GCF_024256425.1). Lineage (NCBI taxonomy): Eukaryota > Metazoa > Chordata > Actinopteri > Siluriformes > Clariidae > Clarias > Clarias gariepinus. The sequence goes on from NC_071117.1 coordinate 4,729,743, forward strand.
GATGAACGTTTTGTCCCTTTCCGTGGAAAATGCCCTTTCCGGCAGTACATGCCTAGTAAGCTAGGAAAATATGGCATAAAAATTTGGGCAGCCTGTGATGCAAAAAACAGCTATGCATGGAATCTGCAGATTTACACAGGCAAACATGCAAGTGTTCCTGAGAATAATCAAGGAAAACATGTAGTCCTCGATATGACTACTGGACTGTGGGAATTTCTTTACCAGCTATGACCTTGGACAAGAACTTCTCAGGTGGCAACTTACCATGGTGGGCACAGTAAAATAAATAAACCTGAGCTGCCTGCCAAAATTTTGCAGGTGAAGGACAAGGCTCCACTTTCTTAAAAATTGCTTTTTCCACCACGGTTGTTTCACATTGTCCAATAAAATACTGAAGTGTGATAGCCTACTTATGTCCACTTTTCACAAAGATGTGGCTGTGTCATCAGCAAGTGAAAAAAAGCCCATAATTATCTGGGACTATAATAAAAATGGTTGTGTTTTCTAGTCATTCTAGATGTGTCTTCATACAATGCATTTGTGTTGTGGACCCACATTCACCTAGGGTGGAACATAACCAGAAAAAAACAAGTGGAGAATGCGGAGAAACAGTTTGTTCATTTCCTATGGAGTTAGGAAGTTTCCTTCTCAAGTTACACATTGAGAGAATGGAGCGGGTGCCACGGGACCCAGCTGCTGCAGCTTTGGTCAGACAGCTGCAGAGCTCACATACGTAGCACTCCTTCCACACCATCAGCAACACAAACAGCATCAGTGCCAGCATCCTCTCAATGCATGTTCTTGCCCACAAAACTGGAACTAGTGCCTCGTTTCTATTGGTTTGATTTTCTTGATTTGTTTATTAATTATTTTTCCCTAAAATTTAATAAATATGGGTCAAATTTGACCCGTAACATCATAGATTTCATTATAGTAATTATTATTATTATTATTATTATACATATACAAACAAATTTACATATAACAAATAATTTTATATATATATATATATATATATATATATATATATATATATATATACAAACAAAGTTATTTAAGAGATGTGTTCTAATACCCCTCAGTAGCAGTCAGGTAACATAACAACCTTTTATTTTTTTTTATAATTCTTTTGAGGTTCAAAATCATTTTTTTTAAATTGAAAACAAGAGGTATCCTGGTAAAGTAAAAGCTCATGAGGTCAAACAGCAATAATATTTAAAAAAAATAATAATAATGGATGAAAGCATAACAAAGTAACCAAGAACTAAGAAAAAAAAAGGATGATAAATAATTGTTTTGAGGGTAATATGGCTGATTGAAGACACGGGTCAAAACCGACCCGTAAACATAAGAGATAGTAACAGAAAGCTAACATGAAAGGAAGGTTAATTGACACAAACAAACTTTACATTTTGGTGTCAAAAATGTGAATTTTATTTAAAAAATATCAATACAATTCATGTGAGTATATCTTTTATAAGAAAATAATGATGATAAAACAAAAACTTGTAAAAGTGTATGGGCTCACTGTATGTTACTCACACTGAAATTGAATAAGCAGTGTACGACAAACAGTAGAACACTATTCTTCATCCTACACAAAAATGTAAGTATATCTTTTGGCAGCAGGCCTGCAGCCAGTGCCTTGTATCCCAAGACAGCTGCTTGCGTATCCAAAACATGAAGAGCAGTAAGCACCATGGCCAGCGTCATGGCACACAAGAACTCTGCACAGCCGTCTCTGCCTTATTACTCACAGTGTTGGTGTCCAAGGCTAGCTACAAAACTACAAAAGTCTGGTGAATGCTATGTTGCAGGTGCAAACCAAACTAAGACCATGTATTATGCCTTTGACTTTTTCAGACTCTGTACTCCATAAACTTCTAGAAAGCGGAGAGGCACATCTGAACACAATACTTCACAAACGCGCGGGTGCGTTACAATAATAATAATAATAATAATATGTAGCGAATAACAGGGCTCCCATAGAGAGAACAGTCAATGGATCACATTCCTGAACACCCTCTTCCAGCATGCATGGCACCATCCTGATAACCTTATCTGGTTTGCTATCTTAAGGGGGACGTCTGTAAAACTAAGAAACTTCACAAGGCCAGATGCTTTGAAGTAGACCCCGAAACCGAGGGTGTAAATCGGCGATCCGGTAAACAAAGAAGACAGTTTTACAGCTCCACCCCAAGCTGGGGAGGAAGAGGCCTCATCACACCTGGACAGTCTCTTGACCTCTGGAAGACATGCCTTTCCATGAACAAAGGCATACGGCATGGACACTATTTTAAACATCTTTAAAGTGTGCCAGTAGGGCAAAACGTATTTACATATATTTACTCAGGTCCTTTTATTCCTGTGTACATGTTTGATTAATCTGCATAACGTTCAAGGTGTAATCAGCATTTACAAACCTTTTTATTAGATACAGGAAGGAATGAGTGGGTAAGATATGTAATGTTTGGTGTCAATCTCAAGCTGGCTTTATTTCAAGAATGTTGGTGAACATGGGTAATTGGTAGCATGAACAGAGCTCATGCAAAATTACTTTTTATAAAGTATTAAAAACTCCAACCGGATGGGTCACACGTGACAGCCGAAACACCTGGCTAATTTATGCATGGAAAGAGGGACCACGTGAGGTGTGGCTAAGCCCTGCAATCACATCCGATTGGAGGAATCACCTGTGGGACGGACTGACCCCCAAGGGACAAAAACCCTTAGGAAGTCCACAGGAAAAGAGGGAGAAGAGAAGATATCATCACAACTGCAACCCACAACATCTTTCAAGCAGCTAGGGCTTCGCCCTTGCGGGCGCTGCGCCGCCGCTGCTGGCGTCATCCGCTCTTCAAGAACTCTCAACGAGACTTCGTGCCAGAACTCCAAAGTCCCGCAACGAAGGAAACCTCAGGAGAAGTTCCAGAGCGCAGCCATCGGTAACCAGGCAACCAACGCCTCACCGAAGGGCTTTTCCGACTGACGTCATCTCTACAACAGCGCACCAACCAATCAGCAACGCCGTGATTCCCTTCGCTGAAGGCGAACGCACGGATGAGAACGAAACATAACGCAAGTAAACAAACAATGCTGCATACCTTGCTGAAGTTGGTGCTCGTTTCATAACTAAACCGTAAGATTGAACCCAAGACTCTGCTCTTGTGACTTTCGTTGATCTAGTAACCAGTACTAGAATAACTTCATTCATTTTCACTTGCCAAATTGTTTGTGTGTGTGTGTGTGTGTGCGCGTGCGTTCAAGTAGTGTAGTTTCATGTATCGTAGATTAGTCAAATAAATTCTCGTTTCTTTGTAAAGTACTGTTGTCTTGGTCATGTATTTTAAAGTCTAAACATTTGCCCAGATCGTGTTACCTTGCTCATAAATTGCTAAATACTAGATTTTGTGTTATAGCCGTTGGCCATGTGATAACCAGAACTGGTAAGATACACTAAATTGTGCTAAACGCTGGACGGGTAGTCAATATAGTGTACGTTATAAATTTTGATTCAATTAATCAAATTAAACCAAATCGTTAAAGATTCGATACAACTCTGACCCAGAGCTAAAAATTACTTGTTAATGATGACGGATGCGTTGGCATTGTGTTCACATTAAAATGTCTATATTTATTGGTGGACAATGCAACCGTCATTCGTTGTCTTGATTATGTAAACCCTACGTATTAATGATGAAGAATGCCGTAAACTATTCATGGTCATTATTATGTTAAAACTCTACCTATACACAGTATTATGGTGGAGAATGCCGGCAGCTTTTCATTGTCATTATAACGTTAAAACGCTACATATATAATGGTGGAGAATAAAAGCGGGCATTGTTTGGCTTAAAAATCCATAAAACCAAGACCGTTTACTGTATCTCTTCTATTGTCCAGAAATAGATTAGAGGCGGAGAAACAGATTTTTGCGATACTGTATACGTACTTGTCTCCCGGCACACAACTGTGTAAATGAATGAAATGCAACACGAACTTACTTTCGTGATTGGATGGTTCAAAACCACCTTTAGTATTGTACTTTAACAGCCACTATTTGTCCGACATTTAGTCATGGTTAATGGTTAAAGTAAACTTGTAAAGACGAAGAAATCTCTTTACATTTTAATACTATAAAGCTCGCCTGTTGGAACGAAGAAATCTTCCTTCACCGCGATAAAGATTGATTGGAGCGATGTTCCTCCTATCATCTTTTAAAGGCCTTCATAGCGAGCGCGAGATGCTTGTTCCATTTTCAAGCTTAGCTATATGTTCAAGTAAACTGCAGCTTATAATATTAAACTTGTACTGTAAAGACGAAGAAATCTTTTTACATTTTAATATTATTAAAATCGCCTGTTGGAACGAAGAAATCTTCCTTCACCGCGATAAAGATTGATTTGAGCGATGTTCCTCTTATCATCTTTTAAAGGCCTTATATTATCATAAAAACAGCGAAGAAACCCCGTTTTTAATTGTAAGTGTGTAGGCAGCGAAGAAACCCTGCCACGCATCTTTGTGCAGCTAATTTGCACAAACCCTAAAGTCAAATTAGTGTGTAACAAACAGCGAAGAAACCCTGTTTGTAATTCTTAGTGTGTATGCAGCAAAGAAACCCTGCCACACACACCTTTGTGCAGCTAATTTGTCTCAATAGTGAATCTGCTTGTGCGATGTTCCACGTGCAAATTCACTTAAGTAAAATGTGCGGTTAAAAGCCACGTTTGTTTTGTGTTTAATGTCGGTATGTTTGTCTGACAAAGGGCTGAGATCCGCCGAGATCTCAGCAACATTGTTGTGTTAAATGTAGTACCAACTAATTTGTGTGCCCTACTTTAACGAGTGGAGTTGACGTCGTTCAGCTATAATGAGCTAACTAGTGTTGTTCGGGTTGTTTATTGTTAAATGCGCTACCATTGTCACTGAGCACCCATAACTGTTGAACTAGCACGCTCGTTTAAGTGTACGTAACCATAGCGACGACTGTGACCCGGAAACTCTAAACAACCTCTCCCCGGGATAACTTTTAAGAGCGCAAGCGCCGTCCGCCCGCGCCATTTAATACCAGTTGTAAACAAAGCCTAGCATGAGCTACGTCAGTTAGCAAACCTAGCGCGTTTACATTGTAGCCTGTGTGCATGTAGCATTTAAGGCTAGTGGTTAGCACATAGCATCTTTCAGTTGTGAATGCACTGTTCGAAAGTTGTTAGTGACCTAACCTCTTTACACCCAAATTTAACTCACACCAGTGGGTCTTTTTCCTTTTTCTCTTCTGACCCCCTCTTGATTACTTTACCTATACTCAAAGGATTAAGCAAAATTACTTTCATTGATTTTGATGACATCCTGGAATGTTGATCATAGTCTAATTGTTTTAATCTAAAGCTTTAATTCAATTTCATAAATTATTACAGATTCGGTGTTCATTGTACACTGTAACTGTAACTACTTATATGATTTTGATGATAAACATCTTTTAAAAATTGATCATCGACTATCATTATTATTTTGAAATTCTTTTAAATTAAGTAATTTTAATTAGAAAGTCGGGTCTCTAATTTAATGATAGACGATCAATGGCGTTAATAACAAATAGCTCCTACCAATTCTAGTGCTAATTAATGCTCAATAATTAGCTATAATTCATAATTTGAAATTCAAATTTGAAAGTTTTCGCATTATCCACCAGGGCTTTTGTCACCCAGTTTTAACTAACTTGGTCAACCCTGTTAAGTGTCCTCACATTAGTAGGAAACCCCACACTTTCTTTTTCTCTTTTCCTCAGTTTTTCTCCTGGTTTGACTACTGCTGCTATTCTAGGATCGTACCTGTGAAAGTCACAAAAGCAGAGAACGGTAGAAACGTTACATATTGTTGAAGCGTGAATTCTTAAGTTCAAAGGCGCCCGACTCTCACCGTACCTACCCTTTTCGTGCTGGGATCCTACCTAGCCAAGGTTAAAGCAGGTCAACTAGGAAACCGTCCATAAAATTTTGAAGACGCGTTTAAAAGTGTTTCAATCTGTGTGTGGTTGCCAACCCTAATGCTGAGTTAACCAATACTGTCATTGTTATTGTTTCTTTCGCCTAGAGGAAATCTTAAATAACAATCACATACTGAGAAATCCCCATCTTGAAACCCCTTTACTTAGGAGCACCCTTCCAACCGAACTTAATAACACAAAAGGGGGAATGAAAAACAAAATTTGGTATTGAACTTATTCTGCCACAGAAATGCGGTTTCTGTTTGTTTTTCCTCAGCTTACCATTAGCTCTAACCTTTCCTTACACAAAAAAAAGAAACCTCCTCTTATAGGAAAGTAGAAAATTACCATGACTACTCTATCCCTTGCTCTGTGTTGTTGTTCTTTTCTGCATCGGTTCTCTAGCCATGCTAACTGTGTGTTCACTAGCTCTTTCCACAGAAACTCCCAGTTAGTAGCATGCCCACCAGAGGACCACAGTCACAGAGAACCACACTCGGCAGTAGCCCACACTTACACATCTGTTTGCTGTGTCTGTTGTTTTTTTTCTCTCTTGTTTTTCTGTTTTGTTTCTTTCTCTCACATCTGTGTCAGTCGTGGTTCTAGAACCCCAGCAAAACATGTCTCGCACCATAGACCTGTCAGTCGCTGAAAAGATCTGAAGACATGGCCAAGTGTTGCAACCGACAGCTTCCTACCTAAGGCTGCCGAAACACTGAAGTACCAGACGCCAGACCAGCTAGACGACAACTTAACGAGCCGTATGAGACAAGACCCGAGTCAGTGCTACAGTCCCAATAAACTGTCCAACATCACCGGCTCCTTAAGTCACACACTCATCGTCGCCCTCAAGCTGAGCAACAGACACGCCGCCTATCTACAGCAGGAGCTGGCGTGTGCAACAACGCATCAAGCAACTGGAACTGGAAGCTCAGGAGCGACGGAAAGGGGGTGACGAGGTAGAGCAGGACAAAGTGAAAATCACCGTGCTGCAAGAAAGTCTGGCAACTACAACACATGAAAGTGAACAAGGCAAGGCAAACCACGCTGATCTCCCCGACAGGCTGCAGTATGCAGAAGAGCTACTAGGAAAGGCCATGTCTGACCCCAGGGAGAAAAATGGCAGAATTAAAGCCCTCAAAACTCACCTGGACAAGCAAGGAATGAGATCAGCTACCTCATGTGACAGATGGACCATAGCAAAGGAAGAGTCCTACAGCGTCACAGAGGAACCCAAGCCCGCCTGTGAATGGTGCCACGATCCGTCAAGGTAACGACGTGCACGCATCTTACCCCTGTTGAGCAGGACCAGGTCCCCTGTTCTTGGACTGATACGTAGTGGAAGAAGTGACGGGCGGGGCGACGCATCCCCAAGCTCCCTCCAAAGAACCCTACCTCATGGCAGAACACCGGGAACCTGCTTCCTCCAGCCACAGAGCATCGCACAGCGCAGACCTTGACCAACTCGCCAGGCACCTTGATAAATTTATGCCACATCTGCCAGGCAGCCAAGATTTCCAGACTTATGTATGAAAAGTGATCTCCATCTAGAAAAGAGACTCCACATCACTGACCAAGGTAAACTCTGGCTTCAAACAACATCCAGCCCTAAAGTGTGCAGCTACCGAAGTGTGCAGCTACCTAAAGTGTGCAGCTCACCTAAAGACTGACTACCATCTGCTCCGGGAAGCTCTCATCAAAGAATTTGCTGACCTTGAATTCAGAACAATGATTTGACGAAGAAACTTGTCAAAATCTGAGCTAATCCAGCACAAGCCCAAGCCACAAATGAACTGAAGACATCACCAATGTCAAGACTTTAAAGAACTGATGAGAAGGATGATTAAAGAGTTGTTCCAAACTGAAAAGGGGGGAAGAACAGACCACTGACACAGATCAACTGTCGTATACCTTTCACCACAGTAACATACTTTGGTCCTTCTAGGAAGGTACATACAGATATTTTATTCACTTTTGTAAACAAACACCTAATCACCCTCCTCTGTCTGCACTGCTAGGCCCAACCTCTGGTAGAGAGGAGTTGCTCCACACATGCGACACTAGTTTAGTTTCCTCAACCTATTTGTGTCCTTGTGGCCCTTTCTCTTTGTGTTTGTCTATTTTTTCCCCCTGCGTTTTCTCTTTCTTTGATCAGGGAATTATCTTAACCAAGCTTGAGTACAGCTCCCAAAAATTAGGTTGACTCTTTCCACCCAAAGTGAAAGTAAATCGTTGTCAGCCAATCGAAACAACCCAATTTGGGATAAAGCCTAGCCAAAAGCACCCCATGTCGTTTTAAGTGTTCGTAACCAGACCATACGAGGTAACTAGGTTATGCACCATGATTCAGTTGGTTATGGAGGTGTTGTTTGTGTCTTGTGTGTGCCTGTTCTCTCTCTCTATGTTTCTACTTCCAGTGCCCGCTGATGTTCGCGAATGGAACTTCACCGAGCAAAAAGGGGGATATGTAGCGAATAACAGGGCTCCCATAGAGAGAACAGTCAATGGATCACATTCCTGAACACCCTCTTCCAGCATGCATGGCACCATCCTGATAACCTTATCTGGTTTGCTATCTTAAGGGGGACGTCTGTAAAACTAAGAAACTTCACAAGGCCAGATGCTTTGAAGTAGACCCCGAAACCGAGGGTGTAAATCGGCGATCCGGTAAACAAAGAAGACAGTTTTACAGCTCCACCCCAAGCTGGGGAGGAAGAGGCCTCATCACACCTGGACAGTCTCTTGACCTCTGGAAGACATGCCTTTCCATGAACAAAGGCATACGGCATGGACACTATTTTAAACATCTTTAAAGTGTGCCAGTAGGGCAAAACGTATTTACATATATTTACTCAGGTCCTTTTATTCCTGTGTACATGTTTGATTAATCTGCATAACGTTCAAGGTGTAATCAGCATTTACAAACCTTTTTATTAGATACAGGAAGGAATGAGTGGGTAAGATATGTAATGTTTGGTGTCAATCTCAAGCTGGCTTTATTTCAAGAATGTTGGTGAACATGGGTAATTGGTAGCATGAACAGAGCTCATGCAAAATTACTTTTTATAAAGTATTAAAAACTCCAACCGGATGGGTCACACGTGACAGCCGAAACACCTGGCTAATTTATGCATGGAAAGAGGGACCACGTGAGGTGTGGCTAAGCCCTGCAATCACATCCGATTGGAGGAATCACCTGTGGGACGGACTGACCCCCAAGGGACAAAAACCCTTAGGAAGTCCACAGGAAAAGAGGGAGAAGAGAAGATATCATCACAACTGCAACCCACAACATCTTTCAAGCAGCTAGGGCTTCGCCCTTGCGGGCGCTGCGCCGCCGCTGCTGGCGTCATCCGCTCTTCAAGAACTCTCAACGAGACTTCGTGCCAGAACTCCAAAGTCCCGCAACGAAGGAAACCTCAGGAGAAGTTCCAGAGCGCAGCCATCGGTAACCAGGCAACCAACGCCTCACCGAAGGGCTTTTCCGACTGACGTCATCTCTACAACAGCGCACCAACCAATCAGCAACGCCGTGATTCCCTTCGCTGAAGGCGAACGCACGGATGAGAACGAAACATAACGCAAGTAAACAAACAATGCTGCATACCTTGCTGAAGTTGGTGCTCGTTTCATAACTAAACCGTAAGATTGAACCCAAGACTCTGCTCTTGTGACTTTCGTTGATCTAGTAACCAGTACTAGAATAACTTCATTAATTTTCACTTGCCAAACTGTTTGTGTGTATGTGTGTGCGTGTGCGTGCGTTCAAGTAGTGTAGTTTCATGTATCGTAGATTAGTCAAATAAATCCTTGTTTCTTTATAAAGTACTGTTGTCTTGGTCATGTATTTTAAAGTCTAAACATTTGCCCAGATCGTGTTACCTTGCTCATAAATTGCTAAATACTAGATTTTGTGTTATAGCCGTTGGCCATGTGATAACCAGAACTGGTAAGATACACTAAATTGTGCTAAACGCTGGACGGGTAGTCGATAAAGTGTACGTTATAAATTTGGATTCAATTAATCAAATTAAACCGAATCGTTAAAGATTCGATACAACTCTGACCCAGAGCTAAAAATTACTTATTAATGATAAAGGATGCGTTGGCATTGTGTTCACATTAAAATGTCTATATTAATTGGTGGACAATGCAACCGTCATTCGTTGTTTTTTTTTATGTAAACCCTACGTATTAATGATGAAGAATGCCGGAAACTATTCATGGTCATTATTCTGTTAAAACTCTACCTATATATTATGGTGGAGAATGCCGGCAGCTATTCATTGTCATTATAACGTTAAAACGCTACAAATAATAATAATAAATTCGGAGAACTACTACTTCTAATAATATAATAATTCTGAATGAAAATGAAGAATAAATACATATCAGTTTGAGCCTGACACAATGGGTTTTCTGTCAATAGGCGCCTAAGAGACATAATATTTTTCGGCTTCAGTAGACACACAATACTTTAGACTGAAACATGACTGCCCCCTACAGGTAAGGAAGGGCATTTTCACAGCTTGCCGCGCGCAGCCGCAGCAAGTCGTGGGATCCCTTTTCCGAAAACATGCGTTTTTAAAGGCCAGATCTGTAGCAATGTATATATTTTTTTGGATTAAAATAAAAACACCCATTCATAGTCATGTTTATGTTTACGTTAACATGACAAATTATTTATTTATGTATAATACACATAAAAAGCTTCCCACAGTGATATGAGCTTAAAAGACTGTAAGTTGCAGATGTTTCTGGAGTGAAAGAGCGATTCAGTTTCTCCACTTCAGTGAGGAGCTCTCTCTATTTATCAGCTGTTTCAGAACTTATTAAGTCCTCAATTTCTGTAAGAAAAAACACACAGTAACATCAGACAGACAATATTATTTATGTTTAACAACAATAACATACCAATTTGAGTTAATTGCTCCATACAAGAGCTCATGGGATGTCTTATGTAAAATCAGAGACAAGAAGTGAGGACACACTGCTGTGAGAACAGACAAAAAACACCTGGAACACTTCTTACACAAGTTAGTGAAATAATGAGCCTGTCTGCATGCATACACAAATTTATAGGGTGTAAGGTACTTCTCTGAATGCCATCACAGCAGTGCTCGATAGCTAATGATAGCTGCCTAGCAATAGGCAGGTTCATTGTGATCTTGCTCGATTGATCCAATCACCAAATTGCTCAGCCAGAGTGTGGTTAATACAAATACTGAAAATCTGCTGTAAAAGGAGAGATTTGTTTGTTTAACACCTGCAGCATGTGCATGTATATTAAGCTTTCTATCGGGTATCTCACCATAATCAATTGATTAACACATTTGTAACGGTCCACCTCGCACACTGAATCTGCTTGTTTCACTCAGACTCTTTAAGGAGGAAATACAGACCAAAGCAGGTTTGAACAGCAGAATGTGAGCTACAGTGTCAAGAGTCTGACAGTGTTTAGGCACGGAGCATGTTGCAGCAGTACAGGATCTGCACAGGCCTGCTATGGTTCTCTCTCTGCAGCTCATGGTAGTCAGTCCTGAGGCTCCCAACCACTTATCGTTTATGTGCATATTTTTTACATGGTTAAACACTGAGCATGCAGCAGGAGTTTGAGAGAACTTGTAAAATGCACAGTTGTCCAGCAGCAATAACACTGCAGAAGGCACAGGTCTGAGTCCAAAACAGCCCCAGTCATGTTTTACAGCATTAGAGGCAGGCAGGTTCATTAGCATAATGCTGCATAGCTTTGTTTAGAAAATAGGACTCCAAACTTTTTACTTAAGGTAAATGTATTTAAAGTGCAAAAATACTACAAGTACTCCACAAACACAGTATACTTACAGATGGAGCCATGCTTTTCTTGTGAACATTTCTTGTGAAGGTGTGCAATCTTTGATGTAAAATGTGACTCACTAAATTCTAATACACAAATCTACTTTGCACATGTTAACTGTATAATGTTTGCGGCAGATGTATTGTATGAGAGACTGTTTTCTAATGAAATCAATTCAGCTCACTGTTTTTATAATCTTGTCATGTCATTTGCAAACTAAAAAATGTTGAGTTTAGACTTTATGTCTTGTCAAATTTGGCAAATAAATGTTTAATTAAAAAATATATTTAGGTCTATTTTTTTTACTAACTTTTACTTAATTCATTAAGTATCTATATATTTTTGCCACTATTATATTCACTCAATATTTTACCTGTAAAGGTGTTTCACCAAAAACATCGAGTACAGCACAGTTTTATTTTTTAGAGTGCTTACAGTATGTGATTAATTAATTACACTACAAATCTAATGCTGAAATACTATACAAAATATAAAAACTGGGTCCAAATATAACCTTAAAATACTATATGTAAATATAATATGATAAATATTTCGACATGACTTTCAACATCAACTCAACAGCTCCCCTTCAGGCCAAAGGAGTCACAGCAAGAGAAGGCCATATGAGAGACACATTAACCCAGTGTTAATTAGGACTTCACAGGAATGTACACACTGATACACATGACATCATGGAACACAAAATATAAAGTAAAAATAAAACAAATTAACCTGCACTTTACCTGCACTTTACCTAGTAAAAATAAATCCCAACAGATACGTGTTTCCGTTTGTGCATGCTGTGTGCGTGTTTGTGTGTGTGTTAACCTAAACCCTTCTCGTCTTACAGAGTTACCCTTTCTCCACTCTTTTCACACACATGCACACACAACATAAACACTGTTTTATCGGAAAAATAAACAAGAAGTCTCTCTAATGACACTCGATTGAGCGACACACTAACGGACTCACTGCTGTAAAGTGAAAATAAAACAAATTAACCTGCACTTTACCTTTGAAAAGAACCACAGAAAAAAAAGTGTGTGTGTGTGTGTGGGTGAAGGCGAAAGTAGGAGGGAGAAAGAAAATCTTCAAAGAAGATCTTTAACCTCTCTAATGAGACTTGTTTTAGCTTACATGCGCGCTGTAAAAACTCGCATACAGACACAAAATAAAATACGTTTTACACACACACAAACGTGGTCACATTGTTATAGTAAATAGTACACGCGTGCACGGATGTTGATTAAACCAGTAAGGGACGCACACTAAGACCCAGCAGGGGAGACGATTACCCACAATTCCGCAGCACAAGGGTGAAAAAAAATGTTGGCTCAGTTGTGATCACGTGACGCTTGGCATCAAAACAAGCAGCGCATGCATGATACATAATACTCGGTACTCGTAAACCAAGACTTGTTCGTTTTCCAAGTAAAAAAAAAATCTTTGCTGGTCTTACAGAACCCTTGCAAACTGCGTTATTCGCAATCCGAGGTTTTACTGTATATTTTATTGGATCCTATAATACATACAGTCTTATGCAAACGTTTGGGCATCCCTTACTAAATAATAGATTTTGATGATTTTTTATTTTTTTTAAGATGTTAACAGTCTCCTTTGGAAATGGAAAAATGCACAATATTTTCAGCAAACATTGATAGATAGTTACATTTTACGTTATTAATTCAACAAAGATACAAAACATTGTTGTGGCACTGTGCAAAAGTTTGGGCACCATACATAATCTACGGTGGCCCAGAAGGGCAAATCATCTTTCCCGTATATGTGTGTGTTTTTTCCCTTGTAAGTGTGTTTTTTTTCCCTTGAAAATGTCCACTTTTTCCCTTATAAATGTCGTTTTTTTCCCTTGAAAATGTCCGCTTTTTCCCTTATAAATGTCGTTTTTTCCCTTATAAATGTGTTTTTTTTTCCATTGAAAATGTGCGCTTTTCCCTTATAAATGTCGTTTTTTCCCTTATAAATGTGTTTTTTTTCCCTTATAAATGTCGTTTTTTCCCTTATAAATGTGTTTTTTTTTCATTGAAAATGTCCGCTTTTTCCCTTATAAATGTCGTTTTTTCCCTTAAAAATGTGTTTTTTTTCCATTGAAAATGTCCGCTTTTTCCCTTATAAATGTCGTTTTTTCCCTTATAAATGTGTTTTTTTTCCATTGAAAATGTCCGCTTTTTCCCTTATAAATGTCGTTTTTTCCCTTATAAATGTGTTTTTTTTCCATTGAAAATGTCCGCTTTTTCCCTTATAAATGTCGTTTTTTCCCTTATAAATGTCGTTTTTTCCCTTATAAATGTGTTTTTTTTCCCGTGTAACTGTGCGCTTTTTCCCGTGTAAATGTCTGCTCTTTTCCGTTTGTGCGCAACTACTTCTTTCCCGTGTGAGAACTCTTTCTCCAGTATTTTGCAAGCTAAAAGCTAAAGCTAATGCGCAAAGGACTATGGGAGTGGGGTCAAAACGCAACTGAACACGGAACCTTTCCGGATATCAGCTCCAGGACTCAACATCATGGAGTATACAGTGAATTATAGCGTGATAAAGTTATAATTTTCACTAAATTTTCAACTGCACACACTTACCAGGTAATGTTTAATATATAAAATTAATCGGATTTTACTGTTTTAGGCACTAATGATAACTTTGTAGCAGTGTTAATACTCTTGGAGTGTTTGGGGGAAATGCCGAGCCGAGTGTAAATGGCAGTGATTAAAAGGAATATTATCTCATTTAGACCATTAAACACTGATGTAAACCATCAGCTCCATGGCATCTCTGTAGTATACATCCACATATGGATTTATAAGCAAGCTAATATCACTATGCTAACCGCTAGCGCTTAGCATGGGGAAACTAGCTTGTTTATTAATATATATTAGTTTAATAGTGTATTTGGACACCTATACGTGATGTAAACAGTTAGCTCTATTGTTTTTGTAAAATGCCTGTCCAAATATGGATCTATAAGCAAGCTAATATCACTATGCTAACCGCTAACGCTTAGCATGGGGAAACTAGCTTGTTTATTAATATATATTAGTTTAATAGTGTATTTGGACACATATACGTGATGTAAACAGTTAGCTCTATTGTTTTTGTAAAATGCCTGTCCAAATATGGATCTATAAGCAAGCTAATATAATTATGCTAAGCGCTAGCTTACTAAAAGAGCTAAGATAGCAGCAACTATTGCTAATTATCCCTGAGCTGCTCCTGTTATGTGCTAAATGTTACAGATGGTTAACGAATTGTTGTATGTAGTTTATTGGAGCTCCTGAGTGCCATATAATGTATACTGCTGTATAATGTAGTGGTTTTATCATAGCTAGAGATCTTCTGAATAGTTAGGTATGTGCCAGTATGTAACAGTCAAGAAAAGGGGCTTTTGTTCAGGTTCTATCTATTCTAGTGATTAAAGTCATTAAATATATGTTTATACTCCTTATAATATGTATGATTGTGTGTTTTTCTTCTCACAGTGAACTGTGTGTAAATCATCAACTGCCTGTGTATCAGCTGATTTCTACACCAGCTTTACATCCTGAGCAGAAGGTGAGTGCTCTGAAGTATTTACCTCTCTTTTCAAGAACACCACTGAGCACATCTTAATCAGGGGACAGGGACACATTTCTCTTCATGAACATGTGTGTGTTAATGAATGGTGAAGATGGGGCCAAATTTTGCAGCAATCCTTAATAGCAAAACCAAATAATTGGTTTTAATACACAACATTACTAAAAGCTTGCATTCTATGAAATTTTGTGTGCGTGCCTGCCTGCGTGTGTCAAACTGATGTCATATGATGTCAAACATCATGAAGTGATATTAACTTGCTTATAAACCCATATGTGAATGTATATTACAGAGATGCCATGGAGCTGCATAGTAACACCATGAAGTCTTTTTACTAGACACTTATATTAACATGTCTTTATTTCTCCCCTGTTGTAGATTGTCGTGGAGAGGACGGACCCTTGATGCTCTGCCTTTTTGCACCAACAATACATACATGTATTTTATTAATTTGTAAATAAAGTCTTTAATATAATTTTATAGTTGAGTATTTATTTCTAGTTTGCTTATTATTTAGCAAAACAGTTAAAGTGCATGTAAAGCATTGCTGCAAATGACACTGAATAGAATCAGATGTTACTCCACTTTGTGTGAGGGTACAGGCTTATATACAGTATGTGATTAGGCTTATATACAGTATGTGATTTTAGCATCAATAATGTTTTTCTACTAACTAAAGCATGCTGCCTTGGAGATATTAGTGACATCTCTCTTTCAGTTCGAACAACATATTCCATTATATTTATGAATACATTAATCCCATATGTTCAGCAGTTAAAACAGAGGTTCTTAAACATTTTACAGCGAAGGACTCCTTCAACTGTAAAAAAAACACCTCTGCATACATTTACTTATAGTGCATTTCCAAAATTACATTTTTATGTTATTCAAAAAGTAAAACCTTTTGTTTTCATTTAAATGATTAATGATTAAATGATCCATGAAAATCAAAAATCTAGTATGTCAAAATATTAGAATATTTCACTTCGATCATGGGGAAGACTGCTGACCCAACAAGTTGTCCAGAAGATGATCATCTACACCTTCCAGAAGGAGTGTAGGCCCTCAAGGTCAAACTTTACCACCAACTATTTCACTGACCATGTTGTTGCTTGATTTGCCAGCCATCTCACCTGACCTTAGGTTTCATGGGAAAGATGAGCTGAAATCTGAGATAAATTTCAAGCTGAATGCTTCAAGTGTGATCTGCAAACATAACCAGGGTGTCATGTTTAACAGCTTAATGCAATGGGTTACATAAAAACACCAACTATTTGAAAATATGTAGGCTTATGAATAGTGGCAACGTATATCTACTGTATGTACAGTGAATGTATGTTCAAGAATAAGAGTATCATAAATTGACCAATAATTAAAATACACATGTAAACAATGAGTCTGTCATTTGAAATGCCGTTTATCTACAAAAATTAGAATATTGTGCAAAAGTGTTTAAGTTTTAAAATTATTGGGGGGGAAACACATTCACAAGGGAAACGTCATACACATAGAAAAAAAAAATCATAGAGCACAATAAAAAAATTATATATTCACAAGAAAAAAAATTATAAATTTACAAGGGAAAATAATACATTCACAAGGAAAAATTTATATACTTATAGGTGAAAAATAATACATTTACGAGGGAAAAATTATACACATTTAAAAGGGAAAAATACTATATTCACCAGGGAAAAATAATATACTTACATGGGAAAAAGTACACATTTTCAAGGTGAAAAGGTAATATAAGTACAAGAAAAAAATAATATACGTACACGGGAAAAAGTAAACATTTACAAGGGAAAAAGCACACATTTACAAGGGTAAAAAACACATTTATAAGAAAAAAAAGCATACATTTTTAGGGGAAAAAAGGACATTTACAAGGGTAAAAAAACACATTTACAAGGGTAAAAAAAACACATTTATAAGAGGAAAAAAAGGACATTTACAAGGTTAAAAAAGCACATTTATAAGGAACAAAGCACACATTTTTAAGGGAAAAAAGGACATTTACAAGGGTAGAAAAGCACAATTATAAGGGAAAAAGCACACATTTATAAGAGAAAAAAAGGACAATTATAAGGGAAAAAGCATACATTTCAAGGGGAAAAATGACATTTATAATGGAAAAAGCATACATTTTCAAGGGAAAAAGCACACACTTACAAGGGAAAAAACACATTTACAAGGGAAACAGCATATATTATCAAGGGGGAATTTTTCCCTTGTAGGTATATAATTTTTCGCTTGTGAATGTATTATTTTTCACCTATAAGTATATACATTTTCCCTTGTGAATGTATTATTTTTCCCTTGTTAGTGCATTATTTTTCCCTCGTTAGTGTATTATTTTTCCCTTGTAAGTGCATTATTTTTCCCTTGTAATTGCATTATTTTTCCCTTGTTAGTGTATTATTTTTTCCTTGTAAATTTATAATTTTTTTCCTTGTGAATATATAATTTTTTTATTGTGCTCTATGATTTTTTTTCTATGTGTATGACGTTTCCCTTGTGAATGTGTTTCCCCCCAATAATTTTAAAACTTAAACACTTTTGCACAATATTCTAATTTTTTTAGATAAACGGCATTTCAAATGACAGACTCATTGTTTACATGTGTATTTTAATTATTGGTCAATTTATGATACTCTTATTCTTGAACATACATTCACTGTACATACAGTAGATATACGTTGCCACTATTCATAAGCCTACATATTTTCAAATAGTTGGTGTTTTTATGTAACCCATTGCATTAAGCTGTTAAACATGACACCCTGGTTATGTTTGCAGATCACACTTGAAGCATTCAGCTTGAAATTTATCTCAGATTTCAGCTCATCTTTCCCATGAAACCTAAGGTCAGGTGAGATGGCTGGCAAATCAAGCAACAACATGGTCAGTGAAATAGTTGGTGGTAAAGTTTGACCTTGAGGGCCTACACTCCTTCTGGAAGGTGTAGATGATCATCTTCTGGACAACTTGTTAGGTCAGCAGTCTTCCCCATGATCGAAGTGAAATATTCTAATATTTTGACATACTAGATTTTTGATTTTCATGGATCATTTAATCATTAATCATTTAAATGAAAACAAAAGGTTTTACTTTTTGAATAACATAAAAATGTAATTTTGGAAATGCACTATAAGTAAATGTATGCAGAGGTGTTTTTTTTACAGTTGAAGGAGTCCTTCGCTGTAAAATGTTTAAGAACCTCTGTTTTAACTGCTGAACATATGGGATTAATGTATTCATAAATATAATGGAATATGTTGTTCGAACTGAAAGAGAGATGTCACTAATATCTCCAAGGCAGCATGCTTTAGTTAGTAGAAAAACATTATTGATGCTAAAATCACATACTGTATATAAGCCTGTACCCTCACACAAAGTGGAGTAACATCTGATTCTATTCAGTGTCATTTGCAGCAATGCTTTACATGCACTTTAACTGTTTTGCTAAATAATAAGCAAACTAGAAATAAATACTCAACTATAAAATTATATTAAAGACTTTATTTACAAATTAATAAAATACATGTATGTATTGTTGGTGCAAAAAGGCAGAGCATCAAGGGTCCGTCCTCTCCACGACAATCTACAACAGGGGAGAAATTAAGACATGTTAATATAAGTGTCTAGTAAAAAGACTTCATGGTGTTACTATGCAGCTCCATGGCATCTCTGTAATATACATTCACATATGGGTTTATAAGCAAGTTAATATCACTTCATGATGTTTGACATCATATGACATCAGTTTGACACACGCAGGCAGGCACGCACACAAAATTTCATAGAATGCAAGCTTTTAGTAATGTTGTGTATTAAAACCAATTATTTGGTTTTGCTATTAAGGATTGCTGCAAAATTTGGCCCCATCTCCACCATTCATTAACACACACATCATGTCCATGAAGAGAAATGTGTCCCTGTCCCCTGATTAAGATGTGCTCAGTGGTGTTCTTGAAAAGAGAGGTAAATACTTCAGAGCACTCACCTTCTGCTCAGGATGTAAAGCTGGTGTAGAAATCACAGTTCACTGTGAGAAGAAAAACACACAATCATACATATTATAAGGAGTATAAACATATATTTAATGACTTTAATGACTAGAATAGATAGAACCTGAACAAAAGCCCCTTTTCTTGACTGTTACATACATTGTGTAAGCACATAACTAACTATTCAGAAGATCTCTAGCTATGATAAAACCACTACATTATACAGCAGTATACATTATATGGCACTCAGGAGCTCCAATAAACTACATACAACAATTCGTTAACCATCTGTAACATTTAGCACATAACAGGAGCAGCTCAGGGATAATTAGCAATAGTTGCTGCTATCTTAGCTCTTTTAGTAAGCTAGCGCTTAGCATAATTATATTAGCTTGCTTATAGATTCATATTTGGACAGGCATTTTACAAAAACAATAGAGCTAACTGTTTACATTACGTATATGTGTCCAAATACACTATTAAACTAATATATATTAATAAACAAGCTAGTTTCCCCATGCTAAGCGCTAGCGGTTAGCATAGTGATATTAGCTTGCTTACAGATCCATATTTGGACAGGCATTTTACAAAAACAATAGAGCTAACTGTTTACATTACGTATATGTGTCCAAATACACTATTAAACTAATATATATTAATAAACAAGCTAGTTTCCCCATGCTAAGCGCTAGCGGTTAGCATAGTAATATTAGCTTGCTTATAAATCCATATGTGGATGTATATTACAGAGATTCCATGGAGGTGATGGTTTACATCAGTGTTAAATAGTCTAAATGAGATAATATTCCTTTTAATCACTGCCATTTACACTCGGCTCGGCATTTCCCCCAAACACTCCAATAGTATTAACACTGCTACAAAGTTATCATTAGTGCCTAAAACAGTAAAAATCTGATTAATTTTATATATTAAACATTACCTGGTAAGTGTGTGCAGTTGAAAATTTAGTGAAAATTATAACTTTATCACGCTATAATTCACTGTATACTCCATGATGTTGAGTGCTGGAGCTGATATCCGGAAAGGTTCCGTGTTCAGTTGCGTTTTGACCCCACTCCCATAGTCCTTTGCGCATTAGCTTTAGCTTTTAGCTTGCAAAATGCTGGAGAAAGAGTTCTCACACGGGAAAGAAGTAGTTGCGCACAAACGGAAAAGAGCAGACATTTACACGGGAAAAAGCGCACAGTTACACCGGGAAAAAGCGCACATTTTCAATGGAAAAAAAACACATTTATAAGGGAAAAAACGACATTTATAAGGGAAAAAGCGGACATTTTCAATGGAAAAAAAACACATTTATAAGGGAAAAAACGACATTTATAAGGGAAAAAGCGGACATTTTCAATGGAAAAAAAACACACTTACAAGGGAAAAAACACACACATATACGGGAAAGATGATTTGCCCTTCTGGGCCACCGTAATAATCAGTACTTAGTAACACCTTTTCTGGCAGTTAACACAGCTTGCAAATGTTTTTTTTTGTTTTTATTGTCAGCTAAAAGTCTTTCAGTTCTTGTACTTGGGGTTTTCTCCTATGTTTCCTTGCAAAAGGTTTATAGTTCTGTAATATTATATATATATATATATATATATATATATATATATATATATATATATAATTTTTCAGATACAATATAATGTCATATCTGAGCTAGTCACCTAATTAGATCTCTTGGTTAGCTAGCTGGTACTGGTAAAGTGTGTTGTTAATTTATGTTGTGTTGTTAATTTATGTTGTTGCATGTATGTAGCCCCTTGGTCCTGGAGAAACATGGTTTTGTTTCACTTTGTACTGAACTGTATATCGTTGGAATGACCAAAAAAAGCCTACTTGAATTGACTTGACCTAAATATTATTTGGTCATCTTGCATAAACAGCTCTTTTAAGATCTACCTACAAATTTTAATGATGTTTAAATCAGGGGACTGTGATGGCCATATCAAAACCTTCGGCCTCCATCTTTTGAGGTATTACATATTGGATTTTGAGGTATGTTTAGGATCATTGTCCTGTTGTAGAAGACATCCTCTTTTTAGCTTCAGCTTTTTTACAGATGATGTGATGTTTGCTTTCAGAATTTGCTGGTATTTAGTGGAATGCATTCTTCCCTTCACCTGTGCAATGTTTCCTGTGAAACTGGCTGCAACACAACCCCAAAGCATGATTGTGGCTAAAGAGTTCTATTTTAACTTCATCAGTTCACAGCACTTGTTTCCAAAACGCATCAGGCTTCTGTAGATGTTCTCTTGCATACTTCTGACATTGGATTTTATGATGGGGACGCAGGTAAGGTTTTCTTTTGCTGATTTTTCCATGAAAGTCTTGTCTGTGTGAGCATCGCTGCACAGTGGAATGGTGCACCACCACTCCTGAGTCTGCTAAATCTTCCTGGATGATTTTTGCAGTCAAATGGGGTTTTGATTTGTCTTTCTGACCAGCATACAAGGAGTTCTCTCTGAGAATTTTCCTGGTCTTTCAGATCTCATCTTGTTAAAAGAATGAAACTCTAAAACACTTAGGGTGCCCAAACATTTGCATAGTGCCATCATAATGTTTTATTATTATTATTATTATTATTATTATTATTAAATTTATGGAACAAGAAATAACTATGCATCAATGTTTGCTGAAAATATGTGTGGAAATTTAAACAGATTCAATCAACCATGTTGAACCAAATTCATAAAGCTAAAATGGGAAATTTGAAATATATGAAGTACACATTATGACAAAAAACAGGAAATCATCCCCATGGAACCGCAAGATTCCGATCAATGCACTATCCAAATTAAGATTCATCCAATCTGGAACTACAGTTATTCAATCACCACAGAATGAAGGATCAAGGACATATTTTTAATTGGGGGGTGAGAAATGAAAAACATCGGTTTTGTAGTTGACAGCCGGGTGGCAAGAATCATCCTTGCTTTTCAGCCGATATCCGGGATCTTTGACCATTGACAGAACTGTCAATTCCCACTGAGACCAGCCTGGATAAAGCCTTTACTAAAAGCTCCAAAACACCCTGGATTCGATCCTGCAGACTGAGCTGATCATTCCAGCGGGAAACTTCAATGCCCATATTGGCGCAAATAAATCCAAATGGGAAGAAACGCTGAAATAATTTAGCCATGGCCAGATAAAAGACAACGGATTGCACCTGTTATCTTTTGCAAGATCAAACAACATGGTCACTAGCAATAGCCAGTTTAACATCCTCGCAAACCCAGCTGGCAACAACTCTTCTCTTCTTGACTACGTACCGATTAATTCGTGATTCCACTTATCGCTCGAAGAAGTAAGAACATTGAGGGGACCCGATTGTGAATCTGACCACTACCTCGTCCATGCAAAGGGACATGCGGTCACAGCGGGCAAAGTCAAAACTGCCAAGAGGAACTGGAGATACCAGAGGAACCTAACCATCAAAGAAGACTTTCAAATTAAATAAAAAAATATATATTCCAATTTTAGTTGTCACATACTGCACACAGTCATACACAGTACAATATGCGGTGAAATGTCACCATGCCAGTGACCTTAAAAAAATAAAAGCTTATTAATAAGAAATAAATATGAATAAAAGAAGAAATACAATAGAAAAATAGAATTTAGCTATGTAAAAAAATATATATTTCTGTACAAATAAAAATATTATGTGCAAGATAGGAAAAATATAGAAAATATGAACATTTTAGTGGAAATAAAGAAAAATGACTGGGGTTGTGCAAATATGCATGAACGTGACTTATTAAAGTGACTTTGGTGCAATGATCCAAGAAATGAAATATAAATATGAAGTGTGCATGAATGTGTCAATAAGTGCTTATGAGTGTCCAGGATGAGTGCGAAGAGCCAATGTCATAATGTTTGTTGTTGATGTTTTTAGAAAATTATATTAGTCCTGTGTGGTGTTGTGGTTGAGAGAGCTTATCGCCTGCGGGAAGAAGCTCCTCTTCAGTGTTGGCCTTCAGGGAGCGGAATCGCTTTTCAGACCCCAACAGAGAGAACAGTTTATTGCTGGGATGGCTGAGGTCCTTCACAATTTTCCTGGGCTTGGTCCATCATCGCTTGCTGTAGATTGAGTGCAGAGAAGCTCGGTGTGGATGATGCACTCAGCGAATCGCACCAACCTCTGTAGAGCATGTCTGTTCTGCATGGTACTGTTTCAACAGATTTGCAGCACTTGAAGCACCAGACGATGTTGATGCTGGTGAGAAGATATTTTCCAAAAACATTCTCGAATGTGCCACGTCTCATTCATCTCTATATGAGATGCTTAAAAGACTCAATGGTAGAACCAAATACCAAAACGATAACATCAGGAGAGCTGGCAGCACATTTGTCACCTCACTGACTGAAAGTCCACAACAATGGAAGGAATTTTCCTAACAATTGTACAACCATAATCCACCTAACAGGCCAGCTGCAGAGCCACCACCAATCAACATACCAGAGAATTCATTCTTTGATAGTGAGTCAAGGGCTGATAAAAGCAATCAGACCACTGAAGAACGGCCAAATGCCAGAATAAGACCAAGTGACCGCTGAAATGCTGAAAGCTGGAGGTGAAACAAGCTGTCCTTGTGCCAATCCGGAAGAATGGTAATAGCCGGGACTGTTACTATTTTAATATTGGAAAATAATGTATTTTAATCACTTGTGGTGTATTTTATGCTGGCAGTGTAGATATGTTAAGGTTAAAGAGAACAGAAAAGATAACTTTCAGTCAGATCATAATCATCAAATATATTACAAAGAAAATCATATTTTTGTATAAACACTTACTGTAAGTGTGTGATACACATCATCAGATGTCCGGCCTGTGGGGTCGAGAGCTGCGTACGTGTCGTCTTTAGCACTCGGCCCAGCGTTCTGCAGAGAGGAGGGGTAGAGAACATAAGGATACTCTGCTGAAGATTTTTACTGTAAGAGTTTATTATGAATAAAGCACACACCTGATCGACATTTATGCACTAATGTAAATCATTTTCTTTGCATGCTTTACATAAACTAATTTTTAAAATGTGTAGTCATATATATGATGATTTGGAGATCACTCAATCCTTTGTTCAACTGTTGGTGGGAGCTTGGGATGGTGGTTTCTGAGTTGTGTTCCAAGGAAAAGTTGGCTATGAACCAATTTGTTTGTATCTCTGTGAACTGAAGACCCACTGTATATCCTTTGTTCCAGTTCTATTACCCTTAAGAAACCCATCTAATACTTTCTTCCTTACTTACTCCTCTAAAATACTTTTCAGAAAAAAAAAAAATTTCAGTAGAGCCATCACCTCTTCTCTTTCTTGCTTGTATTTCCTTCATTTATTTACTATTGTACATGATTTATTGTAACTTTTTCATTACATTGCTTACACGGGACATTTGGTCATTTCCCTATAACATGGAGTGTGTTTTGACGTTTACTGTGACCTATTCACATCCTGCTGATTATCACTTGCTCGTTCTGTTTTGTTCCCCTTCTCCTCACCAAGTCTACCAAGTTTTGGATTGAATATAGATGTCTCTCTTTAATGACATTGTCTCACTGCTGTCGCTATTGATGTTTTGTGCTTTTTCACCCTGTGCTTCTCCCCTCTGACTTTAATCATTTTAATGCTTACATGACATTAACTGATGTTCTGTGTGTTCATGACACCAAGAGTTAATTACTTAACCAGGTACAGGTGTGTAATGAAGAAGAGCTCAGAAAGCTGAGAAAAAAATGCTGAGAAAAAAATGCTGAGAAAAAGGGAGTTAGAACCTGGAAGTGCTGTGTTGATTTGGTTGGTTTGTAACAGATGCGGTATTGATGGGAGGAGACATTAAAACTCAATTATAGTTATACTATATGTATGGTTAGGTTTTCTGTTCGTGTTTGTCTTCTTACTGTTTTGAATCCTCAAAATACCAAAATATGGACAGATGCTTTAAAAAATGTACATTTTGCAACATATATACATTAAAAATATTTTGACCTTGATGTGACCTTGGCCCTATTTGCATATATTCTAAACTGCAAGTTAGTGTATTTCCACATTATATTTTAAAAAAATATTTACAGTGAACTTAAATGGAAGTATATAGTTATTGAGTAAGAGAAGCACAAAACTCACAATCAAATTACTGTTGTAATTACTGCTTATTTCAAATATAAACCACTTAGGCACATGTTATTACAGTAAATTAATAAATATTGGGGCAAAAACAGTAACTCTTCACCTTGTTGTTTATTATTTTGCTATAATAGAAACACAATTAAGTGTTTAAATGACAGAACAAATACACATCTCAAGACTAATCTCTACATTATGTACCTGTTGATCTCGTGTTGTACCAGTTCTTTTCTTTTTCCTGGAAGAGAAAATTACATTTCAGTATTAAATAAAATATAATAAATCTATTAATCCTGTTATAGTAAGTGTCCTTGGGGCAACACGTTTATTTGTGTAAAATAATTATATGAAAACAGTTTTAAACCAGGAGCACTGTCTATCGCGTGTACACCTGAACTCACTCATCACGTGCTGAACGCTTACACTCTACTAGCGTCCACGCCCAATTCTTAGCCTAGTGTACTAATTAGTGTGTCTCTGCTAGTAGCTGATTGTAACAAGATTATCAGAGTAGAGTATTACCAGTCAATATCACAGTAGTTTCCAATTTAAAGTAAAATAATAGGAGGCAATATTTTACTCTCGTTGTTGCCTTTGTTTGAACGTGCACTCTGTTGTATGCTGTCTATTGTTGTCTCTTTATATATAGAGACTGATAGTTTTAGGATAACTTAAAAATGTATATCTGTCATACCTGAGCTAGACAGCTAATTAGATCGCTTAGTTAGCTAGCTGGTTCTGGTAAAGTGATGTTACTTTATGTTGTTGCAGGTATGTAGCACCTGGTCCTGGAAAACCGTTCTTTTATTTCACTCTGTACTGAACTGTATGTGGTTGAAATGACAATAAAAGCCTACTTGACTTGACTACTTGGCATAACCTTTTAGGGCCACATGAGCACTAAACCTATACAATATGGCTATAAGTATGTGCACCCCTGATAATCACATTTGTATGTGGTTCTTCCCCAAACTCTAACCACAAACTCAGAAGAACACAATTCTATAGAATGACTCTTTACTCTGTAGCACAGTTTCCAAAACCTGTTTAATGTTCCATGTGAGATCCACAAAGCCAACTTCATGAAGACATGGTGTGTTAAGTACTGTATAGGGTTGAGTACATTAATTATTAATATTATTATTAACCTTATTCTAATTTCATATTTTTTTACCTTATAAAGCAGAAGGTGATGATGAGACAAACGGACAGAACCACAAAGACTCCAACACCTGCGTACACACCTACACTCTGAGACTCTGTGGATGATGATGTGACAATTAATCAGTGTTAAATGTTTATCAGTGTGATTCTGATTTATAGTTACATCATTACTCTCACCATTTAAAGTGACAGACACTGCAGCTGATCTCTCAGTGCCGTGTTTATTCTGAGCCTCGCAGTAGTACTGTCCACTCTGTAGAGCTCTGTAACTCTGTCCAGATCCTACAGCTGAGGATTCATTCACCTTAAACCAGGTGTAGATCTCCACAGGTGGGTTAGCATCACTGCTGCAGGTCAAATTCACTGAACTGCCCTCCAATATGTTACAAGAAATGCTGATGGACAGTGAAACCTTCTTTGGAGGATCTAAAACATAAAAAAAGAAACATCAATCAATCAATAAATCAATGTATATTATTAACAATTATTAAAAGATGTTAAATGTGTGGGAAAACAAGACTCTCAAATAATTCTATGACAATTTTATCTGTTATTGGCTGTGAGAAGATCTTCATCATTAACTTACAGAGAACATTCAGAGTCACACTGCTGGAGTCCTGATGTCCGACTTCATTACTGCACTTGCACTTGTACTCTCCACTGTCCTCAGAGCTGATCTTAGAGATGGTGTGGATCTTTCCTTTTCCTATTGATGTCATATCCTTAAACCAGGTGTAGATCTCCACAGGTGGGTTAGCATTACTGCTGCAGGTCAGAGTCACTGAACTGCCCTCCACTATCTCACCAGAGGGACTGATGGACACTGAGACATTCTTTGGAGGATCTAAAACAAAACAAAAAAGGGGAAAAAAAACAATAAATAAATAAATGAATATGATGCACAATTATTAAAAGATGTATAATGTGTGGGAAAACAAGGCTGGCAAGTAATTATATTACAATTTTATCTGTTACTGGCTGTGAGAAGATTGGCAGCTTTAACTTACACAGAACATTCAGAGTTACACTGCTGGACTCCTGATGTCTGACTTCATTACTGCACTTGCACTTGTACTCTCCACTGTCCTCATAGCTGATCTTAGATATGGTGTGGATCTTTCCTTTTCCTACTGATGTCATCTCCTTAAACCAGGTGTAGATCTCCACTGGTGGATTAGCATCACTGCTGCAGGTCAGAGTCACTGAACTGCCCTCCACTATCTCACCAGAGGGACTGATGGACACTGAGACCTTCTTAGGAGAATCTAAAATAAAACTCACAAAAAAAACATCAATAAATTATTTAGTAAATAAATATTATGCACAATTAATAAACGATGTTAAATGTGTGGGACAACAAGGCTTTCTCCTAATTCTGTTACAATTTTATCTGTTATTGGCTGTAAGGAGATCTTCATCATTAACTTACACAGAACATTCAGAGTTACACTGCTGGACTCCTGATGTCCGACTTGATTACTGCACTTGCACTTGTACTCTCCACTGTCCTCAGAGCTGATGTTGGAGATGGTGTGAATCTTTCCTTTTCCTATTGATGTCATATCCTTAAACCAGGTGTAGTTCTCCACAGGTGGGTTAGCATCACTGGTGCAGGTCAGAGTCACTAAACTGCTCTCAATTATCTCACCAGAGGGACTGATGGACACCAAGACGTTTGTTGGTGAATCTCAATTAAAATGAATAAATGAACGAATAAATGAATAAAATAAATAAATAGTTAAAAATGAATTAATAGTTAAACTGTTATTAGATCCACAAGCACATAATGTACAAAAATACTAAAGATATAAAATTATTACTTGTTTTATTGATAACCTGTGTGTGTGTGTGTGTACATACAAGTTAAATTTCTTTGACATTTTCTTACTTTTGCAATATATAAGGGTAAAGTAAATAAATCTCACATCTGAGTCTGAGTGTGTGAGCAGGAGAGGGGAGATGTTCATATCCTCTTACAGCACAGCTATAACTGCCTGCATCCTCACTGCTGACATTCTGCAGGTGGACTTTATTGCTCTTGATGGTGTTTGTGGTTAAATCATGGCTGGTTTTGTACCAGATGAATGTTGGATCAGTCAGACTGCAGGTGGTTTTACAGATCAGAAGGGCTGATTGTCCCTCTGTCACTTCTGCAGGAGCGATCACCTGAAGATCTTAAACACAGAGAGACACATTACATCAGGAAAACTGTACTGAGGCCAGTAAGGCATGAACTTTTACACTCTGCTCTCTTAAAGTGTTTTCTAGATATTCTTTTCAGGGTTTTCTCCAGTGTTAACAAACATCTCGTATCTGAACGCCTACCAATTTAAGAGGATCTTAGAGGACAGTTTGCGATACGTCGTAGCTGGGACACGTGGAAGGTGGGATGAATGCGTCGCATGGATGAAGGGAGTAAAAATCGGACAGCGCATGGATTGATTAGCTTGGTTATTGTGAATGGACCAATGAAACGTGGAGAGAGCTTGCGTGAAAGTGTCCTCAGGGGAATGTCCCTGGTGGCGAGCATGACTCTGTCTCTCACATGATACCTGGGAGTCTTGGAGCGGTGGCGGTCAGCTTGTCTCTTGTACGATCTGGACGCTTGCAGTAGGGATCGTCTGGCTCGTAACCACGTCCGCTTGCAGCGGCTGACAAAATGTTGCGCCGAGGGGACCTCTACTTCCTCCTCCTGAGAGGGAAACAGCGGTGGTTGGTAGCCCAAACAGCACTGGAATGGGGAGAGCCCTGTGGCGGCAGACGGTAGAGAGTTGTGAGCGTACTCGATCCATGGTAAGAACTTGCTCCAAGTAGTGGCATCCTGGGTGGTCATACACCGGAGGGCGATTTCCATAGCTTGGTTCTTGCGTTCTGTCTGGCCATTGGACCGGGGATGAAAGCCGGAAGACAGGCTGGGGGTGGCCCCGATGAGTTTACAAAAGGCTCTCCAAAAGCGTGAGGTGAACTGAGGGCCACGATCTGATACTATGTCAGAGGGGAGACCGTGGAGACGGAAAACATGAAGGACTAGCTGTTCGGCAGTCTCCTTGGCGTAGGGAAGCTTGGGGAGTGGAACCAGGTGGACGGATTTGGAAAAACGGTCAACGATGGTCATGATACATGTGTTCCCATCAGATGAGGGTAGGCCCGTTACGAAATCCAGGGAGATGTGCGACCAGGGCCGGTGAAGTATGGGTAAGGGTCTGAGAAGGCCGGCCGGTGGGCGGTTGTTGGGTTTGCAGCGGGTGCAGATGTCGCAGGCTGCCACAAACCTGGAAACGTCCCTCCCCATTGTGGGCCACCAGAAGCGCTGTTGAAGAATAAAGAGTGTCCGAGCAGAGCCTGGGTGACAGGACAGCTGGAGCCATGGCCCCATTCCAGGACCTGGGAGCGTAGACGAGGGGGAACGAAGAGACGATCTGGGGGGACATTGCTTGGGCCAGGCTCCTGAGTCAGTGCCTGCTTAACCGTAGCCTCAATGTCCAGTTCTACGGCTGCTATCAGACAACGCGAGGGTAGGATAGTGTCGGGCGGCGTAGGGTCATGGGGAAATGAAAACTGGCGTGATAGAGCATCAGGCTTGGTGTTCTTGGAGCCTGGTCGGTAAGACAGGACAAAGTTGAACCGGGAGAAGAAAAGGGACCAGCGAGCCTGTCGGGCATTAAGCCTCTTGGCCTTATGTAGGTACTCGAGGTTCCTGTGATCAGTCCATACTAGAAACGGGAGCTCGGTTCCCTCCAGCCAGTGCCTCCACTCCTCTAGCGCTAGCTTGATGGCTAGTAGCTCTCGATCGCCCACATCGTAGTTCCTCTCAGCCGGGGATAGGCGATGGGAAAAAAAGGAACAGGGGTGCAGCTTGTTATCCTGCGGCGACCTTTGAGACAGGACGCCTCCGGCACCGGTGTTCGATGCATCCACCTCCACTACGAATTGGCGGGAAGGGTCGGGGATGATTAGTATGGGAGCTGAGGTGAACCTTCTCTTGAGCTTGGCGAAGGCTCTCTCTGCCTCCTCACTCCAACAGAAGGGCGTCTTGGAGGAAGTCAGAGAGGTTAGTGGTGCGGCGACAGAGCTGTATCCTCGAATGAACCGGCGGTAGAAATTGGCAAAACCAAGGAATCGTTGGAGGTCTCGTCGCGAGGCTGGGGTTGGCCAGTTGGAGACTGCCTGAACCTTGGCCGGTTCCATCTCCAGCTGCGAGGGGGAGATGACAAACCCTAGGAAGGTGGTAGTCGTCGTGTGGAACTCGCATTTCTCCGCCTTGACATATAAGTTGTTTTCGAGAAGTCTTTGTAATACTTGGCGAACGTGGCGCCGGTGCTCCTCCAGGTCGTGAGAAAAGATTAGGATGTCATCTAGATAGACAAATACATGGAGGTTCAAAAAGTCTCTGAGTACGTCGTTAATCAAGCTCTGGAAAACGGCAGGGGCATTGGTGAGTCCAAAAGGCACTACCAAGTATTCATAATGCCCGGTCGGGGTATTGAAGGTGGTCTTCCACTCGTCACCCTCCCTAATACGGACGAGATGATATGCATTGCGTAGGTCTAGCTTAGTGAAGATTGTGGCTCCCTGGAGAAGCTTGAAGGCTGTGGACATGAGTGGTAAGGGGTAACGGTTCCTGATGGTTATCTCATTGAGCCCTCTGTAATCTATGCATGGGCGAAGGGACCCATCTTTCTTTTTGACGAAGAAGAACCCTGCACCTGCGGGTGAGGAGGACGGGCGGATGATGCCAGCGGCGAGGGCCCCCGTGATGTACTCGTTCATGGCTCCTTGCTCTTGGCGCGTCACGGAGTAGAGACGACCCTTTGGAGGGAAGGTGCCGGGAAGGAGGTCAATAGGACAGTCATAGGGTCGGTGGGGGGGGAGTGAGGTAGCCCGAGCCTTGTTGAAGACTAGCTTGAGATCGTGGTATTCAGCGGGAACATTTGAGATGTCCGGAGGGTCCTCCGGCTTAGCTGGAGCAGAAGGAAGAGCAGAGAGAAGACAAGACTTGGAACATGAGGAGCCCCAGCCCGTGATGGTCTGCTTAGTCCAGTCAATCTGGGGACAGTGAAGGGCAAGCCAGGGCAAACCAAGAACCACAGCGGCAGGGGATCTATCAATGACCAGCAGACTGATCTCCTCAAAATGGTTACCCGAGGTCCTTAGGGTAAGTGGGAGGGTGCGTCGTGTGATGGCGGGTAGGGGAGTGCCATCTAGGGCCTGAACGGAGAGTGGAGGTTCAACAGGAGCGCAGGGAACCTCTAGCTTCCTGACTGTAGCGGTGCTGATAAGGTTACGGTCAGAACCGGAGTCGATGAGCGCCTGAATCCCGTGAGCTTTGCCGCCGATGATTAGCGTAGCGGGGAGTAGGGGACGAGGTTCTGGGAGTCTATCTGGAGGAGCGCCCTCTAGTGCTCCCAGTCTGACTAGAGGACGTCTCTTCTTTAATGGGCAGGTCTTGAGTGCATGTCCTGAGGACCCGCAATAGAAGCAGGCTCCCTCCTGGCGGCGGCGCCGTCTTTCCTCCTCAGAGATATGGGTCCTATCTAGCCGCCTAGGCCCTTCCTGCTTGGGCTCTCTCGGAGAAGGAGGTTCTTGAGATGTTCTGGGAACTAAGGGTCTCCGAGCAAAGAGTAGTCCTCTGGAGGCCTGCCTAGAACGGAGACGCGTGTCGACCCGGCCGGCGAGGTCCATGAGTTCATTGAGGTCGGTGGGAAGCTCCTGAGAAACGAGCTGGTCCTTGACTGCCTCTGACAAACCTTCGAGGAAGGTGTCAGATAGGGCCCTGTTGTTCCACCCACTGGTGACAGCGAGGGTCCGAAATTCAATGGCGTAATCATAAGTGGAGCGGGCTCCCTGGCGGAGCCTCAACAACCTGCTCCCAGCTTCCCTGCCAATATGAGAACGATCAAAAACCCTCTTCATCTCCTTGGAGAAGGCACCAAAGTCATAGCAACATGGATCACGAACTTCCCAGAGGGCCGTACCCCACTCTCGGGCTCTGCCTGTAAGGAGGGTGATGACGTAAGCCACCCGCGACCGTTCTGAGGAGAAGGTGGATGCTTGTAGCTCAAAAATCAGTGAGCACTGGGAGAGAAAAAATCTGCATGTACCTGGCTCCCCTGCGTAGGTGGGTGCGGCTGGCAAGCGTGGTTCGCGCTGGGCTTCAGTGCTTGTGGACTGTGCTGAGTCTAATCGGAGATGTTGCATCTCCGTGGTGACGTTGGCGAGAGTCTGCCTGGTGGTGAGGAGCTCTTGCTGCTGCTTCCCGAGCAGAGTGCCCTGGTTCTCCAGAGCCACTCTCATCCTGTCGTACTTTGCTGGATCCATAACTGTGCTGGATTATTCTGTCATGAGGTAAGAACGAGCAGGCAGAGAGATGGATCCAGGTGCAGAGAGGCAGGTGGTTCTGTGAGGCGTTGGGCGAGCAGAGCAAAGAGATAAGAAGCAGTGTAGCAGTAGAAGGGCGAATCTGGGTCGTAGTCGAGGGGCGAGAGCGAAAGTCCAAAGCCGTGTAATCCGTCAGCGGGGGCGACGAGCCAAAACAAACACTAAGCAGAGCCGTGGGCGAAAAACGAAAGCAAAAGTTCAAAGCCGTTAAATCCGAGTGTGACAATAAATCCTAAGCGTGAGGCAAGAGGCAAAAACGGGGACAAAGCGTGGTCGGTAACGTGAAAAAGAAATCATGAACTTGAACGCGAGAGAACTGCGGCAAAAACACACAATAATCCAGCGGCGCGCTCGCGAGCCGCGCCTCCTTGTAAGCCGGAAGAAATCAGCGCCAGATGAGAAGCCGGTGTGTCGGCGGAGCAGTCCGGGGGTGTGTGAAGGAAAGATGACAGCGTGGGAAAACAAACCAGCGTGGTGGAGAGCATGACAGCGTGAGAGGGAAAATGTCAGCAGACGAGGGCGGTCTTTGATCAGCGCGGCGCACTGAGAGCGTGACACATTTAGTACAAATAAATAGTAATTCAGCTTGTGATGCTACTAGAACATTTGTTAAAAAAATAACAATAAAAGATATTAGATAAATTTAGATTTCGTGCACTTTAAACAATATATTTAGAGTTTGCATATATAATACAACACTGCATTATTTAAGTGAATATGTACAGTAAACAGTAACACTGTTATTCATTATTAATTTTCATAAAGCATTGTGATCTACATTACCTGTGACAGTAAGTCTCACTCCTGGAGAAAAGAGGTATTTATCTTTAGGTTTCTGTCCTAGGACTTTAATGCAGTATTGATGTTCATCTGTTTTCTTCACATCACTCAGTCTGAGGGAGAAGTGTTTCTGTTTATCTCCTAAATACTCCACTCTGCCTGAGTAACCTGATAAAGTACTCAGATCAGCCGACTCTTTACCCTTAACTGGGTCTATTAACCAAAATGCCTTATTCACTGTAAAAGCTGTTGGGTGTGTGTATACGCCATTCATAAACACTGTAGATCCTTTTAAGGCACAGAGATGTTCTGGTTTGTATGTCACACTCCATTTATTCCCAAGAGCTCCTGAAACATGACACATGAAAGAGATTATTAGAGGTTATTATGCTAAATTTGATAAAACACTGAGTTAGCCTTATAGCTTTACTTTTCTCCTCTGAAACTCTGGGTTGGAGAAATAAACACACATGTCTACCACTGGCAAAAATCAATGTGCAGGATTTTAACTTTTCAAGGCTTATAAGTTAAAACCCATAAGTTAGAAGAATTCATATTTTTACAGCATCCACTACTATTTAGTCTACATTCACATTTGTTTCTCTGTAAATCCAGTTCTATTCTGATTTTAACTACAATGTGTGACCTGGAGTTTTTGTCTAGTTGTTGTCTGTTTCAGAAACAGAACTGTGTTTTAGTTTAATGTCTCACACAGTATCATTCCAAGTGAAGCACAGTGATATATCTCATTTACAACAAGCATCAAAATGTGTGTAGTTGTGATGATGTAAATGTGAGATTCACCTGAGACCATGAACAGAAAGACCAGATAAAGTGGAGAAAGCATTGTGAGGGAAAACACTGCTGGAGAACGTCTGTGAAAATGAAATGAAAAAGTAGTCAGGATAAGAACAGAATATGATCTATTAATCTGGAAAATATATACATATCCACTGTACATAGCATCCAAAAAAACATACTCAGCTGAGTTTGTTTATCTATCTATCTATCTATCTATCTATCTATCTATCTATCTATTTTTATACATTCCAATATTATCAACTTTAAACTCATTTAAACATGTGACAGTTTCATCAGAAAACATGAATCGAAGTCAAGTAAACAGAAAACAAACTAAACTGGTCATGTTTGATAAATGAACAGAACTACATGTATTGACCCCTTTGGCCTTCCACAATGCAGCCCTACAGTACCTCAGCCCTCTCTGTACTCTGGTGTACTCCTCCTCTTCGAATGTCAGTGTTTTCCATTTTTCCCAACACCCCTGATTTTACTCATCAGACAGTTAACATTTTGTGTTTAGTTAATAAAGCAAAACATTTTGTGAAAGCCACTGTTTAATGTCACTGATATAATCAAATAAAGTCTGAAAAGCATGTTTCAGAGGCAGTTATATTAGAAAATCATCAGCATAATAATTGCGAAGAAAGTTTGTGTCTACTAATAATTAATCCCAAAGGGAGCATATCAACAACCAATCAAGTGCTTTCATGATCCACAGTGTCAAGTGCAGCAGTAAGATTAAAAAGCCACCAGTACCAAAACAGGTTTTTTTTTTCCATCAATGCACATCTCCCTTGATTCTGAAGATCGTCACTAGTACACTTCTTCATTCCTCTGGGATTGTCTCACTCTCCAAAATCTTGTTAAACAGACTAATCAGAAACTCCACTGCAACCTCTCCTAAGCACTTTTATACCTCCACAGGTATATGTCTGATGTCATCAGGACCAACAGCTTCTCCACTCTTCATCCTCTTTACCACCCTCCTCACCTCACTCTTACTGATTTTTGCTCCTTCCTGGTCCACAACAGTCACGTCTTTTACTCTTCGGCTTCTTTAATTTTCCTCATTTATAAAAGCTTCAAAGTACTTTTAAAAGCCTTTAAAGTACTTCAAAGCCTTCGCCACCTCTACCTTAACCTTACGCTGCATCTCCCTGTCTACTCTCTTCAGTCCTCTCAGTGTCCCACTTCTTCTTAGTTAGCCTCTTTCCCTGTATACACTCCTAGACTTCCTCGTTCCAAGTCTCCTTGTACACTTTTCTCTTACCTGAAGATACACCAAGTACCCTCCTACCTGTCTCCCTGATCACCCTAGCTGTAGTTGTCCAGTCAATTTGAAGCATCTCCTGACAACCCAGAGCCTGTCTTAACTCTGCCCTAAAAACTGCACAACATTTTTCCTTTATCAACTTCCACCACTTTGTCATCTGCTCTGCCTTTGTCCTCTTTACTTTCCAAACCTGCCCATCACATTCTCGTCACATCTGTTCCCTTCCCCAACATGTCCATTGAAGTCTGCACCAATTACAACTCTATCACCTCTGGGGATGCTTTGTGTCACTTCATCTAACTGACTCCAAAATTTCTCCTTCTCTTCTAACTCACATCCTACCTGTGGGGAGATAACCACTAACAACATTGCAAATTACACTATCAATTTCCAGCTTCAGACTCATCAACCTGCCTGATACTCTTATCACCTTTAGAACATTCCTTACAAGCTCCTCTTTTAGAGTAACTCCTATTCTATTTCTTTTCCTATCCACACCATGGTAAAACAATTTAAACCCTGATCCAAAGCTTCTAGCCTTGCTACCTTTCCACCTGGTCTCCTGGACACACAGTATATCCACCTTTCGTTTCTGCATCATGTCAACCAACTCTCTTGCTCTTCCCTGTCATAGTCCCAACATTCAAAGTTCCTACTGTCACTGCTTAACTCTTGCCTTTCCTCTTTTCTTTCTGCCTATGAACACGCCTTCCTCCTCTCCTTTTTTGACAAATAGTAGCCCAATTTCTATGATAATACATAGAAAATGCTAAAGACAAAGAAACTACCATAATGCCCCTGCAAAGCTCCAAAATCATCACGAAACACACAACACAGCACGGATCACTCCAAAAAAAAGTCAAATACACTATGAAAAATGAACCTTTAAAGATCACTGTACAGCTCACTGTATATTAATTCTTTCTGTGAAAAGTTTAAACCCATTTTGTCTCATATGTTCCAAAACCAAAGTGCTAATAAAAGGAGTAATGTAAAACGGCAGTATGAGATAAAACACAGGTGGTTAGAGCAAACATATCTGCAGCAGTCTGAGGTGAGGGCATGTAAAATACCCTAAAAACAAATTGTAATTGTTTACTTATTTGCCAATTATGGTGGAAATAAGTATTTGGTCATCTACAAACAATATTTTTGACTCTCACAGACCTGTAATCTTTTTTTAAGAGGCTTCTCTGTCCTCCACTCATTACCTATATTAATGGCATCTGTTATCAGTATAAATGACACCTGTCCACAACCTTAAACAGTCACACTCCAAATTCCACCATGGCCAAGACCAAAGAGCTTTCAAAAGACACTAGAAACAAAATTGTGGACCTGCACTAGGATGGAAAGACTGAATCTGCAATAGGTAAGCAGCCTGGTGTGAAGAAATCAACTGTGGGAGCATTTATTAGAAAATGGAAAACCACTGATAATCTCCCTCAATCTGGGGCTCCATGCAAGATCTCACCCAGTGGGGTCAAAAAGATCACAAGAACTGTGAGCAAAAATCCTAGAACCACACAGGGGGAACTAGTGAATGACTTGAGCTGCGACCAAAGTAAGAAAGGCTACACTCAGCCGCCAGGGACTCAAATACTGAAGTTCCAGACGTGTCCCACCTGCTTAAGCCAGTACATATACAGGCCCATCTGAAGTTTGCTAGAGAGCATTTGGATGATTATTTTGGATGATGTTTTCAGAAGAGGTTTGGGAGAATGACATATGGTCAGATGAAACCAAAATAGAACTTAGTGTTTGGAGGAGAAAGAATGCTGGGTTGAATACAAAAAACACCATACCTACTGTAAAGCATGGGGTTGAAAACATCATGTTTTGGGGCTGTTTTTCTGCAAATGGACCAGGACGACTGATCCATGTAAAGGAAAGAATGAATGGGGCCATGTATCATGAGATTTTGAGTAAAAACCTCATTCTATCAACAAGGCCATTGATGAGAAAGCGTGGCTGGGTCTTTCAGCATGACAATGATCCCAAACATACCACCGGGGCAACAAAGGAGTGGCTTTGTGAGAAGCATTTCAGGGTCCTAGAGTGGCCTATCCAGTTTCCAGATCTCAACCCCATAGAAAATCTTTGGAGGAAGTTTAAAGTCTGTGTTGCCCAACGAGAGCCCAAAGCATCACTTCTCTAGAGAAGATCTGCATGTGTGAAAACCTTGTGAAGCCCTACAAAAAATTTTAGTTTTGTCAATGCCACATGCTATTGCCAACAAAGGGTATATAACAAAGGATTGAGATGAAATTGTTATTGACCAAATGCTTATTTTCTATCATAATTTGCAAATATTTTTTTTACAAATTCTACAATGTGATTTTCCGGATTTTTTTTTTTTCTTATTTTGTCTGTCATAGTTGAGGTATACCTATGATGAAAATTACAAGCCTCTATCTTTTTGAGTGGGAGAGCTTGCACAATTAATGGCTGACTAAATACTTTTTTGCCCCACTGTACATGTGCTGGATTTAATAATCTACTTTAAACAGGGAGTGTATTTGTCTGACAACAAAAGTACACGTTAGTGTAAACAAGGCATAAGATACACAACCTTACAAAGTGTGATTTCTTTGTATTAATAATTTAGAGTTCTGCTGTACAGAAAGAAAGACAGACATGTACGTTTTCAACCTCAAATAATAATATTACTGATTACATAAAATTTTTAGGTTAAACAATTTAACTATCTCTAAAAACTCTTTACTCATCAACGATGCATACTATTCAATTAGAAACAAGTGCAACTTAAACTGGTAAAGCTGTCTGGAGAGTAGACTCTGGACTTTTAAATATAACAGCCACCCCTCTTTCCCAACCAAAAACTCACAGCGCACAGAGAAAAGAACAACAAGGGAAAAGAATTTCAGAAAAAAATCTTTTTTTTTTTTTTTTTTTGCCAGGTCGGCCTTAAACAGGTAAAAATCTAAATGGTGAAAACAGAATTTATGTTTTATTTATAAGGGGTCATAAGTTCGAGATCGTCATCTGTAATAAAAGGCACATTTCAGACTGCATGGGTAAACGAGTGAAGTGGTGGAGATTCCCCTGCTTGCAGCTCTGTCTTGTCAACGACTCAGGTCAGAGACATGGTGACACAAAAGATTGTGGCGAAAAATAACTGCTGTATGTGGTACAGAATGCATGCAGCAGATGATCAAAATGTCGCACAGATAAAGAAGTGAGATAGGCATTAAAAAGGAAATGTGGGGGAACCCACGAATTATAATTCATCAACCTTTTTTTTTTTAAAGACTTGCTTAAAAGACTCATGTGATCATACATAATGTGCTTAAACAGAGCTGTCACGTTTGCATAAACAACAGTAAAAACAATAAAAACAGAAATAAAATTGTACAAGATAATTAGACAGCAAGCCACAAACATCTCAAATTTCATCTCATCAGAAAAAGTTAACAA
This sequence comes from Clarias gariepinus, assembly GCF_024256425.1. Taxonomy (NCBI): domain Eukaryota; kingdom Metazoa; phylum Chordata; class Actinopteri; order Siluriformes; family Clariidae; genus Clarias; species Clarias gariepinus. The sequence continues at coordinate 4,769,131 of NC_071117.1, forward strand.
TGCTCGCAAAGTTCCCAATTTGGGCCATTAATTACAACCTGAATAAAGTAAGGAAAAAAAAAAAACTCTGCCTTCTATATTCACAAAAAGTACACATTATGAGGAAATTTAGTAACTTAAAGTAGAAAAAAATACTCTCTCTCTCTTACTGTGCCTTCTTGACCTTCATGTCCAGCGACCAAACTATAACTAAAGAAGAGCATGAGAGAGTCTGTGGTTAACAAGAGTAAACACACCCTTCAGTTTCTTTTTTACTGCTCAACTAGTCCTGCCATCTGAAATAATGAGCATATCACATTTTAATACACGAAATAATAATAATAATAATAATAATAACAATAATAATAATAATTAGATCAATAAATCTATAAAATAGTCTGTTGAGTAGTTGTGTGTTACTTACCTCTGTTTTTTACAAAATGATTTAATAATAATAATAATAATAATAATAATAAGTAAAAGAAGAAAAAGGAGAAAAAGAAAAAGAAGAAGAAGAAGAAGGTCTAGAAAAGAAAATACTGCTATATTTAAACTCATGTTAACACATCAGCAGGACTGTCTCTGCATTAAAGTGAACCTGTACATGCATTGTTTCGGGGAGGTTTTAACACCAGTGTGTGAACAAATAACCCCACAGCCTTTACAATTAAAAAAGTGAAACAACACACCATGAGAAACATACAGTTGTAACGCTTGGATTTAATTAAACCACTAGTTACTTTGCTACGGGGTCGAGAATCAAAATACGGGTTTGTAAACAACACTTCCGGTATTGCGCAATCAAGACAGGACAAGTAAAGACGCGACACAATAACTATGTATAAATCAAACCAAAGTGTATTAAACAAAACAAACCAACAAACAAACAAACAAGGTGCACCAAAACCAATATATACAAAATATATACAAATATAAACAATGTGTAGGATGTAAGCGGGTGTGAGAGTGCATGTATGATTGTCCAGAGTCAATGTTATTGCAGTGTGTGAAATTCACCGGTATTGATGACAAATCCGGGAGCTCGAGCGACGGAACAAGAGGTGAATTGTTAGTGTCTATGAGGAATAATCCAACCAGGGAAAAGTACTCCTTTAGAACCATCCAACAAACTCTCTCTCAGAAACAGCGCGCTGGGTAAATCTCTCCATCCCGGGCCGCTTGCCGGTTCCGGCTTTATACCGGCACACGTGACCCAACGCCGCTTCCGGGTTCTCTCATGCTGCGATCGCGCATGCTCGCGAGAGCTTACCCTGTGACCAACACTGTCTATGGGGACAAGTAAAACCAGATCTGGCAAATTTCCGTGCACAGGTGAGCCGCATTAGCTCCTTAATCCATTTCCTGTTTGTTAAAATGCCCCTTTATGTGGCTGCGCTACATAGACCCCCCTCCCACCCCCCAAACCTCCGGTGTCTGAGGAGAACGTCCGTAAAAGCGCTTCAGATTAACCACGTTCACTATATCAGTTTTTTGTGGATTGCCGCAAGACACAGTGTAGTTAATTGGTCCCTTTTTGTTTTTTATTTCTGCTGGTCCCTCCCACTTGGCCGCTAGCTTGGCAGAAAATCTTTTCGCTGCGGAGGAGAGTGGGTGAGTTTTTATCTGAACTAGATCTCCCGGTTGAAAGTGCGCATCTTTTCTCCGGGCATTGTAGTATCTAGCTTGTTTGGATTATTGTTGTTTTACTCTTTGTTTCACCTCCTCCGTGATAAGTCGTTGTCGGTCCAGTAATGAGTAGGCTGTGTGATCAGGTGTTGGAGGGTGATTCATGAGCCTTTCGAGTGGCCTTTTTAGTTGCCGCCCCCTTGTGAGTTCTGCAGGCGTCTTTCCAGTAGTTTCCTGTTGGGCTGTGTTGATGGCGAATCTGAGCTCTGGTAACCACTGGTCCCAGTTTTGGTGATGGTCCCCGACGTATGACGCGATCATTGTCTTCAGAGTTCGGTTAACTCGTTCCGTCTGGTTCGTTTGGGGGTGGTAGCTTGTAGTTAGCTTTTGGACGCTCCCCCAGGTTTGGCAGAGGTGTGCCAGCAGTTGAGACGTAAACTGGGGTCCTCGATCGGATACTAGATATTTGTCGACTCCCCATCTAGTAAAGATTTTCTCTCTTAGTACTTTTACCAGTTTTGGCGTCTTTACATCCCTGAGGGGAAACATCTCCACCCATTTGGTGAAATAATCTACCACCACCAGAAGATAGTCATGTTGCCTTTTACTTTGGGGAAAAGGACCCATGATGTCCAATCCCACGGTGTGTCCTGGCTCGTGAACCTCCGTGCTCTGTAAGAGCCCACTAGGTCTAGTGTTTTCCATTTTATACTGTTGACACACGCTGCAAGTTCTCACATAGTGCCAGACGTCTTTCCGTACCGTGGGCCACCATGCCACATCTAGTAACCTCAGCAGAGTTTTTAGTTGCCCCAGGTGTCCTCCCAAGGGATTGTCATGATAGTAGTGTAGAAAGTTTGTTATTAAGGACTGGGGGACCACTAGTTGGAATTTTTCTCTGTGTCTTACTGGTACCCGGCGATATAACGCCCCTTGGTGATGTTCGAAAGAGACCCTCTGATCTCGAGTGCTTCGTCGCTGGTCTTTCGAGAGCAGCTTCGTGATGGTGGGGAGTTATCTCGCACAGGTCGTTTGGTAAGTCGGATGAACATTTAGAGGTTGTGATGGCGAGACATGGAGCGGTGCCCACTTTTAACGGCGGGGGCGCCCGGGATAGCGCATCCGGTCCCAGATTTAAGCAGCCTTTTCTATGATGTACTGTAAAAACGAACTGTTGTAGGCGTAACATCCATCGGGTGAGACGAGAGCTGGTTTTCGGGCAGTTGAAGGCCCATGACAGGGCGGCATGGTCGGTAAAGACTTTGAAAGCGCGACCTTCTAAATAGTGCCTCCATTTTTCTACAGCCCAGACCACGGCCAAACACTCCTTTTCTGACGTGGAGTAATTCTGCTCAGCTCCTCTCAACATTCGTGAGGCGTAAGCTACTGCTCGTTCTCCTTCTGCTGAAGTTTGGGTGAGGATGGCTCCCAGGCCCACTTCGCTGGCGTCGGTGTGCAATTGGAATGGCAGATTTAGGTTCGGTTGTATTAGTACTGGTGGGTTTTGAAGTGCGTGTTTGATGACATCCATGCTGTTCTGGCATTCTTCGGTCCACTCCCATTTTACTCCCTTCCTTTTTAAATTATTCAATGGAGCTGTTATGTCTGCAAAGTGGGGAATGAACTTGTGATACCAGCCGGCGAGACCCAGAAAACGTTGAAGAGATTTTAAGTCTTGAGCAGGAGGATATTCTGCCACCGCCTTTGTTTTCTCCGGGTCTAACTGCACACCTTCTTCAGAGATGACATGACCAAGGAACTTCAGCCGCCTTTTGAAGAAATGACACTTCTTCATGTTGAGGGAGAGATTGGCTTGGGTGAGTCTGAAAAATACTGCGTTGAGATGCATTCTATGTTGTTCTAGTGATTGTGAATAGATAATGATGTCATCGATATAGACAAAGCAATATTTTCCTCTTAGATCCGCCAAGACTTTCTCCATCAGCCGTTGGAACGTTGCAGCTGCATTTCTGAGTCCGTATGGCATGGACCGGAATTGAAACAGACCTTTGGTAGTGATGAAGGCGGTCTTCTCACAGCTGTCTCTCTCCATCTCCACCTGCCAGTAACCGGATTGCAGATCCAATGTTGAGAACCAGGAGGCGCCATCCAGTGATTCAATGATGTTGTGTATCAATGGCATCGGATATGCATCAGGTTTGGTCTTGCTGTTCAACTTTCTAAAGTCCACACAGAAACGGTAAGTCCCATCGGGTTTTGGTACTAAAACAACGGGCGAGGACCATGACGAACATGAAGGTTCGATGATGTTGTCCTTCAGCATCTGGTCGACTTGATCTTCTATAATTTTTTTCTTTAAGGGTGATACTCTGTATGCTCTGGACCTAAACGGGGTGTCGTCAGATAAAGTGATTCTGTGTCTCTCTAATGCTGTTTTGCCTAAGACGTTGGAGATGGTGCGGGGCCAAGCGGCCATTAGTTTCAGCAGCTTCTCTTCATTGTCGGTGTCCCAGATGTCACACCTTTTGTGTTTTCCTCCGCGCATAGGAGATCATCAGGAGTCACAGGTAAGGCGAGATAAAGATTGGCTGTCGCCGGGAGATGAGTGTGTCTCCTTTGAGCTGACGTAGATGGCGTAGAGTGGGGTTTGGACGTTATGAAGGGATGGTATGAGACTCCCTTCTCTGTTTTCAGCCCGTACTCTCCGCGTGCGATGTCCAAGGTGGCTCCAGTGGCTTTTAAGAAGTCCAGCCCCACGATCAGAGGCAAGGCCAAGTGAGAGTTGCTCATGATGTAAGTGTCCAGCTCCCATTCGATAGTGTGCCCGATGTAACGTAGCCTTCTCTGGGTTTGCGCCTGGTGTGTTTTCCCATCAGCCATAACAAACTTCTGAGGAGAAGGAACATCACACCTGACTTCCTGTTCGCAGAGCTGCCTCCATAGATGTTCCCTCATCAGCATGTAGGAGCTTCCTGTATCGACCTCTGCATTCACCTTCCTTCCTTGCACTGTTACTGGAACCAGGAGAAGCGAAGGAGTTGCCAGAGGTTGAGCAATGGAGAGTCCCGCTGCGTGCTTTGAAGGAACTTGCTCACCTGCCTTCTTATGACTCTTTTCCTTGTTGTGCTGACAGTCCACTTTCTGCCAGTAGTCTTTGGAGCTCTTGCAGTCTTTTTCTACCTGAGATCCTATCTTCACCAGCTGTTCCACGGTGTTCACTGTTCCTCTCAGACATCCTGCCACTCTTGGGTTGATGTTATTCAGGATTCGCCCCACTAGTTCTTCCTCGGAGATATCAGGCTTCCACTTCATACAGAGGGCGCGGTAGTCATAGGCGAAGTCTCTAAGGCGTTGACTAGGCTGCTGTACCAGAGACCTTAAGTTTTCTTCAACTTCCGTGAGGTAGTCATCAGGTAAGAAAGCCGCCATAAATGCCTGTTTAAAAGACTTCCAGTCCTTCACCTTGCCTTTCTCTGCCTTCTACCAGCTCAGAGCAGGTCCTTGTAGCACCATGCTGAGGGTTCCTAGCAGTTCTGGGCTGGGCAGTGGTCTGATCTCCAGATAGTTTTCACACTGTTCAGTGAAGTTAAGAACATCGGCCATAAAAGGAAGAAGAAGAGGGTGAAACTGAGGAGGTAAGCAGAAGAGTGTGGTTGAACACAAGGAGGAATGTCAAATGTTTCATGACTGCTTATGTGCTTTACCTTTGCCGTAGATGCTGTGATTGCCGTGCTGGGAGAATGTAGAACATGAGATTGGGAAGATGCAGGCAGGGGTGTAGGCCTTTAATCTTTGGATGGTGGGCGTACTCGTGAGCCGTAGTTTTTTCATCTGGTTTTCCCAGATTACGTCACGTCGCAGAAAACAGTCAGTGACAGCTCTTTCCAGTTTTTCTAGGGCCTCTTGGCAGTAGCGCTCCAGCTAGCGTCCACTGCGTCCCGAAAACTGGTTTCTCTGTTCAGACTGCTGTTTACGGATTGTCTAAAATCCTGCTCCAACGTGTTCACTTTGTCTGTAAGCGCCCCCATATCCTCTTTGCATTGATTTAGTTCCGTTTGCAATGTATGCACAACATTAATATCAGACACAACATCATCATCATCATCATCATTATTATGTCTGTCAGATATATATAGTGAACTAATCAATGATGTTATTTCAGCTGTAGGGTTACGGCGTGTAACAAATGCATCATCTACATCCTCCAGCACATTATTAGCTACAGCAAGGTCGGCCTGCACGGCACCACTAGCATTAGCGTTAGCATTAATGATGTTAGCGTCCATTTTGTTCTGCCACGACACACAAAACCGGAAAATACCCGAAAATACAGATTCCCTGTACGGGCCACCACTATGTAACGCTTGGATTTAATTAAACCACTAGTTACTTTGCTACGGGGTCGAGAATCAAAATACGGGTTTGTAAACAACACTTCCGGTATTGCGCAATCAAGACAGGACAAGTAAAGACGCGACACAATAACTATGTATAAATCAAACCAAAGTGTATTAAACAAAACAAACCAACAAACAAACAAACAAGGTGCACCAAAACCAATATATACAAATTATATGCAAATATAAACAATGTGTAGGATGTAAGCGGGTGTGGGAGTGCGTGTATGATTGTCCAGAGTCAATGTTATTGCAGTGTGTGAAATGATGCACGGGAGAGATTGGCTCGGCCTCACCGGTATTGATGACAAATCCGGGAGCTCGAGCGACGGAACAAGAGGTGAATTGTTAGTGTCTATGAGGAATAATCCAACCAGGGAAAAGTACTCCTTTAGAACCATCCAACAAACTCTCTCTCAGAAAAAACAGCGCGCTGGGTAAATCTCTCCGTCCCGGGCCGCTTGCCGGTTCCGGCTTTATACCGGCACACGTGACCCAACGCCGCTTCCGGGTTCTCTTGCGCTGCAATCGCGCATGCTCGCAAAGCTTACCCTGTGACCAACACTGTCTATGGGGACAAGTAAAACCAGATCGGGCAAATTTCCGTGCACAGGTGCATTAGCTCCTTAATCCATTTCCTGTTTGTTAAAATGCCCCTTTATGTGGTTGCGCTACACAGTACATGAAACTGTCACATTTAAAAGAAAGAATTTATATACGTTATACAGTAAAAAGTAATTGCTGAATCTACTATTAAACAATCTTGTAAATTTTAATGATTTTAGAAAATTTATTTAACCTGCTTAGACTGTGTAGTGTGAATTTTAGGTGGATGCAGTGGTTAAAGAAGAGCAAAATTAATACATAGTGACATCTATGATCCCGCTCTGATTAAATGTAGGAAATACTGTAGTACTTCAGGGTGTTAAGTGTGTTGTACTAAAGGCATGTTTAAACTGGTGCAAAAGTATCTATCTATCTATCTATCTATCTATCTATCTATCTATCTATCTATCTATCTATCTATCTATCTAGTCGTGGCCAAAAGTTTTGAGAATTACATAAATATTGGAAATTGGAAAAGTTGATGTTTTTATAATAGCAATTTGCATATACTTCAGACTGTTATGAAGAGTGATCAGATGACTTGCATAGTCCGTCTTTGCCATGAAAATTACCTTAATCCCAAAAAAGTCTTTCCAATGCATTTCATTCCTGTCATTAAAGGACCTGTTGAGATCCTTTCAGTAATAGTCTTGTTAACTCAGGTGAGAATGTTGATGAGCACTAAGCTGGAGATTATGATGTCAGGCTGATTGGGTTAAAATGGCAGACTTGAAATGTTGGAGGGTGATGCTTGAAATCATTGTTCTTCTATTGTTAACCATGGCTACGAAGATTGCACCTAAATCAACAATTTATAGGATCATCAAAAACTTCAAGGAAAGAGGTTCAATTCTTATTAAGAAGGCTTCAGGGCGTCTAAGAAAGTCCATCAAGCGCCAGGATCATCTCCTAAAGAGGATTCAGCTGCGGGATCGGAGTGCCACCAGTGCAGAGCTTGCTCAGGAATGGCAGCAGGCAGGTGTGAGCGCATCTGCACGCACATTGAGGTGAAGACTTTTGGAAGATGGCCTGGTGTCAAGTAGGGCAGCAAAGAAGCCACTTCTCTCCTAAAAAAACATCAGGGACAGATTGATCTTCTGCAGAAAGTATGGTGAATGGACTGCTGAGGACTGGGGCAAAATCATATTCTTTGATGAAGCCACTTTCCGATTGTTTGGGGCATCTGGAAAAAGGCTTGTCCGGAGAAGAAAAGGTGAGTGATACCATCAGTCCTCTGTCATGCCATTAGTAAAGCATCCTGAGACCATTTATGTGTGGGGTTGCTTCTCTCTCATCCAAGGGAGTGGGCTAACTCACAATCTTGCCCAAAAACACAGCCATAAAAAGAGAATGGTACCAAAACACCCTCCAACAGCAACTTCTTTCAACAATCCAACAACAGTTTGGTGAAGAACAATGCATTTTCCAGCACGATGGAGCACCGGCAAAAGTGATAACTAAGTGGCTCAGAGACTAAAACATTGAAATTTTGGGTTCATGGCCTGGAAACTCCCCAGATCTTAATCCCATTGAGAACTTATGGTCAATCATCAAGAGGCGGGCGGACAAACAAAAACCCACTAATTCTGACAAACTCCAAGAAGTGATTATGAAAGAATGGGTTGCTATCAATCAGGATTTGGCCCAGAAGTTGATTGAGAGCATGCCAAGTCGAATTCCAGAGGTCCTGAAAAAGAAGGGCCAACACGGCAAAAAACGTATGAAGTGCTTGTAATTATATTTCAGTACATGAAAGAAACAACTGAAACAAAGATCTAAAAGCAGTTTAACAGCAAACTTTGTCATTCTCAAAACTTTTGCACTACATAACTACAAGTCGTGGGATCCCTTTTCCGAAAACATGCGTTTTTAAAGGCCAGATCTGTAGCAATGTATATATTTTTTTGGATTAAAATAAAAACACCCATTCATAGTCATGTTTATGTTTATGTTAACATGACAAATTATTTATTAATGTATAAGACACATAAAAAGCATCCCACAGTGATATGAGCTTAAAAGACTGTAAGTTGCAGATGTTTCTGGAGTGAAAGAGCGATTCAGTTTCTCCACTTCAGTGAGGAGCTCTCTCTATTTATCAGCTGTTTCAGAACTTAAGTCCTCAATTTCTGTAAGAAAAAACACACAGTAACATCAGACAGACAATATTATTTATGTTTAACAACAATAAAATACCAATTTGAGTTAATTGCTCCATACAAGAGCTCATGGGATGTCTTATGTAAAATCAGAGACAAGAAGTGAGGACACACTGCTTTGAGAACAGACAAAAAGTACCTGGAACACTCCTTACACAAGTTAGTGAAATAATGAGCCTGTCTGCATGCATACACAAATTTATAGGGTGTAAGGTACTTTTTTGAATGCCATCACAGCAGTGCTCGATAGCTAATGAGGCTGCCTAGCAATAGGCAAGTCCTGCTGTTCATTGTGATTTGCTCGATTGCTCCATCCACCAAACTGCTCAGATAAAGTGTGGTTAATACAGATACTGAAAATCTGCTGTAAAAGGAGAGATTTATTCGTTTAACACCTTATGTATAATAAGCTTTCTATCGGGTTTCTCAGTGTAGTCAGCCGCAACTGTGCAGCAATATTTGAACTTTTTTGCTCAGTCTACCACCACTGAAGCCAGGGCTGATAAAAGCAATCAGACCACTGAAGAACGGCCAAATGCCAGAATAAGACCAAGTGACCGCTGAAATGCTGAAAGCTGGAGGTGAAACAAGCTGTCCTTGTGCCAATCCAGAAGAATGGTAATAGCCGGGACTGTTACAATTTTAATATTGGAAAATAATGTATTCTAATCACTTAGAATTCTAATCGTATTTTATGCTGGCAGTGTAGATATGTTAAGGTTGAAGAGAACAGAAGAGATAACTTTCAGTCAGATCATAATCATCAAATATATTACAAAGAAAATCATATTTTTGTATAAACACTTACTGTAAGTGTGTGATACACATCATCAGATGTCCGGCCTGTGGGGTCGAGAGCTGCGTACGTGTCGTCTTTAGCACTCGCCCCAGCGTTCTGCAGAGAGGAGGGGTAGAGAACATAAGGATACTCTGCTGAAGATCCTTACTGTAAGAGTTTATTATGAATAAAGCACACACCTGATGGACATTTATGCAATAATGTAAATCATTTTCTTTGCATGCTTTACATAAACTAATTTTTAAAATGTGTAGTCATATATATGATGATTTGGAGATCACTCAATCCTTTGTTCAACTGTTGGTGAGAGCTTGGGATGGTGGTTTCTGAGTTGTGTTCCAAGGAGAAGTTGGCTATGAACCAATTTGTTTGTATCTCCGTGAACCGAAAACCCACTATATATCCTTTTGTTCCAGTTCTATTACCCTTAAGAAACCCATCCAATACTTTCTTCCTTACTTAGTCCTCTAAAATGCTTTTCAGAAAAAAAAAAAATTTCAGTAGAGCCATCACCTCTTCTCTTTCTTGCTTGTATTTCCTTCATTAATTTACTATTGTACATGATTTATTGTAACTTTCTTATTACATTGCTTACACGGGACATTTGGTCATTTCCCTATAACATGGAGTGTGTTTTGACGTTTACTGTGACCTATTCAGATCCTGCTAATTATCACTTGCTCGTTCTGTTTTATTCCCCTTCTCCTCACGAAGTCTACCAAGTTTTGGATTGAATATAGATGTCTCTCTTTAATGACATTGTCTCACTGTTGTCGCTATTGATGTTTTGTGCTTTTTCACCCTGTGCTTCTCCCCTCTGACTTTAATAACTTTAATGCTTACATGACATTTACTGATGTTCTGTGTGTTCATGACACCAAGAGATAATCACTTAACCAGGTACAGGTGTGCAATGAAGAAGAGCTCAGAAAGGTGAGAAAAAAATGCTAAGAAAAAGGGAGTTAGGACCTGGAAGTGCTGTGTTGATTTGGTTGGTTTGTAACAGATGCGGTATTGATGGGAGGAGACATTAAAACTCAATTATAGTTATACTATATGTATGGTTAGGTTTTCTGTTTCTGTTTGTCTTCTTACTGTTTTGAATGCTCAAAATACCAAAATATGGACAGATGCTTTAAAAAATGTACATTTTGCAACATATATACATTAAAAATATTTGACCTTGATGTGACCTTGGCCCTATTTGGATATATTCTAAACTGCAAGTTAGTGTATTTCCACATTATATTTTTTTAAAATATTTACAGTGAACTTAAATGGAAGTATATAATTATTGAGTAGGAGAAGCACAAAACTGTAATCACAATCAAATTACTGGTCTAATTACTGCTTATTTCAGATATAAACCACTTAGGCTCATGTTTACAGTAAATTAATAACCATTGAGGCAGAAACAGTAACTCATCACCTTGTTGTTTACTATTTTGCTATAATAGAAACACAATTAAGTGTTTAAATGACAGAACAAATACACATCTCAACACTAATCTCTACATTATGTACCTGTTGATCTTGTGTTGTACCAGTTCTTTTCTTTTTCCTGGAAGAGAAAATGACATTTCAGTATTAAATAAAATATAATAAATCTATTAATCCTGTTATAGTAAGTGTCCTTGGGGCAACACGTTTATTTGTGTAAAATAATTATATGAAAACAGTTTTAAACCAGGAGCACTCTCTATCGCGTGTACACCTGAACTCACGCATCACGTGCTGAACGCTTACACTCTACTAGCGTCCACGCTTAATTCTCAGCCTAGTGTACTAATTAGGGTGCCTCTGCTAGTAGCTGATTGTAACAAGAACATCAGAGTAGAGTATTACCAGTCAATATCACAGTAGTTTCCAATTTAAAATAAAATAATAGGAGGCAATATTTTACTCTCGTTGTAGCCTTTGTTTAAACGTGCACTCTGTTGTATGCTGTCTTTTGTTGTCTCTTTGTGTATAGAGATTGATAGTTTTGGGATGACTTAAAAATGTATATCCGTCATACCTGAGCTAGACAGCTAATTAAATTGCTTAGTTAGCTAGCTGGTTCTGGTAAAGTTACTTTATGTTGTTGCATGTATGTAGCACCTGGTCCTGGAGAACCGTTGTTTCATTTCACTCTGTACTGAACTGTATGTGGTTGAAATGACAATAAAAGCCTACTTGACTTGACTACTTGACATAACCTTTTAGGGCCACATGAGCACTAAACCTATACAATATGGCTATAAGTATGTGCGCCCCTGATAATCACACTCATACTGTATGTGGTTCTTCCCCAAACTCTAACCACAAACTCAGTAGAACACAATTCTATAGAATGTCTCTCTACTCTGTAGCAATACAGTTTCCAAAACCTGTTCAATGTTCCATGTGAGATCCACAAAGCCAACTTCATGAAGACATGGTGTGTTAAGTACTGTATAGGGTTGAGTACATTAGTTATTAATATTATTATTAACCTTATTCTAATTTCATATTTTTTACCTTATAAAGCAGAAGGTGATGATGAGACAAACACACACAAACACAAAGACTCCAACACCTGCGTACACACCTACACTCTGAGACTCTGTGGATGATGATGTGACAATGAATCAGTGTTAAATGTTTATCAGTGTGATTCTGATTGATAGATTTACATCATCACTCTCACCATGTAAAGTGACGGACACTGCAGCTGATCTCTCAGAGCCGTGTTTATTCTGAGCCTCGCAGTAGTACTGTCCACTCTGTAGAGCTCTGTAACTCTGTCCAGATCCTACAGCTGAGGATTCATTCACCTTAAACCAGGTGTAGATCTCCACAGGTGGGTTAGCATCACTGCTGCAGGTCAGAGTCACTGAACTGCTCTCCACTATCTCACCAGAGGGACTGATGGACACCAAGACGTTTGTTGGTGAATCTAAATTAAAATGAATGAAGGAATTAAAAAATAAATAAATAAATAGTTAAACTGTTATAAGATCCACAAAAACATAATGTACAAAGATACTAAAGATATAAACTTATAACTTGTATTTATTAATAACCTGTGTGTGTGTGTGTGTGTGTGTGTGGTTGTGTGTGTGTGTGTACATACAAGTAAAATATCTTTGACATTTTCTTACTTTTACAATATATAAGAGTAAAGTAAATAAATCTCACATCTGACTCTGAGTGTGTGAGCAGGAGAGGGGAGATGTTCATATCCTCTTACAGCACAGCTATAACTGCCTGCATCCTCACTGCTGACCGACTGCAGGTGGACTTCATTGCTCTTGATGGTGTTTGTGGTTAAATCACGGCTGTTTTTGTACCAGATGAATGTTGGATCAGTCAGATTGCAGGTGGTTTTACAGGTCAGAACGGCTGATTGTCCCTCTGTCACTTCTGCAGGAGCGAACACCTGAAGATCTTAAACACAGAGAGACACATTACACCAGGAAAACTGTACTGAGGCCAGTAAAGTGTTTTTTTTTATTATTATTGATTTATTGTTTTTTTCCAATGTTAACAACCATCTTATATTTAAAAGCATAATCATTTATTGCCCCCAGTGTCATGATTTCTAAATCGGCGTCTGTGTTTGGGTGGCATAATTGCAGGAGGCGAGCTGGCGGTTTGATCAAGGTTTTATTAAAGCAACACATAAAATAACACCGACATAAATCATATGAACAACAACTACAACAAAAGACGCCTGACTGCGCTCCAGTCAGGCTATTTATAATAAACTTAATTAGCTTACCTCGGTTCAGGTGAATTCCTACGTCACCTGACCGAGGTGCAGTCTGGAACACGAAGTCCAACTTAAACAAAAACTACAACATAACAAAACAAACCCAGGCGCTTTGGCGCCCTCTAGGGGTTAACCATTACAGTACCCCCCCCCCCCTAAAAAACCGGAGGACCCGGACTCCCTCCCCAGCGGTCCCAGTCTGGACTTCCAACACTGAGGCGGTCGATCCCCTCTCGCGAGCAGGACCACGTAATCCACGCTCGCATGCGAGGCTGAGGAGCTGGAGCAACGTTCGGCGGCGGCTGAGGAGCTGGAGCGACGCTCGGCGGTGGCTGAGGAGCTGCAGCGACGCTCGGCGGCGGCTGAGGAGCTGCAGCGACGCTCGGCGGCGGCGGCGGAGCTGCAGCGACGTGCGCTGAGCTGGGCGGTGGCGGCGGAGCTGGAGCGACGCTCGCTGAGCTGGGCGGCGGAGCTGGAGCGACGCTCGCTGAGCTGGGCGGCGGCAGCGTCCTCGTCGCCGTGCTGCCGCGGCGCGTAGACCTCCGTGTCGACCACAGGCGGGAGTCGGAGGAGGAGCGCGTCGTCCAGATTAGAGAGAGGGAGAATATCCGGAGCTACAGCGTGGTTCTCTCGAACCTGGACGAGCAGCATTTGGAGCTGCGCCACATGCTCCCGCAGGTCGGAAATGCGCTCTCTGTTTTGCTGCGCCAAAAACGTGTAGTCATCCACCGTTAGATCCTCGCCACCGTCCTGCCAGGCCTCCTCGGCCCGTGCCTCTTGGATGGTGCTTGGGACCATGTATCTCCCCGCTGCCTCACCTTTAAACAGCGTCCGCCGAATGGCGAGTCTGCAGCCTTCCCAGCTGTGCCGCGCTCTTGTCTCTCGCTGCTCCTCGCTGTCTTCCAGCCAGTCCACCGGTTCGATGAGTTTGCAGCCTTCCCAGCTCTGCAAGAGCTTTCTCTCACCTTGCTCCTTGCTGTCCTCCAGCCATTCCGCCAGCTCGGGCGAGATGGTAATAGCGCCCCCCCAAAAAACATCTGGGGGAGCGACCTCCGCTATGCAACTTTTACGGTCTAGCTTTCTGTCATGATTTCTAAATCGGCGTCTGTGTTTGGGTGGCATAATTGCAGGAGGCGAGCTGGCGGTTTGATCAAGGTTTTATTAAAGCAACACATAAAATAACACCGACATAAATCATATGAACAACAACTACAACAAAAGCTAGACGCCTGACTGCACTCCAGTCAGGCTATTTATAATAAACTTAATTAGCTTACCTCGGTTCAGGTGAATTCCTACGTCACCTGACCGAGGTGCAGTCTGGAACACGAAGTCCAACTTAAACAAAAACTACAACATAACAAAACAAACCCAGGCGCTTTGGCGCCCTCTAGGGGTTAACCATTACACCCAGCACCTTATTTTTCTAAGAAAGAAAGAAAAAAAACTTTCCTTGACCATCCTGTATCTAAAGCGTACTGAGCCCCTAAAGGGACATGGGTTTAAAAAAATAATAATAAAAAAATAAACTATTGGAGGAAAAATTCCACCAATAGTAGATAGTAGATATTCTGAGTAGCTGAGTTTTACTTTCAGCTTGGCCTCAAATATAAAGATATTCAGTATGTACTCGGAGTTTGCCGCCCGGAAATACAGAGTCACATGGTCTCGATTTCTTTTCCTCATCTTTTCTTTTTGTGTCCTGTTTTTTTTTTCTCTCGTGTCTCATATCCCGGGTTTTTTTTTTTTTTTGCCCACTATTTTTTTTTTTTTCTTTAACGAATTTTCCTCAATGTCCCTTTAGGGGCTTTGTAAAAGAGAGATTATGGCCTAAGTGATGTATGTAGGAAATACGAAGATTTTATTTACCTGTAACAGTGAGAGTTACTCAAGGTATACCCAGCCATCTTACTGGAGCTACATTTGTTACGATTCTGAAGCAGTATTCATGTTCATCTGTTTTCTTCACGTCACTCAGTCTGAAAGAGGAGTGTTTCTGTTTATCTCCTAAATACTCCACTCTGCCTGAGTAACCTGGTTTAATACGCAGATCAGTCTCCTGTTGACCCTCAACTGGGTTTATGAACCAAAATGTCTTTGTCACATTAAGACGTGTTGGGTGTGTGTACGAGTCTTTTAGTAACACTGTAGATCCTTTTAAAGCACAGAGATTGTTCTGACTGTATGTCACACTCCATTTATTCCCAAGAGCTCCTGAAACATGACACATGAAAGAGGTTATTAGAGGTCATTATCCTGAGCCCCATAAAACACTGAGTTAGTTTACAGCTTCACTTCTCTCCTCTGAAATTCCATGTTGGAAGAAGAAACATAATTCTTTACCACCGGGGGGAAAAAATGGACATACAAATGCTCTCTGAATTCAGGGCTCATAAATTAATTTTTTTTTTTTTTTTTACAGAATCCATTATTTAGTCTGCATTCACATTAGTTTATTTATAAATCCAGTCCCACTGATTCTAAGTACAGCATGTGGCCTGAAGTTCAGTTTTTTTTTGCTGGAGATTAAGTTATTGAAGTCTGTTATTTGTTATTCTTGTCTGTCAGGTTATTGTTATTATTTATAAGTATGAAAATGTGTGAGATTGTAAATGTGAGATTTACCTGAGATCATGAACAGAAACACCAGATAAAGTGGAGAAAGCATTGTGAGAGACACCATTGCTGGAGAATTTCTGTTAAAAAAGAAAAAGCATCCAGTTAGTAGTCAGGACAAGAACAACATAAGATCTACTAATCTGGAAAAAAATATATCCAGTGTTCACAAAACCAATAAACAAATTGAACTTAATTTCATTTTTACTTTTGACCTTCTGACTTTTTTTTATATAAAATCTATGTAAAAGTTGGAGCTGTTTGACTTCGGGACAGAGACAGATTTACAAACAGCAGCTGAAACTGATCTGGATTCACTTTTGTTCCGGCTATAGCAGTTGTTGCTACTGCGCAAGAACCCAAATGTTTAACATGACTTTTCCTGCTTGATTAGTCACAATTATTGGTAATGAATAAAGAACAAAATATGGAAATGTTTATAGTGAGCAACTGAAGAATGTGAGGACAGATTTCTTAGCAGAAAATTAGAAAAGAATCACATACTGTATATTCTGAGCAAATATCTTTTAAAAATTGGTCCATTTTATGATCTAACATTGTATGAAGAGGTGGAAGGTGAGAAGTGTTCAAATTGACGTTTTTTACTATTTTTATGAACTCCTTTATTGATGTGGACAGTCAATAAAATATAATAATAATAATAATAATAATAATAATAATATCAGTTGCACATATGTACAAATATGTGTATTTTCTTTCATTGTAGAAAATATGTGACGTTTTATCTTTTTTACCAGCCAGTGTTTTTGCCAGTGTGTGTGTGTGTGTGTGTGTGTGTGTAGTGAGATGGCTGCAGACTTCACTTAGCTGACGTAGAAGCACAGGGTTAAAATCTCTGCTGACTTTCCATGTTCAGTGGAAAAAGTCGCTCTGGCACTGGGGGAAGTTGTGGGACACAGCAGCGTTAAATCCACTGCTAGAATGAACAGCACTGTTGTGAAATTTATAGATAAGATAGAAAAAGTAAACGCGGTGATAGAGTCAGTAATCACAGTGAATGAACACTTTATTCCTCTTCACTCTCTAGCTAACATTGCCTGTTTATTAGTGATGAGTTCTTAAAATGTGAACTGTGACGGCATGGGAAGATTTTCCCCAGTCAGCACAGCAAAACAAATTCAACAAAAGGCTACAATGATAACATGAAAAAAGTGCATTTCTTTTTTCCTGATAAAAGGGTTTTTGCAAATACACCAAATCGTATATGAACAAAAAAGATAACTGCAAATTCACTCAACAAGAGCTATTCAGGCTCAGCAAATTAATACCCAAGTTAAAAGAAGAACTCTGTCAATCAAAAAAATATATGATAAAGACAAAT
The DNA here is from genome assembly GCF_024256425.1 of Clarias gariepinus. Taxonomy (NCBI): domain Eukaryota; kingdom Metazoa; phylum Chordata; class Actinopteri; order Siluriformes; family Clariidae; genus Clarias; species Clarias gariepinus. The sequence goes on from NC_071117.1 coordinate 4,786,349, forward strand.
ATAACTAATTATTTTTCTTCCTAAGTGTCACTACATTGCACATTGTATTGATATTTTATTTTTACAAGAAACACAAAGTGATGCAGAAAACGCAGTGGATTAGAACAGGGAATGGACAGGGCAAAATTCTCTGGAACCAATTTTATTGTGCAGGTTACAACAAAACAAACTTTAAAATGGCAATTACTAAACTTCCTCCTGAGAAGCTAAACTTGCTGCATATGTGAGTAAAAAAAACTAAATGGAGGGAAGAGCAGGTCAGGAGGCCAGTGAGGTTTGGCGCTGTAGTGTTGGGTCCAGAATGTGGCTGGAATACAGGTTTTACAGAATGATGGGAAATCTAGAGTGTTTCGAAGAGCAGTGGTGTTACAGTGACATCATTCACACTATAGTGGATACAGAACTGCAACTTTTACTGAGTGATTTTTTGTTATTTTTTGTAGTTATATGTTTTAGCCATTTTATTTATTTAAGTAATCATTTATCTATTTCTATTTATTTTTTCTATCTTTTTATTTATCAATTTTTTATATATTTATCTATTAATGTCTTTACTTCCAATTTAATTGTGTTCAGAAAAAGACATACTTTTAATATTGAAATACATGTAAATGTTGAAGTAAACACACACACACTTATCTTCCCCTCAGCCTACTTGCCCGCACACATCTTTTACTTAATTAAACTCTCACTCACTAACACACTCACTCACACACACACTTACCTCAGTCTTATAGATGCTCTTTGCACTTTTTCACACACAAAAACATGAATTGACTCTCACACTGACTCTTCTAACACAATTTCACTCTTACCCTGTTCTTTAATTACACACACACATGCACACTTTTTTTACTCCTGTCTTACATTAAGAGTTACAAGATTGTTCATTTTTTGTATTTGAATTTATGCAGTGTCTCATTTATTTTCATTGAGCTACGCTATTGTTTTGTCCTGAAATAGATCATGATGAAAGTCAGACTGCTCCATGAAGTCTTCTCCAGCACATCACAAATACTTTTAATGCAGTTAATCTCAGGCCTCTGAGGCCAAATCATGTGCTGTCAGGAAAAAAAAAATCCATTGGTGTTATACCCTGCTCATTTATTTTATTGTCACATAACATTACTGAGTCTAGACCTGAGTAACTGATCAACCCCAGATCATAACACTGTCTCCAGAGTCTTGTACAGTGAACACTATGCATGATGGGTGCATCGCTTCATGCGCTTCTCTCTTTACCTTACACGCCGATCACTCTGGGATAGGCTCAATCTGACTCATCGGGTCACATGACACTTTCCCATCACTCCCAAGTCCAGTCTTTATGCTCCCTAGCAAACTAAAGCCTTTATTCTGAAGAGTCTCACTAGCAAGGTTTTTTTTTATTATTATTTTTTTTATGGGCAAACAGCTGGTTCTTTTTATTGTGTGTGTACAAACGTTCTTAGTTAAAATATTGAGCATAATATTTCCCGAAGGGTGGTCAAAGTGAGACTTTTGATTGTGCAGAATAACAGAAGCCAGAGCCACCAATCAACAGGTAAAATAATGTCATTAAAAACTTTTAGCACTGCAAACTGAGTACTACATCTAGATTTAAGGCAGAATTGTCCTCTAAAAAGGACTGTAACTGATAGAAAAAGGTGGGAAATATGTCTAGATTAGATTAGATTTTTTTTTTTTTAAAGTTGCATGAAAACATCATGCTTAAAAACAGCTGGAAAAAAAAACCCTAAATTAAGACATAAAACCTATTAGGCAAGACCCCACTCTGCAGGAATTTCATTTAGAGGACAATCAATAGCTTTTGTATACTTCAGTTAGTAAGGAATAGTGAAAACTGTTAGAATAGTGAAAACTGTTGGTTTCTGCCTAACTGCAGACACTTTTTCAACAAAAAAGTCCAAAAACATCTGACAGGTATCTGGGGAGGCATCAATGAAACCAGTAGATAATGGTTTTAAAACACGCTCCAGAACAATGGGAGACATTAATAGTCACCTTAGATAAATAGTCACATATTACTGATTTCACGGCACTTTGAACAAACAGACACTTGGTCTGACAAACAGTCTCTCTTGATACTAAGTGACACATGAAGTCACTTTCTTCCATTTTAATTCAGCTTATCTGCGTTGGTGTCTCAGAAGTTGTGTCATTTAGCCATTGATCAGCTATGATTATAGACAACTTACGCTTAAGAGGAACAACCGAATATTAAAACATGTTGAAAAAAAATACAGAAAAAAAGTCCTTTGGAACCAGTTAACAGACCAAGTAAAAAGCTTGTGTGTCCATAAAAGCAGCAGTAAATGTCATGAGCAGTTGAGGGAGTGATGATGCGACGGATGAGGGATGGGACGATGGGCCTGCTCATACTTGAGGGTAATAAACAGTCAAATATTATGGGGAAGTGATCAGAAATGCACCTACTGTATAGTATTACAAATCTCAATACTGGAAGCTTAGACGAGTTCACAAGAGATGACGAGGTCCAGGGTGTGGCCATGTTGTGTTCCTTCGTGTACATTTAAATCTTTCCATGAAGGATATACAGTTATATTGACAGAGAATCAGTAGGACAGCAGAAATGAATGTTAAGGTCACCACATATGAGGAATCTGTCAAATATCATCATAATGTCAGCCAGAAAGTTAGAAACATCCTGTATAAAGTCCTTGTTAAATTGTGCAAGTGGACATTATATACAATAAGTTACTATTTATATAAATAAAAGTCAGGTTTTGTCTGTACATTGGTCAGAACTCACTCCTTCAATGATATACTTATGTTTCATACATTGGAGAACCAGAAACCAGTCTCAGAAAAATCTCTCTCTGTATGTATGTACTGTATGTTTATTTGTAGGTCTTTCAAGCTGATTTTGTCACATAAAACATCACACAAAACTGGCTCAACAGAATTTCATGAAACTTTGTCAGTCATTTAGCCCTAAATTAAATCAATATGTTCAGTAAAAGAAAAGTTATGAGCAATACTGTGCCAGATTATATAATATACAATATATATTACATAATCCAGTGCTTTTTTGGACAAATATATACTTTTTCCTTTGAAATGGGCGTGGCTATTAACGTCACTTTATATTACCAATCTTAATTTATCATGAATACATATGCTAAAGAAGCACCCGAATCCTCACAAAACACAAACAAACACAAAACACAGCATGGATCACTCCAAAAAAATACAAATACACTATGAAAACTGAACCTTTAAAGATGAATGTACAGATAGTTTTATGTTTATAATTCCTGTAAAAAGTTTAAAACTGGTTCTGAAACCGTGATGCTTATAAGGATTAAAACGCCACTATGAAATAAAACACAGGTCATTATAGCAAACATACAGTATCTGCAGCAGTCTGAGGTGAGGGCGAGTAAAATACAGAATAAACGTTGAGTAAAAGTATTGTTATGAGCAGTTATGTGCCAGATTTAATAATCTACACTCAAAAAAATTATGAACATAATTAAATCATGGAAATAATTTCCACCTGATTTAAAGGCTTTCTTTCAGCATTAAGCAATTTTTTTGGCCCAACTTAATGTTCTTAGGTTCAGTCAAATAAATTTTATTAGGTTCTTTTAACCTATTTACTACAGCTGCGTCCAACATAATTTAATACTGTTAACATAAATGAATAGCGTTGGTACAACAAATTTTTTTGTTGTAAATTAAGTTGATCCAACTCAAGTAAATTTAAATTTCAAGCCCTGGTCAACAGAATTTTGTGAAGGAAGGAAGCACAAGACAAATGGGATAAAACAGAGATTTTTATTTTATATTTAATAAAACCCCTGTTTTACACCAGCAGCAGCCTACAAATGAGGTCTCAATTTAAAAAGATAAACAAAACATAAAACACCACAAATAAGTATTAATCATAGAAAAAAATATACACAAACAGAAACGTTTTGTACTTTATAACTGTACGTTATGACTTTTAAATATGACCGTTACATACGGTTGGTCAGGAAACTCCTGAAGTCAGATGCAGACAGAGATAGATATTCAATAAAAATTCACGATACTTAAATTAGCAAATAAACAATATTTATACTTTGTTCCTCTCGCTTCACAACTCATGAGAACAGACAGAAACCAGAACTGAACTGCAGATTAAGCACGCACATATAACCATCGTATTTTAAGTGTGATTAAAAATACAAGAAATAGCTTAAAAGAAAATAACGTGACTAAACATCGCTAAACAGCATAGGACATTTATGTTTAGTATTTCGTTTCTATTTAGAAAGATCTAACACTCTAACACACAAACCTGGCCGAAGCCACCAACCCAAACACCCTTCCAGAACAGGGTGAAGGCATAGAACAAACCCCCCCGCAAGGCATGATGGTCTACAACGGCGCCGCCCCTCCCACACCACACTGCCCCCACCCGAGCTGTGACCGTCTCCTTTTCTGGAGGGAGGAGCGCAAACATTGTCCTGAGGCGATCCGGCCTCTGCTGAGTTCAATGTTTCACTGGCGTGCGGCTGATGGGGAGCAAGACGGTCTCGGTGGAGCACAACGACCCTGCCAACCGCACCCAGTAAACAACATCGGAGAGTTGAGTAATCACCATACAGGGGCCCACCCAGTGGGACATAAGCTTGGGCGAGAGCCCCCTCTTCTGGGGGGATACACCCATACCTGCTCTCCAGTAGCAAAGTCCCAGCCCCGAATGTGAGTGTCATAGACCCGTCACTGCTTAACCCCGGCGTCTGCCAAGTGTTTACGTGCCAACTCATGGACCCGAAACAGTTTGTCCTTCAAGGAACAAAAGTAATCCAGCCCAGGCTTCATAGGTAAATCCGGTTGGGGAGGTGGCACGAACACCAGGTCCACGGGGGTGTGCAGCTCGCATCCGAACATTAAACCAGCTGGCGTTAGCTGCGATGACTCCTGTACCGCTGTGCACTATGCCCAGAGCATGAGAGGCAAATGTTCGTCCCAGTCCCGTTGCCGATCGCTGGTAAGCACGGCGAGTTTTGTGGTAAGAGTCTGAATAAATCGTCCCACAAGGCTGACACTTTGAGGATGAAGGGGCGTGGGGTGGGTCTTTTTCACCCCGAGGCGCTGGCACACTGCCGCAAACACCTCCGCCTCGAAATTTCACCCCTGATCGTTGTGTAACTGCTCCAGGGCGCCAAATCAGCTGAACACCTCATCCACCAGCACTCGAGCCGTGGTGGAAGCGCTCTGGTCAGGAACAGCAAACACCTCCGGCCATTTCGTGAAGTAATCCACGACTACCAGCACATAACCAGAACCGCGATTGGAAATGGGAAATATGCCAAGAATGTCCACGCCCATATGCTCCATAGGGGCCCTTCTTTGTCAGCCAGCCAGTAGAACCGAACGCGCAACCGCCACAGCGTTTTAGTCACCCCGAAGTGTCCCGAACCGGAATGTCCTTGCACCAAACCCAGTACACACGTCCGCAAAGCCCGTGGCACCAGCAGCTGAAAGCATTCGCCTGTGTCGCATGGCCGTTCCCAGCGGCGGTAGAGCACACCTTTGTGCAATGCCAGGTGCGTAAACTCCACAGAGTGGAGAGCTATGACTAGTGACTTCTAGCCCTAGATGAGCGATTGCTGTGTAATTCGATCTCTGGCCCACTTTAACCCACCCAGTACCTCATGCACGCCGGCTCGGACGGCTAATCACTGCTGGAGAGACCGGAAAACTGCACGGAGAGAATGTTCTGAGTCGTGGGTTTTGGAGAGTGTTCTACGTCAAAACCACCCACACGCTCTTCAACCCACTCACAGTACCAACAATGCGATTCGCTGCACTGCTGGCGGGATAAAGCATCGGCGTTACCATGTTATTGATGCTCAACATTCCGGAGACCAAACCCCATTTAAATTAAATTAACAAATATTGCAAGTAAATAACAATAGCCGACGTTTAAAAAAGCATTTTTATTTAGATTATAAAAAATAATCCTGCATCTATTTTAGGTGTTCCAGCTGCCACTGTTCTAGAATTCAAATTAAATCAAATCTTATTAGGATCAAATTTTAGCACAATAAATGTTAACACAGTGAGCCTTTAGATTTTATCATTTGTAATTAGAAAAGAAGCGTGTAGGGTTTTGTGTCATCTTATTTCTTGTGTTCTTTAAATTTATAGCAGATTTATTAACTGAAATAAATTACCATAAAATTAAAACAGTGTTAGGACGTTCTACTGCGTCAGCTGATGTCGGTCTTTCAGCCCTGCTTGTGTTTTTGCGTTATTATAAGAATGAAATGCAGTAGACTGTTATGATTTGTAAGGGGTTCGACCCATGTTACCCAAACGACTCAGTTCAGATTTAAGTAAATGGCTGTGCTGGGGGAGGGAGGTGCTAATGATTTGGTCGGCTCTGTGTGTGTGTGAGAGAGAGAGAGGGGTGTCGCGGTGGTTGATTATTCAGTGAAACAAAGGCTCAGCTGAAAAATGTTAGGCACATCAGTCACTTAACCCCCAATAAAAGGTATTTAGTTGTAATATAACAGATGCGCACTAAATACCAAACCTAAACCAGGCACAAGGATTAATAAAACAAGATAGCCCCATACCCGTTTTTTTATATAAAAATACCAAAGAAGATTATTGTGTATAGACTGATTAAAAACAATGCAATTTACGCTATTATAAGGAAAATCTCAAGTTCTTCCATTCCAAGGATTAAAAAGGCAACAATGTTAACTTTAGAATCTAGAATCCAGGAGATTAAAATTACACAAATTTAATCCACTGAAAGTCAGCCTGAGATTCAAGAGGTTTTTAAAGTGGGGAGAAGTGCATTTCAGTTCCTCTGAATAGGTGAGAACAGCCGATTCACACCTGGGGAGGGTGGATAATTTGTATTTGAATGTTGTCTGGCATTGTAAAGCACTATAGTGACACTAAAAGAACAACCCAGGATTAATAGGAATTATTATACTGCGTAATTATTATTTAGCACAAAAAATCCTTGCGCTCGGGAAAACTATGCGTGCGGTTGAGGGCTGATTAGACTATAGGAAATTAAAGCAGAGAGTTTTTATTTAGACTATAAAAAATAACCTGCGTCTATTTTTAGGCGTGCCAGCTGCCACTTTTTAGTTAGAAGTTTTCAATACAAATCTTATAATGCCCACATGACATGACGGAATAAAGGCACGGCTTATTATGATCCCGGGCTTGCACCCCGCGCTATAAAATACTTAGGGTTTGTTGGGTTACAGTGGATTTTACTACGCGGTGTGAGTGCAATGGCCATTCGTCCGCTCGCGCTGACTCTGCTCTCCTCGGATGGCCGGACCGGCCCCTCCCACCTCTCGCTCCTTTGAAGTCCCCGGGGCGCGTTCCATTTACCCCACTTGCATGCCGCACTTCCGCGTTGTTGTACGCGTGTTGCATACACAGAGCGTAGTAAAATCCACTTTAACCCAACAAACCCCGAGTATTTTATAGCACGGGGTGCAAGACCGGGCCATTAGCAACGATAGCTCACCAGTCATGTGTAATTCTGCGGTCCCGCTGCTTTGCATGTCTGAAGGGAAGGACGCCTAACTAGTGAGCGAGGAGCGATATTGATTTGGGCGCACGCCGTGACAGGCTGAAAAAACTGTTGTCAGATTAATGTGCAAAAACTATATAATAAAACTATATAAGACTACATGGCCTTTATAAGACTCAACTTTTATTTAAGCACACTCACAATAACGAAAAAACTTAATGATTTTGTAAATGTTTGAAAGCAAATAAGGTGCGCTGTTCTGTATTGTTTTTGGTGAACTTAAGCGCGTCAGAAAATAAACGCAAAGTTTTTTTAAATGGTCAGAGTCAGTCTGCTTGCTGTTTTCCCGACGCATCCATAATCAAACTTCATGGAAAACTTCATGAGTGCTAATTTAGACTATGGAGTAAATTAAAGAGGAGAATCACGATGCCGAATCAAAGTCCTGAGCCCAAACCTCATTTAAATTAAATTAAATTAACAAATATTATAAGTAAAAAAACAATAGCCCATGTTTAGAAACCGTTTATAAATTCTTTTTGACATGAGTTGGCCCGGTGTTATGCGCAGAGCGCCGGGAGATTTCCCGAAGTTTCGAAATCGCTGGGGCATTTTTTCTAAATAGACGCTATCTTTAATAACTGATGGAGGTTTTGAGCTGTATACACATGCATTCCTGCCTAAACAACTCTTAAAACTACACCTGTGACACAATAACAGTAATATTTTGAACATTCTGCAGGCTGATATTTGGAGAAAGGAAAGAATAAAGAATAAACCAGTTGTTAGGTCAAAATAACCCAACCAGGTGTTCATTTGTAAACTACATCTCATATGAGCCAACATGAGCAACCCAACAATGTGTTTAAAGTACCTAAAATAATCCAGAACTTAAATAACAATAAACAGATACAGAGATACGCTGTATAACAGTCACTATTGTATTTACTGCAACGAGCGAAAATGTCACTTTGCGCCACCTGGCGGCCATTTTACGAATGACTTTAAAATGCAACTGATTTATTTTGGCCGCTGACGTTTTTACACGGCGGTGAGAGCGACGGTAATAACCATTCCAATTGATCAACTACTGTAACTGCTCCTCGGGCTCCTTAAAATTGAGCAGCCAAACAAGGGAAGCGTGATCGGTCCGCAGCAAGAAGGGTTACCCGTATAAATATGCCCGGAAATGTTTAAGAGCTGCGACAACCACTAGCAGCTTGCGCTGCGTGATGCAGTAATTTCTCTCATGTGTGCATAGCTGCGACACATTTATCGGTTCGGGCCAATTCTGTACCGCAGTGATTTTGGCTGGATTGATAGCAATCCCTTAAGCAATAATTATGTGACCCAGAAAAACTTTCTCTTGCCGCAACAGCTAGCACGCAACGGATAAGAGTCCTTTCGAGTTACCTCGTTAAATCGCCAGGTATCGTCCTTTTTACGCACGAGCACAACCGGTGAAGACCACGGTCCGGATGCTGGCTCAATGATGCCCGAGTCGGCCATCTCATGCAGCTTCTGTTCGGTGATAGCTCGTTTAGCTAATGGAAGGTGTCGCGGATGTAGCCGAACAGGAGCTGTGTTTCCCGTATCGATTGTGTGCTGTACCAGGTTCGTATGGGTGCACTCGCGCTCATCTACCGGAAAAATATCTGCAAATTCGTGAAGGAACGACTTCAAAGGGTTGGTCTGTGTTTGACTCAACCCTGCGCTGCTACGCTGCAGAAACTCGCCCAGTATACTCACTTGGTCTGCTACTGGATGTTTATATGGTGCGATCACCGGAAGTTCCGCCCCCCTGGGTTTTGTGCTACTAAGACGTGCGGCTGTGGTTTGGGTATTAGCAACCTAGCTAACCCGAAGTTACCACGCAGAGTTCCATCATTTAAATTTAACACCGCACCCCATTTTTCTAAAAGGTCCAACCCCAAAATGCAGTCATCCTCGATGTTTTCCACAAAGAATTCATGAGAATGAGTCTGCTCACCTATTTTGACTTGAACCATGCGATAAGCCCAAATCTGCACGTAACTCCCAGAAACGGTGCAAACATTGAAGGCTGAATCAGGCAGTCTGCAAACGCACTCGCTTTGTCCCAGTAATCCACAGCGCAAGAGCAAAACAGTGGAACCAGTGTCCACGAGCGCCCAAAGTAAAACATCGTCTAAAGCACAGTCCACATAGACCCCAATGCGATTTCCTAAACATCCTGAACAGAAGTTAAATCCACAAGTTGGGGGAACAGAGACGGCTGTGGGAGGCGGCCCCCAGAACTAGTTTAACGGCTGTTGGGGTACGCTGTCCTCAGGCCTGAGAACGTTGCAGCGGTGGTCCCGGGCCTCTGCGTTGTTGCGAAACCTCTTGTTCATTGCCTAGCCGCAGCGGGTAGCCCTGTCCCCGGCCAGGTTCACCTACGGAGCTGCAGGAGGTCGCTCGGCTCTTTCCCCGGGATGTTCCGGCGTTATGGGTTCAGCACACTCGGCCTCGCGCAGTGCCTCAGAAAGGGAACTGGTGCCGCTAACCTGATGTGCTCGCGGAGCCCCAGCGCTTGGAGTCCTCAGAGGAATGCGCGCCGAGCTAGGTTTTCCTGCTTTTCATGCTCGAATTCTGGGTCTTAAGTCCATGGCAACGCACCCAGTGGCTCAGTAGCGTGCCGCTTATGGACCGCCAGCTCCTCGCACGCTACCTCTTTACGGTCACCCACGCCGAACCGGAAGTAGAGCGCCTTTTTTTTTGGGGGGGGGGGCACCTACAACTAACCATAGAATGATTGCAAAATATGTCAAATGTTTAAGAACAGTTTTATTAACAAAATTTAACCTAGGGAAAAAACCATATAATTTGATACTGTACATGGCTTTCATCTGGGGAGGATTATAAGAGTAGAATAAAAATCTACATAAACACAAGTAATTAAATTTAATAGTACTATAGTTTTGTGTAACCACGCACCAGTCTCTCTCTCTCGCTATCTCTCTCTCTCTCAAACACACACACAAACCATAAGATGACTATTATGGCATTTTAAAATCTATTTTTGACACTTTTGTACCCAAGCATTTAGGTGAAGACACAAAGTTTAATGGAAAAACAAAACCTCTTGTTTAAACTGAGAATGAAATTACACAAATTTGGGTAAAAAACTCGTCTTTTGTTATCATTAAAGCTGTCAGTCATTTCTAAAAACTCCCGTGTTAAACTCAAGTCTTCAACGCATCAGTCTTCAGTTCTTGAACTGTTCTTGAACTGTTATCTAGGCCATTGCAAAAATGCGAACAAATTCACACATTATAAATCTAAAGGGGTTGGTAAGAGGGATGTTGGTTTTACAGAGAGAATGGTTTTTGCTATTTTTTCAACATGGATCCCCCCACAACCCCCCTCAAATCGAGCCCTGGAGATTCCCCCGCTTGCAGCTCTGTCTCGTGAACCACTCAGGTCATAAACATGTTGGTACGAAGTTTACAAGATAGACGCCACCTGTAGCTGTATTCAAAAGATTGTGATAAACGTATGTGGTACAGAATGTATGTGATACAGAATGTATGTGGTACAGAAGCCAGGCAGCAGATGATCAAAACGTCACCCGGATAAAGAAGTGAGATAGACATTAAATCTCACCCGCCCACCTGCTCTCTTACTGCAACACTAAACTGAACAGCTGAGAGAAAAAGTGGTGGAACCCACAGATTATCCTCTAATTTATGAATGTTTTAGACTTTAAAGTCTAAAGATTTTAAAAGATGTTTAAAAGAGTTTACACATCTGATAACACATGATGTGTTCAGACAGAGCTGTCACAGTTCCAGTACCAAACAGTAAAAACAATAAAAATAACAACATGCACAACACAAATAGACAACAAGCCACACACATCTCAAATATCTCCATAATTCCCAGCAAATACAGACAATCAGTAAAATATAACAAAACTCTCAAATTTAAACACAAATTACAATCTGACTAAGGAAAGAAAAAAAAAAACTGCTGTCTATATTTGGGAAAAGTACACACTATGTGAAAATTAAGTAACTTAAAGTTATTACAGACAAAATATTGTTCTCTTACTGTGCCTTCTTGACCTTTATGTGCAGCGACCAAACTATAACTAAAGAAGAGAGTGAGAGAGTCGGTGGTTAACAAGAGTTACAGTAAACACACCCTTCAGTTTCTTCTTTTATTGATCAACTAGCCCTGGTATCTGAAATAAAGAGCATAATCACATTTGAATACATGAAATATTAAATAAATCAATAATAATAATAATAATAATAATAATAATAATAATAATAATAATAAAAATAAAGTCTTACAAACATCTTTCCTGATATATTCAAACTCGTGTTTATGCATCAGCAGGACTGTCTCTGCATTAGAGTGAACCTGTACATGCATTGTGTTGGGGAGATTTTAACACCAGTGTGTGACTGTGTGAACCCCACAGCGTTCACAACTGAGGAAGTGAAACAACAGACCATGAGAAACATACAGTACATGTTTGAAACTGAGAATTCATACGTTATACTGTAAAAATAATTGCTGAATCTACTTGAATCTAGCTTGAAAGTTTAACTGATATTAGAAAATTGATATAATCTGATTAAACTGTGTATTGTGAACTTTTAGGTGGATGCAGTGGTTAAACTAAACAAATTTAGTACATACTGTAGTATATTGAGGGTTGAGTGTGTTGTAATAAAAGCATCTTCACACTGTTGCAAAATCATATTAGTAAATACTCTACAAGTAGAAAGTTAAGTTGATGGTTAATTTAAATTGATTAGGTTGAAAACCTAATTATCTCTCTTCCTATTGATATATCTTATGGGTCTTTCCCTCCGCTCTAAAATAACAGGATAACTAATAATATTTAAACTTATTGCCAAGTCAATCAGCTGCTGCTGCTTCACAATCCACCATATTTGTATGAACAGAGCTTGATTTATTTACTGTCCTTTGATTAAGTTTCATCATGTTCAGAGGAGAGATTGTGAGCATACTGTATTGGCAGAGGGTTGCTGAGGTTGAAACTGCCAGGCAGAAGGTCTAGAGGAAGACCAAAGAGGAGATTTATGAATGCAGTGAGAGAGGACATGAAGTAGGTTGGTGTGAGAGAAGAGGATGCAGCGTGTTATATGGGTGTTCCCTGATTAGTCTTTGTTTTTTAGTCTTCAGGTGAATCACCTGCAATTATCTGTTGATTGATGGCATCTGAAGGGGGCCAATTTCTAATCCCAGGACTGCCTTTCACTCCCTCTCTTTGACTGTGCTACTAGCACTGCAGCACCTGTTTTTCCACTAGTGCTGTTCTTTATTATTTTATTACTACAAGTTAATGAACTAGTTTTTATTTTTGTCCTTTATGTTGCTTCCCAAAACCTGGATTGTAACAAGAGGATAGGGTTAGATTGAGGCAGATGAGTCACTGTGGCAACCCATAACCCCTGAAAGGAATAGCCGAAAGACAAAGAAGAGGTTAAGTTTCATCATAGGACAAAACAGCTCTTATTTCTTAAAATGCACATTTGTCCCATGCATGCACAATGTAAAGAACGACGAGTCAGCGTACAGCGAGGAAGTGCAGAGGCTAACAGACTGGTGTAAAGACAACAACCTGTCTCTGAATGTTGCTAAGACAAAAGAGATAGTTGTTGACTTCAGGAGGACATGGAGCGATCACTCTCCGCTCAGCATTGACGGCTCTTCTGTGGAGATCATCAAGAGCACAAAATTTCTGGGTGTCCACCTGGAGGAGAACCTCACCTGGTCCCTCAACACCAGCTCTCTTCACAAAAAAGCCCAACAAGGTCTTTTCTTCCTGAGAAGGCTTTGAAGGGCCCAGCACAAATTTCCACCACAAATTCTCACCACTTTACTCTCTCACTCTACCAAATCCTCTACTTCTGTAGAGGGACAATCGGCAGCATCCTGAGCAGCTGCATCACTGTCTGGTTTGGGAATTGTGCCATATGAGACCGCCCCAGATAGCAGAACAACATTGAATCATCATTAAATCAACATTAAAGCATCAACCAACTTGTCATTGAATCAATGTTGAAATTTAGCATTGATTTTTCATCAGGTTTGCACCTTAAAATAATGTTATTTCAATGATGAAAAATAGATCAAGATGGGCATAAAATCAACGTTTGTTCAACTTAAAGTAAATTACTTATTTTACATTGAAGCAATTATAGTTTAGTCTTGCTTTATGTACAGCAAGATTCTATGACAGTAAATCATGTCCCTTTTGATTTATTTCTTTAAATCAGAGACCATGTAGGGCTGAAAAGCTTTAAAAAATGTTTTTAAAAAAAAGTCAGTAACTCAACATCCTTCAGTTTACATGTAAACGTATTTATTTATGCTCCATACCCATTTAAACAGAAAGTAACATCACAATTAGAATAAAACAACTATATAATAAAACACAATACAACTTACATACAAACTATTATAAACTGGATGACAAAATAACTTTAACTATTAAAAGAGATTGTTTATTCTGAATTTCTAAAACAGAATCTAACTGCCAAGAGAATTAGACTGGAAAACCATAACAGCATATAAAAATTGTAACCTGCCTCAGCAAAATTCTGTCAAATGCAAATAGAAACAACCAAGACAAACACAACAGATGACTAAAACATTATTAGTACAGTTAAAATGTATTTACTCAGCAAAACAGATTAAAAGACATAAGTCTGAACTTATGGTTTTCCACCACGAGCAATTCCCCCCAGCCGTTCTGGGGCATAACAAAGCCATTTCTGAACTGTTGAAGCAAAGAAACTCTGAGGCCTCCTTTTTTTCAGCTTTCAGCTGTTTTTGTTGTAGGGCTGTTGTTGTAGAATGAAAAACAAACAAAAAGTTAGAACTGCACAATGCTCTAAAAACTTAGAGTGGTAGTGGTTTATGAATGACAGAAGGTGGGTCCAAAATCTTTGGAAATGTGACTTTTACAAATGTACAGATATACAACATATGTTTTAAAATTTCCTACGATACAATGCACACATTTGATTTTTTTTTTTTTTATACAGTGGTGTGAAAAACTATTTGCCCCCTTCCTGATTTCTTATTCTTTTGCATGTTTGTCACAAAAAATGTTTCTGATCATCAAACACATTTAACTATTAGTCAAAGATAACACAAGTAAACACAAAATGCAGTTTTTAAATGATGGTTTTTATTATTTAGGGAGAAAAAAATTCCAAACCTACATGGCCCTGTGTGACAAAGTAATTGCCCCCTGAACCTAATAACTGGTTGGGCCACCCTTAGCAGCAATAACTGCAATCAAGCGTTTGCAATAACTTGCAACGATTCTTTTACAGCGCTCTGGAGGAATTTTGGCCCACTCATCTTTGCAGAATTGTTGTAATTCAGCTTTATTTGAGGGTTTTCTAGCATGAACCGCCTTTTTATGGTCATGCCACAACATCTCAATAGGATTCAGGTCAGGACTTTGACTAGGCCACTCCAAAGTCTTCATTTTGTTTTTCTTCAGCCATTCAGAGGTGGATTTGCTGGTGTGTTTTGGGTCATTGTCCTGCTGCAGCACCCAAGATCGCTTCAGCTTGAGTTGACGAACAGACGGCCAGACATTCTCCTTCAGGATTTTTTGGTAGACAGTAGAATTCATGGTTCCATCTATTACAGCAAGCCTTCCAGGTCCTGAAGCAGCAAAACAACCCCAGACCATCACACTACCACCACCATATTTTACTGTTGGTATGATGTTCTTTTTCTGAAATGCTGTGTTACTTTTACGCCAGATGACACGCACCTTCCAAAAAGTTTAACTTTTGTCTCGTCGGTCCACAAGGTATTTTCCCAAAAGTCTTGGCAATCATTGAGATGTTTTTTAGCAAAATTGAGATGAGCCTTTATTATCTTTTTGCTTAAAAGTGGTTTGCGCCTTGGAAATCTGCCATGCAGGCCATTTTTGCCCAGTCTCTTTCTTATGGTGGAGTCGTGAACACTGACCTTAATTGAGGCAAGTGAGGCCAGCAGTTCTTTAGATGTTGTCCTGGGGTCTTTTGTGGCCTCTCAGATGAGTTGTCTCTGCGCTCTTGGGGTAATTTTGGTCGACCGGCCACTCCTGGGAAGGTTCACCACTGTTCCATGTTTTTGCCATTTGTGGATAATGACTCTCACTGTGGTTCGCTGGAGTCCCAAAGCTTTAGAAATGGCTTTATAACCTTTACCAGACTGATAGATCTCAATTACTTTTGTTCTCATTTGTTCCTGAATTTCTTTGGATCTTGGCATGATGTCTAGCTTTTGAGGTGCTTTTGGTCTACTTCTCTGTGTCAGGTAGCGCCTATTTAAATGATTTCTTGATTGAAACAGGTGTGGCAGTAATCAGGCCTGGGGGTGACTACAGAAATTTAACTCAGGTGGATTGTTATTTTTTAACAAGGGGGGCAATCACTTTTTCACACAGGGCCATGTAGATTTGGAGTTTTTTCTCTCCCTTGTTTTTCGTATCGTTGCCGCGAAAGTTTGCGTTTGTGTTAGCGTTTAAATTACATACTTTTTTTTTCATTTATACAATAATAATATTAATAGCAACTAGTTTTTTACATCTCACACTATTTGGCTTCGCCTTTTTCTGCGCTTTTTGGAGAACGCGCGAGTTTCTTTGTCTAAAAACAACAAACGGAATTCAGCTCCAAACAACTCCGACTCAGGTACGTTATCATGTCCAATATTCAGCTTGTTCAGTGTGTAGCGTGCAGGATGTTTAGACATTCTTCCTCCGTCGTTAGTAATAATTTTATTTGTGATAGGTGTGTGTTAGTGAGCACTCTGACGGAGAAGATATCAGCGTTAGAGGAGCGCATCCAGACTTTAGAGAGGGTTAGAGAGTGTGAGAGAAGTGTTATTCCTGTAGCGGACAGTCTGGGTGCCACAGGCGGAGATAACCAGCCCCCGACTCCGGCATTAGAGCCCTCACAGCGGGGCGAGTGGGTGACGACTCGGCGGCATACTCGTTCAGCCAAAGCTAACGCTAAGGCTAGCCCACCGGAGCACACCTCTTCTGCGCTTCACGTGTCCAACAGGTTTGTTCTCCTCAGTGATGCACCCACTGAGAAACCTGAAAGAGCTCTGGTTATAGGAGACTCTATAATGAGACACGTGAAATTAGCTAGACCTTTAGGGGCGCCAGCGGCAGTGGTTAGGTGTATCCCGGGAGCCAGAGCACCAGACATAGCAGGTAATCTTAGGGCTCTAGGACAGCACAGGTTCTCCAAGATAGTAGTACATGCTGGAGCTAACGATATGCGCCTTCGTCAGTCAGAGGTTAGTAAGAATAACTTTATAGAGGTGTTTAAATTAGCGAAGGCGATGTCCGATGGAGTAGTATGCTCTGGTCCCATCCCAATGAGACGTGGTGACATAACTTACAGCAGGTTATGGTCGCTGAACCGCTGGATGTCCAGGTGGTGCTCCGAAAACAACGTGGGCTTCATTGATAATTGGAAGACCTTTGAGGGCAAAGCTGGCCTGTTAGGGCGGGACGGTGTCCATCCCACTCGGGAAGGTGCTGCTCTCATTTCTTGTAGTATAGCTCATAGTCTTAGAAAAGGCCTAGTTAATCGGTGACAATCCAGAGCCCAGGCCAAGGAGCAGACAGACAGGCTAAACCAACCGTCTGCTAGCTGCATAGAGTCGTCACTCAGGGTTCACTCTATTGAGACTGTGTCTGTTCCCCGAGCTAAAATCAAATTTAGAAAGACTCAGAAAGTCTGTTTTAGTAATTTAATTAACATAAAGACTACAAACTTGGATCAGACTGAATGCGCAGCCGGCACCTCTGATCTGAAGCTAGGACTGTTAAATATTAGATCTCTCGCATCTAAAGCAGTTATAGTTAATGAAATTATCACAGATCAGGAGTTTGATATACTCTGTTTAACAGAAACTTGGATTAAACAGGACGAGTATGTAGCTCTAAATGAAGCTAGTCCTCCTGGATACAGCTACATACACCAGCCTCGGTTAACTGGTAGAGGAGGAGGCGTCGCAGTTATTCACAATGATAATTTGACTATTGTACAAAAACACGGACACAAATTTAATTCATTTGAAATTCTTTATAGTAACATAAGTGTATTTAACTATATTAAGTCAGCTCAGTCGATCCCGCTAATTGTCATTTACAGACCTCCAGGGCCGTACTCGGAATTTCTTAGTGAATTTGCAGATTTCCTTTCAAATCTAGTCGTTTCTGTAGACAAAGTGCTAATTGCTGGAGATTTTAATATTCATTTTGAAAACCCAGAAGACCCTCTAAGAATTTGCATTTATGTCTATACTGGACTCGGTAGGAGTAAATCAGTATGTAGTAGGACCCACTCATAAAGCAGGTCACACTTTAGATTTAATAATATTATTTGGATTAAGTATAAGAAATTTATTCACAATACCACTATCTGAAGTTATCTCAGATCACTATCTTGTCTCAATTCAAGTGTGTCACAATAATAATGTACACACAGCGCCGCGCTACTGTATGAAACGTACATTCACATCAACTACCAAACAGAGTTTTATCAGTAATCTCCCAGAGTTCCCAACTTCGATTAGATCGCCGTCTGACCCCACAGAACTCGATCAGGCGACTGAATATTTAGAGTCGACATTTCGCTATACCTTAGATAATGTAGCTCCAGTCAAAAGAAAAATTATTAGAGATAAGAAACTTGCTCCCTGGTATAACGATCACACGCGCACTTTAAAACAGACCGCTCGGAAATTAGAACGTAAATGGCGTCAAACTAAATTACTAGTATTTCAAATAGCATGGAAGGAGAGCATCCTGAACTATAGAAAAGCTCTTAGTGTAGCTAGATCAACATATCTCTCCACTCTTATAGAAAATAACAAAAATAATCCTAGATTCTTATTTAATGCTGTAGCCAAATTAACCAGAAATAAGACCACTGCAGAAATCTCCACAACAACATCATGCAATAGTGAGGACTTCATGAACTTTTTTAATAATAAAATTGTAAATATTAGACATAAAATTGAGGTTTTGAAACCGAACAGTGTAATTGATGCAGATGTTAATCTAGCCATGTCAGATCAGAACCTAGAATACTTTACTCCCCTTGAAGAGAATGAACTAATTTCACTCATCTCTTCTTCAAATTCATCAACCTGTATATTAGATCCTGTACCGACACCTTTTCTTAAACAGATAGTACCAGCAATAGTAGAACCCCTGTTGAGAATAATTAATTCTTCACTCAGCATTGGATATGTTCCAAAATCTTTTAAATTAGCAGTTATCAAACCAATAATTAAGAAACCTGACCTCGACCCCTGTCAGCTGTCTAGTTACAGACCAATATCAAACCTCCCCTTTATCTCTAAGATTCTGGAAAAGATAGTAGCGGAGCAGCTATGCTCATATATACATAGAAATGGCATACATGAACTGTATCAGTCAGGATTTAGGCCTCATCACAGTACAGAGACAGCGCTCGTTAAAGTAGTAAATGACATTCTATTGGCCTCTGATCAGGGTTGTGTAACTATGCTTGTACTACTTGACCTCAGTGCAGCTTTTGACACCGTTGATCACGCTATTCTTCTTCACAGATTAGAAAATGTAGTGGGAATTAAGGGTACAGCCCTCTCCTGGCTCAGATCCTATCTGACCCATCGTTATCAGTATGTAGACTTAAATGGTGATTATTCTGCATGTTCTCTAGTGGAGTTTGGCGTTCCGCAGGGTTCAGTTTTAGGTCCACTGCTTTTTTCCCTTTACATGCTTCCTCTGGGCAACATAATCCGTAAGCATGGTATTAGTTTTCATTGTTATGCTGACGATACACAGTTATATGTCTCAGCAAAACCTGACGAGAAAAAACAGCTTACTAAAATTGAGCAATGTGTGCAGGACATAAGAAATTGGATGCTAATTAACTTCCTTCTGCTAAATCCGGATAAGACAGAAGTTCTAGTCATAGGACCGCATACAGCTAGGAGTAAAATTTTAGATCACACCGTAACTTTGGATGGCCTTTCTGTTCCATTAAATGCAACAGTAAAAGACCTTGGTGTGATTATTGATTCCAGCCTTTCATTTGAAGCACATGTAGATAATACTACCAGGATAGCTTTTTTTCACCTCAGAAATATTGCCAGAATAAGAAATTTATTGTCGCTAAACAACGCAGAAAAACTAGTTCATGCTTTTATCACCTCTAGGTTGGACTATTGTAATGCCTTACTGTCTGGTTGTTCAGCTAGATGCATAAATAAGCTTCAGCTAGTCCAGAATGCAGCAGCGAGAGTCCTCACCAGAACCAGAAGATATGAGCACATTACCCCTATCTTATCTTCACTCCATTGGCTCCCTGTGAAATTTCGCATTGATTTTAAAATACTACTCTTGACATATAAAGCATTAAATGGTCTCGCGCCGCAGTACCTGAGCGAACTACTAGTGTCTTACGATCCGCCACGCCTACTTCGATCAAAGGATGCAAGCTGCTTGTCAGTACCGCGTATTATGAAAAATACAGCTGGGGGCAGAGCTTTTTCTTACAAAGCCCCAAAGTTATGGAATAGTCTTCCAAATAGTGTTCGGGACTCAGACACAGTCTCAGTGTTTAAGTCCGGGCTAAAAACCTATTTATTTAGCCAAGCATTTTTATAAATAGATTTGCCATAGGTAAAGGAGCAGATCTGGGGGACTCATGGACGTAGAGTATTATGGTGAACTGGTATGTTTGGATGCTGTCTTCCTCACTCTCATTGATCACTCAGGTTTGCTGACGGTGAGGTGATTGTTTGCTTTACATGTCAGGAAGCCCTCATGTTTGTGTTTCCTTCTGGCTCTCCCTTTTAGTTATGCTGTCATAGTTAGTCCTGCCGGAGTCTCTGCTTGCACTCTACAGTTAATATACATTCACATTATACATTGTGTAACTGTGACCATACCCAACTGCCATCTCTCCTCTTCTTCTCTTCCCCCCTCTTTCTTTTTCCTCTCTCCTCCTGTCTCCCCCTTTCACTCTTTCTCTCTCTCTCTGTCGAGCTACACATGTCGTTCCTGAGCTGCCAGTGATCCAGACTCCCTCTGCCCTCCGGACCTGTCTGACCCATCCTGGTTCCCCGCTTCTGGCTGAAGATCTCGTCACATGGATGCCCCGTGTGTCTCTCTGGGATGCGTCTGGTGTCTGGGAATGATTCTTTCTACCTAGAAAATGGTTCTGGCCTTGACTGGTGTTGGCAACTGTTTCTCTGGGGACTTGACAGTTCGATAGTTCATGACTGGAACTTCTTACATGTCTACCTGAGTCTTCAATAACTACCTGGACTCCATAGTAACATCAATTAACATCAGCTATTATAGCTGAACTGCCTCCCACCCTACACACTGTATAAATGCAGATCATTTACTGGTTTCTGTTTCACCCAAATGAGGATGGGTTCCCTGTTGAGTCTGGTTCCTCTCAAGGTTTCTTCCTATTACCATCTCAGGGAGTTTTTCCTTGCCACTGTCGCCCTCGGCTTGCTCACCAGGGACAAACTGACCATTTTGATTCATACAAATTCACATTTCATACAGACTTAAATAATTCTTTTGACTGTGTAAAGCTGCTTTGCGGCAATGAAAATTGCTAAAAGCGCTATACAAATAAAATTGAATTGAATTGAATTGAATTTATAACGTAAACCTTCATTTAAAAACTGCATTTTGTGTTCAATTATTTTATCTTTGACTAATAGTTAACGGCTTTTGATGAGCAGAAACATTTAAGTGTGACAAACATGCAAAAGAATAAGAAATCAGAAAGGGGGCAAATAGTTTTTCACACCACTGTAGATGCTTGATTGGCCAGCCATCTCACCTGACCTTACGTTTCATGGGAAAGATGAGCTGAAATCTGGGATAAATTTACAAGCTGAATGCTTCAAGTGTGATCTGCAAACATAACCAGGGTGTCATGTTTAACAGCTTAATGCAATGGGTTACATAAAAACTCCAACTATTTAAAAACATGTAGGCTTATAAATAGTAGCAACTTATCTATGTACTCTGAATGGAATGTTCAAGAATAAAAGTATCATAAATTGCCAAATAATTAAAATACACATGTAAGTGTGACATTTGAAATACAGTTTGTCCTTAAAACTTAGAATAACATGCAGTGTTTAAATTTAAAAATTATGAGGGAAAAAACACTTACACAGAAATGCCAAAATAAACACTCACAGGGAAAATGTCATGCACATAGAAAGAAAAAAAAAATCATAGACCAAAATAGGAAAATTATACATTGACAAAAGAAAAATCATACACTCACGCGAATAAAATAATATAGTTTCAAGGAAAAAATAATACACTTACATGGGAAAAATAATATACGTACATGGAAAAAAGTACACATTTTCAAGAGAAAGATAATATACTTACACGGGTAAAGGTACACATTTTTAAGGAAAGAATAATAAATTTACAAGGGGAAAAATAATATATTTACAAGGGAAAAATAATATATGTACATAGGAAAAAGCACACATTTACAAGAGAAAAATAATATACTTACACAGGGAAAATACTATACAGTGGAACCTCGGATTACGAGTAACGCGGTTTACGAGTGTTCCGAAGACGAGCAAAGATTTTTTATAAATTTTAACTTAAAAAACGAGCGTTGTCGTGGTTTACGAGCACCGAGTATCATGTATAACGCATGCGCTTCTTGTTTTGACACCGAGCGTCGCATCATCACAACTGAGCCAACGGTTTTTCTCTCTCTGGCGCTGCGGGTATTCATCTCCCTTGCTGGGTCTTAGTGCTCGTCTCTTACTGGTATAATCAATCCGTGTGTGTGTGTATGTGTGTGTTATGTGTGTGCGCATAATTTGACACCGCGCCTGTTCAAACACAAACACACACACGCTCTCTGTCTCTCTCGCCTTTACTGTGTGTCAGTGTTTAAGTGTGTGTTGTGTGTGTGTTTTTCTTTCTCTTGCGCTGCAGAGTGTGTGTGTTATGTGCGCACGCGCGTAATTTGACACCGTTGCCGGTTCACACTCTCTCTCTCTCTCCTTTAATGTGTTTGTGTGTGTGTGTGTGTGTGTGTGTGTGTGAGAAACAGAGAAGGGGTGCTTCACTCACACACAACCGGCACGGTGTCAAATTACGCTCGCACACACATACACACTCAGCAGTGCAGGAGGGAGAAAAACACACACACAAAGCGCCTGTGCGCATAAATGGAAACTTATTGGTCGGGATTTATTTTTACTTTTTTTAAGGTAACATGCAGGTTAATTTGTTTTATTTTTACTTTATATTTTGTGTTAATTATTTTTATGTATTTATTTTTTTGGGCTGTGGAATGAATAATTTAAATTTTCATTATTTCTTATAGGAAAATGTGCTTTGATTTACGAGTGTTTTGGAATATGAGCCCGCTTCCAGAACAAATTATGCTCGTAATCCGAGGTTCCACTGTACTTACAAGGAAAAAAAGCACACATTTTCAAGGTAAAAATAATACACCACAAGGGGAAAAAACATGCTCCAGAAAGGCAAAGCATCTTTCCCGTGTGCGAGAACTAACTTTTCCAATTAAGTTGAAAGCTAAATGCTAAAGCTAATGCGCAAGGCACTATGGGATTTTGAGGCGAACATGGACAAAATGAACACTCGGAATCAAGCCAGGGTTATGCGCTAAAATGCACCCAACCCCCTGCCACAGATTTTTTATATAGCTTATTTTATAATTAAATTCATTGGGTGTAATTTGTGATTAGTAAATCATAAACCTACGAATTTATGTTCTAATATAATATTTAATGGAGATTATATAGGGGGACAATCTGGGCCGGGGGGCATTTTAGCACATAACACCGTAAGGTTCCGTCTTCAGTTACGTTTTGACCTCATTCTCATAGTCCTTTGCGCATTAGCATTTAGCTTGCAAAATACGGGAGAAAGAAAGTTCTCACATGGGAAAAAGTAGTTGCGCACACACGCAAAAAATAATACACTTACATGAAAAAAGCACACATTTACAAGGGACAAAACGTACACATATAAGGGAAAAGATGATTTGCCCCTCTGGGCCACCATAGTGACCAAATGGACGTTGTGTTTAGGTTGAATCGATGGGTGAATGTTGTTTATTTCACATTCCCATAGATGGCACTGGTATCCTCAACATTGTCAGGCCTACAGAAAGAGAGTAAATGATCTCACTAACGTCCAGCAAAAGATAATTTCCAGCTCTGTTAGAGTGGAGGAAACAAATTAGCTCATCTTACCTGTAGTTAGCACCGACACGAGTTGATTTGACACTAGCGTACTCACACACCTCCTCCTCAGAGGCAGAGGCTTTCACAGCACGACTCTCAGCCGTGTTCCCGGAGTCTGCACCTCTCTGACGTTCAACACAGGCGTACAGAACTTCATCCTGATTGGGTGAGGCTGTATCGGGTGGTGGATTTGCTACCGCTATATCGCTGTAGATATCTTCCTAAGGTGGAAGAGATGACATGAGAGAGATGGAGGAGTGAAAAAAGTGATAGTTCTGACTGTAGTGCAGCTGAAAATCACAGGTTAATATTAATCTGTTCTAATATGTCATGGTTTCTGTAATAATACTTAATCCACAGGGACTTGTACAGCACATGATGATTTGGAGATGACTATGTGATGTTTGACGATGTCAGTATTTATGTCAGTGCTATCTGACTTTAGGTCAGAGGTGTTTCCATTTTGTAGTTTCTCTATAACATGACAATCCAGGAGTTAGATATTATTAATTTAAATTTTTAATGGTTTGTTTACCATTTTTTTATTAATTAATTTGGTTAGGTAACAAGCCAACCATTAATTAAAAAATTATATCCAGAGCGATAGACATTTTTTAAATTATTACACATTTGAGCAGTTGAGGGTTAAGGGCCTTGCTCAAGGGCCCAACAGTGGCAACTTAGTGGTTGTGGGGTTTGAACCTGGAATCTTTTGAACCGTAGGCCAACACCTTAACCACTGAACCACCGCTGGGTCAAGGGTAGCTCAGTGGTTTTTTAAATATTAAGGAAGGAAATATACAAATACAGAACTTGGGATGACACCAACTGGAGCAAGTCCAGTATCATAACCACTATTTGCAACACTCTTTTGTGGACATTCTCTAAACACAATCCCAACATCATTTTAATTCTAATGTTAAAGATCACCCTTACAGTAGTTAGATGTGGTTATGGGTGAGACAGAACTAAACCCAATAGCAGACTAATGGGTATTTGAGGTGTTTTATTGAATACAGAAGGATTAAGCATGCAGGTGAGGAAAATCCTCTCAGATAACATGAGAAATTTTTGCATGAAGTAAACTGTCTGATGTCGGTCTGCTCTGCGCACAGAAAATCATAACCAGAGTGCTCGGAAAATCATAACCAGAGCACACGGAACATGGAAATGCTCAAACACAGTAAAAATCGTTATGCAGGTCAAGGAGCAATGAAGAGTAATCAAAGTCATTAAACAAGGGTCCAGCAGCAGGATCAAACAAACACAGTAAGCCTGCATCAAAATCCAAAGAGCAGGCAGGGTCGTACAAAATAATCACTGATTACTTACTGATCAAATGATCAGATGAATCAATTACTTATCCGATGATCAGATAAATCAATTACTGATAAAATGAATCAATTACTGATTACATGAATCAATTATTAATCAGATGACCAGTTGAATTGATTCCTTATCAGATGCGAACAGATAAGATACCAAGAGTATGTTACAGGCAAGTTTGATAAGGAGTTAAGGGTACACTACAGTGGAACCTCGGTTCATGAATGTAATTTGTTCCCAAGTTCTACCCATAAACCTAATTTGGTCATACTGTACACAGATTCAGTTTTATTTAAAAGAATGCATGTAAATAGAATTAATCCGTTCCCTACCGATATGAACTATATTTAAAAAATGTTTTATTTCGTTTCTTCGGGGGTTTTCTCTCTCTCTCTCTCTTTTTTTTTTTTTTTTTTGGTTTATACGTAGCAGCCAGTTTCACTAAAAATCTATCCAGAGTGATTTTTTTTCCCAGATCCCAGGTTCAAACCCCACAACCACCAAGTTGCCACTGTTGGGCCCTTGAGCAAGGCCCTTAACCCTCTGCCGCTCAGATGTGTAATGAGATAAAAATGTAAGTCGCTCTGGATAAGAGCGTCAGCCAAATGCCTAAATGTACCATTATTTTCTACACAGCACAAAAAGGCTGCTATCGCTTATAAGGTGTAGCACTATGTTTGCTACAGTTTTATTTAGACGATACCTCTCGACAAAGGTTTGAATGTCACTCTACATTGCAAAAAGATGTTTTATCATGTGCAATTCGTGACCGACAATAGACAGACTGAGCAAAACTGGTGCTGGGTGGCTTTTGCCTTTGTAGCAGCTTGGGATGGCAGTTTCTGGGTTGGGTTTCCAGGAGGACTTCATAAATAAAGACAAATTTAAGTTATTTTTTGGTCATCAATATCCAGTTCTGTCACTCTTAACAAACCCATCACATACTTACTTGCTTGTCCTGTCTTCCTTTCTCTGTTCTCTAGAATACTTTTCACAGTGTCCTCAGCCTTTCCACATTTCCTTAGTAGAGCCATCATCTCTTCTCTTTCTTGTTTGTATTTCCTGCACTTGATCAGTATTATGTCTATATTCTAGTATGTTCTATTGTCTCTTTCTCATGACGCTGTTCACACAGGACATTTTACTGTTTCCCTATTATATGGAGTGTGCTGTTACGTTTACTGTGACCTACTGTATTCAGATAATTATTACTTGCTCGTTCTGTTTTGTTCCCCTTGCTTCTCACCAAGTCTTTTCTGTTTTGGATTAAATATTGATGTCTCCCTTTAACTGCATGGTCTCACTGCTGTCCCCATTATATGATATTTTGTGCTTTTCCATACTCTGCTTTTCCCCTCTGACTTTGATAATTTAATATTTTTACATTGCACTGACTGATTCTCTCGCCGTGTTCATGAGGCTGAGAGATAGTTACTTAACCAGGTACAGGTGTGCAAGCACAGATCACTTAGTACACTGAAAGAAACTTAGAGGGGGGGGGGGGGTTGTTAGGACCTGGAAGTGCTGGGTTGATCTGGCTGTCTGATGACAGATGCAGAATTTTGGAAAGAGACTACAATCTACTGACAGTTATACATTTAGGCATTTGGCAGACCCTCTTATCCAGAGCGACTTACATTTTTTTTTTAATCTTATTATACATTTGAGCAGTTGAGGGTTAAGGGCCTTGCTCAAGGGCCCAACAGTGGCAACTTGGTGGTTGTGGGGTTTGAACCTGGGATCTTCCAAACCGCAGTCCAATGCTTTAACCACTGAGCTACCCCTGGGCCCTACGACACCATCATGCATGATTAGATTTCCTGAAGGCATTTGTCTTCTTAATATTTTGTATGCTTCAAATACCTAACAATATAAATAGGAAGGATGCTTTAAAAATATTTACATTTTACATTACAAACATTTGACCTTGATGTGACCCTGACCCTGTTTGGATAAATTCTAAACTGCAAAATAATTATTTTCCAATTTTGTTTTTTTATTTACAATATATGCAAGTGTGTAATTATTGAGTAGGAAAAGCAACAAAACTATAATCACAATTAAATGACTGTTCTAATCACTGCCTTTAACAGAAATAAACCACTAAGGCGCATGTTGTTACAGGAAATTAATAACCATTGGGACAGAAACAGTAACTCATCACCTGTTGTTGATTATTTTGCCATAATAAAACACAACTACAGATGTGGTCATTAAGACTGCGCGTGTTTTCCCGCGGGATGCCTCAATTTAGCGTGCGGCGCGCCGCAACTTGCCGTAAGCAACATTCGGGAATTTAAATAAATGTGTTGTGCTTCACTGAATATCCGCCAGATGGCGCATGGAAGGACTTTATTTAAACGCCGGACCAAGTACTGTACAACGAAGAATTGTGTATAATTACTTAGTCTAAAACAATATTGTTCCCAATGCTGAAGCAAACATGAATTTTATTTTGCTTTACAACAGATCTTTCATGATGAATGTGTGTATGTGTGCTTCATATTATTTTCATAATGATGAAATGAGATGCCCAAATTCGTGCTTTAAAATTCTTAATAAGTTTCTTATATATTTTTTGTAATGTTTTAACAGGGACAAAACAGTGAAAGACATGGCAATGTCTCGGTTTACATGGTGTTGAAATTAATTTAATTTCCTGATAGTAGGCTGATAGTCTTAACTATGCGAATGTCCTGATTCGTGAATATGCCAACATATCTTATTTAAAACGTAAAAAATGTGTCGACATCATCAGAAGACATGAATGAACTATATATATTATATTATTAAGTAAATATTATTTTATGACCACAAGCTTCTTCTGGCATTTTATAATAATCATCATATTTGCTGTTTGTGTCCAGCATTTAATAATTATTTCATACATTATTTAACCACGGCTGGAAATAATAGCTGGAATGTGATGTGATTGTGAATTCATGACTGAAATAAAGCAGTTTGTCTTTTGTAAAGTACTTTCACTTTACAAAAGGCAGCGTTTTTATAAAGCGTTTTTTAAAGGCAGCGTTTTTATGTAGGTTGATAAACGTGTGTTGTACAATATATACACCGCTACAGCGCGCGCAGTTACTCACTTCTCACCTTTCATGTAGGTCTGCTCGGACTAATTCGTTTTAAACCCCTCAAAAATGTGTGTGTATACAGCCCCAAACCTCCATCAGTTATTAACAATAGCATCTATTTAGAAAAAATGCCCCAGTGATTTCGGAGCTTCAGGAAATCTCCCGGCGCTCTGCGCATAACACAGGCCAACTCATGTCGAAAAGAATTTATAAACGGTTTCTAAACGTGGGATATTGTTTTTTTTTTTTTACTTATAGTATTTGTTAATTTAATTTAAATAAGGTTTGGGCTCAGGACTTCGAATCGGCATCGTGATTCTCCTCTTTAATTTACTACATAGTTTTAATCAGTGCTCAGCCGCATGCATGGAGTTTTCCAGAGCGCACCGGCAGAAGTAGACTGATGATTATGAACGCGTCGGGAAAACAGCAAGCAGACTGACTCTGACCATTAAAAAAAACGTTTGCGTTCATTTTCTGATGCGCTCAAGTTCACCAAAAACAATACAGAACAGCGCAGCTTATTTGCTTTCAAACATTTATAAAATCACGTTTTTTCGTTATTGTGAGTGCGCTTAAATAAAAGTTGAGTCTTATAAAGGCATGTAGTCTTATATAGTTTTATTATATAGTTTTTGCACATTAATCAGAGTCCTCATCTGTTACATTTTTAAGGACAATAGTTTTTTTTCAGCCTGTCACGGCATGCGCCCAAATCAATATCGCTCCTCGCTCACTAGTTAGGCGGCCTCTCCTTCAGATATACGAAGAAGCAGGGCTGCAGAATTAGGCACGAATAGTGAAGAAGAGCTCTCCTTGCTAATTATCCCGGGTTCATCCACGCTATAAAATACTCGGGGTTTGTTGGTTTACAGTGGATTTTACTACGCGGTGTGAATGAAACGCGCGCACACAACGCGGAAGTGCGGCATGCAAACGGGGCAATTGGAACGCGCCCCAGACTTCAAAGAAGAGCAAGCGCAAGCGGACGGAGGCAGGAGCTGCTGTCCGCGGATGGCCGTCGTACTCGTATTTTATAGCGCAGGGTGCAAACCCGGGATCATTATATTATTTAGCATTATAAGACTAAAAAGTGGCAGCTGGCACGCCTAAAAATAGAAGCAGGTTAATTTTTTTATAGTCTAAATTAAAATCCTCCTCTGTAGTGCCTCCTATTCCTATTAATCCTATTGTTCTGTTAGTGTCACTGCGTGTGCTTACAATGCCAGACAACATTCAAATGCAAACTATTCACTCTCCCCAAGTGTGAATCAGCTATTCTGAATTGCTCCGCGGGCGAGACTCCCTCCCGCCCCCCCGTCAGCGCCACTTCTAACCAACCAAACCCCCTGTCTGAAGTCTGCTCGGTCTTGTTAATTCGTTTTAAAAACCCCCAATTCTGTGAATTCCCCCAGCAGCGAAACCGGTTTGATGACTTCACACCTGTTGTAAAGGTGAGATGGGGGATTACAGTAACTGTGTGTGCGCTTCACCTCGGAGCGCGCTGTCGCGTCGTATTCAATGAATAGACTAAAACAAAATCATGTTTGCTTCAGCATTGGAAACAATATTGTATTAGATTAACTTTATTAAAGATTATACACTTTTGTATTCTTTGTCCACACACGTGGGCATCTTTAAATTTTTAGATATTGATCCTTTCTCGATGCAGCGAATTTTCTGAGCAAATTAATAATAATTTCCATGAATGAAAAGCAGGAAGAAGAAAAGGTTACGCGAAAATAAGAAAAAGCTGTAGAGGTAAATGCTGTGAAATGCTTCAAATGAACAGATTCTGCCTATAACAGGTCAGGGACAGTGAGGCTGGACCCAGCAGCGCACCACATCCCACATCATGATACATGCTGATGATGACCAACACGTCTCCCCTGATCTACCAGAGCCAAGTAAAAAGAATGGCAATCAAACAGAATAAAATTAGTAGCAGCATTAACTTGTGCTAGTTATTATGATGGTGGTCGATATTAATTGAAATAATGTTTCTCAGCATTATTTCGTGTTAATATTGACTACCATAATAATTAAAATAAGTAACTAGTTTACTAGCGTAAGCTACTGCTGCTACTGATTTTATTTCAGCTTACCTGTTCAGTTTTATTGCCATTTCTTTTTCAAATATTGTCTTTATAGATTTATATTTGTCTTGATGTTCTTTTTTTTTCGTTTCTTTGACCCAATATATGTTCAGTGATACTTCAAATAACATGTTTAAATAGCATTGATTTCTGTATTGTGTTATATTTTTATACTAATAACTGGTGTTAAAAATGTATCTCCACATTAATGAGCCAATGTATTATGGTGTGGGCTGCTGTGGGCCAGGAAGTCCAGGGCCACTTTTTGGTCCCAGTCCGCCCCTGTAATAACGAATGGAGAAAGCGCAGTCGAAGCCCGGGGATTCTGTGTTCTGCGGGGGGCCAGTCGTGAATAGCTGACACTCAGTAACAGCCAATGAAATTGAAGCATTTTTGTTGCTTTCCACGTGGTGTGGCGTTGCTTAAATAATATCCGTATAATATCCGTATATCCTATAAAATCGTCCAGACCCTGGTTCGAATCCCGCTCTGGGTGAAAATGTAATAAATGTGAATCCTTTGTTTTACACTTTTTGCTTATGATAATCATTAAATTACAGCAACTGTGTGGTGAGTGCTAATATGTTTCATAGCTTAAGAAAAAAATTCTCAATTGCAAACATGCATTTAGTACTGAAGCATAACTTAATAATGTAATGGCTATATCATGGTATTTTAGCGAATAGCACCGGCATTTTGAGCACTGGCTGGGAATCGAACCCGGGTCTCCCGCATGGCGGGCGAATCACCTACCATTAAGCCACCAGTACCCGTCTGCGTTGAAAGTGCGTAAATATAGGCTAACCTCATACATCTTTGTAGTCCTTTTGCACACGCGCGGGTGCGTTACAATAATAATAATAATAATAATAATAAATTTGGAGAACTACTACTACTACTAATAATAATAATTCTGAATGAAAATGAAGAATAAATACATATCAGTTTGAGCTTGACACGTTTATGAGCTCTGTCGCTTGCCGTCAATGGGCGCCTAAGAGACATAACATTTTTCGGCTTCAGTAGACACACAATACTTTAGACTGAAACACGACTGCCCCCTACAGGTACTGAAGGGCATTTTCACAGCTTGCCGCGCGCACTCGCGACAAGTCGTGGGATCCCTTTTCCGAAAACGTGCGTTTTTTAAGGCCAGATTTGTAGTTGTTTAATGACAGAACAAATACACATCAACACTAATCTCTACATTATGTACCTGTTGATCTTGTGTTCTTTTCATTTTCCTGGAAGAGAAAATTTAATTTTAGTATTAATATTAAATAAAATATACAGTAAAAATAAACATTAAGCACTAAACATAGACCATATGGCTATAAGTATGTGCACCCCGGATAATCACACTTATATGTCGTTCTTCTCCAAACTCTAACCGAATTGTCAGAGGCACAAAATTCTATTAAATGACTCTGTACCCTGTCGCATTACAATTTCCCGTTCACTGGAGCAAAGAACCCAAACATGTTCCAGCATGTCAATGCCCCATGTGAGGTCCACAAAGTGAGGTCTATGGTGACATGGATATATTAAATAATTAATATTATTATAGCCTCACTCCAATTAAATATTTAAAAACCTTTTAAATCTTACCTTATAAAAAATAAGGTGATGATAAGGAAAATACACACAAACACAAAGCCTCCAACAACTGCGTACACACCTACACTCTGAGACTCTGGAACTAAGGACAATGGACAATGATGTGATAATAAATCAGTTTTAAATGTTTATCAGTGTAATTCTCATTTATAGATTTACATCATCACTCTCACCATTTAAAGTGACAGACACTGCAGCTGATCTCTCAGAGCCGTGTTTATTCTGAGCCTGGCAGTAGTACTGTCCACTCTTTAGAGCTCTGTAATTCTGTCCAGATCCTACAGCTGAGGATTCATTCACCTTAAACCAGGTGTAGATCTCCACAGGTGGGTTAGCATCACTGCTGCAGGTCAGAGTCACTGAACTGTCCTCCACTATCTCACCAGAGGGACTGATGGACACTGAGACATTCTTTGGAGGATCTAAAACAAAACAAAAAAAAACGAAAAAAAAATTCAATTAATTAAAAAATTCTATAACTGTTATGCACAAAAATTAAAAAATGTAAAATGTGTGGGAAAACAAAACTCTTAAATAATTCTATGACAATTTTATCTGTTACTGGCTGTGAGAAGATCTTCAGCTTTAACTTACACAGAACATTCAGAGTTACATTGCTGGACTCCTGATGTCCGACTTGATTACTGCACTTGCACTTGTACTCTCCACTGTCCTCAGAGCTGATGTTGGAGATGGTGTAGGTCTTTCCTTTTCCTACTGATGTCATATCCTTAAACCAGGTGTAGATCTCCACAGGTGGGTTAGCATCACTGCTGCAGGTCAGAGTCACTGAACTGCCCTCCACTATCTCACCAGAGGAGCTGAGGGACACTGAGACATTCTTAGGAGGATCTAAAACAAAACAAAAAAGGAAAAAAAAAAACAATAAATAAATAAATAAATAAATAAATAAATATGATGCACAATTATTAAAAAATGTTAAATGTGTGGAAAAACAAGGGTGTCAAGTAATTCTATTACAATTTTATCTGTTATTGGCTGTGACAAGATCTTCATCATTAACTTACACAGAACATTCAGAGTTACACTGCTGGAGTCCTGATATCCGACTTTATTACTGCACTTGCACTTGTACTCTCCACTGTCCTCAGAGCTGATCTTGGAGATGGTGTAAGTATTTCCTTTTCCTATTGATGTCATATCCTTAAACCAGGTGTAGATCTCCACAGGTGGGTTAGCATCACTGCTGCAGGTCAGAGTCACTGAACTGCCCTCCACTATCTCACCAGAGGGACTGATGGACACTGAGACATTCTTTGGAGAATCTAAAATGAAACAAAACAAACAAAAAAATCAATAAATTAATCAATAAATAAATATTATGCACAATTTTTAAAAGATGTTAAATGTGTGGGAAAACAATACTGGCAAGGAATTATATTACAATTTTATCTGTTATTGGCTGTGAGAAGATCGGCAGCTTTAACTTACACAGAACATTCAGAGTTAGACTGCTGGACTCCTGATGTCCGACTTTATTATTGCACTTGCACTTGTACTCTCCACTGTCCTTAGAGCTGATGTTGGAGATGGTGTAGGTCTTTCCTTTTTCTACTGATGTTGTCTTCTTAAACCAGGTGTAGTTCTCCACAGGTGGGTTAGCATCACTGCTGCAGGTCAGAGTCACTGAACTGCCCTCCACTATCTCACCAGAGGGACTGATGGACACTAAGACATTTGTTGGTGAATCTAAATTAAAATAAATGAACAATAAATAAATAAATAGTTAAAATGTTATAAGATCCACAAGCACATAATGTACAAAGATACTGAAGATATAAAATTATAACTTGTGTTTATAAACAACCTGTATGTGTGTGTGATTACATACAAATTTAATTTATTTGACATTTTCTTACTTTTACAATATAAAAGTGTAAAGTAAATAAACCTCACATCTGACTCTGAGTGTGTGAGCAGGAGAGGGGAGATGTTCATATCCTCTTACAGCACAGCTATAACTGCCTGCATCCTCACTGCTGACCGACTGCAGGTGGACTTTATTGCTCTTGATGGTGTTTGTGGTTAAATCACGGCTGGTTTTGTACCAGATGAATGTTGGATCAGTCAGACTGCAGGTGGTTTTACAGGTCAGAACGGCTGATTGTCTCTCTGTCACTTCTGCAGGAGCGATCACCTGAAGATCTTAAACACAGAGAGACACATTACATCAGGAAAACTGTACTGAGGCCATTAAAGTGTTTTTGTATTTATTTATGTTCTTTTAAATGTTTTTCCAGTGTTAACAACCATATCATATCTGAAAGCTAATTATTCTTTTTTCCTCAGCACCTATTGTTTAGATTATTTTTCTAAGAAAGAGCAAAAAAACTCTGTCTAACCCTCCTGTACCTGAAGAAAGATTATGGCCTGAGTGATATATGTAGGAAATAAGATGATTTTATTTACCTGTAACAGTGAGAGTAACTCCAGGATAACCCACCCATTTTTCTGCATCTTCATTTGTTATGATTCTGAAGCAGTATTTGTTTTTATCTGTTTTCTTTACGTCACTCAGTCTGAGGGAGAAGTGTTTCTGTTTATCTCCTAAATATTCCACTCTGCCTAAGTAACCTGGTACATGACGCAGATCAGTCTCCTGTTCACCCTTAACTGGGTTTAATAACCAAAATGTCTCTGTCACTGTAAGACCAGTTGGGTGTGTGTACGAGCCGTTCATAAACACTGTAGATCCTTTTAAAGCACAGAGATTGTTCTGGCTGTATGTCACACTCCATTTATTCCCAAGAGCTCCTAAAACATAACACATGTAAGAGGTTATTAGAGGTCATTATCCCGAGCCCCATAAAACACTGAGTTAGTTACAGCTTCACTTCTCTCCTCTGGAACTCTGGGTTGAAGAAATAAACAAAATTCTTTACCACCGGAAAAAAAAAAAAAAAACTGTCTGCAGGATTTGGACATACAAATGCACTCTTAAGTCAGGGCTCATAAATTAAAAAAATACATAATATAATATTTAGTAATATTTATTTAGTAAAAAGTTCACATTTGTTTGTTTATAAATCCAGGCCAAGTACACACTCAAAAAAATAACTTGTTGAATGAACGTAATTAAATTATGGAAAGAATTTCCACCTAATTTAATGGCTTTCTTTCAGCGTTAAGCAACTTTGTTGGCCCAACTTAATGTTCTTAGGTTCAGTCAAATTAATCTTATTAGGTTCATTTAACTTATTTACTACAGCTGCGTCCAACATAACTTAATACTGTTAACATAAATGAATAGCGTTGGTACAACACATTTTTCAGTTGTAAATTAAGTTGATCTAACTCAAGTAAATTTAAATTTCAAGCCCTGGTCAACAGAATTCTGTGAAGGAAGGAAGCATAAGACAAACGGGATAAAACGGAGATTTTTATTTTACACCAGCAGCAACTTACAAATGAAGTCTCAATTTGAAAAGATGTACAAAAAACATAAAACACCACCAATAAGTATTAATCATTGAATTTTTTTTTACCACCAACAGAAAGTTTTGTACTTTATAACTGTCCGTTATGACTTTTAAATATGACCGTTAGAGACGGTTGGTCAGGAAACTCCTGAAGTCAGATGCAGACAGGACACTTTCACTCACAAACTCCTGTGGAAAAGTACAGAAATAGATTCAATTAAAATTCATGATACTTAATTTATCAAATGAACAATATTTATACTTTCTTCCTCTCGCTTCACAACTCATGAGAACAGACCGAAACCAGAACCGAACCGCAGATTAAGCACGCGCATATAACCGTCGGTATTTTAAGTGTGATTAAAAATACAAGAAATAGCTTAAACCAAAATAACGTGACTAAACATCGCTAAACAGCAGGTGACATTTATGTTCAATATTTGGTTTCTATTTAGAAAGACGGGAATTAATTCCTGCTTACCTTTTCCACACGCCCGCCAAACGTTTGTCTTCTCAACACGCTGTGTTCTCTTCTCGCGATATTTCCGGTTTTGCTATTTCCGGTTTCCATAGTGACAAGATATCTTTGGTTTATCTCAACATGATTAAATCTAATTCATGTTAAGTTGTTGAATTTCATGTAAATACAACATAATTTATTCATGTTTATCTTGGAAACATGAAATTATTGTGTACAAAACACATATTACATTTTAGTACATGTAACAGGTAGCCATGTTCATTTTTTTGAGTGCAGCATGTGGCCTGAAGTTCAGGTTTTTGAAGCAGAAGATTAAAAAAAATAAAATAAAAAAAATAATTAAGATTAAATTAAGTTGCCTGTTTCAAAAACACAACTCTCTCACATCTCACACAATGTCATTTCAAGTGAAGCACAGTGTATATATTATTTACAAGTATGAAAATGTATGAGATTGTAAATGTGAGATTTACCTGAGATCATGAACAGAAACACCAGATAAAGCTGAGAAAGCATTGTGAGAGACACCATTGCTGGAGAACTATTAAAAAAACAAAAAGTAGCCAGTTAGTAGTCAGGACAAGAACAACATAAGATCTACTAACCTGGAAAAATTATATCCAATGTTCACAAAAATCCATAAAAAAAAGTTTAACTCCATCTTTACTATTGACTTTCTGAATTTTTTTTTGTGAAATTTTTCCCTGTGTGTCTGTGTGTGTGTGTGTGTGTGTGTGTGTGGTGAGAGGGCTGCAGACTTCACTCAGCTGACATGGAAGCACAGAGTTAAAATCTCAGTGAAAGAAGTCGCTCAGGCAGTGAACAGCTCTGTTGTGATCTTCATACACAAGATAGAGAAAGTAAATGCGGTGATAGAGGCAGAATTCGCAGTGAATGAACACTTTATTCCTGTTTAGCCCCTCTCTACACCGGATAAACGGATCAATCTAGCTAACGTCCCCCATTTATTAGTGATGAGTTCTTAAAATGTAAATTGCGATGACATGAGAAAATTTCCCCCAGTTCACAAGTTTCCCAGTCTACACAGATAAACAAATTCAACAAAGGGCATTTCTTTTTTCCTGATAAAGGGTTTTTGCAAATCCACCAAATCATATATGAACAAAAAAGATAACTGCAAATTCACTTAACAAGAGGTATTCAGGCTAAGGAAATTAATATCCAAGGTAAAAGGAGAACTCTGTCAAAAAAAAAAGAAAAGAAAAGATGATTAAGACAAATATAATTTATTACTTTTTCTTCCTAAGTGTCACTACTGCACCTCTCCTCCTCCACTATGAAATTGCCTCTTTAAATTTAAATAGGGCCAGAGAGGCAAAGAAGAGTGATATATGATATATGAGCTAACAAAAATAAAATGTATTGATGTTTTATTTCTACAAGAAACACAAACTGATGCAGAAACGCAGTGAATTGGAACAAGGAATGGACAGGGCAAAATTCTCAGGAACCAGTTTTATTGTGCAGGTTAAAACAAATGAACCGTTTAAAATGGCAACTACTAAACTTCCTCCTGGGAGAAACTAAACTTGCTGTATATGTGAGTAGAAAATACAAAATCGAGGGAAAAGCAGGTCAGGAGGTCAGTGAGGTTTAGCACTGTAATGTTAGGTTCAGACTGTGGCTGGAATACAGGTTTTACAAAATGATGGGAAATCTAGAGTGTTTCGAACAGCAGTGGTGTTCCCTGCAAAAAAACAAACAAAAAAAAACAGCATAGACCAGCATAGTTAGTGACCAGCTTGACCAGCAATTATACCAGCATATGTTGTGTGGGTGTTGGTGTGTTTGCAAATAAATGCTTTAAAAATCCTACAATGTAATTTTTTTTTCCTTATTATTTTGTCCCATAGTTGAGATATACCAGAAAATTTATTAAAATTATAGGCTCTCTCATCTTTTTAAGTGGGAGAACTTGCACAATTGGTGGCGGACTAAATACTTTTTTGCCCTACTGTAACTATCTCTAAAAACTCTTAACTTATTAACAATGCATACTTACGCTAGTCAATCAAAAACAAGTGCGACTTTAAACTGGAAAAGCTGTCCAGAGTGTAGACTCGGCACTTAAAATGACTTTACATATAACAGCCTCCCCACTTCCCCAAACAGAAACTCACAGGGAACAGAGAAAAGAACAATCAGGGTAAAAGAAGTTCAGAAAAAAAAACATTGCCAGATGTT
Source organism: Clarias gariepinus (assembly GCF_024256425.1). Lineage (NCBI taxonomy): Eukaryota > Metazoa > Chordata > Actinopteri > Siluriformes > Clariidae > Clarias > Clarias gariepinus. The sequence goes on from NC_071117.1 coordinate 4,824,418, forward strand.
TTGTCAGGTAGCCATTAGCAGGGAAAAATCTAAACAGTGAAAACAGAATGGATGATTTATTTATAAGAGATCACATCTGTGATGCCACATCTGTAATAAATGGCACATTTCAGACTGCACAGGTACACAAGTAAAGTGGTGGAGATACCCGGTTGTCGAATTGTAAAAAAAAATAAAAAAAATCAAGGGGGGTGGTGTGGTCAATTTTTATTTTTTTTGAGGGTGGGGGGTCAGGGGGGGAGGTGAACCTACAACCAAAATGATTGATCAAAGCGAAACACATGCAATTAAACATGCAATGATCACACCTATCATTTGATCATTTCCATGGCTTTCATCTGGGGAGGATTATAAAAATCTACATAAACATTAGTGATAAAATAATTAACCTCAAATGTACTGTTGTTTTGTATGACCATGCACCAGTCTCTCTCTCTCTCTCTCTCTCTCTCTCTCTCTCTCTCTCTCTGTCTCTCAAACACCCACACAAACCATAAAATTACTATTATGGCATTTAAAAATAATTTTTTAAGTAAACAACTTGTCTTTTCTAGCTGTGTTAAACTGAAGACTTTATTTTCATTGTGTCAGTCTTCAGTTCTCTCTCTCTTTTTTAAAATATTGTGACGGGGGCGGGGTTTCGCTTGGGAACCATCATGCTTTGCGGGAGGGGCTATGTGTTCACCCTGTTGGGAAAAGGTATTTGGTTTAGTGGCTTCAGCCAGGATATGTGTGATGTGGTGGGTGTTGTTATGCTGCTGGTTCACCTGTGTGAGTTTAATAAAATACTCCCAGCCATTTGCATTGGGCAGCAATTTAATTAACTTGTCTCTCCATCATTCTTTCGGGCGTAAAAACGCTACAATATGTTAAAAGCTGTGCTCTTGGCCATTGCAAAAATGCGAACGAATTCTGATTGGCTAATCACTGTTATTAGGTTGAGGATGATCAAATGGGTTTTAATATATTTTTTTTAATGACGAATTATACATGATACACAAAATTATTAATCTAAAGGGGATGGTAAGGGGAATGGTGGTTTTACAATAGAGATGTTTTTTGTAATTTATTTTCAACAGGGAGTATGCCATCCACTTACATCCCCCTTCAAATCGAGCCCTGGAGATTCCCCTGCTTGCAGCTCTGTCTCAGGTCAGAGACATGGTGGTATGAAATCCACATGATAGACGCCACCTGTAGCTGTATTCAAACGATAGTGGTAGATGTATGTGGTACAGAATGTGTGTGGTACAGAAGCCAGGCAGCAGATGATCAAAACATCACCCAGATAAAGAAGTGAGATAGACCTTTAATCTCACCCACCCACCTGCTCTCTTACCGCGACACTAAACTGAACAGCTGAGAGGAAATGTGGTGAAATCCACAGATTATCCTCTAATTTATTAATCTTTTTTTTTACAAAGACACACATTAAAAGATGTTTAAAAGAGTCATTCGATTACACATGTGCTCATTCAGTAAAAACAATAAAAATAACAAAATGCACAACACAAATACACATTGAGCCACAAACATCTCAAATATCTCCATAATTCCCAGCAAATACAGACAGTCTGTAAAAGGTAACAAAAGTCACAAAGTTCCCAATCTGGGAAAACAAATTACAACCTGAATAAAGAAAGAAGAAAAAAAAAACTCTGCTGTCTATATTTGGAAAAAGTACACATTATGAGGAAATTTCGTAACTTAAAGTAGACAAAATATTGTTCTCTTACTGTGCCTTCTTGACCATCATGTGCAGCGATCAAACTATAACTAAAGAGCGTGAGAAAGTCTGTGGTTAACAAGAGTTACAGTAAACACACCCTTCGGTTTCCTCTTGTATTGATCAACTAGTCCTAACATCTGAAATAATAAGCATAATCACATTTTAATACATGAAATAAATAATAATAATAATAATAATAATAATAATAATATAAAATAAAGTCTAAAAAAATCTTTACTGCTATATTTAAACCTGTGTTTCTGTAACACATCAGCAGGACTGTCTCTGCATTAGACTGACCCTGTACATGTATTGTGTCAGGGAGGTTTTAACACCAGTGTGTGAACAAATAACCCCACAGCCTTCACAACTGAGGAAGTGACACAACACACCATTAGAAACATACAGTACATGTTTGAAACTGTCACATTTAAAATAAAGAATTCATACATGTTATACTGTAAAAAGTATTGCAGAAAATACTTTAAAAAGCTTGACAATTTTACTGATATTATAAAATTGGTTTAATCTGATTAAACTGTTTAGTGTAAACTTTTAGGTGGATGCAGTGGTTAAACTGAACACATTTAGTACATAGTGTAGTACTTCAGAGTGTTGAGTGTGTTGTAATAAAGGAATCTTCACACCATTGCAAACGTATATTAGTAAATATCCTACAAATATAGAAAGTTACGTTGAAGGTTAAGTTAAATTGATTAAGTTAAAAACCTAATTATCTATCTATCTATTGATATATATTGTGGGCCTTTCTTTTTTTGCGCTTTAAAATAGGAAAACTAATAAGATTTAAGCTTGTTGCCAAGTCAATCAGCTGCTGCTGCTTCACTATCCACCATATTTGTATGAAAAGAGCTTGATATATTTACTGGCATTTTAATATATTTAAGTTTCATCATGTTCAGAGGAGAGATTGTGAATATGTTGTATGGTGAGGTTATTTAATTTAATTTATTTATTTCATAGATTTATCTCATATATATAGAAGAAGAAGGAAAAAATTGGTTTCGATGAGGCGAATAAAACGTTGTTGCGATCATGCGAGCGAGTCCAAGAAAAAGAATAAAGGAAAGAAAAGCGAGGTCTGCGCGTAAATGTTTTTACTGCACAAGCTTGTCCGATGTCAAAAGAGTGTAGTGTCTGAGCAGCAAAGTCGCGTTTGGTATGGGAGGCGCGCTGAGTTTCTTAAACGAGTGAATGTATTAAAGGGCTTTCCCCTCGGAAGTTGTGATTGGGTGGATATGGTAGTGAAAAAATAGTCACGCCTCCTCTTCAATTTTTGAAATTTAGAAACGTTTATCTAAAAACGAATGTTTTATATGTATAAAATATAAAATATAGAGGTTTATAAATGTAGCTACATAAAGAAGAAAAATACAATTAAAAATAATAATTATTAAAAAAATAATAATAAGGGAGAAAAAAAGTGAACCATGTCCCGTGAGTTATCAACGTATGATGCCTCACGACCGAATAGGACGGAAATGTGCAGGTTAGCCGTACTTTACTCTAAGGCGAAGGGTTGTAGGCCTAACTGTTTTTACCTACACTTATAAAGTCAAAAGTAGAGTAAAAAACAAAACAGGCTATTTCTCATATTTTTGGGAGATTTTTAAAATACTTTTTCTGCTAGAGTTAACCATCACAGTGTTAGGGAGGCCTGTTGGGGGTGTTTATGACCGAATTGTATGTTAAAGAGTTACCAGAGGGGTCTGAAACTTCTTGACGCTTTTTATGACCGTCTGTATGTATATTAGTGTGTGTATGTGTGTATGCATGTGTGTGTGTGTGTGTGTTTGTTTTTTGGGATGTGATAAGAAGGGTTGTATAAAAAATACGTAGAAGAGAAGGTAAACGTAAAAAACTATCATTTCGTCACGGGTCCGGAGAACACCTGATCTTCTATCATCACCGTTATGGCTCCAGGTAGAAACTAAATTCACTTGTTTTTTATATAAACACGTTTTAAGTTTAAAAAAAAAAAAAAAAAGAAATCGTTCTGACCTTCGCAGTAAACAATCTGACTGTTGATCCTCGCGACGCTATGACCAACGCCGGCTGGCAAGTCGGTGAGTTTTTATCTCTTTTATTGTAGCGTTTTTCACTGCTACAAAGGGACTTGGAGAGACGAGTGAACTTCCTTGCTGCCCAATGCAAATGGCTGGGAGTATTTTATTTAACACGGCATGAAAGTCACACAAACCACACATTCACATACACTAACACACTTCAACAGGACACACTTCTAAACCACACACACACACCCTGGCTGAAGCCACTAACCCAAACACCTTTACTCGACAGGGTGAACACCTAACAACCCCTCCCGCAAAGCATGATGGTTACTAGTCAAAACACCGCCTACGCCACACTGCCCCCGCCCGAGCTGTGACCGTCCCCGGTCACGATGGCAACTCAGTCCTGGGAGCGTGACGGTGGTCGGCGCTGGCGTTGTGAACGCCGGAGTCTTTTTGCGGGGGAAGGAGGGCCGCTACCCTCTCCCTGAGGCGGACCGGCCTCCACAGAGTTCGAGGTCTCGCTGGCGTTGGGCTGGTAGGGCGCGAGACGGTCCCGATGGAGCACGACCACTCGCGACCGCCCCATCAACCTCACTAACCCGGTAGACTACATCGGAGAGCTGGGCAATTACCGTACAGGGGCCCACCCAGTGAGACATGAGCTTAGGCTAAGGCCCCTTTTCCTTCCGGGGGAATACACCCAAACCTGCTCCCCAGTAGCAAAGTCTCGCCCTCGGCTGTGAGTATCATACACGCGGCGCTGCTTAACATCGGCGACCGCCAAGTGTCTACGCGCCAACTCGTGGACACGGAACAGTTTGTCTTTTAAGGAACAAAAATAATCCAACCAAGGCTTCGTGGGTAAATCAGATTGTGGAGGTGGCCCGAACACAAGGTTCACAGGCGTGCGCAACTCACGCCCGAACATTAACGCAGATGCCGTCAGCTGTGATGACTCCTGCACTGCTGTGCGATATGTCCACAGCACGAGAGGCAAATGTTCGTCCCAATCCTTCTGCTGGTCGCTGGTCAGCACGGCGAGTTGGGTGGTGAGCGTCCGATTGAACCGCTCCACGATGCCGTCACTTTGTGGATGAAGGGGCGTGGTGCGGGTCTTTTTCACCCCGAGGCGCTCGCACACCGCCGCAAACACCTCCGCCTCGAAGTTACGCCCCTGATCGCTGTGTAACTGCTCCGGGGCGCCAAATCGGCTGAACACCTCATCCACCAGCACTCGAGCCGTGGTGGAAGCGCTCTGGTCAGGCACAGCAAACGCCTCCGGCCACTTGGTAAAGTAGTCCATGGCCACTAGCACATACTGGTTCCCACGATCGGAAATGGGAAACGGCCTGAAAATGTCCACGCCCGAAAGTCTTGCAGGGGTGCTCGCGAGCGCTGGGTAGGGCCCTTCTTTGCCGTGCAGACGTCGCATCTGTGAACAAAGAGGTCACTATCAGTGTGGCAGCCCGGCCAGTAGAAGCGAGTGCGCAACCGCCGAAGCGTTTTAGTGACTCCGAAGTGTCTTGCACCCGCATGCCCGTGAACCATTCCTAACACTCGTGCCTGCAGAGTCCGCGGCACCAGCAGCTGAAAAGATTCGCCAGCGCCGCACGGCCGTTCCCAGTGGCAGTAGAGTAAACCCCCCCGCAACGCTAGTCGGTTAAACTGCGAGTGGAGAGCTTTTTCCTCTTGTCCCAGGTGAGCAACCGCGGCATAATCCTAAAGTGTGCTTTAGTTTTCGAAATTGGATTCTTCTCCACTGGTAAGGTAGGTTTTTTAACTTTTGTACTGTTTTTGAAAACACAATTAGTTCATACTGTATACTGTACCTAGTTTTTGCTGTTTGGTAGTGTTGATTGCAGTGTGATTGAAGTAGGTCTAAAGCAATTTGTTCTCAGGTAATTAATCAAGAGTAGTTTCAGGCTTCCTTAAGATGTGAATTGTGGGCAGGGCTTAGCTACATATATTGAAGGTGGATCTAGCTCAAACTTTAGTGTGCTTTAGTTTTCTAAATTGGATTCTTCTCCACTGGTAAGGTAGGTTTTTAACTTTTGTACTGTTTTTGAAAACACAATTAGTTCATACTGTATACTGTACCTAGTTTTTGCTGTTTGGTAGTGTTGATTGCAGTGTGATTAAAGTAGGTCTAAAGCAATTTGTTCTCAGGTAATTAATCAAGAGTAGTTTCAGGCTTCCTTAAGGTGTGAATTGTGGGCAGGGCTTAGCTACATATATTAAAGGTGTCTCCGCTACAGACACTTGTGTTTAGAAGAAAACCCTGAAACAAAGGTAGGGCACAAAGAATTGACTCAAACTCTTGTTTACCAAGAAGTTACAAGTTTTCATAGACAGTTACCTCAGTCTAGCATGCGTCTTCAACCTATCTCTGTCAGTTCTCACAGACCAAGATGCTTTTACTCACACAGCAGAGGCAGATCTCCCAGAAACCTCATCTACCCTCCAGTACTGTCTCATTGTCCTGCACTGGTGGTAGGTGGGCTCTGAAACTGCCAATCTGCTGTAAAGAAAGCAGACTTTATCTCTGCCCTAGCTACCCATTACTCTTTTGACTTTCTGGCACTCACTGAGACCTGGATATCTCCTCAGAACTCAGCTACACCGGCTGCCCTATCCTCTGCCTATGTATTCTCTCACACTCCACGAGAAACTGGCAGAGGTGGTGGTACGGGTCTCCTGTTGTCCAAGAGATGGTCCTTCTCGCCTATCACCCTGTCTCATCTCAGTTTTTCATCATTTGAATTTCATGCAGTTAAGGTAACCTCTCCAATTAACCTCCACATCTTAGTTATTTACCGTCCTCCTGGCTCTCTAGGAAACTTTCTAGATGAAATGGACATACTTCTTAGTCTTTTTCCTTCTGCTAACACTCCTCTCACTGTTCTAGGAGATTTCAACCTTCCATCTGATAAACTCCAATCCTCTTTCCTTCTCCCTCTCCTTAACTCCTTCTCTTTAACTCTAAACAGCTGCCCTCCTACACACAAGGCAGGGAATTCTCTCGACCTTGTTTTCTGCCGCCCTTCCCCAGTCACAGATATCACTACTATTCCTCTTCATAAATCTGATCATTACCTGATATCCTTTACCATAACCCTTCCCATTCTATGTAAACCTAACCACCAAAATGTCTCTTTTACCTGTAAAAACCTTCACTCTGTCTCCCCTTCCTCTGTGTCTTCATACACCCTATCATTCCTCCCAGACCCAGACTACTTCTCCTCTTTACCACTAGAGACTGCGACTGAAACTTTCCTCTCCTCTCTCTCCTCATCCATAGATCTCCTTTGCCCGCTGTCATCTAAACCAAGGAAGACGTCTTGTCCTGCTCCTTGGCTATCTGATGTACTGCGCAACAACAGGAGAGAATTAAGAACTGCGGAGAGAAGATGGAAGAAATCGCAACGTGATGCAGATCTCATCTCTTACCAGACTCTTCTTTCCAAATTCTCATGTGATGTGACTTCTGCCAAAACTACCTTCTTTAGACAAAAGTTGGAAGCCTCTGCACATGATCCTGGCAAACTCCACAACATCTTCTCCTCACTACTCAACCCACCGACTCCTCCTGCCCCTTCCTCTCTGACTGCTGACGATTTTGCCACATTCTACGATGGGAAGATTGCAGCAATCCGCCAGTCCTGCGCTCTCAACCAAGCTCCTACGGCAGAACCTCAGGACCTTTCCTTCCCTCCTTTAGCAGAATTTTTCAACCTGTCATCTGATGAGATTCAACAGATCATCTCGTCATCTAACCCCACCACCTGTTCATTAGACCCAATCCCTTCCACAATGCTCCAGGCCATCTCACGGGACCTCCTTCCCTTCACCACAGCCATCATCAACCAATCCGTATCATCTGGTCATGTTCTTGCCGCTTTTAAGAAGGCGAGGGTTATTCCCATCCTCAAGAAACCCTGCCTGGACCCATCAGAAGTTAACAACTATCGCCCGGTATCACTGCTCTCTTTTATTTCCAAAATTCTTGAAAGAGCCGTTTATAATCAAATGTCTCTTTATCTCTCACAGAACAACCTTAATGACCCAAACCAATCTGGATTCAAAGTGGCACATTCCACAGAGACTGCCCTTCTGTCAGTCACTGAGAAGCTCCATGCTGCTAGATCTGCTAAATTGTCATCTGTCCTCATCCTCCTGGACCTGTCAGCTGCATTTGACATGGTGAACCACAAGATTCTATTATCTATTCTTACAAGCCTTGGAATTTGTGGAACAGCGTGGCAATGGTTTGCTTCTTACCTAAAAGATAGGTCATATGAGGTAACATAGAGGGGATCTACATCTGCCCCACGTAGACTCTCTACTGGTGTCCCGCAGGGCTCAGTACTTGGTCCTCTTCTGTTCTCCCTCTATACCCGGTCTCTTGGTAAGGTCATATCATCGCATGGATTCTCATACCACTGTTATGCAGACGACACCCAACTTGTTCTCTCCTTTCCTCCCTCTGACACTCAGGTTTCCACCCGGATCTCAGCATGTCTGGCAGACATCTCATTTTGGATGGCTGCTCATCAGCTGAAGCTCAATCTCAGTAAAACCGAACTGTTGTTTATCACTTGTGACTCATCTCCAGGTCAAGACCTTGTGATATCCATGGACAACAACTAAATTACTCCTTCAACCACTTCCCACAATCTTGGGGTAACCGTGGACAATCATCTGTCATTTTCCCCACACATCGCTAACCTTACTCGCTCTTGACGATTTCTTCTTTACAATATCAGAAGAATTCGCCCATTTCTTTCTTCACAGGCTACTCAGGTGCTTGTTCAGTCCCTTGTTATTTCAAGACTGGACTACTGCAACTCACTCCTGGCAGGCCTGCCTCTGTCCACGATTCGTCCTCTGCAACTGATCCAGAATGCAGCAGCACGTCTCGTTTTTAACCTCCCCAAGTTCTCCCACACCACCCCACTCCTCCGCTCCCTGCACTGGCTTCCTGTAGCTGCCCGCATCAAATTCAAAACACTGATGCTTGCCTACAAAGCTAAAAATGGCCCAGCACCCACTTACCTCTCTGCGCTAATTACACCACGCACTGCACCACGTTACCTCCGATCCTCCAGCACTGCTCGCCTCATCCCACCATCTCTCAGGGATCGAGGGCGGCATTCATCCAGGCTCTTTTCTGTTCTGGCACCTAGGTGGTGGAATGAACTTCCTCTAGATGTCCGTACATCAGAGACTTTGACTATCTTTAAACGACGACTCAAGACGCATCTGTTTCTCCAGTACTTGGACTAACCTCCCCCCCCCGAAAAAAAAACTAAACAAAAACCCTCTTCTTAGTTGTGTTGGACTAATGGCACTTAGTTATTAACCTAGTTAACCCAGTGTAAGTATGTATCCAATTATGTAAACATTAAAGCACTTTTTGTAAGTCGCTCTGGATAAGAGCGTCTGCCAAATGCCTAAATGTAAATGTAAATGTAAATAATCCGGTCTCTGGCTTGCGTTAACCCAACCTAGTACCCGCTGCAGCGCCGGATCCTTCTCCTGCTCGACAATTAGCTGATCACAGTCCATCTGTGGCACAGGTGAAACAACTACAGGCGATGATTTAGGCGACGCAGTAACGCGGCTGCACGCCGGCTCGGGTGGCTGTTTAGCGACAGGAGCTTCGGAGGACTGCGCAGGGAGAATGTTCTGATTCATGGGGTTCGGAGAGTGTTCAATGTCGCAACCACCCACGCGCCTTTCAACCCGCTCGCAGTACCGACAACGCTCTTTGCTGCACGGCCGGCAGGATAAAGCATCGGCGTTAACATGCAGTTTTCCCGCTTGGTGCTGAACGGTAAAATTATAATCTTGCAACCGCTCAAGCCAGCGCGCTAACTGCCCCTCGGGCTCTTTAAAACTAAGCAGCCACACCAGCGAAGCGTGATCCGTCCGCAGCAAGAAGGATTGCACGTATAAATACGGCCTAAAATGTTAATGTGCACCCTGTCCCAGCGAAACGGCTGATTCTTTCTCATGAGCCCGTGCAGCAGACTGCCGATCATAGCAAAATCCTTCACAAACCGGTGATAGTAAGAGGCAAACCCGAGGAATGTGCGTGAGTGTGACACATTAATCGGTTTAGGCCAATTCTGTACAGCAGCAATTTTGGCTGGATCGGTGGCAATCCCTCGAGCACTAATTACATGTCCTAGGAAACCGGTCTCTCGCCGCAACAGCTGGCACTTTTTGGGGTTGAGCCGCAAATTCGCCCGCCGGATAGCCAAAAATACCTCCCGTAGGTTAGCTAGCGCAACCTCGAACTCCTTGCCATGCACCAGTAAATCGTCCAGGTAGACGACACAATGGTTGCGAGGCATATCGGTCAACACTCTCTCCATCAACCGTTCAAACGTAGGTGGAGTGTTACAGAGGCCGAACGGCATGCGCCGAAATTGCCATAGCCCTTGCCCGATCGAGAACGCAGTTTTAGGTCATGCTTCCGGGACGAGCTCTACTTGCCAGTACCCGCTACGCAGATCTAACAAGCTAAACCACGCAGAGCCCGCAACGTGTTCCAGCGCATCATCTATTCGCGGTAGTGGATAAGAATCTGTGCGAGTCACCTCGTTTAACCGCCGGTAATTAACACAAAACCGTCACGATTCGTCCTTTTTACGCACCAGCACAACCGGTGAAGACCACGGTCCGGACGCTGGCTCTATGACGCCCGAGTCGGCCATCTGACGCAGCTTTTGTTCGGCGATAGCTCGTTTAGCTAAGGGAAGGCGTCTCGGATGAAATTGGACAGGAGCTACGTTCAATCGTGTGCTGCACCAAATTGGTATGAGAAGATCGCTCGGCTCTTTCGCCGTGGTGTTCTGCCATGATGGGCTCAGCGTGCTCGGCCTCGCGCAGCGCCTTAAACAGGGAAGCCGGTGCCGCTAACCGGATGTGCTTGCAATGCCGCGCCGGCCAGAGTCCCCGAAGGAACGCACGACGAGCTAGCTCTTCCTGCTTGTCGTGCTCAAATTCTGGGTAGCCCCGGCACGCGAGACATCTTAGGTCCATAGCGAACGCCCCCAGTGGCTTGGAGGCGCGCCGCACGCGAGTCATAAGGAAAATCTCAATTTCTTCCATTCAAGGATTAAAAAAGGTAACAATGTCAACTTTAGAATCTAGAACCCAGAAGATTAAATTTACACAAATTTAAATCACTGAAAGTCTCCAGAAGAGCCTCAGATTCAAGAGGTTTTTAAAGTGTGGAGAGGTGCATTTCAGTTTCTCTGAATGTATAGGTAAAAAACAGCTGACTCACACCTGGGGAGGGTGAATAATTTGCATTTGAATGTTGTCTGGCATTGTAAAGCACACATAGTGACACTAAAAGAACAAAAACCTAGGATTAATAGGAATACAAATCTTATAATGCCCACATCAGTGGTGGACTGGCCATCTGGAGGACCGGGAGTTTTCCTGGTGGGCCGCTGGGCAATGTGGGCTGGCCCAGTTAGTACACAAATATATAAAAAATGACAGAAACCATAAGTGTGGATGATCGCACGGGTGCCGCCGACAAAGAGTATATGTTTTATGCTACCGCGCATGCTGATGTATTGCCCTCCCTTAATATTAATTAGTTTGGTGTATTCCATCCATGTTCTGAAACACGCCCCCCCCCCCCCCCGACCTCTTCACTTTTAATTTACGAAGGGAGAGATATTGATACTTTCTCGATACAGTGAATTTCTCTGAGCAAATTAACAATTATTTCCATGAATGAAAAGAAGAAAGAAGAAAAGGTGGAGCTGAAAGTTTCGCGAAAATAGGAAAAAGCAAAGATAAATGCTGTGAAATGCTTCAGATGAACAGATTCTGCCTATGACTGTAACTGGTCAGGGACAGCAAGGCTGGATCCAGAAGCCCACCACATCCCACATCATAATACACTGGCTCAAGTGAAGATACATTTTTAAAACTACTTACTAGTATAAAAATATAACACAATACAAAAACGTCATCAATATCGACAAAAATATCACTGAACATATATTGGGTCTTATTTGTAAAACAAAAAAAAAACAAAGAAAAGAACAATAAGACAAACAACAAAAAAATACATTATTTTCAGTGCCCAGTAGCACCAGTCTCACAGAGACCCAGGAGGCGTATAAACAGTTTGACAGCAAAATGAGACATTCTGGCAGTATTGTTTTTTTTAATTATTATTATTTAATTTAAAAGATGCAAGACAATACTGCCAAAATGTATAATTTACAGGCTTTGACTGGACTGGACCGGACCGGCCCCTCCCATCTCTCGCTTCTTTGAAGTCCCTGGAGCGCATTCCATTTGCCCTGCTTGCATGCCGCACTTCCGCGTTGTTGCGCGCACGTCGCAATCACACCGCATAGTAAAATCCCCTGTGACCCATTATACCCCGAGTATTTTATAGCACTATTTTAGATCATTACCAAGGATAGCTCACCAGCCGTGCCTAATTCCGCAGCCCCGCTCCTTCACATATCTGAATGGGAGGACGCCTAACTAGTGAGCGAAATGCCATAATGATTTGGGCGCACGCCATGACAGGCTGAAAAAACTGTCGCCCTTAAAAAATGGAACAGGTGATATAGTGATTTTATTATTTAGTTTTTTATTATACAGGTGATTTTATTATATAGTTTTTGCATATAGTGCAAAAAACTATATAATAAAACTATATAAGACTACATAGTCTTTTAAGACTCTACCATTATTTAAGAACACTCACAATAAAGAATAAAACTTTATGATTTTGTAAATGTTTGAAAGCAAATAAGATACACGGTTCTGTATTGTTTTTGGTAAACTTGAGCGCGTCAGAAAATGAACACAAACGTTTTTTTAAATGGTCAGAGTCAGTCTGCTTGCTGTTTTCCCTACCCATTCATAATGTTTAGTCTACTTCTGCTGGTGCACTCTGGAAAACTTCACGCATGCCGTTTTAGCGCTGATTTAGACTATGTAGGAAATTAAAGAGCGGGATCACGATGCCGAATCGAAGCCCTGAGCCCAAACCTCATTTAAATTAATTTAACAAATATAAGTAAAAAAAAAACAATAACGAGGATAATTAATAAACCAGTTGTTGGCTCAAAATAACCCAACCAGGTGTTCATTTGTAAATGACCCACTACATCTCATATGACCTAACATGAGCAAAACAACAATGTGTTTAAAGTACCTGAAATAACCCAGAACTTAAATAACAATAAACAGATACGGAGATGCGCTATATAACAGTTTTTATATCATAAATATTAGGCAAAAAATTCAGTCTTTGAAACCAGACAATTTAAGGGATACAGATAATAAATTAATCAGAACCTAGAATACTTTACTCCCCTTGAAGCAAGAAAACTAATTTCACTCATCTCCTCTTCAAAATCATCAACCTGTATATTAGATCCTATGCCAACACATTTTCTCAAGCAGATAGTTCCAGCAATAACAGAACCCCTGTTGAAAGTAATTAACTGTTCACTCAGAAGTGGGTATGTGCCTAGATGCCATAAATTAGCTAATTTATCTCTAAAATTCTGGAAAAGGTAGTATCACAGCAGCTATGTTCATATTCACATAGAAATAGCATAAACAAACTGTATCAGTCAGGATTTAGGCCTCATCCCAGCACAAAGACAGAGAGCACTCGTTAAAGTAGTAAATGACCTCCTAGTGGCCTCTGATCAGGGTTGCGTCACTATACTTGTGTTACTCGACCTCTGTGCAGCTTTTGACACTATTGATCATAGTATTCTCCTTCACAGATTAGAAAATGTAGTAGGAATTAAGGCAACGGCCCTCTCCTGGCTCAGATCCTATTTGACTCATCGTTATCAGTTTGTAGATTTAGATAGTGACCATTCCTCATGTTCTCAAGTTGAGTTTGGTGTTCCACAGGGTTCTGTTTTAGGCCCACTGCTTTTTTCCCTTTACATGCTTCCTCTGGGCAACCTAATTCGTAAACATGGTATTAGTTTTTATTGTTATGCTGATGACACACAAGTATATGTTTCAGCAAAACCAGACGAGAAAAAACAGTTTAATAAAGTTGAGCAATGTGTGCAGGACATAAGAGATTGGATGTTAATTAATTTCCTTCTGCTTAATCCTGTTAGACAAAAGTTCTAGTCATAGGACCACAAGCAGCTAGAAGTAAGCTTTCTGATCACGCTGTGATTTTGAATAGCCTTTCTGTTCCATCAAGTGCAACAGTAAAAGACCTTGGTGTGATTATAGATCACAGCCTTTCATTTGAAGCACATGTAGATAATATTACCAGAATAGCATTCTTTCACCTCAGAAATAATTCCAAGATAAGAAATATATTGTCACCAAATGATGCAGAAAAACTAGTTCATGCGTTTATCACATCTAGGTTGGATTATTGTAACGCCTTACTGCCTGGTTGTTTAACAAGGTGCTTAAACAAGCTTCAATTAGTCCAGAATGCAGCAGCGAGAGTCTTCACTCGAACCAGAAGCTACGAGCACATCATTCCTATCTTATCCACATTGCATTGGCTTCTTGTGAAATTTCGCATAGATTTTAAAATACTACTCTTGACGTATAAAGCATTAAATGGTCTCTCGCCGCAGTATCTGAGTGAACTGCTAGTGTCTTACAATCCGCCACGCCTACTTCGATCACAGGATGCAGGCTGCTTGTCAGTACCGCGTATTATAAAAACTAAAGCTGAGGGCAGAGCTTTTTCTTACAAAGTTATGGAATAGTCTTCCAAATAGTGTTCGGAACTCAGACTCAGTCTCAGTGTTTAAGTCTAGGCTAAAAACCTATTTATTTAGCCAAGCATTTTTGTAAATAGATTAGCCTTAGGTAAAGAAGCAGATCTGGGGGACTCATGGACGTAGAGTATTAGGTGAACTGGTATGTTTAGATGCTGTCTTCCCCACTCTCATTGATCACTCACGTTTGTTGACGGTGAGGTAATTGGTTGCTTGACATCTCAGGAAGCCCTCATGTCTGTGTTTCCTTCTGGCTCTCGCTTTTTAGTTATGCTGTCATAGTTAGTCTTGCCGGAGTCCTTGCTTGCACTCTGCACCAAATATACATTCACTTTATACATTGTTCGACTGTGACCATACCTAATTGCCATCTCTCCATCTCTTTTGCTCTCTCCTCTTCTGCTTTCTCTCTCTCCCTCTTTCCTTGGTTCTCTACCTATCTCTCTGTCAAGCTATACATGTCGCTCCTGAGCTGCTAGTGATCCAGACCTCCTATGCCCTCTGGACCTGTCTAACTCGTCCTGGAGTCCTGCTTCTGGTTGGAGATCTCATCACATGGATGCCCCGTGTGGTCTGCCTGGGATGCATGTGGTGACTGGGGATGGCTCCACTTTTCCATGAAGGTGGTCCTGTCCTCAACTGATGCAGACAGTTGCTCTCTGAGGACCTGTGACTTTAGTCGCTTAATAGTTCAGGACTGGAATTTCTTACAGTCCACCTGAGCCTCCAGGAACAAACTGGACTTTAATCTTACACATCTCCTTTTATACTGAACTTCCAGTCTTGCATAAAATTATGCACATCAATTCCTGCTATCTGTTTTCACCCAGATGAGGATGGGTTACCTGTTGAGTCTGGTTTTTCTCAAGGTTTCTTCCTATTACCATCTCAGAGAGTTTTTCCTTGCCACTGTCGCCGTCGTCCTCGGCTTGCTCATCGGGGACAATCATATCCTTTTGATTCATACACATTGTTACGTGCGGGTGTAGTGCACGTATGTGCGCGTGCGTGGCTACTGGTGCCGCTCTCTCTCTCTCCCTTCCTTTCTCTCTCTCCCTCGCTCTCCCTGCTGCAGGAGGTCCCGCCCTGATTGAGTGTGCCGTGATGTGCGACGGGATTGGCTGGCCGTGGAGAAGCATGTCTTTTTAAGCTGGCCAGCGAAAGCCGGAAGCGCGCGCTGTTGTGTTTTGAGTTGTGGATTGTGTTGTGTTGTTGAACTGTTGGGTCGCACCGGTATTTGTGAGTTGGGAAATAACTGTTGGTTTTGTTTCATTCTCTTTTTTTTGTGTTTTGTTCTCTTTTGTTATAAATATTGTAAATAGTTTTCCGTTTGTTTGTATATACTTTTTTTTCTCTTTGGAAGCAGTAGGGGTTGGGTGCCATTTTCTTTAAAACCCATTTTCTCCTGTTTTTTGTGTTAGATAGGGAGTTAGGTTAGCTTATGTATTTTGTTTATAGTTTTCTTTTGGTATAGGTTAGTTAGCTTACGGGAGGAGATAGGGAGGGGTTTTGTTTATTGTTTTGGCCTTGGCCCAACCCTGAAGCCAAGAGCTTCCTGTGTGTGTGTGTGTATGTGTGTGTGTGTGTGTGTGTGTGTAAAAAGAAAATAAAAAAGACCACGCACACTAACCTGGTTGAAAAGGTTTCTTTTTTTTATTTTATCTTTTGTTGCGGCCCTGAACCCTAGACTAAGGGGTCGTAACAACATTCACATTTCAACTTAATTCTTTTGATTGTGTAAAGCTGCTATGTGACAATGTAAATTGTTAAAAGCGCTATACAAATAAAATTGAATTAAATTGAACAGTTTATACTTTGTACAAATCAAATTGTCAGCTAGTGAACTTGATCTAAACAACATTTAACCAATGTTTTTTTTATTACTCATTACAGTACATATCAATAGCTCTGGTTCAGATTTTTTATGTATGTTGTGTGAAGTACTTATGTGGAAACTACTATCACTATTGTATTTACGGCGAAGAATAAAAATGTCACTTTGCGCCACCTGGCGGCCATTTTACGAATTACTTTAAAATGCAACTGATTTATTTTGGTCATAGTATTCTCCTTCACAGCCACTGTATTTTGGCCACTGTCGTCTTTACATGGCAGTGAGCGTGACAGTAATAACCATTCCAATTGGGTAACCAATTGTATATTAAAACATGCTGAATAAAAACAGAAAGCAAGTCCTTTGGAACCAGTTAACAGACCAAGTAAAATGCTGTGTCTATAAAAGCAGCAGTAAATTAATGAGCAGGTAAGGGAGTAATATTGTGATGGGTGAGGGCTGGGACAATGGGATTGCTCATACCCGAGGGTACTAAACAGTCAAATATAATAATAAAAAAGGTATCTGTTTTTTAACAACTAGCTAATCTACCACACAAGACACAAGCCAAAATACAGGTAAGTTCCCTGACTCCCTAAACCAACAACTTTAAATAAATTCCCTCTTCCCAAAATAAATGGCAGCCACACCCCTACTACTAGTGAGTGCACAAACATACAGTTAAATTATCGACAAATATATACAAAAAGCAAAGCAACCAAACTGAAGGGGCAAAGCAATAATCAAAGTCAATAGGAGGCAAAAAGTCAAAAACTAGAATACACAATCAAATATCGAAATGCCAAAATCACAGAAAATCAATCAATAAATCTCAATTAATCAAGCGAACAATTAATCAATCAATTAATTTCTCACTCTCTCTCTCCAACACAACCAACGCCTCCCCTCTCCTGCGTCTCTCTCCACTTTATGAATGGTCGCTAGTTGGCTAAAATAAAAGTTTTTAAAAGGTTTTGTCTGTACATTGGTCAGAACTCACTCCTTTAATGATATCCAAATGTTTCATATATTGAAAACTAGTCTCAGAAAAATCTCTCTGTATGTATGTATTTTATGTATGTATGTATGTTTGTCTGTGTATCTGTAGGTCTGTCCATCTGATTTTGCCACAGCAACACACAAAACTGGCTCGACAGAATTTAATGAAACTTGGTCAGTCCTTCAGTATTAATACATTAAATCAACATG
Source organism: Clarias gariepinus (assembly GCF_024256425.1). Lineage (NCBI taxonomy): Eukaryota > Metazoa > Chordata > Actinopteri > Siluriformes > Clariidae > Clarias > Clarias gariepinus. The sequence continues at coordinate 4,841,989 of NC_071117.1, forward strand.
TTTAGTAGAAGGGTAGTTATGAGCAATTCTGTGCCAGTTTATATCACACTATACAGCGCTTTTCTGGACAAATATATACTTTTTCCTTCATGGCGTGGCTATTAGCATCACTCAATATTGCCAATATTAATATATCATAAATACATAGAGTATACTAAAGACAAAAAAAAAAAAAAAAAAACACCAAAATGCCCCTGCAAAGCTCCAAAAACATCACGAAACACAAATAAACACAGAACATAGCATGGGTCATTTAAAAAAAAAAAAAAAAAAAAAAAAAACTATGAAAACTGAACCTGTAAAGACGATTTTATTTTTTATTTTTTTTAAACCATTTTGCCTCATATGTTCTGAAACTGTAATAATAAAATAATTAATGTAAAATGCCACTATATTAAAAAAAAAAAAAAAAAAAAAACAGGTCGTTAGAGCAAACGTATCTGCAGCAGTCTGAGATGAGGGCATGTAAAATACCCGAACTGAGACCCCGCTGTTATGAGCTAAAATCAAAATGTTGAGTAAAAGTATTATGAACAGTTAGGGACAGATGTAATAATCTACTTAAAACAGGGAGTGTATTTGTCTGATCACCAAAGAAGTACACCTTGGTGTAAACAAGGCATAAGATACTCAACCTTCACAGAATGTGATTTCTTTGTATTAATAAGTTAGACAGAAAGTTCTGCTGTACAGAAGGACAGAGAGACATGTATGTGGGCTTCAACCTAAAATAATATCACTGATTGCATTAAAGATCAGCAGATTATTTTTAAATGTAAACTTTTAACTACATCTAAAAACTCTTTACTCATCAACGACGCATACTTACGATAGTCAATTAGAAACAATTGCAACTTTAAACTAGAAAAGCTGTCTGTAGTGTAGACTCTGCACTTAAAATGACTTTTAAATATACTGGAAAGAAGTTCAGAGAAAAATACTGTTTGCACCGACTTTTAGCGAGAGCGCCATTAACAGGGGGAAAAAAGTGAAAAGTCATTCAGAATGAATGTTTTATTTATAAGGGATTGTAAGTTATTGGCACATCCATAATGAAGGGCACATTTCAGACTGCACAGGTACACAAGTAAAGTGGTGGAGATTGCTAGTTGTCGAATTATAAATAGAAAATTCAAGGAGCCATACAACCAGCCATACAGAATGATTGTCATATGTTTAAGAACAGTTTTATTAACAAAATGTAAGCTCAATTAAATTAACTTAGAGCCATCAAAACGAAACACATGCATTTAAATATGCAATTGTCACAACTATCTGTCACAGATGCTGTGTGTGGGCATTAGATGAGGCATATTAGCAGAGGTGAATAAGTGAGTCTTTAATAAAGAAAACAAAAGACAAAAACACAATAGCAGTAATAACTGACTAATGGAACAGGAACTAAACAGAACAGGAGTTAAGCAAAACAAGAGCTAAACTAAACAAAAGCTAAGCTAAACGAGCTAAACTAAAACAGGTATGGTAAAGGCAGACACAGAAAACACTACCATTTACCTAAACGAACAGTCCTTTAAAAAAAAAAGGGCTGTTTTTAACAAAACAGAATGAAAACTGTGAGTGAAACATATCAGGAGTTAAGGAAAATGGCATGACACCGGAAACAAGGAACATTCGCCACAACTTAACCAAACAGGACGGCATGACGAAGAAACAAGGAATATCCACCAAAAGGGAACGAAACAGCACTTTACCTAAACAGATGTTAACTTAACGCAGGACTATTTATAATGGAACTAAAAAGCTGCCTTGGTTCACGTAAGCGCTCCCATCACCTGACCGAGGTGCATTCTGGGAATCAGAGTTCAAAAACAAAGAAAACTCAAAAGAACACAAAATGGAGTCTGAGCGCAGGGCGCCCTCTGGGGTTTATACGTGACACTATCATTTGATCCTTCTCATGGCTTTCTACGGTGGCCCAGAAGGGCAAATCATCTTTCCCGTATATGTGTGTGTTTTTTCCCTAGTAAGTGTGCTTTTTTCCCTTATAAATGTCGTTTTTTTCCCTTGAAAATGTGTGCTTTTTCCCTTATAAATGTTTTTTTTTTTCCTTGGAAATGTGTGCTTTTTCCCTTATAAATGTGTTTTTTTTTTTCTTGAAAATGTGTGCTTTTTCCCTTATAAATGTGTTTTTTTTTTCCTTGAAAATGTGTGCTTTTTCCCTTATAAATTTTTTTTTTTTTCCTTAAAAATGTGTGCTTTTCCCCTTATAAATGTTTTTTTTTCCTTGAAAATGTGCACTTTTTCCCGTGTAAATGTCTGCTCTTTCCCGTTTGTGCGCAACTACTTCTTTCCCGTGTGAGAACTTGTAAAGTTTTTCTAAAGTTACGTAGTAGGAGAGGCGAGTTGCTCGGTCTGTCCGCTGTGCTTCGGTAAGCTTCTCTGGCGCCAGGAGAGACTCAGTCAAACACAAACACACGTTGTCTATCAGAAAGGTCTCTGTTTATTAACAGCAAAAGATGGGGTTTATATATTGTTTGACCAAACACCTATGCCATAGACATATGTTACTACAAAGAACATGAACGATTGTAAATGTCCTGGTGAGATCCTGAAGAATCAAAGGAGAGGAAGATAGAGAGGTGTCCGTCCAGAGACAGATCACAAGATGTTGGCTGGAGTTAGGGGGAGAGGGGGAAGGAGACAGAGGGGGAGAGAGAGAGAGGGGGAGAGAGACATAAAGAGAGAATAGGAAGGTGAGCGTGGGAGCGTTCACACCTTAAGGAGCAGATGCAAGAGGAGACAGGAAGATAGCAGCAGGAAAGATTTAACACGTTAGTATCAGATCTATGAGGAAGAGAACAAAAGAGTAGAGATAACTCCTTTATATATAAAATAATTCTAACAGAACTCTTTCTCCAGTATTTTGCAAGCTAAAGCTAATGCGCAAAGGACTATGGGAGTGAGGTCAAAACGCAACTGAACACGGAACGTTTCCGGATTTCAGCTCCAGGACTCAACATTATACTATTAACAGTTTTGTGTGAACACCTTAGGGAGTTCAACAAAGGTAATTCTTCCAGACTACTAACCTCTAGGTCAGTAAGCACGTAACTTTCTACTTGTTTCCTCGCGTTCATGGTGCTTAACATGATGTCAATTTTTTTACGTTGTACGTTTAATCGCCTTGCTAATGACTCTGTACAAAAGGTAGCAGAGCTACCTGGGTCCATAAAGGCGTATACTTCTACTGTCTTGTTGCCTTTCTTGGACTTTATTTTAACAGGTACTATGGAGAGAATACAGTCATCTCCAGCCCCGATACACGCACTCGTTTCATGACTACAGTGGATTTATGCAAGAAACTGTAACAACCGTTGTTTGATGTTGAAAATAAACAAGAGACAAAGAAATCAACGAAACGTCTGATGTCGTCAGTGACACTGTGTAACAAAAGACACGCGTCAGAACTTGTGAATAACAAGCACCTACATTAAAGTCAAAAGCTTTTCCAGCCCCTAATTGACTGGCAGGAAGACTGACAATTACACACATTTTTTGTTTTGTTGTTTTTTCCTTTTTTTTTACAATTGGGCCACAACATTTACTATTGGATTAAAATTTGAATCAGCTTTCTTAACACTTTAAACATTTGTTAACGGTTTAACTTAAGGTATTCATATCGCTGCGTACCAAATGAAAGGAACATGACTACTTTATAAGGTAATTAACAGTCCATTTCACATATGAGGCACAGCTTATCGATGGGTCTTTCCAGGGTACTGGTTTTAGTTTTGATCAGTACACGTCTTACAAGTCCTTTTTTTTCCTTTCAGGGAACACTTTCGTGATCCGTCCGACGATCCATGAATTTCTTGGAGAAGACTCATCAATTATTAGAACTACGTCTCCAATCGAGAGGTTTTTTCTCACCTGAGACCATTTTTGGCGCTCCTGAAGCAAGGGCAAGTATTCACGCACCCATCGCTTCCAGAATAGGTCGGCAAGGTACTGAATTTGCTTCCACTTGCGACGTGCGTAAATGTCCTCTTTTTTAAAAAGTCCAGGAGGCAAGTTTGGCTGTTTTTTCATCAGCAGGAGATGGTTAGGTGTCAGGGGTTTCAGGTCTGTGGGATTGTCTGTAGCGGTGGTAAGGGGACAGTCATTCATTATAGCTTCCACCTCACACAGGAATGTGTGCAAGCTCTCATCGTTTAGTGTTTGTTCTTTTAGTACAGACCTCAAGATTTTTTTAACTGACCTTATCTGCCTTTCCCATATTCCACCGAAGTGAGACCCAGCAGGAGGATTAAATATCCATTGTATCCCCTTTTGCATGAGGACGCCTTCAATTTCTGACTGATTCCACTGTTGGATAGCTTTACGCAATTCAGTCTCAGCGCCTATGAAGTTTGTTCCATTATCACTTCTCATAACTGACACCTGGCCTCTTCTGCACATGAAGCGTCGAATAGCATTTAAGCAGGAGTCTGTATCTAATGACTGCGCGACTTCAATGTGCACGGCTCTTGTTGTCAGACAAGTAAACCATACGCCATATCTTTTAACATTACTTCTACCCCGTTTGACCTCGAAGGGTCCAAAATAGTCTACCCCTACGTTAGTGAATGGTGGGTGATCTGGTGTTATTCTATCGCGTGGCAGTTCTGACATTTTTTGTTCACTATTCTTCGCTCTGATCTTTCTGCATGTCACACAACTGGACAGAAACTTTCTCACAAGGGAATTTGCTGTCGGAATCCAGTATTTCTGCCGCAATTTTGAAAGCATATAATTCCTTCCACAATGTCCAACCTGTTCGTGAGTGTTTCTTAAGATTAGAGTTGTAATGTGTGAGTCTTTGGGTATAATAACAGGGTGTTTTGCATGCTCAGGCATTGCAGACCTACCAAGACGTCCTCCAACTCTTAGCACTCCGTCCTGCAGTACTGGATCTAGTTTGAAAAGACAACTGTTTCTTTTTACGGATGCATTACCCTTATGTAACATGGAAATTTCGTCTTTGAATTTTTGGTTTTGAATGAACTTAATGACTTCGTTTTCTGCCATTGTTAAGTCCTTAATTGTTAGAGACTTATGGTTTTCTGTTATTGAGTTGTTTGCCTGTCCCTTAATCCTTTTTGTTCTCTGTTTAAGCATGTCTTTAACGCAAAGAATCCAGGCAACGGATCTTTTTAGCTTATACCAGTCAGAGTGATAGTTAATCAGTTTACTCATGGCATCTGTGCTCTCTGTAGTTTTCACGAGATTCACTGAGGCTGAGTGTTTAATCTCAATGTCATCCTCTTTCGTCGACAGATCGTGAATGTTCTCAGGCCATTTACTCTCTGGTGTTTTAAGAAAGGGGGGACCATGGATCCAATTGTTGTTTTTCATGAATTTTTCACAGAAAACCCCTCTGGAAGCAGCGACAGCTGGGTTTTTTGAAGTGTTGACGTACCTCCACTGCTGTGGCTTGGTTGACTCTCGTATGATGGAGATTCTGTTAGCGACAAAGGTTTTAAAGCAAAGTTTTTTATTAACAATGTATCTCAAGACAGTTGTGCTGTCGGTCCAAAACACAGAGTCCAGCAGTTCTATTTCCAGTTGACCTTTCAACATTTTGTCGTTGTTTACGGCGACCACTGCCGCTGTCAATTCCATTCGGGGGATAGTAGTTTGTTTCAAGGGCGCTACGCGAGAATTCCCCATCATGAATGCACAGTGTGTGAGTCGATCAGCATTTACTAACCTAATATACGAGACAACTCCATATCCCATTTCACTTGCATCTGAGAAGTGGTGAAGTTGTGCTGTATTTGTGACTCCAAAGTCAACTGGTTTTACGCATTTTGCTACACTAAACTCAGACAATTGATGCAACTCGTGTAGCCAGGCCCTCCATCTTTTTATAAATTGTTCGGGAATGTCATCGTCCCAAGCGAGTCTCTCTTTACATAACTGCTGCATTAAGATCTTAGCTGGCAGTATGACTGGTGCAAGAAAGCCTAAGGGGTCATAAATTGAACTAGTGACTGACAAGATTCCTCTTCTAGTCACAGGCCGCTCTTTTAAACTAATCTTGAACTTGAGCGTGTCTGAATTAATACACCACAGCACCCCTAGAGCTCTCTTAACAGGGAGTGCGTCTTTACTCAAATCTAAGTCCCTCATGTCTTTAATTCTCTCACCCTCAGGGATGGAAGCTAGCAATGTACGACTATTACTTGCCCACTTGGTGAGGTGAAACCCTCCACTTGCGCACAGTTTGGTGAAATTACTATATAGCGCAACTGCTTGACTATGACTAGAGACAGACTTCAAGCAGTCGTCTACATAAAAGTTTTTAAGTACTGTGTTGACTGCCTCGGCAGATGCATTGCTGCGGTTTTCTTCTGCTGTTTTCCTAAGGGCGAAGTTAGCTACACTTGGAGATGATTTTGCACCAAACAAATGAACAACCATTTTATACTCAACCAAGTCCTGACTCACGTCTCCATTCGGCCACCACAGGAAACGCAACAAGTCTGTGTCCTTTTCCGGAACTCTAACCTGATAGTACATGGCTTCCACGTCTGCCATCATGGCAACTTCCTCTTGTCTAAAGCGTGTAAGCACCCCAATGAGTGAGTTTGTCAGATCGGGTCCCTGCAGAAGCTCGCTATTTAATGATATTCCCTGATAGCTGGCAGCACAGTCAAAGACTACCCTTAGCTTTTTCTTTTGAGGATGGTACACACCATGGTGAGGTATGTACCACACTTGCCCGTCTTGTCGACTTAGGTGGGGTGTGGGGACCTTGACTGCATGACCCTTCTCAAACATGTCGTTCATGAAGTTTAAATACCCCTTGCTTCAGGAGCGCCAAAAATACTTTAATGTAGGTGCTTGTTATTCACAAGTTCTGACGCGTGTCTTTTGTTACACAGTGTCACTGACGACATCAGACGTTTCGTTGATTTCTTTGTCTCTTGTTTATTTTCAACATCAAAAACAACGGTTGTTACAGTTTCTTGCATAAATCCACTGTAGTCCCGACAAGTCGCTTGCTGTGTTCTGTAGCTTCGATAGATTACAGTTACAACAACTTATTTTACTGTATTCCTTTTAGCTTACTGTCTCACCGCCAAAAGCTTGTGTGCTCCACACCTTTCTGTATCCTTCTGTGTCTTAACAACAACAACAACTAACGTGCGTGATAAACATGAAACTGCATAACTGTGGGATGATGTCACAGAACAACTCATGAAATGATGTCACAATACAAATTATAAGTATGATACTTAATGCTTAACTAATAAACTGAAATAAGGTAAACATAACAACAAATCACAAGAATGAAATATGTCCCTTACACACACACACACACACGTTGTCTGTCAGAAAGGTCTCTGTTTATTAACAGCAAAAGATGGGGTTTATATATTGTTTGACCAAACGCCTGTGCCATAGACATATTGTGGCATGGGCGGGGTTTGATGGGCTACCATCATGCTTTGCGGGAGGGATTGCTTTGTGTTCACCCTGTTGGGAAAAGGTGTTTAAGTTAGTGGCTTTGACCAGAGGTGTGTGTGTGTGTTTAGATGTCTGTTTAATTAGTGTGGATGTGTTATTATTGTGAGATTGTAATAAACTTCTCCCAGACATTTGCATTGGGCAGCCGGGAAGCTCACTCGTCTCTCCAAGTTCCTGCGTGGCGGTGAAAAACGCTACATTGGTGTCAGAAGTGGGATGGAGAGAAGCGGGTTGGAGCGCACCCCGGAGGAAATCCGGAGGATTCAGGAGGGCCGCCGAGTAGCAGAGCGGCTGAGAAGGAAGAAAACCCTCCCTGACGGGGCCAGTGCGAGCAAGAAGCGGCGACCGGAGCGGAGCGGCGCGCTTCGGGTTCCGGCGCTGGATTTTGGAGGGGATTCCTCCAGCGACGCAGCGCAGGAGCGAGCTACAGCTCCGAGCACCGCCAGCCGGCGAGGCGACATGCAGCTGCGCCTGCCTGCCTACAACAGCGCCGACGAGCCCCACGCGTTCCTCGCCCAAGTGGAGCTAGCCGCCGACTACGCTGGTTGGTCCCCGGCGGAAACCGCCGTCCGGGTGGCCCTCTTGCTGGAAGGCGACGCGCTCCGGGCGTTGGAGGACCTCCGGGCTGATGAGCGGAAGGACTGGGCGAAGCTGCGTTTGCTATGGACTTAAGATCTCTCGCGCGCCGGGGCTACCCAGAATTTGAGCACGCCCAGCAGGAGGAGCTAGCTCGTCGCGGGTTCCTTTGGGGAATCCGGCCGTTGCGGCTGCGCGAGCACATCCGGTTAGCGGCACCGGCTTCCCTCTCTAAGGCGCTGCGCGAGGCCGAGCCCATCATGGCTGAACACCACGGCGGAAGAGCGGAGCGATCTCCCGTGGCTCGGGGCCGCGCGGTAGGTGATCCTAGCCGGGGACAGGGCTACCCTCGACCCAGGCTCCGAGTTTCCGCGACGACGCCGAGGCCAGGGACCGTCGGACTCACAAGATGTAAAGATGTTGGCTCGAGTTAGGGGAGAGGGGGAAGGAGAGAGAGAGAGGGGGATAGAGACATAAAGAGAGAATAGGAAGGTGAGCGTGGGAGCGTTCACACCTTAAGGAGCAGATGCAAGAGGAGACAGGAAGATAGCAACAGGAAAGATTTAACACGTTAGTATCAGATCTATGAGGAAGAGAACAAAAGAGTAGAGATAACTCCTTTATATATAAAATAATTTTAACAGAACTCTTTCTCCAGTATTTTGCAAGCTAAAGCTAATGCGCAAAGGACTATGGGAGTGAGGTCAAAACGCAACTGAACACGGAACGTTTCCGGATTTCAGCTCCAGGACTCAACATTATGGAGTATACAGTGAATTATAGCGTGATAACGTTATAATTTTCACTAAATTTCCAACTGCACACACTTACCAGGTAATGTTTAATATATAAAATTAATTAGATGTTACTGTTTTAGGCACTAATGATAACTTTGTAGCAGTGTTAATACTATTGGAGTGTTTGGGGGAATGTAAATGTCAGTGATTAAAAGGAATATTATCTAATTTAGACCATTAAACACTGATGTAAACCATCAGCTCCATGGCATCTCTATAATATACATCCACATATGGATTTATAAGCAAGCTAATATCACTATGCTAACCACTAGCGCTTAGCATGGGGAAACTAGCTTGTTCAAGTTCAAGTTTGCTTTATTGTCATTACAACCATATACAGTTAGTACACAGTGAAACGAAACAACGTTCCTCCAACGTTCAGTAATATATATTAGTTTAATAGTGTATTTGGACACATATACGTGATGTAAACAGTTAGCTCTATTGTTTTTGTAAAATGCCTGTCCAAATATGGATATATAAGCAAGTTAATATAATTATGCTAAGCGCTAGCTTACTAAAAGAGCTAAGATAGCAGACTATTAACTGTTGCCCATCAACTATTGCTAATTATCCCTGAGCTGCTCCTGTTATGGTAAATGTTACAGATGATTAATGAATTGTTGTATGTAGTTTATTGGAGCTCATGAGTGCCATATAATGTATACTGCTGTATAATGTAGTGGTTTTATCATAGCTAGAGATCTTCTGAATAGTTAGTTATGTGCTTACACAATGTATGTAACAGTCAAGAAAAGGGGCTTTTGTTCAGGTTCTATCTATTCTATTATAAACTCATTAAATATATGTTTATACTCCTTATAATATTTATGATTGTGGATTTTTCTTCTCACAGTGAACTGTGTGTAAATCATCAACTGCCTGTGTATCAGCTGATTTCTACACCAACTTTACATCCTGAACAGAAGGTGAGAGCTCAGAAGTATTTACCTCTCTTTTCAAGAACACCACTGAGCACATCTTAATCAGGGGACAGGGACACATTTCTCTTCATGGACATGATGTGTGTGTTAATGAATGGTGGAGATGGGGCCAAATTTTGAAGCAATCCTTAATAGCAAAACCAAATAATTGGTTTTAATACACAGCATTACTAAAAGCTTGCATTCTATGAAATTTTGTGTGCGTGCCTGCCTGCTTGTGTCAAACTAATGTCATATGATGTCAAACATCATGAAGTGATATTAACTTGCTTATAAACCCATATGTGGAAGTATATTACAGAGATGCCATGGAGCTGCATAGTAACACCATGAAGTCTTTTTACTAGACACTTATAATAACATGTCTTTATTTCTCCCCTGTTGTAGATTGTCGTGGAGAGGACGGACCCTTGATGCTCTGCCGTCTTTCACCACCAATACATATATGTATTATATTAATTTGTAAATAAAGTCTTTAATGTAATTTATAGTTGAGTATTTATTTCCAGTTTGCTTATTATTTAGCAAAACAGTTAAAGTGCATGTAAAGCATTGCTGCAAATGACACTGAATAGAATCAGATGTTACTTCACTCTGTGTAAGGGAGGCTTATATACAGTATGTGATTTTAGCATCATTAATGTTTTTCTGCTAACTAAAGCATGCTGCCTTGGAGATATTAACAGACATCTCTGTTTTAGTTCGAACAACATATTCCATAATATTTATGAATACATTAATCCCATATGTTCAGCAGTTAAAATAGAGGTTCTTAAACATTTTACAGCGAAGGACTCCTTCAACTGTAAAACAAACACCTCTGCATATATTTACTTATAGTGCATTTCCAAAAAAAAATTGTTATTCAAAAAGTAAAACTTTTTGTTTTCATTTAAATGATTACTGCTTACACCTCCATGAAAATCAAAAATCTAGTATGTCAAAATATTAGAATATTTCACTTCGATCATGGGGAAGACTGCTGACCTAACAAGTTGTCCAGAAAATGATCATCTACACCTTCCAGAAGGAGTGTAAGCCCTCAAGATCAAACTTTACCACCAACTATTTACTATAGTAGCAACTTATATCTATGTACTGTGAATGCATGTTCAAGAATAAGAGTATCATAAATTGGCAAATAATTAAAATACACATGTAAACAATGAGTGTGACATTTAAAATACAGTTTATCTCAAAAAATTAGAATATCATGCAATTGTTTAAAAAACACTTGCACAGAAAACACACTTACAAGGGAAACGTCATACACATAGAAAGAAAAAAAAAAATCATAGACCACAAAGGGAAAATGATACATTTACAAAAGAAAAAAAAATCATACACTCACAAGGGAAAAATACTACATTCACAAGGGAAAAATAATATACTTATATGGGAAAAAGTACACATTTTCAAGGGAAAAATAATATACGTACACGGGAAAAAGTACACATTTTCTAGGGAAAACTAATATACTTACATGGAAAAAATAATATAAGTACATGGGAAAAAGTACACATTTTCTAGGGAAAACTAATATACTTACATGGGAAAAATAATATAAGTACATGGGAAAAAGTACACATTTTCTAGGGAAAAGTAATATACTTACACAGAAAAACTAATATACATACACGGGAAAAAGTACAATTTTCTAGGGAAAAGTAATATACTTACACAGAAAAACTAATATACATACACGGTAAAAAGTACAATTTTCTAGGGAAAAGTAATATACTTACAGGGGAAAACTAATATACGTACATGGGAAAAAGTAAAATTTTCTAGGGAAAAGTAATATACTTACACGGAAAAACTAATATACGTACACGGGAAAAAGCACACATTTACAAGAGAAAAATAATATACTTATATGGGAAAAAGTACACATTTTCAAGGGAAAAATAATATACGTACACGGGAAAAAGTACACATTTTCTAGGGAAAACTAATATACTTACATGGGAAAAATAATATAAGTACATGGGAAAAAGTACACATTTTCTAGGGAAAAGTAATATACTTACACAGAAAAACTAATATACATACACGGGAAAAAGTACAATTTTCTAGGGAAAAGTAATATACTTACAGGGGAAAACTAATATACGTACATGGGAAAAAGTAAAATTTTCTAGGGAAAAGTAATATACTTACACGGAAAAACTAATATACGTACACGGGAAAAAGCACACATTTACAAGAGAAAAATAATATACTTATATGGGAAAAAGTACACATTTTCAAGGGAAAAATAATATACGTACACGGGAAAAAGTACACATTTTCTAGGGAAAACTAATATACTTACATGGGAAAAATAATATAAGTACATGGGAAAAAGTACACATTTTTTAGGGAAAACTAATATACTTACATGGAAAAAATAATATAAGTACATGGGAAAAAGTACACATTTTCTAGGGAAAAGTAATATACTTACACAGAAAAACTAATATACATACACGGGAAAAAGTAAAATTTTCTAGGGAAAAGTAATATACTTACACGGAAAAACTAATATACGTACACGGGAAAAAGCACACATTTACAAGAGAAAAATAATAGACTTATATGGGAAAAAGTACACATTTTCAAGGGAAAAATAATATACGTACACGGGAAAAAGTACACATTTTCTAGGGAAAACTAATATACTTACATGGGAAAAATAATATAAGTACATGGGAAAAAGTACACATTTTCTAGGGAAAACTAATATACTTACATGGAAAAAATAATATAAGTACATGGGAAAAAGTACACATTTTCTAGGGAAAACTAATATACTTACACAGAAAAACTAATATACATACACGGGAAAAAGTAAAATTTTCTAGGGAAAAGTAATATACTTACAGGGGAAAACTAATATACGTACATGGGAAAAAGTAAAATTTTCTAGGGAAAAGTAATATACTTACACGGAAAAACTAATATACGTACACGGGAAAAAGCACACATTTACAAGAGAAAAATAATATACTTAAAAAATAATACACCACAAGGGGGAAAAAAACATGCTCCAAAAAGGCAAAGCATCTCTCCCGTGTGCGAGAACGAACTTTCTCATTTAAGCTAAAGCTAATGCGCAAGGCACTATGGGATTTTGAGGCCAACACGGACAAAATGAACACTTGGAAGCCAGGGTTATGCGCTATAATGCCTCCAACCCCCACCCCCTGCCACAGATTTTTATATTGCTTATTTTATAATTAAATTCGTTGGGTGTAATTTGTGATTTGTAAATCATAAACCTACGAATTTATGTTCTAATATAATATTTGATAGAGATTATGTAGGGGGACAATCCGAGGGCGGGGGGCATTTTAACGCGTAACACCGGTAAGGTTCCGTCTTCAGTTACCTTTTGACCTCACTCCCATAGTCCTTTGTGCATTAGCATTTAGCTTGCAAAATACGGGAGAAAGACAGTTCTCACACGGGAAAAAGCAGTTGTGCTATAGTGAATGCTATGTTGCGGGTACAAACCAAACTAAAACTGTTTATTATGCCTTTGACTTTTTTAGACTCTGAGTACTCTGGAGACTTTCAGATAGGGAAAAGGCACATGTGAACATAGTACTTTTCAATCTTTATCTGAATCAAAAGAGCTAACAGATTTTTTTTTTCAGATTAAAATAAAAACATCCATTCATAGTCATGTTTAAGTTAACATGACAAACAATTTTATTTATGTATAAGACACATAAAAGCATCACACAGTGATATGAGCTTAAATGGTTGTAAGTTGCTGATGTTTTTGGAGTGAAAGAGCGTTTCAGTTTCTCCACTTCAGTGAGGAGCTCTCTCTATTCATCAGCTGTTTCAGAACTCATTTAGTCCTCATTTCCTGTAAGAAAACACACCCAGTAACATCAGACAGACAATATTCTTTATGTTTAACAACAATAACATAAAAAAAAAAAGTAAATTGCTCCATGCAAGAACTCATGGGAAGTCTGATGTAAAATCAGAAACACGAAGTGAGGACACACTGCTGTGAGAACAGACAAAAAGCACCTGGAACACTCCTTACACAAGTTAGTGAAATAACGACCCTGTCTTTATGCATACACAAATTTATAGTGTGTAAGGTACTTTTCTGAATGCCGTCACAGCAGTGCTCGATAGCTAATGATAGCTGCCTAGCAATAGCCAAGTCCCATTTGCTACCACTACTCTGTTGGGAATATAAACACACCATATTCGGTTTAATTTTTTTCACTCAGACTCTTTAAGAAGGAAAACAGGCAGCATTAGAGGTAGGCAGGTTCATTTGCATAATGCTGCATAACTTTGTTTAAAAAATAGGCCTTTTTTTAGGACACAATTTTTACTCAAGTTAAAGTCCTAAGCACATGATGTTCTAAAATGTATTTAAGGTTTAAAAGTACTACAAGTACTCCACAAACAAAACAGTTTACTTAAATGTTATTGAATTTGCCCTTGATGACGTAAATGTGATGCGTAACTAGTAACTAGTAATATAAAAAAAATATATATTTTCAATATCTCTTAAAGCACTACCACCACTAAAGAAGAGAAGTTGAACTGAGAAAATAAAACAGAGTAGGTAAGTGTTAATTTTACAGGAGTATTAAATGTGTAACCATTGAATCAAAGATCCCAACATATTAGTTTGGTTAATACAAGATTAGAAAAGCAATGTTGAGTTTAGACTATGTCAAATTTGGCAAATAAATGTTTAATTAAAACAGTAATTTGTGTTGTTGCTTTGTTTACAATTTGGTGTCATTAGATATTGTATGTTGATCTGAATTTAAATACTCCTTAGGAAAAGGGTAAATATAGTTTACGTAAAAATAGGTAAGTGCAACATATTAATTCTGTGATAGATCAGTATAAATTAGTTCAGTTAAAATATTTACTAAATGTATCAAATTTGCATTTCAATCATATCTATTCATTATATATATATATTCTATTCATTATATATATATATATATATATATATATATATATATATATATATATACTCATTTTTTTGCTTAGGGTAAACATTGCATTATCTTGTAATTTTTATTACATTTACTCAATTTTGTACATCATTGTACTGAATGTAGTTATTCAGGTCTTCTTTTTACTAACTTTTACTCGATTCATGATGTATATTTATATAATTTTGCAACTTTTATATTCACTCAATATCTTAACTGAAGCATTAACTTAAAACATCAAGTACAGTTTTATTTTTTACTGTGCATACAGTGTGAGATTACTGTATACACTATAAATCTAATGCTGAAATACTATACAAAATATAAAAACTGGAATTTATTAATCTTAAAAAACTATATTTTAATATAATATGATAAAACTGAATGTAACAATGCAATACTGAATATTACATTAGTAAAAAGCTATAAAAATGTTAAAATTTAAATGTAAAAAGATATAAATGAAAGCCTCTGTTTGAGTAAGCCAAAAAGAAAATAAAAAGCAGTTCTTTCCACATGACTTACCGACATCAACTCAACAGCTCCCCTTCAGGCCAAAGGAGTCACAGCAGGAGAAGACCATAAGAGAGACACATTAACCCAGTGTTAATTATGACTTTACAGGATTGTACACACTGATACACAACAGCATCATGGAGCAGATTTAGATGTGTATGTACTATACACACACACAGAGTAATTGACCTCATTTATTATACATTATGAATGCTTAATATGTTTTATTGAATGCTATAAGATGTACAGTATTGAAGATAAGTTTTTTTAATGTATTGAAGTACAAAAAAATAAAACAAAACACAATGAAACAAATCTTTAAAAAAAAATCATCATCCACAGACATATTAAACACTTATTTAAAAGTTTCCACCATTCAAATGTTTTACTGTGTTTAAGAGTCTTATCACTGTTCTTGATGTCATCTGTAAATGTCAGAATGTTAGAGTTTTAAGTCTTCGGGCCAGAGAATTTTCATCACAAGCTCCACTTTCACTTGACGCCACTCATAGATCAGTATGATGATATAATTATATATATTAGTGCAAATTTCTGCCAAGAATGGTCCCAAGCATGGCTAAAAAAGGAGGAGGGTGGTCACCGTGCCATGGTAACCAGAACTGGGAAACCAGGAAAATCAGGCAAAAATGCATCAGTATTGGGGATCCAGGGTGCAGTGGGCTACTAGCCAAAGAAAAGTCACATTCATATAGCTGAAATGGGAAATTTGCATTGGCACTTGGAAAATATAAAGTGAACACCATGTCAGACAACAGGAAATCTTTGCAAGATTCATCAAAATGTAAGATTCATTGAATATGGAACCAGGGTTATTTAATCACCAAAGAATGAATGATCAATGACATTATTTTAATTAGGGGTAAGAAATAAATAACGTCGGTTTTGTTGTTGAAAGCCGGGTGGCAAGAAGCCTCCTTGCCTTCCAGCCGATATCCGGCATCTTTGACCATTGACAGAACTGTAAAGTCTCACTGAGAACAGCCTGGATGAAGCCCAGTATGACTTTTACCTAAAGTTGTATTTAATCCCACAGATTGAGTTGATTTCTGATTTTTTTCATTCTAGCGAGAGACTTCAATGCAAATACTGACGCAAATAGATTCAGATGGGGAAAAACGCTGGGAAGATTTAGCCATGGTCAGATACAAGACATTCACATCCTCGCAAACATCGCAAACCCACCTAGCAACGATGCTCTCCTTGACTACGTAATGATTAATTCTTGATTCCACTCATCACTCAAAGATGCAAAAGAAGTCAAAAGGAACTTCAACTGCCAAGAGGAACTGGAGATATCAGAGGAACCTGGCCATCAAAGAAGACTTTCAAATTACCTAGTCCAACAGATTTGCAGCACTTGAAGCACAACAATGTTAATGCTCCTGAGATTCTCGAATGTGCCAAGTTCCATCCATCCGTCACTAGACAGCCAATGATCTCCGATGAATGCTTGGATCTGGTGGACCATGGAAATGAGCCAAGCATCTCACTGTCGAGCAGTACCAGATTCTCAAAAAAAGAACAAAGGCAGACAGGGAAGCCTATTGGAAAAATGTCATCTCTGATCCTAAAGAGGCAGCATCCAAGCATGAATACCGCACCCTATATGAAATGCTTAAAAGGCTCAGTGGTAGAACCAAGTCCACAAATGCAAAGCTGACGTCACAGTCGTCACCTCACCCACTGAATGCCTACAGCAATGGAAGGAGTTTTTCCAACAATTGTACAACCATGATCCACCATTTGCGGAGCCACCACCTATCAACATGCCAGAGAATTCATGCTTTGATAGTGAGTCAAGGGCGGAGGAAGTGACAAACGCTATCAGACCACTGAAGAACGGCCAAATGCCAGGATTAGACCAGGAGTCCGCTGAAATGCTAAAAGCTTAAATTCTGTGTCAGTTGCATTCCCTCCTCACACTAATCTGGTGCTCGGAATGTGTTCCATCTGCCGGAAACAAGCTGTACTTGTGTCAATCCTGAAGAATGGTGATAACCGGGACTGTTACTATTTTAATATTAGAAAATATGCAATGCTAATCACTTGTGGTGTATTTAATGCTGGCAGTGTGGATATGTTAATAAGCTTGAACAGAACAAAAGAGCAAACTTTCATTCAGATCATAATCATAAAATATATTACAAAAAATGTATATTTTTATGTAAACACTCACTGTAAGTGTGTGATACACATCATCAGATGTTTGGCCTGTGAGGTCGAGAGCTGTGTACGTGTCGTCTTTAGCACTCGGCCCAGCATTCTGCAGAGAGAAGGGGTGGAGAACATGAGGAGGTTCTGCTGAAAATCTTTACTGTACTGTAAGAGTTTATTATAAATAAAGCACACACCTGATGGACATTTCTATAATAAAATAAATCATTTTTTTTACATGCATCACATAAACAGATTTTTAAAATATATGTAGTACATTTATATGACGATTTGGAGATAATTAGGTGACATTTGTTTTTTACAGTATTTCTGTCAGTGCTTTATGGAATGGGAGCATCTTGGGTTCAGAGGTGTTACTATTTTTCAGTTTCTCTACACTACGTTCCAAATTATTATGCGAATTATATCTTTCTCTGATTTTCATAATTAGTCAATGCAAATGACCGTCAGTATAATTTTCTAGTTATCAACCATAAGTGTATAATTTGAATTTTATTGAACAAACGTCCTATTGTTAACAATATTTATTTCAAAAATAAAAAACTGAAAATGCATTACAATAATTTGTTCCAAATTATTATGCACAACAGAGTTAAAACATTTTATAGGCTGTAAAGAACTGAAAATGGGCTTTTGTTGAATTTGCAGCTTTAGGGGGTCATATTTACTGAAATTAAAAGCTATTTTAATCAAAAACATCCTAGCAGGGCATGTTGCATCTTGACATAGGACCCTTTCTTTAATATCACCTTCACAATCCTTGCATCCATTGAACTTGTGTGTTTTTGGACAGTTTCAGCTTGAATTTCTTTGCAGGATGTCAGAATAGCCTCCCAAAGCTGCTGTTTTGATGCAAACCGCCTCCCACCCTCATAGATCTTTTGCTTGAGGATGCTCCAAAAGTTTTGGGTTTGAGGTCAGGGGAGGATGGTGGCCAAACCATAATCTTTCATGCCCATAGCAGCCAATGACACAGAGGTGCATTGTCGTGCATGAAGATGATTTTTGTAAAAATAACCTTAGGTGACCAGAAGACGTAGCTTTAGCAGTTAGCCCTTTGTTGCGTGAATGGTAAACCCAAACGCGGAAGAGCACGAATAGGCAGGATAATCACGCTATTTGATCTAAGGACTCTCACATATGGGGAGCAAGGGAAATACACAATCTAACCCGCGTCCTATGAATACACACTCGATCAGAAAGCAAAGCCAAGAAAGTGAGTACTAATGATTAGACGAACGATTCCGACGTGGCATCGGCAAGACTCAATGACTGAGCGAGGTGGTATGGTTTGTTTACTCCTTTTATACTTCCTGGTTCGCGACCGCTTAACTTTCGGGTCTTAGTGCCGGTCGCGGACCGAGTGTGCATGACAATACCCCCCTGTCCAGGACCGGCTCCAGACGGTCCTGAGGTGGAGGATACCATGTGACGGTTGTCCCGGATGAGCTCGGGGTCGAGCATGAACCGCACTGGGACCCAAGATCGCTCCTCGCGAGTCAAGGATCCGTCGCACAGTGTAGGCGGGACCGCCGTCAATGATTCGAGGGGGAGGAGCAGGGGGGGTGGGTGGAACCATAGGTGAGGTGATGAAGGGCTTTAGTTGAGAAATGTGGAATACTGGGTGGATCCAGAGCGCCGCAGGCAGCTGGTGCGGTAGGTGACAGGGTTGATCTGTAGATTGACGCGGTATGGGCCGATGAATCTTGGTGACAGTTTCCGGGATTCTGTGTGGAGATGGAGATTTTTGTTGAGAGCCATACCTTGTCACCTACTTTATACAACCATCCCGGAGGGTGTCGACGGCGGTGTTGGGTGATGTAGCTGGCGTTGGTACATTGGATGGTACAGTTGGCTTGCCTCCATAGCCGTCGACACCTATGGACCAACTGTTGGGCCGAGCATACCCCAAATGGGCTTAAGTTGGTAGCCGAGGAGACGTGGAAATTTGAAGGACAGTTCTGCCCATGTGAGGTAGCGGGCCCAGAAGTGCTGGTGATCGGAAACGAAACATCTCAGGTAGCGCTCCAGCTGTTGGTTGGTCCGTTCCGTCTGACCATTAGTCTGGGGGTGGTAACCGGAGGACAGACTAGTGGTGGAATTGATCAGACGGCAGAAGGCCTTCCAGAACTGGGCGGTGAACTGGGACCCTCTGTCCGAGACGATGTCTTTGGGGAACCCATGCAGGCGGACTACGTGTTCCAATATCAGCTCGGCGGTGTCCTTAGCTGATGGGAGTCCGGTGAGGGCCACCAGGTGAGCTGCTTTGGAGAACCGGTCGACGATCGTGAGGATGGTATTCTTCCCTTCGGAAACCGTCAGGCCCGTGATGAAGTCCAAGGCGATTGTGCGTCCAGGGCCACCTAGGAATGGGAAGATGTTGGAGCTCTCCGGGAGTGAGTCGGTTTGTATCTTTAGCCCTGGCTCACACCGGGCACGCCTAAATGAACTCCTCGATGTCCTTCTTTATGGAGAGCCACCAGAACGCTCGTTTCACGAACAGCAAAGTTCTTCGGTTTCCGGGGTGTCCGGCGACGGGCGATGAGTGGCCCCACTGGAGGACCTCAGCTCTTAAAGGTTGGGGCACATAGACTCGTCTAGGCGGCGCAACTGCCGGCCCGGCCTCCGCAGCCTGAGCCTGGCAAACCCTCGTTTTTAAATCCCATTGGAGGGGTGCAATGATGCGTGAAGTTGGGGTCCGCCCGGGTGACGTCTTCCCCCTGTTGTCGGGATAGGGCGTCAGCCTTGGTGTTTTTGGACCCCGGGCGGTATGACAGATGAAAGTTGAACTGTTCAAAGAATATTGCCCACTGTGCCTGTCGTGGATTGAGTTGTTTGAGGTTCCGGATGGTGATGAGGTTCTGGTGATCCATCCAGACGACGAATGGCTCACTGGCGCCCTGGAGCCAGTGACGCCATTCCTCCAAGGCCCACTTTATGCCCAACAGCTCGTGGTCCCCTACCCCGTATCGCTGCTGAGTGGGGTCATATTTCTTGAAGAAGAAGCCACATGGGTGTAGCTTTTGGTCTGGACCTCGTTGGGAGAGAACAGCGCCAGCGCCCACATCCGACGCGTCCACCTCCACAACGAACGGTTGGTTGGCATCTGGATGGAGAAGAATAGGGGCGGTGGTGAAGCGGTGACAGAGTTCCTTGAATGCAGAGATGGCAGCAGGCGTGAGTTGGAAGGGATGAGATGTACTTACAGTACAGTTGGTGAGCGAGCAATCTCTTGAGAACAGCCCGAACGTGTTGGATATGTTCTGTGATGTTGCGGGAGTATATGAGAATATCGTCTAAGTAGATGAACACCCATCGGCCTAGCATGGAAGGCCGAGGGTGCGTTATATAATCCAAATTGGATGACCAGCCTCTCATAATGTCCGGTGAGGGTGATGAAGGCCGTCTTCCACTCTAGTTCGCGACCGATTAACTTCCGGGTCCTAGTGCCGGTCGCGGACCAAGTGTGCATGACAATTTTGTTACAGAAGGCACGGTTCTTCTTTTATTACCATGGAAGAAAGTGGTCAGGCAATATACTTAGCAGAGGTCATTTTCACACCTTCAGGGACCCTACAGGGGCCTACCAGCTCTCTCCCCATGATTCCGGCCCAAAACATGACTCTGGCACCTCCTTGCTGATGTTGCAGCCTTGTTGGGACATGGTGGCCAGCCACCAACCATCCACTACTCCATCCATCTGGACCATTCAGGGTTGCACGACACTCATCAGTAACCAAGACTGTTTAAAAGTCTTCATGTATGCCTGGGCCCACTGCAACTGTTTCTGCTTGTGAGAATTGGTTAGGGGTGGCTGAATAGTAGGTTTATGCACAACTGCAAGCCTCTGAAGGATCCTACACCTTGATTTTCGTGGGACTCCAGAGGCACCAGTAGCATCAAATACCTGTTTGATGCTTTGTAATGGCATTTTGGCAGCTGCTCTCTTAATCCGATGAATTTGTCTGGCAGTACACTGAATCAGCCACAAATGTCTTCACAGTACGATGATCACGCTTAAGTTTTCTTGAAATATCTAATGTTTTCATACCTTGTCCAAGGCATTGCACTATTTGACGCTTTTCGGCAGCATAGAGATCCTTTTTCTTTCCCATATTGCTTGAAACCTGTGGCCTGCTTAATAATGTGGAACAACCTTCTTCAGTACTTTTCCTTTGATTGGGTTTATCTGGCAAACTAATTATCACACGTGTCTGAGATTCATTTCAGTGATCCAAAGAGCCCCGAGACACAACACCATCCATGAGTTTAATTTAAAAACTAAACATTTAATGTTTATGACACTTACATCCAATTTGCATAATAATTTGGAACACAGTGTATAACATGACAATCCAACTTTTTAAGGTATTATTTTATATAATTTTGTTTCTTTAAGACGTTCTTTGTTCTTTTCCCAAAATTGCACATCAGTCACAAGGCAACCAAAAATACGAAAATTATATATTTTTTGTAAATTAGGAAGTATGAAAAAACACATAACTGGTGATGACACCACCGGGAGCAAGTCCAGTAGCAAAGACACTCTTCTGTTATTCCATGAACACACACCCAACATCCTTTTAATTCCAATGTTTAATATCACCCTTATTTAGATTAGTGTCACGGATCTCTCTTTTCTTATTATTTTAATAATACAGTGGAATCTCAGTTTATAAACATAATTTGTTCCTAAGTTTTGGTCAAAATCCAATTTGGTCATACTGTACATCGAATCAGCCTTTTCCACAGGAACACATGCAAATAGCATTAATCCATTCATCCGTCAATATAAACTATATTTAACTTTTGTTTAATTCATTTATATCACAATATATATCAGGTTAGTGTTTGGAAGGAGGGTCCCCTACCATAAGAACACTGTGTAATTATCCTTCATGGATTTTCTTTCTCTTCTCTGTTTCTTGTTTGTACATGGCAGCCGGTTTCATTAAATTCTATCCAGAGATATTTGTGTTTTTTTCCAGCACTGCACAAATAAGACACCGTTCATCAGGTGTAGCACTCTGTTCACCACAGATTTGTTCATACGATACTTCCTCAGCAGAGGCTTGGGCGTCACTCCTCTTTTATCACGTGCGTGATCTTCAACCACAGACTGAGCAAAACTGATGACTGGTTGACTGGAGACACTCGTGCCTTCGTTCAGCTGTTGGTGGCAGCTTGGGATGGTGGTTTCTCGGTCATGTTCCAAGAAGAAGTTCGTGAACAGAAACAAATTTTTCTGCAATTTTTTTGGTCGTTAACTAATCTGTTTTTACTTAGAGGTGTTCGTGAACCGAAGATCCACTGTATATCCTTTGATCCAGCCCTTAGGAAACCCATCAAATACTTTCTTCCTTTCTCTGTCCTCTGGAATACTTTTTAGAAAAATTTCCTCGGTAGAGCCATCATCTCTTCTCTTTCTTGTTTATATTTTCTTCATTTAATTACTATTGTACATGACTTATTGTCTCTTTCTCATGACACTGCTCACACATAGAACATTTGGTCGTTTCCCTATAATATGGAGTGTGCTGTTACATTTACTGTGACCTATTCACATCCTGCTAATTATCACTGGCTTGTTCTGTTTTGTTCCCTCTTCTCCTCACAAAGTCTACTCTGTTTTGGATTAAATATAGATGTCTCTCTTTAACGTCATTGTCTCACTGCTGTCGCCATTGATGTTTTTCCATACTCTGTTTTTCCCTCTGACTTTGGTAATTTAATGTTTACGCGGCACTGACTCATGTTTTGTGTGTTCATGACGCCAAGAGATAATTACTTAACCAGGTACAGGTGTGTAGTGAAGGATAGCTCGGCACGACGAGAAAAAGGTAGGAGTTAGGACTTGGAAGTGGTGGGTTGATCTGGTTTTGTTTTGTTTCACCCAATTACAGTTATACTGTATGATTATGTTTCATGATGGATGCTTTAAAAATATTTACGTTTTAGTAACATTTTTTACATTAAAAACATCTGACCTTGATGTGACCTTGACCCTATGTGGATAAATTCTAAACTGCAAGTTAATTAATTTTCCAAATGATAATGACTCTTTTTTTTCTATTTACAATAAATTTAGATTAGAAGAAGCAAAAAAATGCAATCGAATGACTGTTCTAATCACTGCCCATAGAAATAAAACCACTTAGGCACGTGTTGTTACAGGAAATTAATAACCATTGGGGCAGAAACAGTAACTCATCACCTTGTTGTTAATTATTGTGCTATAACAGAAACATAACTAAGTGTTTAAATGACAGAACAAATACACATCCTAACACTAATCTCTACATTATTTACCTGTTGATCTTGTGTTGTACCAGTTCTTTTCTTTTTCCTGGAAGAGAAAATTACATTTCAGTATTAAATAAATTATAATAAATCTATTAATCCTGTTGTAGTAAGTGTTCGGTGCTCATCCTTGGGGCAACATGTTTATTTGTGTAAAATAATTATATGAAAACACTTTTAAACCAGGAGCACTCTCTATCACGTGTACACCTGAACTCACTCATCACGTGCTGAACCCTTACACTCTACTAGCTTTCACGCGCATTTCTCAGCCTAGTCTACCAATTAGGGTGCCTCTGCTAGTAGCTGATTGTAACAAGAACATCAGAGTAGAGTATTACCAGTCAATGTCACAGTAGTTTCCAATTTAAAATAAAATAATAGGAGGCAATATTTTACTCTCGTTGTAGCCTTTGTTTGAACGTGCACTCTGTTGTATGCTGTCTATTGTTGTCTCTTTGTGTATAGAGATTGATAGTTTTAGGATAACTTAAAAATGTAGATCTGTCATACCTGAGCTAGACAGCTAATTAAATTGCTTAGTTAGCTAGCTGGTTCTGGTAAAGTTACTTTATGTTGTTGCATGTATGTAGCACCTGGTCCTGGAGAACCGTTGTTTCATTTCACTGTGTACTGAACTGTATATGGTTAAAGTGACAATAAAAGCCTACTTGACTTGACTACTTGACATAACCTTTTAGGGCCACATGAGCACTAAACCTATACAATATGGCTATAAGTATGTGCGCTCCTGATAATCACACTCTCGTGTGGTTCTTCCCCAAACTCGAACCACAAACTCAGTAGAACACAATTCTATAAAATGACTCTGTATTCTGTAGCAATACAGTTTTCAAAACCTGTTCAATGTCCCATGTGAGATCCACAAAGCCAACTTCATGAAGACATGGTGTGTTAAGTACTGTATAGGGTTGAGTACATTAATTATTAATATGATTATAACCTTAATCTAATTTTATATTTTCTTACCTTATAAAGCAGAAGGTGACGATGAGACAAACACACACAAACACAAAGACTCCAACACCTGCGTACACACCTACCCTCCAAGACTCTGTGTGGATGAAGATGTAATAATGAATCAGTGTTAAATGTTTATCAGTGTGATTCTGATTGATAGATGTACATCATCACTCTCACCATTTAAAGTGACAGACACTGCAGCTGATCTCTCAGAGCCGTGTTTATTCTGAGCCTCGCAGTAGTACTGTCCACTCTGTAGAGCTCTGTAACTCTGTCCAGATCCTACAGCTGAGGATTCATTCACCTTAAACCAGGTGTAGTTCTCCACAGGTAGGTTAGCATCACTGCTGCAGGTCAGCGTCACTGAACTGTCCTTAATTATCACACCAGAGGGACTGATGTACACTGAGACATTCTTTGGAGGATCTAAAACAAAAAAGAAGAAACATCAATCAATCAATAAATCAATAAATATTATAACCAATTATTAAAAGATGTTAAATGTGTGGGAAAACAAGACTCTCAAGTAATTCTATAACAATTTTATCTGTTATTGGCTGTGAGAAGATCTTCAGCTTAAACTTACAGAGAACATTTAGAGTCACACTGCTGGAGTTCTGATGTCCGACTTCATTACTGCACTTGCACTTGTACTCTCCACTGTCCTCAGAGCTGATTTTGGAGATGGTGTAGGTCTCTTCATTTCCTATTGATGTCACCCCCTTAAACCAGGTGTAGATCTCCACAGGTGGGTTAGCATCACTGCTGCAGGTCAGAGTCACTGAACTGCCCTCCACTATCTCACCAGAGGGACTGATGGACACTGAGATATTCTTTGGTGAATCTAAGTTAATGAATGAAAAAAAATTGTTAAACTGTTATAAAATTCACAAACACATAATGTACAAGATTACTGAAGATATAAAATGATAACTAGTGTTCATTAACAACCTCTGTGTGTGTGTGTGTGTGTGTGTGTGCGTATATACACTACCGTTCAAAAGTTTTAGAACACTTGCAAATTTCTTTGTTTTTGTTTAGTGATTTATTTTCTACATTCTACAACAATACTGAAGATTTAAAAACTATAAAATAACACATATGGAATTAGGTAATTATGTAACAACAACAAAAACAACAGTTAGTTGTTATTTTAAGACACAGAGGTCAGCCTTTCTGTAATAGTTCTTGCAAGAACAGTATTGTCAAGTGCATTTGCAAAATCCGTCAAGCACCATAATGAAACTGGCTCTCATGAAGGCCATCCCAGGAGGTCAAGACCAAAACCTACCTCTGCCACAGACGAGAAGTTCATTTAGAGTTATCAGCCTGAAAAATGACCAATTAACAGCCCCTCAGATTAAAGGCGTTATAAAGTCTTTACAGAGCAGAAGTAGCAGAAACATCTCACCATTAACTGTTCAAAGGAGATTAATGCATTTTTTGGACGCCGTCAGCATGCCCTTTACAATGTAAAAAGAAAGTGACCCCAAACTTTTGAACGGTAGTGTGTATACATATAAGGTAAATTTCTTTGAATGTCACGGGAGGTGGCAGGGAAGGAACGAATCCAATAATAGACACTGGTTTACCCAAAGTAATTTTATTTGAGCCGAAAGGGTTAAGTAAACAGATTCTGGAGAAGTGGTGTGTGAGGGAGAGAGTCAGTGCGCAGACAGAATGCGTGGGGGAATACCCTGTGATGTGATGAGGGGCAGGGCGAAGACGTTCGGGAATCCTCCGTAAACCCGGAAGTCTCTCAATTTTAGTAAGGAGCGCGCAAACTAAACTGTTACGTTGGTTTCTAGGAGGGCAGAGAGCTTCAGTTCGCTTCAGTGAGGAGTAGGAGCATGATACACATTGTGAGAATCTCTCCGAGTTGGCAGAAGCACTTATCGTCATTTGTCAGGTAGTACGAAACCAGATGCCTAACACAGGCAGGGTCATACACGAAGATCAGTCCGCGAATAGGCAAGGTAACCAGGGGAGAAGATGAAAGAGGAGTCTGAAGGGAAGCCGTGATGGTAACAGGTAACAATTCAAGGAACAATATTAAGGAAAGCTATAAGGTGCACAAAGGAGACACTGCAGCACGGACTGGTGCACTCAGCATGCTTTTAAGGCCTAGGGTTGGTTCTTCAGATACTGGTGTGTCGTGATTGAAAGCCGGGCATGCAGGAAACTTAAGCGTGGAGTTACGAGAGTAAGGTGCTTGGTGGATCGAGCTGGCTCGTGACAGCTTCTTATTTTTACAATATAAAATAGAAGGTAAATAAATCTCACATCTGACTCTGAGTGTGTGATCAGGAGAGGGGAGATGTTCATATCCGCTTACAGCACAGCTATAACTGCCTGCATCCTCACTGCTGACCGACTGCAGGTGGACTTTATTGCACTTGATGGTGTTTGTGGTTAAATCACGGCTGTTTTTGTACCAGATGAATGTTGGATCAGTCAGACTGCAGGTGGTTTTACAGGTCAGAACGGCTGATTGTCCCTCTGTCACTTCTGCAGGAGCGATCACCTGAAGATCTTAAACACAGAGAGACACATTACATCAGGAAGGCCAATAAAGTGGCCCAATAGTTTTCTTATTTCCCAATGTAAACAACCATCTCATATGTAAACGCATAATCATTCTTTTCCCTCAGCACCTTCAATTCAATTTTTCAATTTTATTTGTATAGCGCTTTTAACGATTTACATTATCACAAACCAGCTTTACACAATCAAAAGAATTAAGTTTGTATGAAATGTAAATGTGTATGAATCAAAATTATATGATTGTCCCTGATAAGCAAGCCAAGGACGACGGCGACAGTGGCAAGGAAAAACTCCCTGAGATGGTAATAGGAAGAAACCTTGAGAGGAACCACACTCAACAGGGAACCCATCCTCATCTGGGTGATAACAGATAGAAATAACATCATGTGTGTTGTGCAGGTGAAAGTTCGCCCGGTATCACTGCTCTCTTTTATTTCCAAAATTCTTGAAAGAACGGTTTATAATCAAATGTCTCTTTATCTCTCACAGAACAACCTTAATGACCCAAACCAATCTGGATTTAAAGTGGCACATTCCACAGAGACTGCCCTTCTGTCAGTCACTGAGAAGCTCCATGCTGCTAGATCTGCTAAACTTTCATCTGTCCTCATCCTCCTGGACCTGTCAGCTGCATTTGACACTGTGAACCACAAGATTCTATTATCTATTCTTACAAGCCTTGGAATTTGTGGAACAGCGTGGCAATGGTTTGCTTCTTACCTAAAAGATAGGTCATATGAGGTAACATGGAGGGGATCTACATCTGCCCCACGTAGACTCTCTACTGGTGTCCCGCAGGGCTCAGTACTTGGTCCTCTTCTGTTCTTCCTCTATACCCGGTCTCTTGGTAAGGTCATATTATCGCATGGATTCTCATACCACTGTTATGCAGACGACACCCAACTTGTTCTCTCCTTTCCTCCCTCTGACACTCAGGTTTCCACCCGGATCTCAGCATGTCTGGCAGACATCTCATTTTGGATGGCTGCTCATCAGCTGAAGCTCAATCTCAGTAAAACCGAACTGTTGTATATCCCTTGTGACTCATCTCCAGGTCAAGACCTTGTGATATCCATGGACAACAACCAAATCACTCCCTCAACCACTGCCCGCAATCTTGGGGTAACCGTGGACAATCATCTGTCATTTTCCCCACACATCGCTAACCTTACTCACTCTTGTCCCCCCCAAAAAAAAATTAAATAAATAAAAACTCAGATGTGTTGGACTAATGGTACTTAGTTATTAACCTAGTTAACCCAGTGTAAGTATGTATCCAATGTTGTAAACATTAAAGCACTTTTTGTAAGTCGCTCTGGATAAGAGCGTCAGCCAAATGCCTAAATGTAAATGTAAATGTAAGTTCAATATAACAGAAGTTGTGTAGATTAACATGAAGTCCAGTTCAGCACAGGGAGTCAGTAGGTGCAGAGGGCAGATGGGTAGAAAAATACAAAAAAGATGGAGAGAATTAGCGTAGTTGCCATTCAGGATAGGTGTACTGAAGTATGAGGTTATGGGATGAGTTACGCGTATATCCGTATTTCCCCTCCTTAATGTCCCTTTAGGGGCTCCGTAAAAGAGAGATTATGAGATTATGAAGTGATGTATGTAGGAAATAAGATTTTATTTACCTGTAACAGTGAGTCTAACTCCAGGAAAACCCACCCATCTTTCTTTTTCTACATTTGTTCTGATCTTAAAGCAGTATTCATGTTCGTCTGTTTTCCTCACGTCACTCAGTCTGAGGGAGAAGTGTTTCTGTTCATCTCCTAAATACTCCACTCTGTCTGAGTAACCTGGTTCATTACGCAGATCAATCTCCTCTTTACCCTGAACTGGGTTTAATATCCAAACTGTCTCTGTCACTGTAAGACCTGTTGGGTGTGTGTACGAGCCGTTCATAAACACTGTAGATCCTTTTAAGTCACAGAGATTTTTCTGGCTATATGTTAAACTCCATCTATTCCCAAGAGCTTCTGAAACAAGACACATGAAAGAGGTTATTAGAGGTCATTATCCCGAGCCTCATAAAACACTGAGTTAGGCTTACAGCTTCACTTCTCTCCTCTGGAACTCTGGTTTGGAAAAATAAACATAATTCTTTACCACCAGAAAAAAAAAAAAAAAAAAAAAAAACTGTGTGCAGGATTTGGACATACAAATGCGTTTGGAATTCAGAGCTCATAAATTAAAATAAAAAAATTAACAGAATCTATTATTTAGTCCACATTTACATTTGTTTATTTATAAATCCAGTCCCACTGATTCTAAGTACAACATGTGGTCTGAAGTTCAGGTTTGAACAGAAGAAGATTAAAAGAATTAAAAATTAACTTAAGATTAAATTAAGTTGTCTGTTTCAAAAACACAACTCTGTTACATCTCACACAATGTCATTTCAAGTAAAGCACAGTGTATATATTATTTACAAGTATGAAAATGTGTGAGATTGTAAATGTGAGATTTACCTGAGATCATGAACAGAAACACCAGATAAAGTGGAGAAAGCATTGTGAGAGACACCATTGCTGGAGAACTTCTATTAAAAAACAAAAAGTATCCAGTTAGTAGTCAGGACAAGAACAACATAAGATCTACTAATCTGGAAAAATTATATCCAGTGTTCACAAAAACCCATAAAAAACTTTAACTTAATTTTATCTTTACTTTTGACCTTCTGACTTTTTTGAGAAATCTATCTAAAAGTTGGAGCTGTTTCATTTTTTTGGTGTGACTTAAGGGCAAAGACAGTTTTACAGACAGCAGCTGAAACTAATCTGGATTCACTTGTTCCAGTTATACCAGTTGTTGCTACTGCGCTACCGCGCAAGAACCCAAATGTTTGACATGACTTTTTCAGCTTGTTCTTCATGTGATTAGTCACGATTATTGGTAACAAATAAAGAACAAAATATGGAAATGTTTCTTAACAGGAAATCAGAAAATATTTTTAAAAAATCAGACCATTTTATGATCGAAAATTGTATGAAGAAGTGGAAGGTAAGAAGTGTTCACATTGACAATTTTTACTATTTTTATCACCCCCTTTAACGATGTGGACGGTCAATAAATAATAATAATAATAATAATAATAAGAAGAAGAAGAAGAAGAACAATTGCAGTTGCACATATGTACAAATATGTGTATTTTCTTTCGTTGTAGGAAGAATGTGACGTGTGTCTGTTTTACCAGCCAGCGTTTGTGCCGGTGTGTGTGTGTGTGTGTGTGTGTGTGTGTAGTGAAATGGCTGCAGACTTCACTCAGCTGACGTGGAAGTACAGAGTTAAAATCTCTGCTGACCTTCCGTGTTAAGTGGAAGGAGTCGCTCTGGCAGTGGGGGGAAGTTGTGGGACACAGCAGAGTTAAATCCACCGCTAGAATGAACAGCGCTGTTATGATCTTTATAGATAAGATAGAGAAAGTAAACGCGGTGATAGAGTCAGGAATCACAGTGACTGAAAACTTTATTCCTGTTCACTCTCTAGCTAACATTGCCTGTTTATTAGTGATGAGTTCTTACAATGTGAACTGTAACGACATAGAAAAATTTTCCCCAGTCAGCACAATTTCTGAAGCCTACCATCAATTGAAAATATAAAAAAAAAAACGTGCATTCCTTTTTCCCTGATTTAAAAGGTTTTGTGAATCTGCCAAACCGTATATGAACAAAAGATAACTGCAACTTTACTCAACAAAAGATATTCAGACTGAGGAAATTAATACCCCAGTTAAAAGGAGAAAAAAAAACTAATTCTTTTTCTTCCTAAGTGTCACTACATTGCATCCTCCACTATAAATACTTTTAAAATCACCTCTTTACATTTAAACAAAGTCAGAGAGGCATAGTATAGGGCGCTAATATATATGCTAACAAAAATAAAATGTATTGATGTTTTATTTCTACAAGAAACACAAAGTGATGCAGAAAACGCAGTGGATTAGAACAGGGAATAGACAGGGCAAAATTCTTAGGAACCAATTTTATTGTGCAGGTTACAAAAAACAAACTGTGTAAAAATGGCAATTACTTAACTTCCTCCTGAGAAGCTAAACTTGCTGTATATGTGAGTAGAAAAAACTAAATCGAGGGAAGAGCAGGTCAGGAGGTCAGTGAGGTTTGGCGCTGTAATGTTGGGTCCAGACTGTGGAAGGAATACATCTCGGGTTACTTTCCTGTAACCCTGTTCCCTGAAAAAGCGGGAACGAGATGCTGCACGACAGCACTATGGGAAACGATTCCTTGTGACAGGTTGTGAAATATTTTGGCATGTATAACCGCAGGGAGGTGACGTCAACCGATGAGTTGCTCCTGGAGGTTATAAATAGGCATGAACCGGAAACACCCTCAGGTCAATTTTGTCTAAAGGATGTCCAGTCACGCATGCAGTGCGGCATTGGAGCGCAGCGTCTCGTTTCCGCTTTTTCAGAAAACAGGGTTACAGCAAAGTAACCCTAGACGTTCCCTTTCAAAAGCTACACTCAATGCTGCGTGACAGCGTTATAAAAACGAAAATACCCACTCCGCCGCACTGCAAGTGTCTGGACCCCCAGGATTGTGTAGTGTGCGCACAGTACCCCCAAGGAGTCCTAGACATAATCCTGGGATGCTGACTCAAGGACCCGCGAGCCTGGCATCCCCCTATGAAGCCTGACCGATGTCTTGCGAAAAGGCAGCCTGCCGCATGCCATGCTTGGAAGCCCCTCTTGCGGGAGCAATAGATGAGGCAAGCTTCCTGGTCGAAAGGCCCTAATCACTGGAGGCAAAGTATGCCACGTGCCTCATAGGCTAGAGCACTAGCATCTTTAACCTGACTCGTCTAATGGTGGCCCCCCCTTGGCCCGCGGCCCCACAACATATAAAATCCCTGCTCTAATTTACGGCCCTGGCTTAATGCAGAGGTGTGCTGTAAATTGAAGAGCATGAGCTGGACACAGCGAAAGAAGACTTACTTGCTCCGGAGCCAACGACGGAGAACAGAAGGCTTCGACTGTGGGAGATAGTTGGATAAGAATGCAGAACGGGGTTTTTTTTTTTTTTTTAGAAACTTCCAGCACTTAAACAGTTTGGCAGTGGACTGAGGTCTACATGTTTTATGTCCTGGCATGTAAAAGATCCTGAAGGATAGAATTTGTCCTGTCCTCCTAGGCTAGGGCACTAGCATCTCTGACCCAACTCGTCTAATGGCGGCTGCCCTTCGGCCGCGGCCCCAAAACGTATAAAACCCTGCTTTAATTTACGGCCCTGGCTAAGGCGGAGGTGCACTGTAAATTAAAGAGCATGAGTTGGGCACAGCGAATGAAGTTTTACTGCTTCAGAGCTAATGGCAGAGGACAGAAGGCTTCAACTGTGGAAGATAGCTGGGTTAATATGCAGAACAGCTTTTCCTAGCCAGTTGGCAAAGCCTAAGCACACTAAGGGGTGCTTTCCACCAGCCCCATCAGTCAGGACGTAGGCGAGAAGCGGTTACGTATGTTCTGAGTGTACTAGGGCAAAAGCCTGAGGTCAACTTTCTTGCAGAAGCTCCAACACTGAAGCGGTTCGGCAGTGGACTGGGTCTGCATGTTTCGCCATGTCCTAGAATGTAAATGATCCTGAGGGACAGAATTTGTCCTGTCCTCAAAGCAGAACCTAGTGCGCTAGTCTTCTTAGCGGCGCAAGCTTAGTTTGCCCAGGCAATATTTACAAAACTGTCGTAGTGTCCGCGCTAGGACATGATAACCTCTTGACTGCTGAAGGGAGTATTTCAGGGCCAGAAATAAAGTCATCGTTTCGGGGCAATCTAATTCAATTCAATTCAATTTTATTTGTATAGCGCTTTTAACGATTTACATCATCACAAACCAGCTTTACACAATCAAAAGAATTAAGTTTGTATGAAATGTGAATGTGTATGAATCAACATTACATAATTGTCTCTGATGAGCAAGCCTAGGACGACGGCGACAATGGCAAGGAAAAACTCCCTGAGATGGTAATAGGAAGAAACCTTGAGAGAAACCAGACTCAACAGGGAACCCATCCTCATCTGAGTAAAAACAGATAGCAGGGATTAATGTGCAAAATAATATGCGAGACTGGAAGTTCAGTATAAGAAGAGATGTGTAAGATTAAAGTCCAGTTGATGTGCCACACGAGAAGATGACCTCTCCAGATCCCTTGGGCTGGGCGGCCATCTAAGGCCGCACTCCGGCCCCTAAGGGAAAAACGTCTGCCGTTAGCAACTTGCAACGACAGGACAGACCTAGAGTGGGACCCAGGGTCAAGGATGAGGGTCTGAACCACATAAAAAGGGTACGAAGCTCCCGACGCGTAACCCTTATTACCTCTGGGGATTGGTCCTTGGATAAAATCCCCAGGCACTTAGCCACCACAGAAGTGGTGAAAGTTACTTTCTGGCTTAGCTTGAACTCCTTTAGAGTGTTAAAAATGGACTCGATGCACGCAGGAGACAGCTGTGCCCGCATTGCGCTTGGATCTCACATGACACTCAATGTATGCTTTGTGTAGGAAAGAGAACGATTTCTGTGGCGTTGAGACTCGATCCTAAAGAAAATGAGGTGAGCTACGACGACATGTCGATGTCGAGGCGCTAGCTCCATGGAGAGGATACGAAGCTCTCGGCGTGTAACCCTTGTTGTCTCTCAGGTGCTGAAGGGAGTATTTCAGGGCCAGAAATAGAGTCATCATTTCGGGGCAATTGATGTGCCACACGAGAAGATGACCTCTCCAACTCCCTTGGGCTGGGTGGCCATCTAAGGTCGCGCTCCGGCCCCTAAGGGAAAAATGTCTGCCGTTAGCAACTCGCGACGACAGCACGGACCTAGAGTGGGACCCAGAGTCAAGGACGAGGGTCTGAACCACATAGAAAGGGTACTAAGCTCCCGGCCCGTAACCCTTGTTGCCTCTGGGGATTGGCCCTTGGATGAAATGCCCCGGCACTAAGCCACCACTGAAACCACTCTGGAAGCAGTGACGTTACCACCTCGCCTAGCTTATACTCCTTTAGAGTATGCTAAAATGAATTCGGTGCGTGCAGGAGACAGCTGTGATGGTGGTGGCTGTTAGGTGTTCGGTGTCCTGAAACACAGCAGGAGGAACCCGAGCACCTAACTTTGTCCTGAGGATACTGGTTTTCCACAGTGCTTCGTGCTTAAGGAGACATAGCTGGCAGTAGGTTCCCCTCTGCCAGCCTCTCTAAAGGTGCACGAACTTTGACACCTCAGCTAGATGGGTGTGTTAGGTGTTCGGCATCCTAACGATTCACTGGAGACCGCTGCTCTCCGAAACACCAATGGTGGCAGATATTGAACCACGGCCTCCTAAGGATGCTGGTCCTTTTCATTGCTTTGTACCTAAAGAGACATAGCTGGCAGTAGGTTCCCCCCTGCCAGCCTTTCTAAAAGGTACAGCTCTCAGTAGGTCAGTCTGGTATGCCTGCAAAGCCATTGTGTGCAGGGCTACATGAGGCTGACCCGCTCCCTGAAAAATCTTCTCCCACCAACGAAGATGTTAGTCTACATGCTTGGTGGGGAGTGTGGATTTTCCCAAGAGGATGAGCTCCCAGGAGAGAGATAGCCCGTGAGCGTCTCTCTGATTTGGAAGATCATCATAAAGGACCACGCTTTCATCCATGACATTGGAACAAATCAAATGTCAATAGCACAAAAAGACAGGATAAATACGGCTTATTCCATGAAAGAGTTAACTTATGGAGGTCGCCAGGAGGGGAGGGGCCATCATTGAGGCCCCTCCTCCGGCCACCCGACAGGCACCTGTCGGCTGACCTTGCACGTTTGGGGGATTTATTTTATTCATTTATTTTTTTACGGCGAATCGAGGTGTACTCGTTAGACCATGCGTTACGACCTCTAAGACCAACTAACACACTGGCTCATCACTAGAGGAGCGCTCTGAAGTGATAGTTTCCATCTCTGCGGAAGCGAGAGGGAAAGTTCTTCCCACCTTCACAAGAAGCGCCGAAGCACGCTGGAGAAGTGGAAGGTAAAAGACTCATGATCCGGCGAGAGAGTGAGAGAAAAGAAAAATCCTGTCTTGTGCGCCTCCGCCAGATTTGCACCCAAGAAATGCGCTGCGGGTCGCAGTTTCGCTTTAAGACGGCGAACCCAAGTGCACGGGACTTTAATAGGGAGAAAATCGCAATACTTACCTGCTTCCTGAAGCCCGAGGATAGTGTGCTCTTCCCCCAAACACTTAAACAGAAAACAGATCGCCCTCAGCGAGATATTCTTCTACATGGAGGGACGAACTCGTGTCTAACTCTGCCATCTTTCTGGTGAATAGTAAGACCCTTTTTATTTTCGCTTTCTTTTAAAAAATGCTTGCACACATGCACACACAACATGGATCCTGAAGAGAAAATGATCTGAGGGTGTTTCCGGTTCATGCCTATTTATAACCTCCAGGTGCACCTCATCGGTTGACGTCATCTGCCTGAGGTTTATCATGCCAAAATATTTGGCGTTTTTGACACACACATGCTTCACAACCGGTCACGAGGAATCGTTTCCCATAGCGCTGTCGCGCAGCATTGAGTGTAGCTTTTGAAAGGGAACAGGTTTTACAAAATGATGGGAATCTAGAGTGTTTCGAACAGCAGTGGTGTTACAGTGACATAATTTGCACTATAGTGGATACGGAACTGCAATTTACACATAGTTTTTACTGAGTGATGTTTTTAGTCATTTTTTGAAATGTTTTAATCATTTTATTTATTTATTTATGTATTCATTTATCTATTTCTATTTATTTATTTACTAATTTCTTCACTTCAGATTCAATGGTGTTAAAAAAACAGGATTTTTATATTGAAATACATGTAAATGTTGAATTAAATAACTAGATAAATAAAGACTTTTGTGAAAATCTAAAAATCTCTCTCTCACTCATACACACACACACACACACACACACACACAAACACACTTATCTTCCACTCAGTCTTACTTACTCGGAAACATCTTTTACTTATTCAAACGCACACTCACTCAATTACTTACTCACACTGACACACACACACACACACACACTTTTTTCTCCTGCCTTACATTAAGATTTACAAGATTGTTACATTTTTGTATTTGAAGTTATGCAGTGTCTCATTTATTTTTATTGAGCTGTGCAATTGTTTTTGTCCTGAAATAGATCATGATGAAAGTCAGACTGCTCCATGAAGTCTTCTCCAGCACATCACAAAGACTTTTATAATGCAGTTAATCTCAGGCCTCTGAGGCCAAATCATGTAATGTCAGGAAAAAAAGGCCATTGCTGTTATACTCTGCTTATTTATTTTTTAATTGCCCCATAACGTTACTGATTCTCGACCTGAGTAACTGATCAACCCCAGATCATAACACTGTCTCCAGAGGCTTGTACAGTGGACACTATGCATGATGGGTGCATCGCTTCATGCGCTTCTCTCTCTACCTTGACACGCCGATGACTCTGGGATAGGCTCAATCTGACTCATCGGGTCACATGACACTTTCCCATTTTCTCCCACAAGTGTTTTTTGTTTTGTTTTTTGTTTCGGTTATTTATGGGCAAACCGCTGTTTAATCCCAATCCTGTGTTCTTTTCATTGTGTTCTTTTCATTGTGTGTCTACAAAATTTCTTATTTGAAATATTAAACATACGAGGAGTGGTCAAAGTGAGACTTTTGATTGTGCAGAATAACAGAAGCCAGAGCCACCAATCAACAGGTAAAATAATGTCATTAACAACTTTTAGCACTGCAAACTGAGTCCTACATCTAGATTTAAAACCAAATTAAAGAATTTCTAATGCAGAATTGTGCCAAAAAGTTGTGTAACTGACAAAAAAAAGTTGGGAAATATGTCTAATTTGACAGAGTTAAAAACATAATGCTTAAAAACAGCTGAAACAAACTAAATTAAGATATTATAGACAACTTACGCTTAAGAAGAGCAACATAATCTAACAATACTACAACATGTTGAAAAAAATACAGAAAGACAGTCCTTTGGAACCAGTTAACAGACCAAGTAAAATGTTCTGTGTCTATAAAAGCAGCAGTAAATTCATAAGCAGTTAAAGGGAGTGATGATGCGACGATGGGTTTGCTCATACCTGAGGGTAATAAACAGTCAAATATTGTGTGGAAGTGATCAGAAATACAGCTCTCATAAATCTCAATACTGTAAACTAAGGAGAGTTCACAAGAGATGACAAGGTTCAGGGTGTGGCCATGCTGGTGTGTTGCTCCATATACATTTAAATCTTTTCATAAAGGATTTAAAATCATTTGACAGAGAATCAGTAGGACAGCAAAAATGAATGTTAAGGTCACCGCATGTGAGGAATCTGTCATACATTATTATGATGTCAGCCAAAAAGTTAGAAATATCCTGTCTAAAGTCATTGTTAAATTTGGTTGTGCAAGTGCACATAATATACAATAAGATGCATTTATATAAATAAAAGTCAGGTTTTGTCTGTACATTGGTCAGAACTCACTCCTTTAATGATATTTTTATGTTTCATACATTAGAGAACCAGAAACTAGTCTCAGAAAAATCTTTCTTAGTATGTACAGTGGTGTGAAAAACTATTTGCCCCCTTCCTGGTTTCTTATTCTTTTGCATGTTTGTCACACTTAAATGTTTTTGCTCATCAAAAACCATTAACTATTAGTCAAAGATAACATAATTGAACACGGCCCATGGCCCTGTGTGAAAAAGGTTTTTGCCCCCCTTGTTAAAAAATAACTGTGGTTTATCACACCTGAGTTCAATTTTTGTAGTCACCCCCAGGCCTGATTACTGCCACACCTGTTTCAATTAAGAAATCACTTAAAATTGAGCTACCTGACACAGAGAAGTAGACCAAAAGCACCTCAAAAGCTAGACATTATGCCAAGATCCAAAGAAATTCAGGAACAAATCAGTCTGGTAAAGGTTATAAAGCCATTTCTAAAGCTTTGGGACTCCAGCGAACCACAGTGAGAGCCATTATCCACAAATGGCAAAAACATGGAACAAATTCAAATTCAAATTCAAATTTTATTTGTCACATACACAAACATACACAGTACGAAATGTAGTGAAATGCATTATACGACTGCCATTGACCCTAAAAGAGAGTTAAATTTTACAAATAAGAAATAAATATGAATAAAAGAAATACGATAGAAATTAAATTACAAAATTAAATTAAACTAGGAAAAATAGAACTAAAAATAAAAATAGAAATGTGCTATGAAAAAATAGAACTAAAAATAAAAATAGAAATAGGATGTACAAAATAGAAATATACTGTGCAAATTGAAATATACTGTACGGTGTGTGCAAATATGCATAGAACAAAGTGTCTTAGTGCAGAGGTTATTAAAGTGTCTTTGTGCACTGGTCCAGGATGTAAACGTAAAACTGTAAAATGTAGTGTAGTTGTGAAGGTAGGTGTGCAAAGTTATTAAAGTGTCTTTGTGCAGTGGTCCAGGATGTAACGTACGACATGTAGTGTATATATGAAGGAAGGTGAGCGTGTAATTGTCCATAGTGTTCATGGATGTAAGAAGATTGATAGATTTGACCAATTATGAAAATATTGTGTAGTTCTGCATAGTGGTGTGGTTGTGGTTGAGAGACCTTATCGCCTGCGGGAAGAAGCTCCTCCTCAGTCTCTCTGTGTTGGCCTTCAAGGAGCGGAATCGCTTCCCAGACCGCAACAGAGTAAACAGTCCGTTATTGGGGTGGCTGAGGTCCTTCACGATCGTCCTGGCCTTGGTCAAGCACCGCTTGTTGTAGATCGAGTGCAGGTCAGGGAGCTCGATGCGGATGATGCGCTCAGCTGATCGCACCACCCTCTGTAGAGCTCGTCTGTCCTGCATGGTGCTGTTCCCGAACCAGGTCGTGATATTTCCCGTCAGGATGCTCTCGATGGTGCAGGAGTAGAAATTCCTGAGCACCTTGGAGGGCAGTCTAAAGTCTCTCAAGCGTCTGAGGTGGTAGAGACGCTGCCGGGCCTTTTTTACCACGGTGTTGATGTGACAGGACCATGCCAGGTCCTGCGTGATGAGAACACCGAGGTATCTGAAGCTGTCCACTCTCTCCACTGGGCTCCTGTTGATGACGGGGGTCTGGTAGTTCCTCACCTGCTTTGTACTAAAGTCCACTATCAGTTCCTTTGTCTTTCTGACGTTCAGGAGGAGATTGTTTCTCTGGCACCAGTTCTCCAGATTTCCAACCTCCTCCAGGTAGGCCGTCTCATCATTGTTCGTGATCAGGCCCACTACAACAGTGTCGTCAGCAAACTTGATGATGGTGGTGGAGCTGGTAGTGGCCACGCAGTCGTGGGTGTACAGAGAGTACAGCAGGGGGCTCAGAACACAACCCTGGGGGGCTCCAGTGCTGAGAGTGAGAGAGGCTGAGACATGTCCGCCCATCCTTACTGCCTGTGGTCTGCCAGTTAGGAAGTTGGAGATCACTGACACATAGATGAGCTGAGTCCCAGGTGCTCCAGCTTGGTGGTAAGTGTGGAGGGAATTATGGTATTAAATGCAGAACTGTAGTCGATGAAGAGCATTTTCACATAATTCCCCCTCCGAGTGTCCAGGTGAGTGAGAGATGTATGGAGGAGATGAGAGATTGCATCGTCCATGGAACGGTTTGGACGATAAGCAAACTGTAGTGGGTCGAGTGTGTCTGGTAGTGAAGAGATGATGAAGTCTCTGACCAGGCGTTCAAAGCACTTCATTACTACTGAAGTGAGGGCTACAGGGCGATAATCATTGAGGGAAGCAGGATGAGGTTTCTTTGGGACAGGAACAATGATGGACTCTTTGAAGCATGTGGGGATCACCGACTGAGATAAAGAGATGTTGAATATCTCTGTGAACACAGGTGCTAGCTGGTCTGCGCAGGCTCTGAGAATACGGCCTGAGATGCCGTCTGGTCCTGCTGCTTTCCTGGTGTTCACTCTCTTGAAGGCTCTCCTCACGTCATGCTCGGTGATGATGAACGCGCTTCCGGTGCTGGCAGTGACTTCCTGTCTGCAGCCGTTAGCGCCGCTAGCATTAGCATCGCTAGCATCCTTAGCTGCAGCCTCGAAGCGAGCATAGAAAGTGTTCAGCTCATCTGCCAGAGACACGTCAACGTTTATCATACCGGATGTTGGTGCTTTATAATCCGTTATTGTCCTTAGTCCCTGCCACAGGCTCCTAGAGTCACTCTGTTGGAGTTGTGACTCTAGTTTTCTCCCGTAGCGCTGCTTCGCCTCTTTCACCGCCTTCCGGACGCTGTATGACGCAGCCTTGTACGGTTCCATGTCCCCCGACGCGAGTCCCGTGTTGTAGGCAGTGGTGCGAGATCTCAGAGCGTCGCGGATGGTTTTATCCACCCACGGCTTCTGGTTGGGAAACGTTTTAATAGTCTTTTTCTCCACGGTATCGTCCGCTAATTTCCCGATGAATCCCACAACCGCTTCCGTAAACACGCTGACGTCACCATCGGAGCTGTTTCTGAACATGTCCCAGTCTGCGTCATCGAGTGCGTCCTGTAACGCGGCCACCGATTGGTCCGTCCAGCGCGCGACCTCCCTCTGAACCGGAACTTCCTGTTTCAGCCTTTGTTTGTATTTTGGCATGAGGAAGATGGCGGCGTGGTCGGATTTACCAAACGGTGGACAAGATTGTGCTTTGTAGCCGTCCTTGACCGTTGTATAGCAGTGGTCCAGTGTCCTTTCGCCCCTGGTGGGGCAAGTGATGTGCTGATAAAAGTTTGGCGCTGCACGTTTGAGGTTGGCACTATTAAAGTCCCCCGCCACATTAAGCGCAGCGTCTTGGTGTTGTGTTTGGTGCTGTGTGAGTGCCTCATGCAGCTCGCATAAGGCAGTGTCCGTGTCCGCTTGTGGTGGAATATAAACGGCGCTGATTATGACCGATGTAAACTCCCGAGGAAGGTAAAAAGGACGACACATGATGGACAGTAGTTCCAGGTTGGGTGTGCAGGAGCGTGTGAGAGGAATAACGCTCGCGGAGTTGCACCAGCTGCTGTTCACCATTAAACACCGCCATTAAACGCCGCCTCCCCTTGACTTCCCCGAGTCCCGCGTCCTGTCCATGCGGTGAACCGAGAAGAACTCGGCCGGCTGGATGGCGTGGTCCGGCACCGCTGGGTTCAGCCATGTCTCGGTGAAGCAGAGGAGATTGCAGTCCCGAATGTCTCTCTGGAACTTTATCCTGGCCCTGAGGTCATCGAGTTTGTTTTCCAGTGACTGGACGTTGGCGAGCAGGATGCTAGGCAGAGGTGTGCGGTGTGCACGGGCTCTCAGCCTGTTCCTGACGCCGGCTCGTTTCCCTCGGGGCCGCCGCTTCGCGTCGCGTCCTTTGTTGTCCCTCAGGATCTCACTCGGCCAGCTCGGATCCGGAGTTAAAAACTTCGAATTGTGAGTACATTGTATACCAATAGAAACAAGAGTGTCTCTATCATAACTAATGTACCCCATGGTGGTAATTTTGCCGGTTTTAAAACGCTGTAAACTAACTTAAAGAACAAAAACAAAGAAAAGGTGGTCGGAGCAGTCGTGACGGCAGCCGACCTCACCGGCGCCATCTTGGAACTTGGAACAGTGGTGAACCTTCCCAGGAGTGGCCGGCTGACCAAAATTACCCCAAGAGCACATAGACAACTCATCCGAGAGGCCACAAAAGACCCCAGGACAACATCTAAAGAACTGCAGGTCTCACTTGCCTCAATTAAGGTCAGTGTTCACGACTCCACCATAAGAAAGAGACTGGGCAAAACGGCCTGCATGGCAGATTTCCCTGGCGCAAACCACTTTTAAGCAAAAAGAACATTAAGGCTCATCTCAATTTTGCTAAAAAACATCTCAATGATTGCCAAGACTTTTGGGAAAATACCTTGTGGACCGACGAAACAAAAGTTGCACTTTTTGGAAGGTGCGTGTCCCGTTACAGCTGGCGTAAAAGTAACACAGCATTTCAGAAAAAGAACATCATACCAACAGTAAAATATGGTGGTGGTAGTGTGATGGTCTGCGGTTGTTTTGCTGCTTCAGGACCTGGAAGGCTTGCTGTGATAGATGGAA
Organism: Clarias gariepinus; assembly: GCF_024256425.1. Lineage (NCBI taxonomy): Eukaryota > Metazoa > Chordata > Actinopteri > Siluriformes > Clariidae > Clarias > Clarias gariepinus. The sequence continues at coordinate 4,884,376 of NC_071117.1, forward strand.
CCATGAATTCTACTGTCTACCAAGAAATCCTGAAGGAGAATGTCTGGCCATCTGTTCGTCAACCACCGCCCGCAATCTTGGGGTAACCGTGGACAATCATCTGTCATTTTCCCCACACATCGCTAACCTTACTCGCTCTTGTCGATTTCTTCTTTACAATATCAGAAGAATTCGCCCATTTCTTTCTTCACAGGCTACTCAGGTGCTTGTTCAGTCCCTTGTTATTTCAAGACTGGACTACTGCAACTCACTCCTGGCAGGCCTGCCTCTGTCCACGATTCGTCCTCTGCAACTGATCCAGAATGCAGCAGCACGACTCGTTTTTAACCTTCCCAAGTTCTCCCACACCACCCCACTCCTCCGCTCCCTGCACTGGCTTCCTGTAGCTGCCCGCATCAAATTCAAAACACTGATGCTTGCCTACAAAGCCAAAAATGGCCCAGCACCCACTTACCTCTCTGCGCTAATTACACCACGCACTGCACCACGTTGCCTCCGATCCTCCAGCACTGCTCGCCTCATCCCACCATCTCTCAGGGATCGAGGGCGGCATTCATCCAGGCTCTTTTCTGTTCTGGCACCTAGATGGTGGAATGAACTTCCTCTAGATGTCCGTACATCAGAGACTTTGACTATCTTTAAACGACGACTCAAGACTCATCTGTTTCTCCAGTACTTGGACTAACCCCCCTCCCCCCAAAAAAAAAAAAAAAAAAAAAAAAAAAACTCAGTTGTGTTGGACTAATGGTACTTAGTTATTAACTTAGTTAACCCAGTGTAAGTATGTATCCAATATTGTAAACATTAAAGCACTTTTTGTAAGTCGCTCTGGATAAGAGCGTCTGCCAAATGCCTAAATGTAAATGTAAATGTAAATGTCAACTCAAGCTAAAGCGATTTTGGGTGCTGCAGCAGGACAATGACCCAAAACACACCAGCAAATCCACCTCTGAATGGCTGAAGAAAAACAAAATGAAGACTTTGGAGTGGCCTAGTCAAAGTCCTGACCTGAATCCTATTGAGATGTTGTGGCATGACCTTAAAAAGGCGGTTCATGCTGGAAAACTCAAATAAAGCTGAATTACAACAATTCTGCAAAGATGAGTGGGCCAAAATTCCTCCAGAGCGCTGTAAAACACTTGTTGCAAGTTATCGCAAACGCTTGATTGCAGTTATTGCTGCTAAGGGTGGCCCAACCAGTTATTAGGTTCAGGGGGCAATTACTTTTTCACACAGGGCCATGTAGGTTTGGATTTTTTTTCTCCCTAAATAATAAAAACCATCATTTAAAAACTGCATTTTGTGTTTACTTGTGTTATCTTTGACTAATAGTTAAATGTGTTTAATAATCAGAAACAATTTGTGTGACAAACATGCAAAAGAATAGGAAATCAGGAAGGGGGCAAATTATGAGTTATATCCCAAAAGCCATGCTTATTTTGCTTATTTTATTTTTGGTAGTAGCTGTCTCCATGTTTTTCTTTCAGGTTACCTATACTCTAGCTTTGTAATTTTTTTTATTTAGTATAAATCCTATTACACATTAAATGGAAAGTCTTATTCAGTTTAATCTTTGTTATTCATCAAAATTTTTACTTTCTTTCATTTCTTTGGTTGGCACCAACATGGTCGAATACCTCCAGCAGGCTGAAGTGTCAAGGCCGTACCCTACATCCTGACGTTGGGAGATAATGACCAGCGCTGCTCTCAGGCATTTGTCATTCTTGTGGGACAGGCTCTCGAGAAATGCACACTACTTGGGGCGGTTGATGTGTGCTTCAAGGCATTATATATTTTGACATTAACTATCCAAAGCAGTGTGCTCCTGTAGTGGACTTTTTGTAATGTTGCTATGAAATAGCGAGGCCTACTTGAAAAGTCATGGACATTGTTTGTAAGTTACAATGAGACCAGGGCTGGATAGTTTTGTCACAAAGAGATCCTGCTCTGTAGAAGCTGCCTCAGCCTATTTGTGTTATTACTCCATTCTGCCCTTGTGAGTAATAGTATAGTAATGATGTCGCTGTTGATTATCTGTTCTTGTGCTTTTGAAAAATAAATGTTTATTTTATGAACATTTAATAGGATGTTGTTTATTGCATGTATGTATGGTTTGCAAAACTTTTATTTTTTTTTTTTTTTTGTAATAAACCAGTATATCAAAGTAATTTAACTGTTTAATAGATATAAGTAGTTTTTTTTTTATATATATAGATTCCATGTAAAACATGAAAATAATAATATAAGGTATAATTAACCCAACATTCTAGTTAAAATGAACCAACATCTGGGTAGAACATTTGACCAATTTATGTGGTAAAATTAACCCAGCATTATAGTTAAATATGACCCAGGATTTGGGTTGAATATTTAACCCATTTTGCTGGGTTCAAAAAATAACCCATTTTGCTGGGTTAAATTAATCCAGCATGTAGTTAGTCCAATTTTTACCCAGCAGCTGGGTTAAAAACAACCCAGATAGCGAGGCCTACCTGAAAACAACCCAGATTGGGTTGTTTTTAACCCAGCATTTTTTAGCGTGTAGACAGTAAATCTCACCCACCCACCTGCTCTCTTACCGGGACACTAAACTGAACAGCTGGGAGGAAAGTTGGTGGAACCAACCCACAGATTATCACCTAATTTATGAATTTTTTCTTTTTTTTTTTACAAGGACACGCTTTAAAAGATGTTTGAAAGGAGTCATGCAATTACACATGATGTGCTCATACAGAGCTGTCACAGTTCCAGTAGCAAACAGTAAAAACAATAAAATGCACAACACAAATAGACAACAAGCCACACACATCTCGAATATCTCCATAATTTCCAGCAAATATAAACAATCAGGAAAATATAACAAACTTACAAAGTTCCCAATTTGGGAACACAAATTACAACCTGACTAAAGCAAGAAAGAAAAAAAAAAAACGCTGCTGTCTATATTTGGGAAAAGTACACATTATGGGGAAATTTAATAACTTAAAATTATTACAAACAAAATAGTGTTCTCTTACTGTGCCTTCTTGACCTTCATGTGCAGCGACCAAACTAAAGAAGAGAGTGACAGTGTCTGTGGTTAACAAGAGTTACAGTAAACACACCCTTCAGTTTCCTCTTTCAAAAGATTTAAAGATTCAAGATTTAAATAACTTTATTAATCCCAGAGGAAAATTGCTTATGCTCGGTTACAGGTGCTCACAGTTGTTAACTAAGAAAAGGTAATTCAGAATAAAGGTAATAAATAATAATAATAATGATCTTAAAGTTCTGACAGCTGAAATAATTAACATAATCACATTTTAATACATGAAATAATACATAAATGAATAAATAATAATAATAATAATAATAATAATAATAATAATAATAATAAAGTCTAAAATAATCTTTATTGCTATATTCAAACTCGTGTTAACACATCAGCAGGACTGTCTCTACATTAGAGTGAAGCTGTACATGCATTGTGTTTGGGAGGTTTAACACCAGTGTGGGGACAAATAACCCCACAGCCTTTACAACTGAGAAAGTGATACAACACACCATAAGAAACACACTGTACATATTTAAAACTGTCACATTTAAAATAGAAAAAAAATTCATACATGTTATACTGTAAAAAATAATTGATGAACAGAGCTTGATATATACTTTTAATATATGTAAGTTTCATCGTGTTTAGAGGAAAGATTGTGAATATATCGGTAGAAGGATGCTGAGATTGGAACTGCCAGGCAGAAGGTCTAGAGAAAGACCAAAGAGGAGATGTATGGATGCAGTGAGAGAGGACATGAAGTTAGTTGGTGTAAGAGAAGAGGATGCAGAGGATAGGGTTAAATGGAATCAGATGATTTGCTGTGGCGACCCCTGAAAGGGAACAGCCGAAACACAAAGAAGAGGTTAAGTTTCATCATAGAATGAAACAACTCTTCTTATTTCTTAAATGCACATTCGTCATGTCACAGGAACACAGGTGTTTGGAGACAACATCGACAAAGATGAACTTGAAGTACCGCACATGTCTGGAATGCTGGCACAAGTAGATATGCTCATGATGCCCTTTTTATTATTATTATTTATTATTTATTTTCTTGCATTTTTGTTTCCACCGACAGCATTTTCTCGAACTGCTCGCTCACACACTTGAAGGACAGCGCTATCTTCTTCCGCTTGCATGAGCTCACAGATGTCCCTGCCTCGCTGTAAATCCATAATTAATGTGTCAGCACTAAGTGCCTATTATTATATTAAATAAGCACCCTTAGCCATTTAGCTCTTTTTAGGCCCTCGGCAGTGAGAGGCTACAGCACTACCTGGGATCGAACCAGCATTCCCCGGATGATAGGGCGAGCACTTTACCACTGCAAAACTCGAGGGCAGCCACGATGACCTGTTTATAAACCTCAGTGTCACTGTATTGTTATTAGAAACTTAAATACAATTTTATTTTGCTAGTTGTGAGGAAAGAGAAAAATACATAAAAAGGCACATTGAAGTAGTTTTATGTTGAATTCGACCAGTGGCTTACTAGCTACATTGCAAAAATTTATTTAGACAGCTTGTAATCTATTTTAATTACTTGTACGCTTATGGTTTATGATTAATAATATGTAAAAACCAGTGCAGCCTTCATGATGGCCTTAAAAATGCAGGCGATTTTGCATGTTTCAAATTTGGCTGTGCAAGAAATGGTTCAACAAATAAATCAAAATTAAATTTTACTTCTTTCAGAGCCCCTTGTCTAACATGCTATTTAGGAAATTCTTCTTGATCATGGACTGAATTGCTGTGGTCTATTACTGAGAAAATATAGTGAATACACACAAAGAATATAGAATATTCTTTACATCTTTTGGATGAATTTCCGATTGTCATGCCAGTTAAACATAAGCTTGATTCATAGTCAGTCTCTTATGTGCCAGTTCTGCAAATGTTGCTAAACCCAGGCTGAGATTCTTAACACAATACTTCACACTTGATCAAATTCCAGGACCCTCCTTTCATGACTTTTTCTAGATCTGTAAGCCTAATCACCCTGTATGCTTACATTTTTAAAATCCCACCAGTAAAAGCCAGTATAAAGCCTTATTTTGCTCTTGTTTAGGTAAAATCGCTGACAGCTGCGCGTCGGTCATGCCGTTTCCTGCCTTTTTTAACCAGAGATTCTCATTTCTCTCAGCAGATGGCGCAAGGGATCGCGCCAAGTATCTATGCGTCATTCGGTGCGTATATGTAACTATCTCAGGTTTCATTATATATATATATATATATATATATATATATATATATATATATATATATATATATAAAGTTATTTTATTATTTTATTAGTTAGTCATTCATTTATATTAATCGTAAGTTGTTCTGTGACGTCATTCCATAATTGCGTAGTTGCATGTCTATTACGCATGGTAGAAGTTGTTAGGATACGGAAGTTGTGGAGAACACAAGCTTTTGACCGTAATCAAAAAAACGTAATAAGATACAGCAAATAAGTTGTTGTAACCATAGTGGATTTAGAAAATGTCTCGGGTTACTTTGCTGTAACCCTGTTCCTTAAAAGGCGGGAACGAGATTCTGCGTGAAAACGCTATGGGAATATCTTTTCATGTTGCCAGTTGTGAAGTATGTGTGTATCAAACACGCCAAATTTTTGGCTTTTATAACCTCGGTCAGGTGACGTCATCTGATAAGACGCACCTGCAGGTTATAAATAGGAGTGGACCATAAGCATTCCACAGATTGATTTGTCTGAACGGACGTCCAGTCACGTAGGCAGTGCGGCATTGGGACGCAGCATCTCGTTCCCGCCTTTTCAGGGAACAGTGTTACAGCAAAGTAACCCGAGACGTTCCCTTTTAACACTAGAAGCGCCGCGCCAGTGTCACCTACTAAAAACGCGGTTCAGCGGTCATTTGACCGCCTATTGTTTTGAATGGGAAGCTGCTGCTGACACACAATGATCGCTAGATGGCGCTTTCACCCAAAGCAAATAGTTTAGCTCCAAGATCAACTTGCACTTGGACAATGCGCCATTTATTCCCGCGTTAATAATAAGCGGTATCTTTTTTTCATATTCAACTGAGAAAACCTACTACAGAGTCTCTAAGGGGACAAAGGAAGAGGGAAAAAACAAGTCAGAGGGAAAAAACAAGTCATGTTTGGAATTATAACCCAAAGTTTTTTACTTTTTTCTGCCGTTTTTTCTCCTCCTTTGTCCACCTAGGGGCTTCGTACTGTAACAAAAAGGAAAGCTCTACTTAATTTTATATCGTATGGAGAAAATGTAGTTTGTTCATTCTATTTGAAGCTTCTGAACATCTCGGAGCAGCGATTTAGTTCTGAACTCGCTTACGTGAAATTATCGCTGAAACAATATTAAATTTGAATAAATCAGATCTACCACAGCAGATAATAAACTATGCTATGTCATAACCGAAGCAAACACAACGAATATGTCTCGTTTCGTTCAGTGTTGCTAGGCAACGGACCACGCGCCTAATCGGTTCACTTTGCCGCGGTGTATTATAAACCTGCGGAATGTTTCACTGTTTATGTTCATGTAATAAAAGCGAGGGAAATGTGGAAGTGATGTGTGGCCACTGAATGAAAACTAAATCAAAGATTTCGGTAACTACACTGAGTGTAACATCTGCATAGTGACACTAAAAAGCTGAACACCTTCACTTTCCCGTTTACCTCTGAGAAAAAAAAAGCTGCATGTTGTTTGTTTATATGTAGAATGTTTATAAAAGTACACGAAGTAGGCGCGCGCGCGCGCACAGACAGACACACACACACACACCTCCCCTGAGCTCTCGGTCAACATCTAATGACCGTCGATATGCAAATGAGTCAAGACGTAGCCTAACGTGGTGTCGTGTCGGATTTCAGCGGTCACGGAGAGGAAAGACTTTGAAGTAGTTGCAGCGTTTTTTCAGTTACAACAAGCACAGCGATGAGTCCACGTTGTTTCACTGGTTATGACATAGTGACACTAAACAGCTGAACAACTTCACTTTTCTGTTTACCTCTGAGAAAAAAAGCTGTATTTAGTTTGTTTATATTCAGAGTAACACCTTCCAACCACCTCTCATAGTCTATTGTTAGTTTTAATGATTTGGCTGAAACTAATTATCACTACATAAGTACCCCAACACCATTGATCATGAGTTTCAGCTGAAACTAATTCTATACATGCAACAGAAAATGTAGATGCAGATTCCAAATGTATAAAGATACATGCTATATATATATATATATATATATATATATATATGTGTGTGTATTCGATGCATGCTATATATGTGTGTGTGTGTATGTGTGTGTAATCAAGGCCCCATCAACTAAATGTCTGCACATGTTAATATATTCCTAAAATTAATATATTACAAGTTGATAAACTGATCTGCGGTAGCAGAGAAATCCGCTGAAAAAGGGACACTACACAATATGGTATTAGATGTCCCTCATGTCTCTGTCGCTCTGCTGTGCGTATTCATTCATAGGCTGCAGCGCGCCCGCGCGCGCTCACACTCACACACACCTCCCCTGAAGCAGTTGCGGCGTTTTTCAGTTACAACAAGCACAGCGATGAGTATAAGAATAAAATAAGGTAACAGTTTGATCTGTGTAGTTAGTGCCCTTGTATAGAATAAATAAATGAATAACACATTCCAACCACCTCTCAAGAGAGTGCCATAGTTTTGCAAAAATACTTGCAAAACATCAGCATACATTGGAGGGAACTTCTGAGGTGGTCAGTGATTGATGGCACGGTCGTTCGGAGGGGGTTGTGATCACACCTACAGTTCTTTTGTTCTAAGCTGTCGGTCAAATATCTCTCCACTTGAAATGGAAGCACAAAATTGAGGGGCAACATGCAAGGGATTTCAGCAACTCGACGCACAGTAGAAGCTGTTTATAAAAAAGACACTGTTTTTTTTATTTTGTAATCTTTCTCGTGTTTACCTTGTACTGTACAATGTATATTCATTTTATTAATGAATTGCTGTGAATAAACTACATATGCAGTTGATTTACCAGAAAGGACTTTTCAGTTTTTGTGTGCTAAACTAAACTTCAGGGTCGATTTTATTTGAAAAGTATATATAATATTTATATATATATATATATATATATATATAATATATATATATATATAGGGAAAGATTAAGAAACACGCTGAAGCGGAATATATGTATATAGCATGTATCTTTATACATTTGGAATCTGCATCTACATTTTCTGTTGCATGTATAGAATTAGTTTCAGCTGAAACTCATGATCAATGGTGTTGGGGTACTTATGTAGTGATAATTAGTTTCAGCCAAATCATTAAAACTAACAATAGACTATGAGAGGTGGTTGGAAGGTGTTACTCTGAATATAAACAAACTAAATACAGCTTTTTTTCTCAGAGGTAAACAGAAAAGTGAAGTTGTTCAGCTGTTTAGTGTCACTATGTCATAACCAGTAAAACAACGTGGACTCATCGCTGTGCTTGTTGTAACTGAAAAAACGCTTTTTCTTCTTTCTTTCCAAAGTCTTTCCTCTCCGTGACCGCTGAAATCCGACACGACACCACGTTAGGCTACGTCTTGACTCATTTGCATATCGACGGTCATTAGATGTTGACCGAGGGCTCAGGGGAGGTGTGTGTGTGTGTCTGTGCGCGCGCGCGCGCCTACTTCGTGTACTTTTATAAACATTCTACATATAAACAAACAACATACAGCTTTTTTTCTTTCTCAGAGGTAAACGGGAAAGTGAAGTTGTTCAGCTGTTTAGTGTCACTATGCAGATGTTACACTCAGTGTAGTTACCGAAATCTTTGATTTAGTTCTCATTCAGTGGCCACACACCACTTTCACATTTCCCTCGCTTTTATGCATAAGCAGTGAAACAATTCGCAGGTTTATAATACACCGCGGCCAAGTGAACCACGTTCCCGCCGATTAGGCGCGTGGTCCGTTGCCTAGCAACACTGGACGAAACGAGGCATAATCGTGGTGTTTGCTTCGGTTATGACATAGCATAGTTTATTATCTGCTGTGGTAGATCTGATTTATTCAAATTCAATAATGAGGCTTTATATCCTCAGGAGGGGTCATTACATATGTAATATGTAAAACAATATTGTTTTAGAGATAATTTCACGGAAGCTTCTAACAGAACGAACAAACTAATTAATTTTCTCAAAACCTTATAAAATTAAGTAAAGCGAAATTCCCTAAATGTCCTTATAAAATATCGCTGATTATCAACGCCAGAACGAATGGCGAATTGTCGATATTTTACGGAAGCATATATATATATATATATATATATATATATATATATATATATAAACTGCATATATGGAATGAAACCTGAGATAGTTACATATACGCACTGAATGACGCATAAATAGTATGCACGATTCCTTGCGCCATCTGCTGAGAGAAATGAGAATCGCAGGTTGGAAAAGACAGGAAACGTCACGCCGCCGCGCAGCTGTCAGCGATTTCACGTAAATAAGAGCAAAATAGCTTTATACTGGCTTTTACTGGTGCGATTTTAAAAATTTAAGCATACAGGGTGATTAAGCTCACAGAACTAGGAAAAGTCATGAAAGGAGGGTCCTGGAAATTGATCGAGTGTGAAGTATTATTTTTTTTTTACCCCCTTGCGGTCAAATGACCGCTGCTCGGCGCTTCTAGTGTTAAAGGTTACACTCGATGTTGCGTGAAAACGCTATGGGAATTAGAGTGCCAACACTGCCGCACTGCAAGTGACTAGACTCCAAGGTTGTGTAGCGTGTGCGCACAAGGCCGAAAAGGTCTCAGAACTATGTCTGGGTAGCTGACTCGAGGACCCATGAGCCTGGAGTAGCATGAACATCCAGACTATAAATGTAACAAATGTGTGTGGAGAGGACAACCCTTCGCGTCACACACCTGCTGCAGGGGAATACCTCTTGCTAGTGCAATAGATGAGACGATATCCCCTGGTTGAATGAGCCCCGATTCATAGAGGCGAAGGTTGAATGAGCCCCGATTCATAGAGGCGAAGTGAGCCCACGCGCCTCATAAGAGAGGGCAATAGCCCAGTGTAGTGGCGGCCGCCCCCGGTTGCGGCCCCAGACCATGTGAAAGCTGCTCTGACTTACGCCACTAGCTGATGCGGTGGACGTAAATCTGAAGAGCACGTACTGGACACAGTAAGTGAAGTCTCTCCTGCTCCGAAGCTGTAAAAGCGGAGGACAGAAGGCCTCAAAAACAATGGGGTGCATGTTGGGAAAGGAACTTTTGGAAGATAGTTAATGAGGATGCAAAATGGCCCTGACTAGCCCAGGGGCAAAGTCTAGGCAGGATGGGGAGACTGACAGATCTCCGATCCTCTTAGAGAGGTCACTGCCATTTAGAAAAACCATTTTGAGGATCAGAAACCAGGGGCGCTGACTCTAGTGGTTCAACAAGGGGGCACAAGCCCGAGGACAAATTTTCCTGCAGAAACTACAGCCATGAAACAATTCGGCAGTGGACTGGGTCTACCTGCTTCGTCAACTTTCAAATACATTCCATTTGAGGGCATACGCTCTTCTAGGGGAGGCTGCCCTAGCACTTAAAATAGTCTTAATTACGCTGGCTGGAAGACCAGCTTGACTTAGTTGGTCCCGTTCAGAACCCGCCAAGGCGTCCAGACCCAGGGGCTGGAAGAGTCAGAGAGTAGTAAAGGGGACATTTGCTGATCTTGTGAGGCAAAGAGGTCAACCTCTGCTACATGAAATTTTCCAAGAATGTAAATCGCCCTGAGGGACGGGAACCTGGTGCGCTAGCTATTTAGCGGCGCAAGTACAGTCCGCCCTGGCGATTAATATATGAGACTGCCATACTGTTGTCCACCCGCACTAGGACATGGTAGTCTCAACTGCTGGAGGAAGTGCTTCAGAGCCAGAAATAAAGCCATCATTTTGAGGCAATTGATGTGCCTCTCCAGCTCCCCTGGGCTGGACGGTCATTTAAGACCGCACCATTGGGAAGCGCCCATGAGGGAAGCATCTGTCGTTAGCATCTGCGACGAGAAGACGAACTTAGAGTGGGACCCAGAGTCAGAGAGCGGGGTCTGAACCACATAGGAAGGGTACGAAGCACCTGGCGCGTAGCCCTTATTGGGGATTGGCCCTAGAGTGAAATCCCCTGGTTCTTAGCCACAACTGAAATGCTCTTATGTGCAGAAGGCCCAAAGTTGTCACTGTGGATACAGCTGCCATAAGAGCTAAGATCTCTGAAAGTGATGGTCACTTTCTGGTCTAGCATGATTTCCTTGAGAGGGTTGAGAATGGATTCGACACAAGCGGGAGACAGCTGAGCCCGCTTACGCTCGAATCCCATGTGACACCCAAAAATGTTGTCCTCTGAACAGGAAAGAGCATGCTTTCATGGCGTTGGATCTCAATCCTAAAAAACAAAGATGAGCTAGGACATGCTGAAGTCGAAGCGCTAGCTACTGAGACTGGGCCAGCCAGTCATGTAATTCAAATACGGATGCTCTGGAGTCGTAAGAGCCAGAACTACATCCATGTATTTTGTGTATGTGCGGGTGAGAGTGCTAGACCAAATGGAAGGACCCAATACTGGTAAGCTTTGCCCCCGAAAGTGAGCCTCAGGAACCTCCTGTGTTGTGACAATATTTCTATTGATTTGTTTTTAGATAGCGGTAAAGCTCGCAAAATCTAAAAATTGGACGCAGCCCCCCATTCCTCTTGGGAACGAAGAAATACCGACTGTAGTAGCCTGACTCTCTGTCTGGTAGGGAAACATGTTACATGGCCCTATTTCCCAGCAACTTCTGTCAGGAGATGCGCACTTTCTGGTTTCATGGAAGTGGAGACCACGTCATTAAAATGCGGAGGGTGATGTAAGAACTGAATCCTGTAGTTTCTCTCTACAGTGCTTAGTACCCAAGGAGATATACCTGGCAGTAGCTTCCCCGCTGCCAGTTTCTCAGAAAGGGGCAAAGTCTCGGCGGCTTGGTTAAACAGAGGGGATGTTAGATGTTCAGCATCCTAAATCATGGCAGGAAAAAAACGAAGAACTAACATTTTATTGGAGACTGGTGTTGCCCGAAACACCAGTGGTGGCGGAGCAAGAACACTGATCTCCTGGGGGTGCCAGGGAGAACACTTCATTCTTTGAAAGAAATTCTGCGTGCCTCTCCCCATTGGGGGGGCCACCCCCTACGGTCCAGGGCACATGAACCTCAGGGCTTCTTTGTGAAGAAGACAATATGCCAGTCTGACCTCTTTTGAGGCGGATTGCGTGACGCACCCTAATCTTACGAGGGGGTGCCTGGCTCAAAAACATTCTCCTTGTGTGTTTCAGTCAGACCTGGTCAAGACTGGGTGGCCAACAGTCCCGACTCTTGAGCACGGCGGGGAAGGAATTTCCCAAAGGCTTGTTATATAACTTTGTCTCATGAACCTAGTGCCGACCGAGTTAATGACATCGCCAAGTAGGCCCGAAGGTGAGGGGTGGGGGCATCAAGGAGGAATGCACGATCCAATTCAACCACAAGTGCCTCTCCACGAAAGCCATCGCAGCCATAAAACGGCTGAAAGCACGAGCCGTCTGCTTTGTTGCATAAAGAGACAAGTCTGTGGCCCGGCGTAATTCCAATACGCCCTACCTTGAAGAGCCCCGTCAGTACTCAAGTCTCTCACCAGGTCAGGCTGGTAGGCGTGCAAAACCGCCATTGTGTGCAATGGAGCACCAACTTGATCTGCTGCCTAAAAAGCTTTTCCCTCCAGGGAAGATAAAAAGTCTACACAGCTTTTCAGGAAGGATGATGTCCCAGAAGAGAGCTAGCCTAGAAGCGTCTCTTCTATCTGGGTGTCATCATCTAACCCCGCGCTTCCACATAGGAGATTGCAGGGAAAAGGGGAGAGAGCATTGTTGAGGCTCCGCCCGGCCACCCCGGAGTTTTTTAAATCCGTCTCTCACAGCTCTGCCGGATGCAAGAGTTTAAGCCCCAGGAATGCGCAGCGCCTTGAAGCTTCTCAAGGAATGCGAGGCGCGGGCGTAGCACTTAATCGAAGCAGTAAAGTGTAGAGATTGCCCTCCGATATGGATTATACAGAAGGCAGGATATCTCGTTTAAAACTCTGCCATTATTAGTGAGCTTAACACTTATTTTGCTGGTTAGACACGCACACAACTAGGTGAAGACAAGAATCTGAGGAATGTTTCCGGTTCACTCTTATGTATAACCTGCAGGTGCGTCTTATCAGATGATGTCACCCGACCGAGGTTATAAAAGCCAAAGATTTGGCGTGTTTGATACACACATGCTTTACAACCGGCAACATGAGGCAAGATATTTCCCATAGCGTTTTCACGCAGCATCGAGTGTAGCCTTTGAAAGGAAACTGTAAGAAGTGTTGAACGTTTGATGTTAAAAAATAAACGAAGAGACAAAGAATTCATGGACGTCTGAGACGTGAGTAAATCGAAAGAAAGATACGCGTCAGAACTTGTGGAATAACATGCCCATACAAAGCATGTAGGGTTTTGTGTCATCTTATTTCTTGTGTTCTTTAAATTTATAGTAGATTTATTAACTGAAATAAATGACCATAAAATTGAAAACATTGTCAGGACATTCTACTGCGTCAGCAGATGTTGGTCATTTAGCCCTGCTTGTGTTTTTGCGTTATTTTAAGAAAGATAGCAGTAGGCTGTTATGATCTGTAACGGGTTCGACCCATGTTGCACGGACAACACCATAAAGCACGGACATGAGGCGAGGTCTTACAGAAAAATGGTAATTTTTTTAGATAAAATGGGGAAGGTAAGGGTTGAAGGCAGGAGAATGAAAAGAAAGGGAAAGGAATAAAGGTTGTGCATGTGTAGTTCCGGGGGCTGTGCCACACTGGCATGCGGGCACACAGCTGACGATAAGTGGCTGAATGGAGCACGCAGAGGCAGCGCTCCTGCACGCTCCCACGTGACGGCTTTTCTCCCGCTGTTGATGGCCTGCGCGAGTCCTCTCTGCGAGGATCAAAGGGCGGAATTCCAATGTCCTTGTTTAAAGTCCCTGGGGGGAATTGTCTACTTTAACATTTACCAATTAAACTCGGAAACAAATAATCGTTTTTTATGTAATCCGTATTAAAGTAAGGAGTGGTACAGATTCTCTTGTATCGGCTCATTACAGCTAATGTGATCTCGCCCCCCCCCCCCCCCCCCCGTGTTTTATTTGTTTTACAAACAAAAGTAGACACTTTACAGATTCGATTAATATATAGATCTTGCCTGTACTATCAAAACTGAAAGTGTAATTTAAGTTCTTATTGGCGTCATCAGTGGGGTTTTTTTTGCACTGTTCTTACACTTTTATATATTAACATGTAATATATGTGTATTTTGTGATAACAGCTATATTTTCTGTTAGAGTGACTGCAGTAATGCAGCTAAAAGTCAACTTGAATTATTTAGGCCTAATAAACTGTTTAACTGAACTCACAAGTGAATCTCAAGTTTTTTTTTGTGTGGGTCAAATACATTCTCAAATAACTTAAACACTGAAAATATATAAACTTATTTTGTCCTCAGATTCTTTCTTGTAACTCTCCTCTCTCAGTAAAAAGTTACTTAAAAAATGTTAATCACTATATTGTTTTTTGTGAGTAAGTAAACAAGATCATTTTCACATCATTTTGAAGCAAAAACACAAGTCCACCAGCCCAGTTCTCAAAAAAGTCTTGTGAACAAATAAGTTATATGGCCTTAATTTAGCTACTTTTATTTTCACAAAACTTACTAACCACGCATAATATTTTTTTTCCTAAAAAATGCAAACACATACATTTATTTTGGTCACGTATTATTGCAGAACAGTTTGTGCTGATTACAAGAAAAACACAGGTTGGTCAATATTATATTATAAGTAGCTGAAAAAAGCACAAATATTAGAGCATGTCCAAACATCTCAAGGGCCCCAAAATCACCTCAGACCTCAGAGGGTTAACCCAAAATAAAAGGTTTTTCTGAGTGTTATGATATAGTTGTAAAATAACAGATGTACAAATGGTGCGCACTGAATACAAAACCTAAACCAGACACGAGGATTAATAAACCAAGATAGCCCCATACCCGTTTTTCTTTTTAATAAAAGTACCAAAGAATATTATTATGTATAGAGTGATTAAAAACAATGCAATTTATGCTATCATTGGGAAAATCTCAATTTCTTCCATTCCAAGGGTTGAAAAAGGACTTTAGACAAAAACGTTAAAAAAAAAAGTATCACTTAACATATATTGGGTCATATTTGTTAAACAAAGAAACAAAGGAAAGAACAATAAGACAAACAACATATAAAACTACGTATAAAGACAATATTTTCAGTGTCCAGTAGCACCAGTCTCACAGAGACCCAGGAGGCGTATAAACAGTTTGACAGCAAAATGAGACATTCTGGCAGTATTGTTTTTTTTTATTATTATTATTAAATTTAAAAGATGCAAGACAATACTACCAAAATGTATATTTACAGGCTTTGACTAGACCGGACCGGCCCCTCCCATTTCTCGCTTCTTTGAAGTCCCTGGGGCGCATTCCATTTGCCCCGCTTGTATGCCGCACTTCCGCGTTGTTGCGCGCACGTCATAAAATCCCCTGTAACCCATCAAACAACGATTATTTTTTAGCACAGGGTGCAAGCCTGGAATCATTAGCAAGAATAGCTCACCAGCCGTGCCTAATTCCGCGGCCCCGCTCCTTCGCATATCTGAATTGGAGGACGCCTAACTAGTGAGCGAAATGCTATATTGATTTGACACGCCGTGACAGGCTGAAAAAACTGTCGTCCTTATAAAAAGGTAACAGGTGAGGACTCAGATTAATGTGCAAAAACTATATAATAAAACTATATAAGACTACATGCCTTTATAAGACTCTACCATTATTTAAGAACACTCACAATGAAGAATAAAACTTTATGATTTTGTAAATGTTTGAAAGCAAATAAGATACGCGGTTCTGTATTGTTTTTGGTGAACTTGAGCGCATCAGAAAATGAACGCAAACTTTTTTAAATGGTCATAGTCAGTCTGCTTGCTGTTTTTCCCGAACCATTCATAATCATTAGTTTACTCCTGCCGGTAAGCTCTGATAAACTTCACGCATGCCGTTTTAGCGCTGTTTTAGACTATGTAGGAAATTAAAGAGGGGGATCACGATGCCGAATCGAAGCCCTGAGCCCAAACCTCATTTAAATTAATTTAACAAATATTATAAGTAAAAAATAACAATAGCCCACATTAAGAAAATGTTAATAAATATTTTCCGACATGAGTTGGCCCGGTGTTAGGCACAGAGCGCCGGGACATTTCCTAAAGCTCCGAAATCGCTGGGACATTTTTTTTCTAAATAGAAAGATGCTATCTTTAATAACTAATGGAGGTTTTGAGCTGTATACACACACATTCCTGCCTAAACAACTCTTAAAACTACACCTGTGACACAATAACAGTAATATTTCTAACATTTTGCAGGCTGCCATTTGAAGAAACGAGAGAGTAATTAATAAACCAGTTGTTGGGTTGAAAGTAATTAACTGTTCACTCAGCAGTGGGTATGTGCCTAAATGCCTTAAATTAGCAGTTATTAATCCAATAATCAAGAAACCTGACCTTGGCCCCTGTCAGCTTTCCAATTACAGGCCAATATCAAACCTCCCCTTTATCTCTAAAATTCTGAAAAATGTAGTATTACAGCAGCTATGTTCATATTTACATGGAAATAGCATAAATGAACTGTATCAGTCAGGATTTAGGCCTTATCACAGCACAGAGACAGCACTCGTTAAAGTAGTAAATGACCTCCTAGTGGCTTCTAATTAGGGTTGCGTCACTATACTTGTGTTACTCGACCTCAGTGCAGCTTTTGACACTATTGATCATAGTATACTCCTGGTAAGAGATGTGGTAGGAATTAAGGTAACAGCCCTCTTATGGCTCAGATCCCATTTGACTGATTGTTATCAGTTTGTAGATTTAGATAGTGACCATTCCTCATGTTCTCAAGTTGAGTTTGGTGTTCCACAGGGTTCTGTTTTAGGCCTACTGCTTTTTTTCCCTTTACATGCTTCCTCTGGGCAACATAATTCATAAACATGGTATTAGTTTTCATTGTTATGCTGATGACACACAAGTATAGGTTTCAGCAAAACCAGATGAGAAAAAAAAAACAGTTTACTAAAGTTGAGCAATGTGTGCAGGACATAAGAGATTGGATGTTAATTCATTTCCTTCTGCTTAATCCTGATAAAACAGAAGTTCTAGTCATAAAACCACAAGCAGCTAGAAGTAAGCTTTCTGATCACACTTTGATTTTAAATGGCCTTTCTGTTTCATCAAGTGCAACAGTAAAAGACCTCGGTGTGATTATAGATTCCAGCCTTTCATTTGAAGCTCATGTAGATAATATTACCAGGATAGCATTCTTTTACCTCAGAAATATTGCCAAGATAAAAAATATATTGTCACCAAATGATGCAGAAAAACTAGTTCATGCGTTTATCACATCTAGGTTGGATTATTGTAACACCTTACTGCCTGGTTGTTCAACAAGGTGCCTAAACAAGCTTCAGCTAGTCCAGAATGCAGCAGCGACAGTCCTCACTCGAACCAGAAGATACAAGCACATCACTTCTATCTCATCCACATTGCATTGGCTTCGTGTGAAATTTTGCATCGATTTTAAAATACTACTCTTGACGTATAAAGCATTAAATGGTTTGCGCCGCAGTATCTAAGGGAACCGCTACTGTCTTACAATCCACCACGCCTACTTCGATCAAAGGATGCAGGCTGCTTGTCAGTACCGCGTAATATAAAAACTACAGCAGGGGGCAGAGCTTTTTCTTACAAAGCCCCAAAGTTATGAAATAGTCTTCCAAATAGTGTTCGGGACTCAGACTCAGTCTCAGTGTTTAAGTCCAGGCTAAAAACCTATTTATTTAGCCAAGCATTTTTGTAAATAGATTAGCCTTAGGTAAAGGAGCAGATCTGGGGGACTCATGGACGTAGAGTATTAGGTGAACTGGTATGTTTAGATGCTGTCTTCCCCACTCTCATTGATCAGTCAGGTTTGTTGATGGTGAGGTGATCGGTTGCTTTACATCTCAGGAAGCCCTTATGTATGTGTTTCTTTCTGGCTCTCCCTTTTTAGTTATGCTACATAGTTAGTCTTGCCGGAGTCCCTGCTTGCACTCTGCACTAAATATACATTCACCTTATACATTGTTCGACTGTGACCATGCCTAATTTCCATCTCTCCATCTCTTTTGCTATCTCCTCTTCTGCCCTCTCCTTTCTCTCTCTCTCTCTCTCTCTCTCCTTGTTCCTCTACCTATCTCTCTGTCAAGCTATACATGTCGTTCCTGAGCTGCCAGTGATGGATGCCCCGTGTGGTCTGCCTGGGATGCGTGTGGTGACTGGGGATGGCTCCATCTTCCATGAAGGTGGTCCTGTCCTCGACTGATGCAGACAGCTGTTCTCTGAGGACCTGTGACTTTAGTCACTTAATAGTTCAGGACTGGAATTTCTTACAGTCTATCTGAGACTCCAGGAACAAACTGGACCTTAATCTTACACATCTCCTCTTATACTGAACTTTCAGTCTCACATAATATTATGCACATCAATCCCTGCTCAAGCCCAGATGAGGATGGGTTTCCTGTTGAGTCTGGTTCCTTTCAAGGTTTCTTCCTATTACCATCTCAGGGAGTTTTTCCTTGCCACTGTCGCCATCGTCCTTGGCTTGCTCATCATTTTGATTCATACACATTCATATTTTATACAAACTTGATTCTTTTGATTGTGTAAAACTGCAATCCCATTGTCCCAGCCCTCACCCGTCGCATTATTACTCCCTTAACTGCTCATGAATTTACTGCTGCTTTTATAGACACACAGCATTTTACTTGGTCTGTTAACTGGTTCCAAAGGACTTGCTTTCTGTTTTTATTCAACATGTTTTAATATACAGTGGTTACCCAATTGAAATGGTTGTTACTGTCACGCTCACCGCCGTGTAAAGACGACAGTGGCCAAAATAAATCAGTTGCATTTCAAAGTCATTCGTAAAATTGTCATTATTACTGTTTTTAATCCCTGGAATGAAATAAATGGAGATTTTCCTTATCATAACATAAATTGTATTGGTTGTAATCACTCTATACACAATAATTTTCTTTGGTATTTTTATGAAGCACGGACACAAGACGAGGTCTTACTGAAAAAAGATCATTTATTTAGGAAAAATGAGGAAGGAAAGTGTTAAAGGAGGGAGGATGGAAAGAAAGGGAAGGAAAGATTGCGCACGTGTAGGTCCGGGGAGAACAGAGCATGCAGAGGCAGCACTCCAGCACACTCCCTCATGACCCAGCTCTATGTGGCCGTGGCCTGAGGCGGGAGTCGCTGACGTCTGGCTGGGCGACTTTCCCTCTGCGGCAGGGCTGCACAGTTCCTCAGTGTGGAGATCAAGGGACAGAATGCCAGTGTCCTTTTAAAAGTCACATCACTCCAATCACATGCCACTCTCTTCTACTCCACCGCATCACGTACTTCCCAGACTAAACTCCGTGCCTTGCTTTTGTAATGCGGAGCCCGAGATCCTATTAACGTTAATTATCGCCAGCCGGCCCGAATAGGTGGCTCTGTCCCTTTGCATACTTGCAGAAGTGGGTGGTGCCTATCTAGAGAGCCTATGGAGTGAGTGAGCAGCGATAATGATTTGGGCCTATGCCCATCACAGGTGCACGCCATGACAAAGAATAGTGGCAGCTGGCACACCTAAAAATAGATGCAGGATTATTTTTTTCTAGTCTAAATAAAAATGCTTTTATAAACGTGGGCTATTGTTATCTACTACTACAAATATTTTAATCTCTTTAATTAGGATCTTCTCTCAGCAGGTGCTGGTTTATTGTGTTTAATAATTAATTAGATTTCAGTTATCACACCACTCCATTCTGCATGATATAATTTTAGCTGCTAGCTTTTGCCCATTCTTATTGAAAGTTATCAAAGTTATAATATTAAAAACATGCTAAAGTCAACTCCTTATGGCTAGTGCCGATGAGATTTTGAAATTCTGATCATGTCATGTTACACAGCTAGTTTACATGTTACAGCAGCTAGAATCCAAGCTTTGTTTTCATTGTGCTTTTACATACTCAGCCATTCAGCCACATAAATATACCCACATTCCACCCCTCCTGCTGACACCCACATCATCTGACTATGAGGCTATAGCAGTGAAATGTTACACTTTTTTAGTCAAATGCAGCAACAAATGAAAATGTTTATTCATAGATTACACTTATTAGTAAAGCTAATAATGCACAGGAATCTTCTTATTACATCATAATGTCTTACAATATTTAAATACCTTACATATAATATGTTATAGAGAAGCAATTACATAGGTTAAGAATATACTGGACCTTTGATTATTCTCAATAAATCTTAACACACGCACACACACACACACACACACACACACACACACACACACACTTCTCTTATAATTATTTAAATTCAAGCTGGATTCCAAGTTAGAGCTATTAAAACTAAATCTTCTGCCCTTTGCCTCACTTCATATCAGTAATGTTAACACAAATGCTACATTCAAGACATGTTGCAAATCATAATCTATTCCCTATAAACTATGAACGTCACCTAAAACACCTTAACTTAAACTCATCAAATTGGGATAGTCTAATTTATTCCTCTTTTATGGAGTAACATGACATCAGCTTGGCTGCTCATGTACAGTGTAACAGTGTAAAGTATCTCTACTCTATTTTAAAGTAATGTTAGAGCAGAGTTAGCTTTAGATTATTTAATATACTGAGAGTATATGTATTCTTATATCTGCATACAGGTTATCCTGAAGATATGAATGTAAACAAGTTTTGTTTAGGGTTGCTGGGTCTACTGGGATTTTAACTTCAGGTTGTCAATTGAGTCATTCCTGGTGCTGAGGCGTCTTACCAAATTAACATTTAAACACATCTTTAAATATAACAATGATTGATGGTTGCTTTAATTTAGTCCCTCTTTTTAGTTTACATGTAGCAAATATGCAAAAAAAAGTATAAAAAATGTTTTAAAAAAGGCTTATGTTAGTGTGTAAATCATGAAAGTATTAAGTTTTCTGCTGTGACCAGATAGAAGTTGTGTTGAGGGTGAGTCGATGGGTGAATGGTGTTTATTTCACATTTCCATAGATGGCACTGGCATTCTCAGCATTGTCAGGCCTACAGAAAGAGAGTAAATGATCTCATTAACGTTCAGCAAAAGGTAATTTCCCGCTCTGTTAAAGTAAAGAAAACAAATTAGCTCCTCTCACCTGTAGTCAGCACCAGCACGAGTTGATTTGACACTAGCGTATTCGCACACCTCAGAGGCAGAAGCTTTCATAGCACGACTCTCAGCCGTGCTCCCGGAGTCTGCACCTCTCTGATGTTTAACACAGGCGTACAGAACTTCATCCTGATTGGGCGAGGCTGTATCGGGTGGTGGATTTGTTACTGCTATATCGCTGTAGATATCTTCCTAAGGTGGGAGAAATGACATGAGAGAGATGAAGAAGTGAAAATAGTGATCGCCTCAGTTCTGACTGTAGTACAGCTAAATATCACACGTTAATATTAATCGGTTCTAATATGTCATAGTTTCTGTAATAATACTTCATCCACAGAGACTTGTGCAGCACATGATGATTTGGAGATGACTATGTGACATTTGTCAGTGTCAGTATTTATGTCAGTGCTTTATGCGGGTCAGAGGTGCTTCCATTTTGTAGTTCCTCTATAACATGACAATCCAGGGGTTAGATATTATTAATTTCAAAATTTAATTTTTTAAAATTAATTTATTTGGCTAGGTAACAAGCCAACCATAAATAAGAAAATAATATTAAAAAAATATTTTTTGTATATTAAGGAAATATACAAATACAGAACTGGAGATGACACCAACTGGAGCAAGTCCAGTAGCATAACCACTATTTGCAACACTCTTTTGTGGACATTCTCTGAACACAATCCCAACATCCTTTTCATTCTAATGTATAAGATCACTCTTAGTTAGATGTGTTCACGGGTGAGGCAGAACTGAACCCAATAGCAGACTAATGGGTATTTTGGGTCTTTTCTTAAATACAGAAGGATTAAACATGCAGGCGAGGGAAATCGTCTCAGATAACATAAGAGATTTTTGCATGAATTAAAATGTCTGATGTCGGTCTGCTCTGCGGACAGAAAATCATAACCAGAGCGCTCTGGTTTAACTTTCTCTGGGAGTAAATAGTCAGCACGCGGTGTGATCTCCACTGATATCCATGAACATGGAAGTGCTCAAACACAGTAAAAATCGTTTTGCAGGTGACGGAGCAACGAAGAGTAATCAGAGTCATTAAACAAGGGTCCAGCAGCGAGATCAAACAAACACAGTAAGCGTGCATCAAAATCCAAAGAGCAGGCAGGGTCGTACAAAATAATCACTGATTACTTACTGATCAAATGATTAGATAAAGCAATTACTGATCAGATGAATAAATTCCTAATCAGGTAAATCAATAACTGATCAGGTGAATCAATTACTAATCAGATGATCAGATGAATTATCAGATGTAAACAGATATGATACCAAGGGGCGAAGACGAAAGAGAAATCCGAAGAACAGGCAAGGTCGATAAGGAGTTAAGGGTACACTACAGTGAAACCTCGGTCCATGAATGTAATTTGTTCCTAAGTTCTGGTCATAATCTGATTTGGTCAAACTGTATACAGATTCAGTTTGATTTAAAATAATTAATGTAAATAGAATTAATCCGTTCTCCACCAATATGAACTATATTTAACTTTCAGTTTATTTTGTTTATATCACAAAATATTAAACAAAGTATAAAAAGTTTTAATTATACCAAAACAATACAATTATTAAATATAAGAAATCTGTAGAGAGAGAGCGTTAATGTACGTTTCTTAAGGAGACTCACTTATGTGAAGGAATGGAGGAGAGAAAGGTGGGTAGGGAGGAGGTTAGTGTTTAATGTGGAGGAAATTATAGTTTAAAAGGAGAGTCTCTTTTCATAATAACACGTGGTAATTCTCCTTCAGGGGTTGTCTCTTATTTTTTTTTGGTCATGAATATCCAGTCCTGTCACTCTTAACAAACCCATTACATACTTACTTGCTTGTCCTTTCTTTCTTTCTCTGTTCTCTAGAATACTTTTCACAGTGTCCTCAGCCATTCCAAATTACCTCAGTAAAGCCATCATCTCTTCTCTTTCTTGTTTCTATTTCCTGCACTTGATTAGTATTATGTATATGTTCTAGTATGTTCTATTGTCTCATTTTCATGACACTGCTCACACAGAACGTTTTGCTGTTTCCCTATTATATGGAGTGTGCTGTTACGTTTACTGTGACCTACTTTATTTAGCTAATTATTACTTGCTTGTTCTGTTTTGTTCCCCTTAAAGTCTACTCTGTTTTGAATTAAATAATGATGTCTCCCTTTAACTGCATTGTTTCATTGCTGTCACCATTGATGTTATGTGCTTTTCCTCTCTGACTTTGATAATTTTATATTTTAACAATGCACTGACTAATTCTTTCGCTATGTTCATGAGGCTGAAAAATAGGAAATAGGAAGGTTGCTTTAAAAATATTTGCATTCTGTAACTTATTTCACATTACAAACATTTTACCTTGATTTGACCTTGGCCCTGTTTGGATCAATTCTAAATGGTGAATTAATTATTTTCCGAATTTTTTAAATTACAATATATGAAAGTGTGTAAGTATTGAGTAGGAGAAGCAACAAAACTATAATCACAATCAAATGACTGTTCTAATCACTGCCTCTAACAGAAATAAACCACTTAGTAAACCACTGCACATGTTACAGAAAAACAATAACCATTGGGGTAGAAACAGTAACTCATCACCTTGTTGTTGATTATTTTGCTATAATAGAAACACAACTAAGTGTTTAATGACAGAACAAATACACATCAACACTAATCACTACATTATGTACCTGTTGATCTTGTGTTGTACCAGTTCCTTTCTTTTTCCTGGAAGAGAAAATGACCTTTAGGTATTAATATTAAATAAAATATAACAAATCTATTAATCTTCTTACAGTAAGCTCTAAACAAACATACTCTGTACCCTGTAGCATTACAATTTTTCTTTCACTGGAACTAAGAGCCCTAAACCTATTCCAGCATGACAATGTCCCATGTGAGGTCCACAAAGCGAGGTATATGAAGACATGGTGTGCTAAGGATATGGTTGAGTATATTAATTATTAATATGATTATAACCTCAATCCAATTTCATCTTTTCTTACCTTATAAAAAAGAAGGTGACGATCAGACACATGCACACAAACAGAACGACTCCAACACCTGCGTACACACCTACACTCTGAGACTCTGGAACTGAGGACAATGGACAATGATGTGATAATGAATCAGTGTTAAATGTTTATTAGTGTTATTCTGGTTTATAGATGTGCATCATCACTCTTACCATTTACAGTGACTGTCACTGCAGCTGATCTCTCAGAGCCGTGTTTATTTTGAGCCTCGCAGTAGTACTGGTCCCTGCTACTGGAACTTAAAATGAAGCTGTAACTCTGTCCAGATCCTACAGCTGAGGATTCATTCACCTTAAACCAGGTGTAGTTCTCCACAGGTGGGTTAGCATCACTGCTGCAGGTCAGAGTCACTGAACTGCCCTCCACTATCTCACCAGAGGGACTGATGGACACTGAGACATTCTTTGGAGGATCTAAAATAGATATGTAAGTAACACTTTTATGAACAAGTGATGGTTTTATCAGTAATTGGCTGTGAGATGATCTTCATCATTAACCTACACAGAACGTTCAGAATAACACTGCTGGACTCCTGATATCCCACTTTATTACTGCACTTGCACTTGTACTCTCCACTGTCCTCAGTGCTGATGTTGGAGATGGTGTAGGTCCTTCCTTTTCCTATTGATGTCTTCCCCTTAAACCAGGTGTAGATCTCCACAGGTGGGTTAGCATCACTGCTGCAGGTCAGAGTCACTGAACTGCCCTCCACTATCTCACCAGCGGGACTGATGGACACTGAGACATTCTTAGGAGGATCTAAAACAAAACAAAAAAAGACAAATAATTATTTAATCAATAAATAAATCAAAAACTATTATGCACAATAATTAAAACATGTAAAATGAGTGGGAAAACGAGGCTCTTAAGTAATTCTATTACAATTTTTTATCTGTTATTGGCTGTGAGATCTTCATCATTAACTTACACAGAACATTCAGAGTTACACTGCTGGAGTCCTGATGTCCCACTTCATTACTGCACTTGCACTTGTACTCTCCACTGTCCTCAGAGCTGATCTTGGAGATGGTGTAGGTCTTTTCATTTCTCACTGATATCATATCCTTAAACCAGGTGTAGATCTTCACAGGTGGGTTAGCATCACTGCTGCAGGTCAGAGTCACTGAACTGTCCTCAACTATCTCACCAGAGGGACTGATGGACACTGAGACACTCTTTGGAGAATCTAAAATAAGACAAATTCAAAACAATATTTGTGAACACAATTATACAATAAACAAAGAAATGTACACAACACTGTTCATATAATGATTTTTTATGCCAGAAAGTAGGATTAACAACCTTTGTGTAATTTGCATTTCCATCAAAATGTAAGTAATTATTTCTAGAATAAAAACATTAAAAATGAAGTATATTATAATTATTGTAATAATTTAAGGTAAACCATATATATTAATGTCTTGAGTTTTTAACTGTAGGTTAAAAGGGCCTACAAATAAAAAGGTCAGCAGGCTGTTGCCCCTTCACACACACCCTCCTAACCTCCTCCTTTTACCGTCACACACACACACACACACACACACACACACTCTCTCTCTCTCTCTCTCTCTCTGCTCTACACAGAAACACTGCTCTGTCATGATTCTTTTCAAAGGTAAAGTGCAGGTTAATTTGTTGTTTATTTTTACTTTACAGCAGTTATTAATTAGCATGCACCCACGTAAGACTTGTTAGAGAGGTTCCTTGCTAATTTGTCCGATAAATGAGTCTTTCGTTTAATGTGTCTGTGTGTGTGAAACTTAAATAAGAGAGGGGGAGGGGTTACTGTGTAAGATGAAAAGAGGAGGGTCTGATTCCTCCTCAGCTCTTATTTTATCTTCACACACAAACACACATTTATTTTTTTGGGTTGTGAAAGTATTATGAGATTCCATTATTTCTTATGGGGACATTTGCTTTGATTTATGAGTTTTTGAAACTAACTGAAACATACTGTTCCAACCAATCAGCAGGTTTGACACGTTACTACTGCAACCAGCATCAACGATTTTCAGCAAGTATTAGGATCAGACTACATGGGTCAGCCTTCACTCCATATGTCACTTAGTGTGCCTTGGCTGCCCATGACTTTGTTGCCAATTTATCTTTTTTTTTTCGAACTTCAACCACTTTTGGTAGGCTCTGACTCTGTCGTCTAGATGTCACAATTTAGCTCATTTCTATGAGGCGCCGTATAGGGCTTAAATCTAACTTCACTCATGCACACACATATGAAACACTTGCATACACATATATGAAACACTCACACATACATATATACTACTAACTGCTCAAACAACTACATATGAAATGCGCGCGCACATACATACATACTTTCCGCGCACATACACCTATGAGATTCTCAGTGTAACCGGAAGGCATTTCAGTGTAACCGGAAGGCATTTCAGTGTAGACGGACTTGTCGCTTCATTCTCCCTGAATGGTAGTACTGGTTTGTATCATCACTGCTCAATCACATGGCGTATTCAGAACTATCCACATAATGTCTGAATATTTCAGCGGCAGAAAACGCAGGTGATGATTTGCAAAAAGAAAATTGAAGCACGGAATCTGTGGCTAATATGTCGGATCCTACAACAGAAACAATTACTGTTTTGTGAAATGTGTTTCCTCGCCTTCGCTAATATGAACAACAACTCATCGGAATCCCACGGGACAAACATTGTTCCGACCCCCCATATCATCCACTTTTGTGGTGATATATAAATCACTCGTTGTCTTCTAAACTGTCCATTAACGGTCTATTTAAGAAACGCTACTACTAATCAGGGAGAATGAAGTTCATATACATTGGAATTACTACTCCCCACACCCTACACCCTACTCCCTGCGCAGAAAATGTCTGAAAAGGGAACTTCACTCTACAAAATTCCACCATTTAAAACACCCTGCAACGTCACTTCCTCCTTGCGTTACCATGGTAACACAAGCACCTCGGATACTTGTCGCTGCTGCTGTGGAAATTTCACGCTACGGACATTAAATATAGAAATATAAGTATTAAACATAAAAAATATATATAACGTATTATTTATTTATTTTTACAGATTACTAGCCTATATAATACGAATGGTTTCTTAATTTCTTAATTTAAAATGTAAATTATTGTGTCCTATTTATATGATGTCCTCGATCAGGGACGTGCACAGACATTTTGAGAGGGGCAGGGGCACAAGGAAATAAAGGGCACTTCTCATAATTACGTATTTTTTTCTTTTTTTAAACAAAAAAGGATTATATATTAACGCAACACTGACTTCCTTTTTAAAAAAATTATTAAAAAAGTTAATTTTATCTTCCTCAAACTCATGCAATTGTTTAATTTTCAAAAGATGTCTACAAAATAATCAGTTCACACAGAAACCATGGTCTCCTTAGTATTCACCAGGTTTATAGAACAGCAAAAGAAACCATTCCACAATGTGCACAGAAAGTATGTGTGTGTGTGTGTGCGGAAAGTATGTATGTATATGCGCGGAAAGTATGTATGTGCGCGCGCATTTCATATGTAGTTGTTTGAGCAGTTAGTAGTATATATGTATGTGTGAGTGTTTCATATCTGTGTATGCAAGTGTTTCATATGTGTGTGCATGAGTAAAGTTTGATTTAAGCCCTATTTGGCGCCTCATACATTTCTTACATTTGCACATTTTTCTCTTCCTCTAACACATCAATTTCAGGAAAAAAGAAATGTTTTTCTGCATAATATAACCCAGCCACTTAAAGGTGTCATTGTAATGAGATATTATAACTGTAGCTACTGTGACAAAGACCACACTGTGATGTCTAGACGACTGTAAGCAACTCTAAAACTGTAGCTCTTGTGGGATTGTCCTGGTGGTCAGGGAATACCAAAAGTGCTCCTAGGAAGGAACACTGGTCAACTGATAACAGGGTCATGAGCGACCGAGGCTCACTGATGCACAAGAGGAGTGAAGGCTGACCCATGTAGTCTGATCAAATAGCAGAGCTACTGTAACTCAAACTACTGAAAAGGTTAATGCTGGTTCAAACAGAAAGGTGTGAGAACACACAGAGCATCTCAGTGCATCACAGCATGTAACCTGCTAACACAATAAGCATTTTTAATCTTACATAGATGTAGCGAATAACAGGGCTCCCATAGAGAGAACAGTCAATGGATCACATTCCTGAACACCCTCTTCCAGCATGCATGGCACCATCCTGATAACCTTATCTGGTTTGCTATCTTAAGGGGGACGTCTGTAAAACTAAGAAACTCCACAAGGCCAGATGCTTTGAAGTAGACCCCGAAACCGAGGGTGTAAATCGGTGATCCGGTAAACAAAGAAGACAGTTTTTCAGCTCCACCCCGAGCTGGGGAGGAAGGGGCTTCATCACACCTGGACACTCTCTTGACCTCCGGAAGACATGCCTTTCCATGAACAAAGGCATACGGCATGGACACTATTTTAAACATCTTTAAAGTGTGCCAGTAGGGCAAAACGTTTTTACATATATTTACTCGGTTCCTTTTATTCCTGTGTATATGTTTGATTATTCGGCATAACGTTAAAAGTGTAATCAGTATTTACAAACCTTTTTATTGGATAAAGGAAGGAATGAGTGGGTAAGATATGTAATGTTTGGTGTCAATCTCAAGCTGGCTTTATTTCAAGAATGTTGGTGAACATGGGTAATTGGTAGCATGAACAGAGCTCATGCAAAATTACTTTTTATAAAGTATTAAAAACTCCAACCGGATGGGTCACACGTGACAGCTGAAACACCTGGCTAATTTATGCACGGAAGGAGGAACCACGTGAGGCGTGGCTAAGCCCTGCAATCACATCCGATTGGATGAATCACCTGTGGGACGGACTGACCCCCAAGGGACAAAAACCCTCAGGAAGTCCACAGTAAAAAGAAGAAGAAGAGAAGTTATCATCACAACTGCAACCTACAACATCCTCCAAGCAGCTCGGGCTTTGCCCTTGCGGGCGCTGCGCCGCCACTGCTGGCGTCATCCGCTCTTCAAGAACTCTCAACGAGACTTCGTGCCAGAACTCCAAAGCCCAGCAATGAAGAAACCCTCAGGAGAAGTTCCAGAGCGCAGCCATCGGTAACCAGGCAACCAACGCCTCACCGAAGGGCTTTCCCGACTGACGTCATCTCTACAACAGCGCACCAACCAATCAGCAACGCCGTGATTCCCTCCGCTGGAGGCGAACCAATGGATGAGAACGAAACATAACGCAAGTAAACAAACAAAGCTGCATACCTTGCTGAAGTTGGTGCTCGTTTCATAACCAAACCGTAAGATTGAACCCAAGACTCTGCTCTTGTGACTTTCGTTGATCTAGTAACCAGTACTAGAATAACTTCATTCATTTTCACTTGCCAAACTGTTTGTATGTGTGTGTGTGTGTGTGCGTGCGTTCAAGTAGTGTAGTTTCATGTATCGTAGATTAGTCAAATAAATTCTCGTTTCTTTATAAAGAACTGTTGTCTTGGTAATGTATTTTAAAGTCTTAACATTTGCCCAGATCGTGTTACCTTGCTCATAAATTGCTAAATACTAGATTTTGTGTTATAGCCGTTGGCCATGTGATAACCAGAACTGGTAAGATACACTAAATTGTGCTAAACGCTGGACGGGTAGTCGATAAAGTGTACGTTATAAATTTTGATTCAATTAATCAAATTTAACCGAATCGTTAAAGATTCGATACAACTCTGACCCAGAGCTTAGAATTAACTTATTAATGACGACGGATGCGTTGGCATTGTGTTCACATTAAAATGTCTATATTTATTGGTGGACAATGCAACCGTCATTCGTTGTCTTTATTATGTAAACCCTACGTATTAATTATGAAGAATGCCGGAAGCTATTCATGGTCATTATTCTGTTAAAACTCTACCTATATATTATGGTGGAGAATGCCGGCAGCTATTCATTGTCATTATAACGTTAAAACGCTACATAGAATAAAGGCGGTTTAATGGCAAAGTCAATTTCTTTTATTTGCTTTTTTTTTTAACTTACACCCGGAGTTTTCTGTAATTCCTGTGAATACAAAATCTATTTAGTTATTCACTACATAAGAAAAAGGTAAATAATTCTCACATCTGACTCTGAGTGTGTGAGCAGGAGAGGGGAGATGTTCATATCCTCTTACAGCACAGCTATAACTGCCTGCATCCTCACTGCTGACCGACTGCAGGTGGACTTCATTGCTCTTGATGGTGTTTGTGGTTAAATCACGGCTGGTTTTGTACCAGATGAATGTCAAACTGCAAGTGGTTTTACAGGTCAGAACGGCTGATTGTCCCTCTGTCACTTCTGCAGGAGCGATCACCTGAAGATCTTAAACACAGAGAGACACATTACATCAGAAAAACTGTACTGAGGCCAGTAAAGCATGAACTTTTACATTCTGCTCTCTTAAATTGTTTTTTTCTGTCTAGTTATTCTTTTCAGTGTTTTCTCCAGTGTTAACAAACATCTCGTATCTAAAAGCTAACCATATTTTACCCTGAGCACCTATTGTTCAGTTTATTTTTCTTAGAACACATTAGAGAGGTAAAAATACTCTTCCTGATCCTCCTGGGTCTAAAGAGAGATTATGGCCTGAGTGATATATGTAGAAAATAAGGTGATTTTATTCCTGCAGGTGGTGTTACACACTATAACTGTTTTGTTTTCCTCCACCACATTTACTAGGAATCTCTACTCGGAGCTCTGAGAGATCAGGAGATTTAGCACGAGTTGTTAAAATTAATACAATTAATACAAATAAATAATAATTTTGCTTGTTATGCTCCAAGAACATTTACAGAAATGTAAATATAACAATGAACAACTGCCCTATGTTTATGCAGTAAAATATAAAGTTATTAGATACATTTAGACTTAGTGCAGTTTAAAAACTGCATTATTTAAGTGATTATGTACAGTAAACAGAAATGCTATTATTCATTAATAATTGTTAATTCCCATAAATCATTGTGATCTACATTACCTATGACATTGAGTTTCACTCCTGGAAGAAAGACATATTTATCTTTAGGTTTCTGTCCTAGGACTCTAATAAAGTATTCATGTTCATCTGTTTCCTTCACATTACTCAGTCTGAGGGAGAAGTGTTTCTGTTTATCTCTTAAATACTCCACTCTGCCTGAGTAACCTGATACAGTACTCAGATCAGTCGGCTCTATACCCTTAACTGGGTCTATTGCCCAAAATGCCTTAGTCACTGTAAAATCTGCTGGGTGTGTGTACGAGCCGTTCATGAACACTGTAGATCCTTTTAAGGCACAGAGATGTTCTGGGTTGTATGTCACACTCCATTCATTCCCAAGAGCTCCTGAAACATGACACATGAAAGAGGTTATTAGAGGTCATTATGCTAAACTTGATAAAACACTGAGTTAGCCTTATAGCTTCAATTTTCTCCTCTGAAACTCTAGGTTGTAGAAATAAACACACATGTCTACCACTGGCAGAAATCAATGTGCAGAATTTTAACTTTTTAGGGCTCATAAGTTAAAACCCATAAGTTAGAAGAATTCATATTTTTTCATAGCACCCACTACTATTTATTCTACATTCACATTTGTTTCACTGTAAATCCAGTCCTATTCTGATTTTAACTACAATGTGTGACCCGGAGTTCAGGTTTTTAAAGCAGAAGCTAAAGTTGTTGTCTAGTTGTTGTCTTTTTCAGAAACAGAACTGTGTTTTAGTTTAATGTCTCACACAGTATCATTCCAAGTGAAGCACAGTGATATATCTCATTTACAACAAGCATCAAAATGTGTGTAGTTGTGATGATGTAAATGTGAGATTCACCTGAGATCATGAACAGAAAGACCAGATAAAGTGGAGAAAGCATTGTGAGGGAAAACACTGCTGGAGAACGTCTATGAAAATAAAATGAAAAAGTAGTCAGGATAAGAACAGAATATGATCTATTAATCTGGAAAAAAAAAGTTATAATTGGCTTTCCACAATACAGTCCTACAGTGAGACTAAAAGTGTTCTCCTCTCTGCACTCTAGTGTACTCCTCCTATCTAATGTAAGTGTTTTCCCTTTTCCCCACACTCCAAATTTCTTTCATCAGACAATTACCATTTCATCCTTATTAAAAAAAAAAAACAAAAACATCAAATAACATTTGAAAATCATGTTTGTCTTTGAGTTTCAGATACAGTTATATTTGCAAATTATCAGCATAATAATGGAAAAAAAAAGTGTCTACTTATACTGGATCCAAACAGGATCATATTCAATCAAGTACCAATCAGGAGTCCAACATAATGTTCTAGATGAGAAATTAGAAATTCAAGCTTCACCATGTCAAATGCAGCAGTAAGATAAAGTAGAGCAGAGTTTTTAAGTTTATGTCAAGTTCAGCTTTTATCCATCACATAAACATTACTGCACAGTGAAATTCAATATTCTTGACACATTCCAGCTTTTTTATTACAAGACTGAAGTCAGAGCGCAGGGCCAGCCATTGTACAGCACCCCTGGAGCAGACAGGGCTAAGGGCCTTGCTAAAGGAACCAACAGCGGGAACCTGTCAGAGCTGGGGTTTGAACCATTGACGTTCCGATCAGTATCTCAGAGCCACTAATTAACAGGTAAAAGAATGTCATTAAAATTTTCATCACTGCAACCTCAGTACCACGTCTAGATTTAAATCCACATTTAAAAAGTTCTCTAAAAAGGACTGTAACTGA
Source organism: Clarias gariepinus (assembly GCF_024256425.1). Lineage (NCBI taxonomy): Eukaryota > Metazoa > Chordata > Actinopteri > Siluriformes > Clariidae > Clarias > Clarias gariepinus. Next base: position 4,917,552 of record NC_071117.1, read on the forward strand.
TAAAAAAAACATGGGAAATATGACTGAAATTTGACAAAGGGGTCAGATTATTATTATTTTTTTTACAAAGTGGAATGACAACAGCATGCTTAAAAGCAGATGGAATAAACCCTAAACTAGGACACCTGTTTATGAAACCAAATAGACAAGACCCCACTGCACTGAATTAAATGACTTTTTGGTGCGGTAAAATATATTAAATTAACCAACATAATTTTTACATTGTAATTAATTCATGTAATAAATGAAGTGAGTGAAAAGAGTTAAATATAATTATATATTTACTTATATACAGTTTTACAGTATAGTCACTCCACATAAACCTAGTAATATGAAGTACATTTTACTTTTACTGTTCAAAATATTAGTTAAAATTTCAAATAAACCCATGCATGTGTGTTTTGGGACGCTGTACCCGCGCTGGGGATCAGTCGGTTGGGGATCATCACGGAGGTACTGAGGGGCGTGGCTGGGGCTGGAGTTTGTTGTGGTCGAGGTAAGTTTACCTTTATGTTTGGGATTTAATTCTTGTTCTTCTTGACTGATTAATGTTCATCTCAATCGCAGGACGTACAATTAGAAATATTTCAGTTTTTAATAGTGTAAAAATTCATTAAAAAAAATTCTTTGAACCTCATTAGAAAATAATAGATTCTTTACTGCTGTAACTAAAGTGGACAATTTTGAGAAAGGTGATTATCTCTGTAGCTGGTCAAAAATATAGATTCTAGACAGCATTTCGGATATTTTCATTTAAATCCTTTGTATTGCAGGGTTAATAAACATAGTCTTCACCCATTGGGGTATCTGTTGATATTTGTTCTGTGTTGTCCTATGATAAGCCACATCGGTGTATAGAAATTATTACATTCAACGTCTATTTAGAGTGGGTATAGATCAATATTTCAATTGTATGAAGCAATGGTTTTAATCAAAATATTTTTGATACTATGCTAAGCTAACCCTGATGTATGCTGCCATAATTAAATGTATCAGAATGCTGTTTTTTGCTTCTAAAGAAGAGTATGCATGTGAGGCAAAATTGAGGAAAGGAAAGTGAGAAGAGTCTATGGAGTCTAAGGAGTGTAGCCATCTCATGCCATGCTCTACAAAGATTTTACTGATGCAAGATTATTGCTAAAGTAATTAAACCCAAGTTTAACAATCTGAAGTATATAAATTAATGTTAATTTTTATCAATTATGATTTTTTTTCTGATTCTTTAGTTTTTTTCTGATTCTCAAAATAATGATATTTATTTATTTTCTTGTAAATTTTATGCAGGACTGACAGAGTGATGCTAGTTTGCACACTCTTAAAATCCCTGTCGTGCATGCTGTTTTGGAGGGGAGGAACATGTCAGTGTATCCATTATCCTTAAAGGAAAGAAAATGATGAAATGTGCACTGCTTATGGAATTAATTTATGCCTTTAACCTTGCATACCCTCGAGCAGTGTGCTACGGAGTAGAGGTATTTCAGAAAGTTATTTTGGAACCTTATTGAGCTATCCCCAAAAGTGCAAGTTTTAAAGATAAAGATATCATCTTAAAAGCTATTGATATGGCTTGACTAGAAGTGTTTACATGTTCAGCTATTGATTAAAATGTTTTAATGCATTAAGGTTTTTAATGGCACACTTTTAACTGCACTAGTCCAGAGTGCTGATTTGAATGTTGCTTCATGAACTTCATGAACTTCACTGCCTCAGAGGGCTATTAAGTTTAAATAATATGTTCTAAAATGGATGTTATGGCTTGTTTGCTATATTTTACTATTTATATTTTGCCAATGTTTTTACACAATTTTGTTTAAAACAAGTATTTCAGGCCCTCGTGACATGCAATTGTTCCCACTGATGGAACATTTAACAGCATGCACTTTATTGAAAAAAAAAAAAAACAATCTGTATCAAGACTGAGAATGTCAAATAAATAAACTGTTTAATTCTATTTTAATTGGGTGGTTTATGAAAGATACAGATGAAATGATTACAGTTTCTTTACACAACATAAATTAGCAATGATTACATTATTATAGTGAGAAATACAAATAGATTAATCCAAGTAAGGAAAAATCTCAAAAGACATAAAAAAGGTTAGATTTACTTAATCATTTTATAAAAACAAGGTCCTGCTAATACAACTATACATTAACTTTACTTGATTATTAAAAAAATCTAACTTGTGCATTAAATATACTTGTGTAACTTTTACCTTAGTTTTTTTGAGTGTTATTTTAATTAAATGAAGTGGATTTTTCTGTTAATGGCAGGTGTGTTGTACTTAACATTGGAGCCATAAAATGTACTTAAAATCTACTCCTGCAAATTGTTACAAGGATTTTATCAAGTAAATCTTACAAGTTTTCCTTTTTTGGGGGGTTGGAAAGGAAATCCTGAATACAGTCCTTGTTAAATTTGGGAGGGCGGTATACAGGTGCACATAAAGTTACCCATCAATTATAAACAATTGTAACTCAAGACTGGAAAAGCTGTCAGTAGTGGAGACTCGACACTTAAAATGACTTTTAAATATAACAGCCAGCCCTCCTGACCAGAAACACACAGGGAACAGAGGAAAGAACAATCAGGAGGAAGAAGTAGATGTATTTAAAAGAGTGCGGTGAAAAAAAAAAAAAACTGCAGTATGTCGAGGCCAGGCAACAGATGATTACAATGTCGAGCAGATAAGGCATTAAATCTAATGAATAATAAATCTCATTGTTAAGACAATAGGCATTAAATCTCACCCACTCACCTTCTCTCTTATTGTAGCAATAACGAATGAACAGCTGAGAGGAAAGGTGGAGGAATACACAGGTTATCCTACAATATATAATTTAGCCTTTTTTTTCCTTCTAAAGCACGCAGATGTTTAAAAAAGTCATGCAGTCATGATGTGATCATACAGCACTGTCGCTTTAACAGTATCAAACTGTATAAGCAATAAAAACAACAAAATGCAAAAAAACACAAACAGATAGCAAGCCACAAACATCTCAAAAATCTCTATAATTCCCAGCAAATACAGACAATCAAGAAAAGTTTACAAAATTCACAAAGTGCCCAATTTGGGAACCCAAATTACAACCTGACTAAAGAAAGAAAAACTCTGCTGTCTATCTTTAGGAAATGTACATTATGGCAAAGTTACTTTAAATATGACAAAATATTGTTCTCTTACTGTGCCTTCTTGACCTACACGTCCAGAGACCAATCTACAACTAAAGAAGAGCGTGAGAGAAAGAGTATGTGGTTAACACGAGTTGCTATAAACACACCCTTTAGTTTCCTCTTTTGTTTCTCAATTAGTCCTGACATTAAAATAAAGAGCATACTCAAGAAAATATACACATTTTACTCCATATAAAATAATCTGTTGTGTACTTGTGCATTTCTTACCTCTGATGTTTTATACAAAATCAATTGTTATTATTATTATTATTATTATTATTATTATTATTGTTGTTGTTGTTGTTGTTGTAGTTGTTGTTGATGATACTTCTACTACTACTACTACTAATAATAATAATAATAATAGTAATAATAATAATAATACAGTCCAGAAAAAAGTTACTTTACGGTTATATCCAAACCCGTGTTAATGCATCAGCAGGACTGTCTCTGCACCAGAGTGAAACTGTACATGCATTGTGTAGAGGACATTTTTACACCTTGGTCCAGTGTGGGAACAAATAAACCCACAGCCTTCACAGTAGAGGAAGTGAAACAACACACCAGGAGACACAGAGTACATATTCGAAACTGTCACATTAAAAATAAATACTTAATTAATAAAATATTAATTAATAAAATATTATAATGACTAATTAAAATACTATTGAGAAAGTGAAGTTAATGTCCTGCCGTACTGAATTGTGCGTATCACTGTGTTCATAACTATACTTTGAATTTCTCACTAAATTTCTAGGTGTTTTTTTTTTCTTTACAAGCTTAAATCAGCATAATGTTAACAAGTTCAGACATTTTAGCAAATCTGTTTCATTAGTTAGAGTGAGGGAGAGAGCCAGTTATGAGGATTCGCTTGGCACCAAACCCCATTCCTCCTGTGTCCCTAGTTTGCTCTTGTGGTATGTGTTAATGCAGTGGCAATATGGAAAGACATATGCAATGGTCTTAGAGAAACAGTTGAGTTACTATCCGGAAGGGTTTATAAAATCCTTTCCAAACAATTTGGAGTTTAATGGTCTACAGTTAAAAATAGTAAGCAATATTCAGAGAAATACAAAAACAGCCCAAGTGTCATGAGCCAGCTAGACTCACCAAGCTCCTCATGGTCCTTCCTCCACTCCGGGGTTTCAGGCTCACCCAGCGTTCAATCATGGCACACCCGTGCCCTCAGCTTTGTGATCACTCCCAGGGCTCCAGTCAGTGCTGCAATGTCTCGCTCGTGTGCCACGCGGCTTCCCTTCGATATTGCTTTATGGGTTCTCACATGTTACCCATAGTAATGGGACGTACTGTGCCGATGCTTTAAAGAGTATGTCGAGAAATCGAGGAACTATTTAGTGGAGCGCGTTTCATGGCTTGTATTGTTTATGGCGACTGACGTCATGAACAACGTTTGAAGCCTCACAGATCGCAGATATCAAATTCAAATTCAAATTTTATTTGTCACATACACAAACATACACAGTACGAAATGTAGTGAAATGCATTATACGACTGCCATTGACCCTAAAAGAGAATTAAAGTTTACAAATAAGAAATAAATATAAATAAAAAGAATACGATAGAAATTAAATAGAAAATTTTAATTAAACTAGGAAAATATAGAACTAAAAATAAAAATAGAAATGTGCTAGGAAAAATAGAACTAAAAATAAAAATAGAAACATGATGTGCATAAAAATAGAAATATACTGTACATAGAAATATGATGTGCTATATAAATATAAATTTATATATATATATATAAGATATAAAGGCCAAGCTCTGTTATTTAGTTTTTTTATGTGCTCTGAATGTTATTCCTAATGTGTATTTTATTTTGTATTATAGGTCTATTATTTGCAGGATTATTTGCTCTGTTGTGTTTTTGTGTTCCCTGTCTTCTTTTATAAATATCTGTGCAAAAAAAAAAAAAATTATATAAAAAAAAAGGAGATGTGGAGTTTAACTCACACTCTTGCGGAGATTGGAATCAAGTGTGTCTTAGTGCTCAGGTGACCCAGAGTGTGCATGCTGGGAAGTGCAGTCCTCTCTGCTCACGTGTCTCATACAGCAATTCCTCTGTAAGTGATATGAAAGCTTATTGAATTTTAGTTTATTACTTTTTTTCCACATACAAGTTTGTACAAGTACTTGTATATGTTTTAGATGTGTGTAACTGTTAATCTGGGGTCCTGCAAAACTGCAATTTACCTTGGGATGAACAATGATTAATCTTTTCTCATATTACCTTATTTTATCTTATCTTACTCTCATTCACTCATCTTCTATACCACTTTATCCTGTATTCAGGGTCGCGGGGGGCCTGGAGCCTATCCGAGGAGACTTGGGGCACAAAGCGGGGTACATCCTGGACAGGGTCCAATCCATCACAGGGCATCACGCTCATACACACACACTATGAACAATTTGGGAATGCCAATTAGCCTAATCTGCATATCTTTAGACTGTGGGAGGAAGCCGGAGTACCCCGAGTTAACGCACCAAGCATGGGAAGAACATGCAAACTCCATACACACAGAGACGGGAATCGAGCCTGGCCGGGAATCGAACTCGGACCCTGGATGTGCAAGTGCTATGTTATTTTACATTTTTTGATAATACTGTGTTCTAAATCAGTTTTGGCATATTTTATGCTGATAGGGTGAAGATGTTAATCTTGAGCAGAGCAAGTAAGCAACCTTATACAATGAAAATTTGTCCGTACAAAAGTCAGCTAGTTGTTCATCTAAGCAGTCAAATTTCCTGCCTCTGCAAAAAAAAAAAAAAAAAAAACTGTTGTAGTGATGTTATTAGACTGGGTGGCTTTTCTTAAAGGGGCCAGATTTCTTTGATTTTCAGAGACTTTGATTTTTTTTTTGTCAAAAAAGTGAATTTTATTGTTAAATTATCAATGCAATTAATGTGAGTAATATCTATCATGAAAAAATAACGATGGCAAAGCAACAAAAACAATAACTGTATGCTCTGACTATATGTTACTCCCATTGAATAAGTGTATGGGACACAGTAAAATACCATTCATTCACTACAAAAATGTAAGTATATCTTGTGGCAGCAGGCCTGCAGCCTGTTCCTTGTCTTCCGTTACAGCTCCTCTGGTCAACATGTAACATTTGGATTTAATTAAACCACTAATTACTTTGCTACAGGGTCGAGAATCAAAATACGGGCTTATAAACAACACTTCCGGTATTGCGCAATCCAGGCGGGACAAGTAAAGACACGACACAATAGCTTGTAGTAAACTAAACCAAAGTGTATTAAACTAACAAACAAACAAACAAGGTGCACCAAAACCAATATATACAAATATAAACAATGTGTAAGATGTGTATGTGTGTGTGGGTGCATGTATGAAAGTCCAGAGTCAGTGTTATTGTAATGGGTGAAATGGCGCACGGGAGAGATTGGCTAGGCCTCAACGGTATAGATAACAAATCCGGGAGCTCGAGAAACGGAACGAGAGGTGAATTGTGAGTGTCCAACAAGATTAATTCAAGCAATGCAAATAATCCTTTTGGAAGCAACAAACAAACTCTCTTTCAAAAACAACAGCACTGTGGTAAATCTCTCCGTGCCAGGTCGCTTGCCGGTTTTGGTATTTATACCGGCACACGTGACCCGACGCCGCTTCCGGGTTCTCTCGCGCTGCCATCGCGCATGCTCGCGAGAGCTTAACCCTGTGACCAACAGTGTCTATGGGGACAAGTAATACGAGATAGGGCACATTTCCTTGTACAGGTGAGCAGCATTAGCTCCTTAATCATTTACCTGCTATTTAAAATGCCCCTTTATGTGGCCGCACTACAAACACTAAGCATGGCCAGCACTGCACAATACAAGAGGGGAAGAGTGCCTAAACTCTGCACAGCCAGCTCTGAATTATCACTCATCTTTCTGGTGTTTCAGTCCTTTTACAAAAGTAGATGCAAAAGCCAGTCCGGTGACTGCTATGCTAGGGTGAAAACTAAACAAAGACCATTTATACCCTTGACCCATCACCCAATCTCACCCGCCACCATGTATAAAGTACACGCACGTTTCAGATGCTTTGTATGGACCTAACGTTGTTATAAAGCTTCATTATTGTTAATATTTTAATTAATTTATTACGAAGCTCGCGTTCACAAGGTATTCACTCTGCTTACTTGTATGGTCTTTCATTTACGGTTAATGATTAACACATAGCAATATCCTTACATAAAAGTACAAACACGTGTCTAAAAACATATTTTAACGTGTCGCGTTGACCAGCATACCCAGTAAAGAAGTCGTCTGTTTACTTTCATGTGAGCCAGTTTGTTATTTATCTTTGTATTTTGTAGGATTGGGTACTGCTGAACAACAATTAGGAAAGGTTTTAAATTATCCAGTCAAATAAAAAACTTAATTTGCACCTTTTAATTATTGCTTTGGAGGGTCAGTTTTGTAATTATTGCTTTCTTCTTTCCTACGCTCTACCTCACCATTCTTGTTGACAAGCAACTGAATGTGGAAATGCAAAAATCGTGGTGTCTCCAAAGCCAAGCATTTTGAGCTTCTCAAGCATTTTAAGCTTGATCATAGGAATTTGGGCCATCGTCATCCTTATCCTAGTCTTTATTTAGACTGTCCTTGTTCATTTAATACTTGGAGTTTTCTGAACAGCCATGTGTTAAGGAGGAATTTTCAACATTCCCCTCAAAACGATGTATTGACAACTTATAAATGGTTGCTTTGTGAATACAAGCATACTGTACATCATCATTTAAAGACTCTTTCCATCACATTGGATAGCACCTAAAAAATAATGTTTATGAAAAACTGTTCATTGTGTTTTTAATGGTTGCTTTTACAAAACCAATATTTATAGATCATTTAGATACAAAAATCATTGTCTGAAGAGGACTTTAAACCTGGCATTGCTGTGAGTAAAAGACCAGTCTCTATTTTTTGTGTAAAGGATGAAATTGAATCAGATGAAGATCAGTCTCACTTGATATACGTACATCCTCTGGTGTAATAACAGAAAGTACTGAAGACTTGTCCAAAGCTATAGAGCACAAATTAGCCTCAGTCCTATTACAGTTAGAAAACGTTTTTCTTGTACCTGGTGGCCATTTATGACCTTTTGCATGGTTGCAGTATTTTATTAGTCCCGTTTCTGTTCCAGTTGTTGCTGTCAAACTATTTACCAGGTACTGCGGAACATAATTTGCAGGTTGACAAAGTTATTGTAGATGAGTTAGCCACCTTTCTTTGCCAGTCACATCCAATTCAAACAACAATCAGAGAGCAAGGTCCACCTTTAATTACAGTATGCAACTCCCTTGGCACGTCTAAGAAAAAACTAAATTGAATATTGTGTATTGAATATTAAGCAATTTACATGAAGGATGTCAGTCATCCCTGTCTGCTATAAATTTAGCTGCTTTAATTAAAAGCATTTAATTAATGAAAAAGGACTTTGGGCTGACATTCTTGGTGCTCACAGTACTGCCGGATTTGTGAAAAATTTCTCTGGAAAATATGCCTGCAGATTTTGTACAGCAGAGAATGAAGCATACCAGACTCAAAAAGTTGGATCTGACACATTGTGCATCAGAACTGAAGAACTACATTTCGCTCATCTTCAGTTTATGAAAGACAATGACTTGCCCCTCATTTTGGCATGAAAGGGGGTTGTGTGTTTTCCGAAAAAATATCACACTCCAATGTTTGCACAGGATTTCCAGCTGATGTTGTGCATAATCTCTTCGAGGGTCTTGTCCCTTTTGAGATAGCTTTGTCCTAGACTGTCTTTTTATTTAAAAAGTATTTTACCTTGGAACACCTGAATAAAGCAATTCAGAACTTTCCATTCAAATGTAGTGACAAGACAAATTGTCCACACACTGTTCCTCTCACATTTTCTGCAAAAAGAACACTAGGGGGTAATGCCCATGAAAATTGGAGCCTGTTGAGGTTTTTTCCTTTTTTGATTGGAGACAGAGTCCCTGCCAATAAACCTGTGTGGCAACTTCGAAATGATTTTAAAGATATTGTAGCTCTTGTTGTCGATCCTTCACATGCCACAGCTTCTATAGCATATCTGGCCTTCAAGCTAAACATAAAATCAGATTCCAAGAGGTTTTTCCTGAGACTAAACTTTTGCCCAAACACCACTACTTGGAGCATTATCCTGAGCTAATTAAAAAAATTTGGTCATTTGGTTCCTCTATTTTCTTATGACACTGAACTTCGATTAGAGAGAGGAAATGTTCTTTTTAAGGCTAATGGAACAAGGCTGTCTGTCAAAGATAAAGTCTGATATTCTGGTTTGTGATTCTGGTTTGTGATGGGAAACCAATGCACACAGTTGAAGGGTCTTGGATGCCCCGATTATTTGGTAAAGTATCTGAAACCAAAGCATCAGACCAGGTTTTTCCAGCAAAAAATGTTAAACAACCTAAATGAGGTGAGGCCAATCATATCCCATCCCATCCTGCTGGAGAGACATCAGCAAACCTTGAAGTTAAGCACCTGGCAGTTTTAAAGGAAGTAAAGACAAGTAACAAAGCATTGACAATCAGAGAAAAAAATTACAAAGACGTTTTCCTTACGCAGACAAGACATTGTGGAAAACCAACCTATTCAAGAACTGCAAGGAAGTTGGCCAGTCCTGTTTCAACAAGAGGAGGTAAAATAATTTATTTTGTTTAAAAAAATAATAATTTAAGTGACTAATCCTGTATATAACATAGTTTTTACCATGGGATTTTAGTATGTAGTGTTTTTGAAAATGTTTTTGATGCCCGAATTATACGTTTTGCTGTTTAATGTTTTGTTTGTATATGTATTTTTACAGTTAGTTCTCAAAATGAATTCATTTCTTTCAGAAGTTTATTTTCTGTTTTTCTTCCCGACAGATTAATGCGGAATTTTTGCCCATCACGACCTTACAATCGAGATTTATGGCTTCTTTGGACGGACAGAGCTCTCAGCTTCTTCAGGTTATTAATAGCAAAGGTGGAGTCCTCCATGAAAAAAACTAAAGACACTATTAAAGTTATGGATCAGGTATTGGTTGCATGCAAACAAAATTGCTTGTTGCAATCAATTTGGTAGTGTTTTGGTCCAATAAAAGCAATACATCTTGAACATTTTGTAGAATCTGGACATAGTGAGAGAGTGCCTGCTGAAGTGCCTGATCATGTATCTTGGTGAAGATGCAAGCTGTCTGATCAAAGAATACCAGGTAATGTAGGCAAAGCAAACTACTGAAACTTTCTCTAACCAAGTTTGCCTTTAAAGTTACATATATTTCACTACCAAATTGAATTTCCCCATGTTTTACATGCCCTCAAGTCATCCTAACTGAATATGGTTATATTCTTGAAGAACAGTACAGGCAAAGTTATAATCCTACTTAACATTTTTGTCACAAACCTGCACAATCTACCCAGCACATCCAGGTCATAGCTCCACCCAAGGTTTTCCGTGCGTCCCTGGCTGATTACCTGAGTACACCTGTACCTAATTTGGCAATAGATTGGTGGCTTTAAATAGACGCCGAAGATCTTACTCCTCGCCGATGTATCTTACTTGCGTGCCTTTTGTCCCGTTTCATTAGTGTTTTCTCCTATTGCTCTATTTCTGTGTTCGACCTCGCCCGTTTTCAGGATTCCGTCTCGTGCCTAACCCTTTGGATTATCCGCTTGTGTTTTTCCTTACGTGCATGACCTCGCAAGCTCTCTGGACTTCGGATAAAGTACTTACGATTTGGATTTGTTCGCCCTCGCTCCTGGACCCCGGTATACCGAGCCCTGCCTGGTAAAGACGACTCTTCTCATCCTTCGTTTCTCCTTCTTCACACTTTCACCCTACAATACAGACACTTCCGTGTTCGCGGATCACAGGAGAGCGCAACTACTTCCATTTTCACAGAGAAGAATTAAATCACCGCTTTCTGCCTTCCATCCTTGGTGCGCTAAACGTTTTAAAATAAAGAAACACTCGCTAAGACCCGAGAGGATTCCCGCATTCTACTTCCGGGATTGTGGAGATTCCCTCACATCATAGCCCCGCCTCCTCTCTCATCACTAGAGGCTTTTCCATTCCTTCAGTCACCAAGCACACACACACACACACGCGCATCACTGCTCGGACTGCACCAACACACTAAACATCCCTGGATTTCAATAAAACCTCTTAGAAGAAACTGTCTGCTTTTGGGTTTACTCTTATCCAGCCCCGACCGTGACAGTATACATCGGCCATGACAAACCCAGCAGACTTGGATCAGTTACGACAGGTGCTTTCACAACAGGGGGCACTACTGGGTTCTCACCAACAAAGTATCCAGCAGGTTACCCAGATTCTCTCATCTATCACCTCGCAACTTCAGCAGCTACTAGCCAGTCCTCCTTCAGCCCCAGTACACACTCCACATCATGAACCTCGGCTACCTAACCCACAGCCTTACAGCGGTGAACCGGGAACCTGCCGTTCCTTCCTGTCCCAATGTTCTCTGCTGTTGGAGCTTCAAGCATCCTCCTTCCCCACTGAGCGCTCAAAGGTGGTTTTTGTGATCACGCTCCTCACTGACCGGGCCCGTGAATGGGGAACCGCAGTTTGGGACGCAAATGACCCATGCTGCCCTTCTTTTAAATCATTCACCGATGAGATGAGGAGGGTATTCGACCGCTCCCACTCGGGCAGAGAGGCAGCCAGACATCTACTGGAGCTTCGTCAAGGTTCTCATTCTGCATGATTACGCAATTGACTTCCATACGCTGGCTGCGTCCGCAAACTGGGACACCCAAGCCCTTTATGACGCTTTCCTCCATGGTCTCTCGGAGGATGTTAAGGGCCACTTAATCAGCCAGGAACTCCCCAGCGATCTAAATGGCCTCATGGATTTAGCTGGACGTATGGACGCTCGACTGACACAGAGGCGTCATGCTCCAACCACCTTTGCACCCAGGTATTCTGCCCCATCCAGGCAGCCTCCCAGTTCTGCTTCTTTGCCAAGCCCCAGACCAGCCCCAGAACCCATGCAGGTGGGGCGTGCCCGGATCTCTCCTGAGGAACGTCAACGGAGGCTCCAATCAGGTGCCTGTCTCTACTGTGTCTCTACACCATTCTGGAATGGAGTCCTCTGTGCTTGTTTTCCTGTCTTAAGTCAGCTCACTGTTCACCAACCTCGCCCTCTGACAATGAAGAGTTCCCCGACCTCTCAGCTGTGCCTCCTGCCTATTCTGACCTCAAGCAGGTCTTCAGCAAATCGCGGGCCCTCTCTCTGCCACCTCACAGGCCTTATGACTGCGCTATTGACCTCCTCCCGGGTTCAACACCTCCCAGGGGGAGACTTTATTCGCTGTCGTCACAGGAGAGAGAGGCTATGGATAAGTATATCTCAGATTCCCTGGCTGCCGGCATTATCCGTCCTTCTTCGTCCCCTGCCGGAGCTGGATTCTTCTTTGTGGCTAAGAAAGATAAGACGCTACGGCCGTGCTTTGATTACAGAGGCTTAAATGAGATAACAGTCAAGAATCGTTACCCTCTTCCCCTCATGTCGACTGCCTTCGATCTTCTCCAGGGAGCCAATGTTTTTACTAAACTCGGCCTTCGTAACGCCTACCATCTAGTCAGGATCAAAAACGGAGATGAGTAAAAGACTGCTTTTAACACCCCATCGGGACACTATGAATACCTCGTGGTGCCGTTCGGTCTTGCCAACGCACCGGCCGTGTTTCAGTCTTTGGTCAACGACGTTCTCAGGGACTTCTTGAACACATTCGTATTTGTCTATCTGGACGACATCCTGATTTTCTCTCACTCCCTGGAGGAACACAGAGTGCACGTTCGTCAAGTCCTACAGAGGCTTCTAGAGAACCAACTGTTTGTAAAGGCAGAGAAGTGCGAGTTTCATTGCCGGACAGTCTCCTTTCTTGGCTTCATTATCGCTCCGTCAAAGGTCCAGATGGACCCAGCTAAGGTGAAACCAGTGACCGACTGGCCTAGACCAGTCACTCGAAAGGATCTCCAGCGCTTTCTCCGGTTTTTCCGAAATTACAGCTCAGTGGCAGCCCCGCTCATCGCCCTCACGTCCACCAAGAACCCTTTTCAGTGGTCCAATCAAGCAGAGGATTCATTTACCAAACTTAAGAATCGCTTTACCTTAGCACCCATCCTTACCCAACCGGATCCTACTCTTCAGTTCATAATGGAAGTAGACGCGTCAGACTCCGGGGTTGGGGCGGTGCTCTCTCAGAGGTCGCCTACCGACGGCAAACTACACCCCTGCTGCTATTTCTCTCGCCGCCTATCGACCTCAGAGAGAAACTATGGAATCGGCGACCGAGAGCTACTTGCAATTAAACTGGCACTGGAGGAATGGAGTCACTGGCTCGAGGGAACCGAGGTTTCATTTCTCAGACCACTCCCAGTTCCCCACAGACCCTGGTCCCACATTGCCCTGGACTTCGTCACAGGGCTCCCTGATTCAGAGGGTAACACCTGTATCTTAACCATTGTCGACCGTTTCTCCAAGGCCGCTCAGCCAAAGAGACGGCCGAATTGCTCATTCTGCATGTCTTCCGCATCCATGGTATCCCTGTGGACATCATCTCTGACCGTGGACCCCAGTTCTCTGCCCTCTGGACGGCATTCTGCAAACTGGTTTGAGCTACTCCTAGCCTATCTTCTGGTTATCACCCTCAGACCAATGGGCAGACTGAGAGAGCCAATCAGGATCTGGCGACAGCAATTCGGTGCATGACCTCCAAGGACCCACACTCCTGGAGCCGAATACTACCGTGGGTAGAGTACGCACACAATTCCCTACCTACGGCATCTACAGGCCTCTCCCCATTCCAATGTTGTCTGGGCTAACAGCCTCTCTTATTTCCATCCCAAAAGGAGGAGGTTGTCATGATGCCGGCATGTGTGTGGACGTGGCATAATTGCAGGAGGCGAGCTGACGGTTCAAATAAAGGGTTTTTATTTAAGCTTTAAATACAAATAAAGGTATAGCTCTGTCTGTAGAGCAGGTAAAAACTTTAATGTACAGCTTATCAAAACCATACCGACATATACCATAAATACAACAACTAAAGCTAGACGCCTGACTGAAGTTCAGTCAGGCTATTTATAGTCATCAACTTAATTACTCTTCTTCGGTTCAGGTGAATGCTTACGTCACCAGACCGAGGTGCAGTCTGGGACTCGAAGTCCAACCTAAACAAAACTACAAACAGAAAAGAACACAAACCAGACGCTTTGGCGCCCTCTAGGGGTTAACCCTTACAGTACCCCCCCCTTAAAAACGCTCCTCTGGAGCGACACCGGAGGTCCAGGGCTCCCACCCCAGCGGTCCCAGTCTGGACCTCTTACCCTGAGGCGGTCGATACCCTCCCGCGAGCAGGACCGCATAACCCGATCTCCCATGTCCAGCTGTAGCTGAACCGGCTCTGGGCCGACCCCCCTAAAGTCCAGCGGCTGAGGAGCTGAAGCGACGTCCGCTGCTCTCGGCTGGCTGAGGAGCTGAAGCAACGTCCGCTGCTCTCGGCGGCTGAGGAGCTGAAGCAACGTCCGCTGCTCTCGGCCGCTGAGGAGCTGAAGCGACGTCCCCTGCGCTCAGCGGCTGAGGAGCTGAAGTGACGGTTGCTGCGCTCAGCGGCTGAGGAGCTGAAGCGACATCCGCTGCACTCGGCGGCTGAGGAGCTGAAGCGACGTCCGCTGAGCTGGGTGGCGGCGAAGCTGGAGCGGCGTCCGCTGAGCTGGGCGGCTGAGGAACTGGCGCGATGTCCCCAAAGCCGGGAGGTGGAGGAAGAAGCGTGACGTCCCCGAGGCCAGGCTGAGGAGCTGGCATGATGTCCTCGAAGCCGGAAGGCGGCGGAAGAAGCATGCCGTCCTTGAAGCCGGGTGGAGGAGCCGGCACGAAGTCCGTGCAGCTTGGAGGCGGGAGATCTGAAGCAACGCTTGCGGTGCCGCTTGGAGGCGACAGATCTGACGCGATGTCCATGCAGCTTGGATGTTGCAGAGCTGAAGCGCCCCACATGGAGCTCGGCGGCGGCGGAGCTGGAGCGACTTCCGCGAAGCCTGGAGGTGGAGAAAGGACGATGCTCTCCAGGCTGCTCGTTGTCTCCCCACTTTCACGCCGCGGTGGAGGAGGTGGAGGAAACGCGTCGTCGTCGCTGTTCATCAGCGCAGCGTCATGATTCACCCTCCCCATTCACCTCTGCCCAGAACTTGTGCATCTCCCGGGTCCCGTCCTCCTTCTTTCCTCGCTCCTCCTCGGGCTCTTGTTCCCGTTCGCCTCCGACGTATTCGACCTTCCTGGCCCGTACTTCATCGTCGGAGCGTGGGAACCTGTTTCCCTCAGCTGCCTCACCTCTGAAAGGCGTCCGCCGGATGGCGAGCCTGCAGCCTTCCCAGCTCAGCCGCGCCTCTATCTCTCGCTGCTCCTCATTGTCTTCCAGCCAGTCCGCCGGTTCGGCGAGCCGGCAGCCCTCCCAGCTCTGCAACAGCTCTCTCTCTCTTTGCTCCTCGCTGTCCTTTATCCATTCCGCCAGCTCGGGCGATATGGTGATTGCTCCCCCCCAATAAAAATCTAGGGGAGAGACCTCCGCTATGCCACTTTTACGGTCTAGCTTTCTGTCATGATGCCGGCGTGTGTGTGGACGTGGCATAATTGCAGGAGGCGAGCTTTTATTAAAAAAAAAAAAAAAGGGGGGTTTATTTAAGCTTTAAATACAAAAAAAGGTATGGCTCTGTCTGTAGAGCACGTAGAAACTTTAATGTACAGCTTATCAAAACCATACCGACATAAACCATAAATACAACGACTAAAGCTAGACGCCTGACTGAATTCAGTCAGGCTATTTATAGTCATCAACTTAATTACTCTTCCTCGGTTTAGGTGAATTTTACATGGTTGCGGGGGACTTCAATCACGTGAAACTGACGGACACTCTTCCCAAATTCCACCAGCATGTGGAAATTCCAACACGGGGAGAAAATATTCTGGACTGTGTGTATACAAACATCCGCGGTGCATACAGAGCTCTCCCCCGCCCCCATCTTTGCGCTTCCGATCACATAGCCGTACTGCTGGTGCCAGCCTATCGCCCCCTGCTGAGGAGGACAATACACACAAAGAAAACAATCACTGTATGGCCCAGTGATGCAGACATTGTTCTCCAGGACTGCTTTCAGTGCACTGACTGGCAGATCTTTGACACTAGAACTACCAGGTTTTTCTGACCCCTCCAGCCCTACCAGAGGTAGGCCAAATGGCCCCTTGGTTTTAAACTAACAACTTAATCACTGACAATTGACTCCCATTCATTTGTAAATGGGTGGCCGATTGGAATGTGTCACTCCTCTTCCCCCCACAAATGGAAGGGCAGCGTAAGAAAAGTTTGAAGGATGCTGGGAAACCATATTTAAATCGAAGAGGAGAACAAAAACCAGGGAAAAATCCACCCAAAGAGTTGAGTGGAAGAAGCGTATGTGTGATGTGATCTCTCTCTCTCTGAACACGCTGAGGAGCACTAAACGCCACAAAAACAGTTAACCTATCAAAATAAACCACATAAAATATATAATAATTTAAATGTACATAATTTAGGTCAAAGACATATACAGTATATATATATATATATATATATATATATATATATATATATATATATATATATATTTAAATATCAGGATTACATCATGATTCTTTCTCATTGATTTTACTATTTTGCAAGTTGTCTGAGACGTACACACAAACTAATTAGACTTTTTTTTATATAAACAATATTTGTGAACACAATTATACAATAAACAAAGAAATGTACAAAACTGTTCATATAACGATTTCATGCCAGAAAGTAAAATTTACCACCTTTGTGTAATTTGCATTTTCATTAAAATATGAGTAAATATTTCCAGAATAAAAACATTAAAAATCAAGGATATTATAATTATTGTAATAATTTAAGGTACACCATATTTATTAATGTCTTCAGTTTTTTAAACTTTTAAAAAGGTCAGCAGGCTGTTATGTGTGTGTGTGCGCGTAATTTGATACAATGCCCCTTCACACACACCCTCCTACCCTCCGCCTCTCACCTTCACACACACACACACACACACACACACTCTCTCTCTCTCTCTCTCTCTCTGCTCTACACAGAAACACTGCTCTGTCGTGATTCTTTTCAAAGGTAAAGTGCAGGTTAATTTATTTTTTATTTTTACTTTACAGCAGTAATTAATTAGCATGCACTCACTTGAGACTTGTTAGAGAGGTTCCTTGCTAATTTGTCCGATTAAACAGTCTTTCCTTTAATGTGTCTGTGTGGGAAACTCAAATAAGAGAGGGGGAGGGGTTACTGTGTAAGACGAGAAGAGGGGGGTCTGATTCCTCCTCTCCTCCTATTTTAGCTTCACACACAAACACACATTAATTTATTTTTTTTTTCGCTGTGGAACGAGTATTTTGAGATTCCATTATTTCTTATGGGGACATTTGCTTTGATTTGCGTTAAGTTTTTGAAATACAAGCCTTCTTATGGATTAAACTGCACTCGTAATAATAATAATAATAATAATAATAATAATAATTATAATAATAATTAACAAGATTAACAAGATAACAGATCAACAGTAAAACTGTTTTTATTTAACACTGTGTGTGGCTCTTATTAAATATAAAACTTATTTTATATGATTATTTTTATGCAGATATAACTCTAATAAATATTTTATATTGTGATAATACTGGAACACCTTAGCGTTATTATGTCAGTAATCTGTATCTTTCTCTTTACATGGTCAAGAAAAGGTTCTGTTAAATTTGCAGTAATTATTTCTATTTTAATGGTAATTTCCTCAGTTGTTCATTCTGTGTGTGCTCTGGGAATAGACTTGCTCTCTGCAAGCAGCCCTGGCTCTATAAATGGGACATTAATTCTGCTGTATTACACTAACTGAAACATACTGTTCCAACCAATCAGCAGGTCTGACACCTTACTACTGCAACCAGCATCAACGATTTTCAGTAAGTATCAGGATCAGACTACATGGGTCGGCCCTGACTCCATATGCCTTGGCTGCCCATGAACTTTTTATAATTTTTTTTTTCCTTCGACCACTTTAGGTAGGCTTTGACTCAGTTGACTAGACGTCACAATTTGGCCCATTTCTTACATTTGCACATTTTTCTCTTCTTCCAACACATCAATTTTAGGAAAAAAAATGTTTTTCTGCATAATATAACCCAGCCACTTAAAGGTGTCATTGTAATGAGATATTATAACTGTAGCTACTGTGACAAAGACCACACTGTGATGTCTAGATGACTGTAGGCAACTCTAAAACTGTAGCTCCTGTGGGATTTCCCTGGTGGTCAGGGAATACCAAAAGTGCTCCTAGGAAGGAACACTGGTCAACTAATAACAGGGTCATAAGCGGCCGAGGCTCACTGATGCACAAGAGGAGTGAAGGCTGACCCATGTAGTCTGGTCAAATAGCAGAGCTACTGTAACTCAAACTACTGAAAAGGTTAATGCTGATTCCAATAGAAAGGTGTGAGAACACACAGAGCATCTCAGTGCATCACAGCATGTAACCTGCTAACACAATAAGCATTTTTTATCTTACATAGAATAAAGTCAGTTTATTGTTAAAGTCAATTCCTTTTATTTGCTTTTCTTTTTAAACTTACACCCGGAGTTTTCTGTAATTCCTGTGAATACAAAATCTATTTAGTTATTCGCTACATAAGAAAAAGGTAAATAAATCTCACATCTGACTCTGAGTGTGTGATCAGGAGAGGGGAGATGTTCATATCCTCTTACAGCACAGCTATAACTGCCTGCATCCTCACTGCTGACATTCTGCAGGTGGACTTTATTGCTCTTGATGGTGTTTGTGGTTAAATCACGGCTGTTTTTGTACCAGATGAATGTTGGATCAGTCAGACTGCAGGTGGTTTTACAGGTCAGAACGGCTGATTGTCCCTCTGTCACTTCTGCAGGAGCGATCACCTGAAGATCTTAAACACAGAGAGACACATTACATCAGGAAAACTGTACTTTATTGAGGCCAATAATGTGTTTTTGGATTTATTGATGTTCCTTTCAATGTTTTTTTCCAGTGTTCACAAACATCTCGTATTTGAAAGCTAGCCATATTTTACCCTGAGCACCTATTGTTCAGTTTATTTTTCTTAGAACACGTTAGAGAGATAAAAATACTCTTCCTGATCCTCCTGTGTCTAAAGAGAGATTATGGCCTGAGTAATACAGTAGTTGATCAATTGGAATGGGTATTACCGTCGCGCTCACCGCCGCGTAAAAACGTCAGCGGCCAAAATAAGTCAGTTGCATTTCAAAGTCATTCGTGGCGCCAGGTGGCGCAAAGTGACATTTTCGCTCGTTGCCGTAAATACAACAGTGACCGTTATACAGCGTATCTCTGTATCTGTTTATTGTTATTTAAGTTCTGAATTATTTCAGGTACTTTAAACACATTGTTGGGTTGCTCATGTTGGCTCATATGGGATGTAGTTTACAAATGAACACCTGGTTGGGTTATTTTGACCCAACAACTGGTTTATTCATTATTCTTTCCTTTCTCCAAATATCAGCCTGCAAAATGTTTGAAATATTACTGTGTATTGTGTTACAGGTGTAGTTTTAAGAGTTGTTTAGGCAGGAATGCGTGTGTATACAGCTTAAAACCTCCATCAGTTATTAAAGATAGCGGCTATTTAGAAAACATGCCCAGTGATTTCTGAGCTTCAGGAAATCTCCCGGCGCTCTGCGCATAACACCGGGCCAACTCATGTCGGAAAGAATTTATAAACGGTTTCTAAACGTGGGCTATTGTTTTTTTACTTATAATATTTGTTAATTTAATTTAAATGAGGTTTGGGCTCAGGACTTCGACTCGGCATCGTGATTCTCCTCTTTAATTTACTCCATAGTTTTAATCAGCGCTCAGCCGCATGCATGGAGTTTTCCAGAGCGCACCGGCAGAAGTGGACTAATGATTATGAACGCGTCGGGAAAACAGCAAGCAGACTAACTCTGACCATTTAAAAAAACGTTTGCGTTCATTTTCTGACGCGCTCAAGTTCACCAAAAACAATACAGAACAGTGCAGCTTACAACACTAACAAAATCACAACACTTACAAAATCACAACGTTTTTTCGTTATTGTGAGTGCGCTTAAATAAAAGTTGATTCTTATAAAGGCATGTAGTCTTATATAGTTTTATTATATAGTTTTTGCACATTAATCTGACACAGTTTTTTCAGCCTGTCATGGCGTGCGCCCAAATCAATATCGCTCCTCGCTCACTAGTTAGGCGGCCTCCCCTTCAGACATGCGAAGCAGCGGGACCGCAGAATTACACACGACTGGTGAGCTATCGTTGCTATCGTTGCCCGGGCTTGCACCCCGCGCTATAAAATACTCAGGGTTTGTTGGGCTACAGTGGATTTTACTACGCGCTGTGTATGCATAAATAATGTTTATGCAGTATAAGAATTCAAGATGGCGCCGGTGAGGTCGGCTGCCGTCACGACTGCTCCGACCACCTTTTCTTTGTTTTTGTTCTTTAAGTTAGTTTACAGCGTTTTAAAACCGGCAAAATTACCACCATGGGGTACATTAGTTATGATAGAGACACTCTTGTTTCTATTGGTATACAATGTACTCACAATTCGACGTTTTTAACTCCGGATCCGAGCTGGCCGAGTGAGATCCTGAGGGACAACAAAGGACGCGACGCGAAGCGGCGGCCCAGAGGGAAACGAGCCGGCGTCAGGAACAGGCTGAGAGCCCGTGCACACCGCACACCTCTGCCTAGCATCCTGCTCGCCAACGTCCAGTCACTGGAAAACAAGCTCGATGACCTCAGGGCCAGGATAAAGTTCCAGAGAGACATTCGGGACTGCAATCTCCTCTGCTTCACCGAGACATGGCTGAACCCAGCGGTGCCGGACCACGCCATCCAGCCGGCCGAGTTCTTCTCGGTTCACCGCATGGACAGGACGCGGGACTCGGGGAAGTCAAGGGGAGGCGGCGTGTGTTTAATGGTGAACAGCAGCTGGTGCAACAGCGCGAGCGTTGTTCCTCTCACACGCTCCTGCACACCAAACCTGGAACTACTGTCCATCATGTGTCGTCCTTTTTACCTTCCTCGGGAGTTTACATCGGTCATAATCAGCGCCGTTTATATTCCACCACAAGCGGACACGGACACTGCCTTATGCGAGCTGCATGAGGCACTCACACAGCAACAAACACAACACCGGGACGCTGCGCTTATTGTGGCGGGGGACTTTAATAGTGCCAACCTCAAACGTGCAGCGCCAAACTTTTATCAGCACATCACTTGCCCCACCAGGGGCGAAAGGACACTGGACCACTGCTATACAACGGTCAAGGACGGCTACAAGGCACAATCTTGTCCACCGTTTGGTAAATCCGACCACGCCGCCATCTTCCTCATGCCAAAATACAAACAAAGGCTGAAACAGGAAGTTCCGGTTCAGAGGGAGGTCGCGCGCTGGACGGACCAATCGGTGGCCGCGTTACAGGACGCACTCGATGACGCAGACTGGGACATGTTCAGAAACAGCTCCGATGGTGACGTCAGCGTGTTTACGGAAGCGGTTGTGGGATTCATCGGGAAATTAGCGGACGATACCGTAGAAAAAAAGACTATTAAAACGTTTCCCAACCAGAAGCCGTGGGTGGATAAAACCATCCGCGATGCTCTGAGATCTCGCACCGCTGCCTACAACACGGGACTCGCGTCGGGGGACATGGAACCATACAAGGCTGCGTCATACAGCGTCCGGAAGGCGGTGAAAGAGGCGAAGCAGCGCTACGGGAGAAAACTAGAGTCACAACTCCAACAGAGTGACTCTAGGAGCCTGTGGCAGGGATTGAGAACAATAACGGATTATAAAGCACCAACATCCGGTATGATAAACGCAGACGTGTCTCTGGCAGATGAGCTGAACACTTTCTATGCTCGCTTCGAGGCTGCAGCTAAGGACGCTAGCGATGCTAATGCTAGCGGCGCTAACGGCTGCAGACAGGAAGTCACTGCCAGCACCGGAAGCGCGTTCATCATCACCGAGCATGACGTGAGGAGAGCCTTCAAGAGAGTGAACACCAGGAAAGCAGCAGGACCAGACGGCATCTCAGGCCGTCTCCTCAGAGCCTGCGCAGACCAGCTAGCACCTGTGTTCACTGAGATATTCAACATCTCTTTATCTCAGTCGGTGATCCCCACATGCTTCAAAGAGTCCATCATTGTTCCTGTCCCAAAGAAACCTCATCCTGCTTCACTCAATGACTATCGCCCTGTAGCCCTCACTTCAGTAGTGATGAAGTGCTTTGAACGCCTGGTCAGAGACTTCATCATCTCTTCACTACCAGACACACTCGACCCACTACAGTTTGCTTATCGTCCAAACCGTTCCACGGACGATGCAATCTCTCTTCTCCTCCATACATCTCTCACTCACCTGGACACTCGGAGGGGGAATTATGTGAAAATGCTCTTCATCGACTACAGTTCTGCATTTAATACCATAATTCCCTCCACACTTACCACCAAGCTGGAGCACCTGGGACTCAGCTCATCTATGTGTCAGTGGATCTCCAACTTCCTAACTGGCAGACCACAGGCAGTAAGGATGGGCGGACATGTCTCAGCCCCTCTCACTCTCAGCACTGGAGCCCCCCAGGGTTGTGTTCTGAGCCCCCTGCTGTACTCTCTGTACACCCACGACTGCGTGGCCACTACCAGCTCCACCACCATCATCAAGTTTGCTGACGACACTGTTGTGGTGGGCCTGATCACGAACAATGATGAGACGGCCTACCTGGAGGAGGTTGGAAATCTGGAAAACTGGTGCCAAAGGAACAATCTCCTCCTGAACGTCAGTAAGACAAAGGAGCTGATAGTGGACTTTAGTACAAAGCAGGTGAGGAACTACCAGACCCCCGTCATCAACAGGAGCCCAGTGGAGAGAGTGGACAGCTTCAGATACCTCGGTGTTCACATCACGCAGGACCTGGCATGGTCCTGTCACATCAACACCGTGGTAAAAAAGGCCCGGCAGCGTCTCTACCACCTCAGACGCTTGAGAGACTTTAGACTGCCCTCCAAGGTGCTCAGGAATTTCTACTCCTGCACCATCGAGAGCATCCTGACGGGAAATATCACGACCTGGTTCGGGAACAGCACCATGCAGGACAGACGAGCTCTACAGAGGGTGGTGCGATCAGCTGAGCGCATCATCCGCATCGAGCTCCCTGACCTGCACTCGATCTACAACAAGCGGTGCTTGACCAAGGCCAGGAAGATCGTGAAGGACCTCAGCCACCCCAATAACGGACTGTTTACTCTGTTGCGGTCTGGGAAGCGATTCCGCTCCTTGAAGGCCAACACAGAGAGACTGAGGAGGAGCTTCTTCCCGCAGGCGATAAGGTCTCTCAACCACAACCACACCACTATGCAGAACTACACAATATTTTCATAATTGGTCAAATCCATCAATCTTCTTACATCCATGAACACTATGGACAATTACACGCTCACCTTCCTTCATATATACACTACATGTCGTACGTTACATCCTGGACCATTGCACAAAGACACTTTAATAACTTTGCACACCTACCTTCACAACTACACTACATTTTACAGTTTTACGTTTACATCCTGGACCAGTGCACAAAGACACTTTAATAACCTCTGCACTAAGACACTTTGTTCCATGCATATTTGCACACACCGTAAAGTATATTTCAATTTGCACAGTATATTTCTATTTTGTACATCCTATTTCTATTTTTATTTTTAGTTCTATTTTTTCATAGCACATTTCTATTTTTATTTTTAGTTCTATTTTTCCTAGTTTAATTTAATTTTGTAATTTAATTTCTATCGTATTTCTTTTATTCATATTTATTTCTTATTTGTAAAATTTAACTCTCTTTTAGGGTCAATGGCAGTCGTATAATACATTTCACTACATTTCGTACTGTGTATGTTTGTGTATGTGACAAATAAAATTTGAATTTGAATTTGAATTCCTATTAATCCTGGGTTTTTCTTTTAGTGTCACTATAGTGCTTTACAATGCCAGACAACATTCAAATACAAATTATTCACCCTCCCCAGGTGTGAATCGGCTGTTCTCACCTATACATTCAGAGGAACTGAAATTTGAGATTTTCCTTATGATAGCATAAATTGCATTGTTTTTAATCAGTCTATACACAATAATATTCTTTGGTATTTTTTTTTTTTTTTTTTTTTTTTAAACGGGTATGGGGGCTATCTTGGTTCATTAATCTCCGTGCCTGGTTTAGGTTTAGTATTCAGTGCGCATCTGTTATATTACAACTATCATAACACTCAAATACCTTTTATTGGGGGTTAAGTGACTGATGTGCCTAACATTTTTCAGCTGAGCCTTTGTTTCACTGAAAACGACCGCGACACCCTCTCTCTCTCTCACACACACACACACACACACAGAGCCGACCAAATCATTAGCACGTCCCTCCCCCAAACAGCACAGACATTTACTTACACCTGAACTGAGTTGTTTGAGTAACATGGGTCGAACCCGTTACAAATCATAACAGTCTACTGCATTTCATTCTTATAATAACGCAAAAACACAAGCGGGGCTGAAAGACCGACATCTGCTGACGCAGTAGAACGCCCTAACACTGTTTTAATTTTATGGTTATTTATTTCAGTTAATAAATCTACTATAAATTTAAAGAACACAAGAAATAAGATGACACAAATCCATACACGCTTTTTTTCTAATTACAAGTGATAAAATCAAAAGGCTCACTGTGTTAACATTTATTGTGCTTAAATTTGATCCTAATAAGATTTGATTTAATTTGAATTTTAAAACAGTGGCAGCTGGAACACCTAAAACAGATGCAGGATTATTTTTTTATAATCTAAATAAAAATGCTTTTTTAAACGTGGGCTATTGTTATTTAAATGCAATATTTGTTAATTTAATTTAATGGGGTTTGGTCTCCGGAATGTTGAGCATCAGGATCCTCTTCTTTACTTTCCTACGTAGAATCAGCGCTTAATCGCACGTATAAAGTTTTGTAAATTCGTTTAATGTTTAATAGTAAATAATGACCCCCGTTGCGCTGTACCACCGCTCGGAAAACCTTATGAAATACAAGTTTAGGACAATTATGATGATCTGCCACGGCGTGCGCGTGTGATGGGTGTACGCCCAAATCTACTATAACTACTCCCTCACTCCGTAGGCTCCCTGAATAGGCGGCAAAGGGACAGGGCCGCTTATTTGTGCCGGCTGGCGATAATTAACGTTAATATGATCTCGGCCTTGCTCCGCATTATAAAAGCAAGGCGCGGAGGTTTGTCTGAGGTCTGGGAAGTACGTGATGTAATGGAGAATAAAAAAAAAAAAAAAAAAGCATGTCAGTGGGGAGATGTGACGCGGCCAGGCACTTTAACACTAGAAGCGCCGCGCCAGTGTCACCTACTAAAAGCGCGGTTCAGCGGTCATTTGACCGCCTATTGTTTTGAATGGGAAGCTGCTGCTGACACACAATGATCGCTAGATGGCGCTTTCACCCAAAGCAAATAGTTTAGCTCCAAGATCAACTTGCACTTGGACAATGCGCCATTCATTCCCGCGTTGATAATAAGCGGTATCTTTTTTTCATATTCAACTGAGAAAACCTACTACAGAGTCTCTAAGAGGACAAACGAAGAGGGAAAAAACAAGTCAGAGGGAAAAAACAAGTCATGTTTGGAATTATAACCCAAAATTTTTGACTTTTTTCTGCCGTTTTTTCTCCTCCTTTGTCCATCTAGGGGCTTCGTACTATAACAAAAAGGAAAGCTCTACTTAATGGTATATCGTATGGAGAAAATGTTATTAGTTTGTTTATTCTATTTGAAGCTTCTGAACGTCTCGGAGCAGCGATTTAGTTCTGAACTCGCTTCCGTGAAATTATCGCTAAAACAATATTAAATTTGAATAAATCAGATCTACTACAGCAAATAATAAACTATATGCTATGTCATAACCGAAGCAAACACAACGAATACATTTACATTTACATTTAGGCATTTGGCAGACGCTCTTATCCAGAGCGACTTACAAAAAGTGCTTTAATGTTTACAACATTGGATACATACTTACACTGGGTAAACTAGGTTAATAACTAAGTACCATTAGTCCAACACATCTGAAGTTTTTTTTTTTTTTTTTTTTTTTTTTTTTGGGGGGGGGGGGGGTCTAGTCCAAGTACTGGAGAAACAGATGCGTCTTGAGTCGTCGTTTAAAGATAGTCAAAGTATCTGATGTACGGACATCTAGAGGAAGTTCATTCCACCACCTAGGTGCCAGAACAGAAAAGAGCCTGGATGAATGCCGCCCTCGATCCCTGAGAGATGGTGGGATGAGGCGAGCAGTGCTGGAGGATCGGAGGGAACGTGGTGCAGTGCGTGGTGTAATTAGCGCAGAGAGGTAAGTGGGTGCTGGGCCATTTTTAGCTTTGTAGGCAAGCATCAGTGTTTTGAATTTGATGCGGGCAGCTACAGGAAGCCAGTGCAGGGAGCGGAGGAGTGGGGTGGTGTGGGAGAACTTGGGAAGGTTAAAAACGAGTCGTGCTGCTGCATTCTGGATCAGTTGCAGAGGATGAATTGTGGACAAAGGCAGGCCTGCCAGGAGTGAGTTGCAGTAGTCCAGTCTTGAAATAACAAGGGACTGAACAAGCACCTGAGTAGCCTGTGAAGAAAGAAATGGGCGAATTCTTCTGATATTGTAAAGAAGAAATCGACAAGAGCGAGTAAGGTTAGCGATGTGTGGGGAAAATGACAGATGATTGTCCACGGTTACCCCAAGATTGCGGGCAGTGGTTGAGGGAGTGATTTGGTTGTTGTCCATGGATATCACAAGGTCTTGACCTGGAGATGAGTCACAAGGGATAAACAACAGTTCGGTTTTACTGAGATTGAGCTTCAGCTGATGAGCAGCCATCCAAAATGAGATGTCTGCCAGACATGCTGAGATCCGGGTGGAAACCTGAGTGTCAGAGGGAGGAAAGGAGAGAACAAGTTGGGTGTCGTCTGCATAACAGTGGTATGAGAATCCATGCGATGATATGACTTTACCAAGAGACCGGGTATAGAGGGAGAACAGAAGAGGACCAAGTACTGAGCCCTGCGGGACACCAGTAGAGAGTCTACGTGGGGCAGATGTAGATCCCCTCCATGTTACCTCATATGACCTATCTTTTAGGTAAGAAGCAAACCATTGCCACGCTGTTCCACAAATTCCAAGGCTTGTAAGAATAGATAATAGAATCTTGTGGTTCACGGTGTCAAATGCAGCTGACAGGTCCAGGAGGATGAGGACAGATGACAGTTTAGCAGATCTAGCAGCATGGAGCTTCTCAGTGACTGACAGAAGGGCAGTCTCTGTGGAATGTGCCACTTTGAATCCAGATTGGTTTGGGTCATTAAGGTTGTTCTGTGAGAGATAAAGAGACATTTGATTATAAACCGTTCTTTCAAGAATTTTGGAAATAAAAGAGAGCAGTGATACCGGGCGATAGTTGTTAACTTCTGATGGGTCCAGGCAGGGTTTCTTTAGGATGGGAATAACCCTCGCCTTCTTAAAAGCGGCAGGAACATGACCAGATGATATGGATTGGTTGATGATGGCTGTGGTGAAGGGAAGGAGGTCTCGTGAGATGGCCTGGAGCATTGTGGAAGGGATTGGGTCTAATGAACAGGTGGTGGGGTTAGATGACGAGATGATCTGTTGAATCTCGTCAGATGACAAGTTGGAAAATTCTGCTAAAGGAGGGAAGGAAAGGTCCTGAGGTTCTGCCGTAGGAGTTTGGTTGAGAGCGAAGGACTGGCGGATTGCTGCAATCTTCCCATCGTAGAATGTGGCAAAATCGTCAGCAGTCAGAGAGGAAGGGGCAGGAGGAGTCGGTGGGTTGAGTAGTGAGGAGAAGATGTTGTGGAGTTTGCCAGGATCATGTGCAGACGCTTCCAACTTTTGTCTGAAGAAGGTAGTTTTGGCAGAAGTCACGAATATGTCTCGTTTCGTTCAGTGTTGCTAGGCAACGGACCACGCGCCTAATCGGTTCACTTGGCCGCGGTGTATTATAAACCTGCGAATTGTTTCACTGCTTATGTCCACTGAATGAGAACTAAATCAAAGATTTCGGTAACTACACTGAGTGTAACATCTGCATAGTGACACTAAACAGCTGAACAACTTCACTTCCCGTTTACCTCTGAGAAAAAAAAGCTGTATGTTGTTTGTTTATAAAAGTACACGAAGTAGGCGCGCGCGCGCGCGCACACACACACACACACACCTCCCCTGAGCCCTCGGTCAACATCTAATGACCGTCGATATGCAAATGAGTCAAGACGTAGCCTAACGTGGTGTCGTGTCGGATTTCAGCGTTACGGAGAGGAAAGACTTTGAAACAGTTGCAGCGTTTTTTTCAGTTACAACAAGCACAGCGATGAGTCCACGTTGTTTCACTGGTTATGACATAGTGACACTAAACAGCTGAACAACTTCACTTTTCTGTTTACCTCTGAGAAAAAAAAGCTGTATTTAGTTTGTTTATATTCAGAGTAACACCTTCCAACCACCTCTCATAGTCTATTGTTAGTTTTAATGATTTGGCTGAAACAAATTATTACTACATAAGTACCCCAACACCCCTGATCATGAGTTTCAGCTGAAACTAATTCTATACATGCAACAGAAAATGTAGATGCAGATTCCAAATGTATAAAGATACATGCTATATATATATATATATATATATATATATATATATATATATTCCGCTTCAGCGTGTTTCTTAATCTTTATATATATATATATATATATATATATACTTTTCAAATAAAATCGCTATTACTTGACCCTGAAGTTTAGTTTAGCACACAAAAACTGAAAAGTCCTTTCTGGTAAATCAACTGCATATGTAGTTAATTCACAGCAATTCATTAATAAAATGAATATACATTGTTCAGTACAAGGTAAACACGAGAAAGATTACAAAATAAAAAAACAAATAGTGTCTAAATAAACTAAATACAGCTTTTTTTTCTCAGAGGTAAAGAGAAAAGTGAAGTTGTTCAGCTGTTTAGTGTCACTATGTCATAACCAGTGAAACAACGTGGACTCATCGCTGTGCTTGTTGTAACTGAAAAAAACGCTGCAACTGTTTCAAAGTCTTTCCACTTTCTTTGACCGCTGAAATCCGACACGACACCACGTTAGGCTACGTCTTGACTCATTTGCATATCGACGGTCATTAGATGTTGACCGAGGGCTCAGGGGAGGTGTGTGTGTGTGTGTGTCTGTGCGCGTGCGCGCCTACTTCTTGTACTTTTATAAACATTCTACATATAAACAAACAACATACAGCTTTTTTTTCTCAGAGGTAAACGGGAAAGTGAAGTTGTTCAGCTGTTTAGTGTCACCATGCAGATGTTACACTCAGTGTAGTTACCGAAATCTTTGATTTAGTTCTCATTCAGTGGCCACACATCACTTCCACATTTCCCTCGCTTTTATGCATAAACAGTGAAACAATTCGCAGGTTTATAATACACCGCGGCCAAGTGAACCACGTTCTCGCCGATTAGGCGCGTGGTCCGTTGCCTAGCAACATTGAACGAAACGAGGCATAATCGTGGTGTTTGCTTCGGTTATGACATAGCATAGTTTATTATCTGCCTTATTTTTTTTTTACCCCCTTGCGGTCAAATGACCGCTGCTCGGCGCTTCTAGTGTTAAACAAGGACACTAGAATTCCGCCCTTTGATCTCCGCGCTGAGGACAGCGCAAGAAAGAGCTGCGCGAGCTCCCGCGGCACCTTCACTCCCGCACCGTGCCCGCCCTCGCAGCCCAGCTGCCGAAGAGAAAAAGGGTGCGAGGACGTTTGTGTTAAGTTTTTACGTCAGCGAGGACTCGCGCCGGCCATCGACAGCGGGAGAAGCGCTGCCTCCGCGTGCTCAGTTCTGCCACTCCGCGCACCAACACTTATTGTCAGCTGTGTGCCCGCATGCCAGTGTGGCACAGCCCCCGGAACTGCACATGCACAATCTTTATCCCTTTCTTTCCTTTCTCCCTCCTTCAACACTTTCCTTCCCCATTTTACCTAAATAAATTACCCTTTTCCCGTAAGACCTCACCTCGTGTCCGTGCTTTATGGTGCCGCCCGTGCAACATGGGTCGAATCCGTTACAGATCATAACAGTCTACTGCATTTCATTCTTATAATAACGCAAAAACACAAGCGGGGCTGAATGACCGACATCAGCTGACGCAGTAGAACGTCCTGACAATGTTATAATTTTTATGGTCATTTATTTTAGTTAATAAATCTACTATAAATTTAAAGAACACAAGATATAAGACGACACAAAACCCTACACGCGTCTTTTCTAATTACACGTGATAAAATTTAAAGGCTCACTGTGTTAACATTTATTTTGTTTAAATTAGATCCTAATAAGAATTAATTTAATTTCTACATTTGTATCGTCATTTTAGTTCTGTGATTATAAATTTGTTTTACTACAATGTTTTACTTGATTTTATCCGCTACTACGTGCAGTTCTAAAACTCTGTGTCTCATTAATCCAGCAGAGAATGAACTAAGGCACGAGGCGTCAGTCTGTAGTTATATAGCGCCACTCAACGGTAAAAGCCAGCAAACGCACAAAGCCAAACGGTACCGCCGAGCGCAGCGATGGTAGGACCTACACTGTAAATTTTGCAGTGTTAAAATAACTCTTTAGGAGTAAAATTTAACACTGGACCCGAGTGTATTTGGTCCCACTCAGAATTGGTGATAAATTGACTCTTGTCATAGTGTTAAATTTTCAGAGTAAAATTAACTCTGTTTGGAGTAAATAATTAACACTGCTCAACACTGGATAGTGTTACTACAATTTAACACTAACGAAAATTAACTCTAAATAGTGTTACGACAATTTAACACTAAGGGAAAATTAACACCACATGGTGTTAATATTTCACTTTTGTAGAGTTTATTTAAATTTTTATTAGTGAAAAAAATCCCACTTAGAGAGTACAATTTTGAAAACCCATTTTGTGTTGTAATGGGTTAAAATGCTGATCAAATAACTCCGTAAGTGTAATTATTTCACTCTCTGGTGTCCCTACTTTTCTCTGCACCAGTGCAAAATCAACTCTTACAGTGTTTTTTTTTTTTTTTTTACATTGAATACATGGAATAGAACAGAAAACAACCGCAATGTACCATTTAAAACATTTATTAAAACACTGTCAGGCTTAAATACATACATGACATCTAAAAAACATCACATCTGCATAAAATGGCAATAGGGCACTATATGCAGTGCAGAATCTGTTGTGCCATACTTAATTTGAAGATCAAATGGTTTGAAATAAAACAGTTCGTTAACATTCACTACCTTTAAAACTCGATCTTGATGCACTCTGACTGTAAATGCATGGTAATGGTCATCAAAACAGACTGTTTCCATCAGTGTTCCACAGAGCAGTACATTTTCATCTTTCACAGCAATAGTCTTGATCTTACAAAACACTGGCATCTCACATGCTACTTCTGTACAGATAATAAAGTCAGGGCGATACTCTGTGCCATGATGTTTGATCCACTTTACAGAATAGACAAGTTCTGATATTTCCACCCCTAGTTTGGAAGCAATGTCCATGCCACCTTTAAGTCCACTGAGTTCCATCATCTTCCCTGGACCAAGAGTCAATCTGTACTGGCTAAAAGACTCCCAGTGAATTGCCATACAACTCTGGTGCTTTTTGGCTAGCGTTTTGGTGATGTTTTTGAAGCTTTTTAATTGTGTTTCAAAGAATTTGTGTTTCGCTTCATAACGCATACACCACATGTGCAGAATTGGTCCAATTTTCCTTATACACTGTGGGTAATGTATCATTATGTGATGCTTTGGCAACAGATTTTTTTCGGGAAATAATTTTTTGAATAGCTGGTGATGTTCAGTTATTAAATGTTTAAGATAAATGGTCATGCCTTCTGTTATGACTGGTGAAAATACGATGTTAACAATCTGTAGAAGTAAAAGCAAAAGATACCAGTGTTTATCATCTCTCTGCACTAAATCGCCAAATAACAGAGGCATGTTGAGTAACAAGCACCAAGATTGGATGGCATTTAAACCCAAATCGTTGCTTCCACCAAACAATTTGACCATTGGAGGACGGTTCCTCTGCTGATTGTAACCATAATCAAAAGCATGTATTCTACCAGCAAGATCATCAGCACTCAAAAAATTATGCTCAATGTACTGCAGAACAAGTTTTACCTCAAGCTGTGCGACACCTTCTAAAATGTCGTGCATTATATCCACAGCAAAATTGTTTGCTGTGTTGAAATACTTGAGTGAATTTAACAAACACACCCGTTTGACGCCATAAACATGTGGTAGTGTAGAGTCATCTTGTAACCTTTTACAGTGCAGAGCATGCATCTCAGTTGTTCTTAGTCTAACTTCAGGGTTATCTTCAGAAAATACAAATTGAAAGCGATCTTTCTCAAGAACACAGAAACGACAGCAATATTGAGCCCCAAATGACTCCAGAAATCCTAATAAACTGTGTAAGCCAAGGTTATCCCCTGTGACTTGAACAACTGTACCCCTTACACAATTTCTAGATACCGGATTCTTAACCCCCTCAATCTCAAGCACTTTTAGATCATTTACTAGAGGCTCAATTATAGAATTAAAACCATACCGTCTAATATCCTGTGCATGAAAGAGGGCACATAAATGAATGTTATCCAGTGAGGAGTTAAAAATGGGGGGGAAATTCCTTAATGTAAAATAGATAGCACCCAATTTGTGTATACCTTTTTTAGAACCCAAAGGGTTAGCAGTCTCGAAATCATCATAAAATAACTGAATTTGTAAAGCATCTTTTTCTGTGCAAAATAAAGGATTACTTTTAAAATGGGCCGCATCACTTAAATCAACATAAACACCTTCCTTTGGAACATGCCTGGGTTTAAACAAATCAGTAAGATGCGGATTTTGTAAAATTGACTTCAGTGTTTCTAAAATGGGAACATAAGAAAACTTATCTGTTACAACAACTTGATCAAATGTTCCAGTGGTTTTATTTCTCCTGCTATCAAATCTTGTGCCAAGCACTATTTCGGTTGGTTCAACAGTTCCCCATTTCTCTGTAAATAGTCTCTTTCGTTTGGCTTCCGAATTTAACAAAGGAAATGGATTTTCCAAATGTTGAAATGAACTTTCTATTTTCCTTTTAGTTGCAATGTCGTGTGGAGACAGACAGAGCAAAGCTGTATCCTGGGCCTGACTGTGAATCTCACAAACTATTTCCTCCATAGATGAAACAAAACCACTTACAGCAGATTGACTTAACCCAGCAAATTTTAGTTGTGCAACAGCAGATGCACACATATCCAAAGTGCTCTTTTTTGACTTTAACAATACAGATGTCGTGGCCACCTCTCTAACAGAGTCAACCTGATCAAATGTTTGAGCACTACTTTGTCCTTCTGCCTCAGCAGTCTCACAGTTGTCAATGGTGTCAAAATGCTGGTCATTTTCCTCAGGATGTTTTGAATTCAAATGTTTTCTAAACCCTGAAAAAGTCCCAAACACAGAACAACACCCTGCCTCTACACATTTAAGGCGAAGATTCTTTCCAGGAACAAAACCATGAACTAATCTGAAGTGCCTAAGAAGCAATTTAGAACCATATAACTCAGCCTGACAAACAAAACACTTCATGAACGCAGAAAAACTTAAACTACTTAAACTTAGCACCTAGCACCTAGCTAAGCAGCCGTGCTCTAACCTCAGCAACACGAGGACTCTCTTTCACTTTGCCAACATCTATGTTGTACACAGTGGTCTGAATGAAAGTGTACATGTTGTGTAGCATAAGGTTGTAAGATGTTCCAAAAACAAAGTGTGCCTTAAACAGTTTGTCAACGGCACCAAGAGAAGAGGTTGACTTGCATGGAATGACATGCCGATCAAGAACGATGAAGTAGTTGTGAACTGAATTCTTCTGAGGTCCCACAGCCAGGAGGTAGGGTTGAGCAACAGCTGTAATTTCTCGAAGATGCTCCTCAATGTTTGTTCCACTCTAAGAAGGCCAAGCAAATTGGAGAGGGCTATCAAAAATATGTTAAATATAAAACAGGAAAATAAAACAAGAAAAGAAAACAAACCTTCTTGAAGACAACAAGGTGTTTTTCTGCTTGAGAGGCAGACACCTTTCCTGGTCTTTTCCGGCCTTGGGCAGAAGGTGGGATCAGATGCAACAGAAGTATTATAGAAGAGAGGTCGCTGTCCCAGCCTGTTTACACACATACATTATGTCAGCAAAATCTGATCAATAATGCAAACTGGAAGTGAAGTAAAAGATATAAAAAAATAAAAAAGTAAAAAAATAGAAAGAACATTAAAAATGTATGGGTACCAAATTTTAATCTTAATATTTCTAAATAATATTTAATGTAAAAACCTAATCTTAAACATCTTACCAAAGTTAACACCCTCTTCTGAGTCACCAGTAGGAGATGCAGCTGCGAGCAGTAGTTCTTCCAAATCACTGGTGCTTGGAAGCTTTTTGCACTGCTGAATCACTTTTTTCTTGAATGCAGTGGTCCACTTCTCCAGTAGCTTGCCTGACACTCCTTCTCCAAACATCAGAACAAAGTCTTGCTCAATCTAAGAAGAGGCAGAAAAGGATGAGACAATTTCTTTTTCTAAGTACCAGACAAATCATTATGGATATAAACTCAAGCAAGCAGTGAATAAACTTCCATTTAAACATCAGTACAATTTATTGTATTGTTAATTTGTTAAAAAGTATGATTATAAACACTTTACCAAGCCTTTAATATCTTTGAATCGTGGAAAGACTGTCAATATATCACTGGACTGCATGGGGTCAAGAACCATGTTACGGCGATAGTCGAATGTCAATTTCATTTTCTTCTTGATGGTGTCCTCATCAGAGGAATGGCTCATGAATGCAATTGCTTCCTTGCATTCATCCTCATTCAGGGTGGTCTCTGGATTAAACTCTGACTGCCGTCTTACAGTTGGTCCACCAGACCCCGCTTCAGCAGAAGTTCCTTGTCCTGATGATGAACCACAAAACATTTTAAAAGCTTCAACACTGCTCAATGAACGATAAATGAAATTAATCCTTAAAACAGGCAACTTGGCAAGAGAACTCCTGTAAAAGATTGCAGAATGAGCTACATAATCAAAAAAGGTAGATTTCAGAATTTCATCATGTACCTTCAAATGACGCACGTCGTTCCTTAGCTAAGCCTCTCTGTATAGTTTTGATTCTCCATGCTAAGTACCCAGTACCGCTTTCGCCATCATAATAATGTTCCTTAGGAAAACAAAAATAAAGGTAAAGTCTTTAAATTCAACAGCAAAATACACCACCTGTAGTATGGGTATGTGAGATCAGCAACATTTAACATGCCAACAAAGAATTAGAATTAAAAGCTGACGCTTACGTAGCCATTTTTAGAAAAGGGGTCACTCAGGTAAGGGAACAAAGCCACAATTCCTCTGGCATATTTTTCTTTCACCTGCTTTGGTGGTGATGTACTGCAGTAAAAAAAAGAGATTTTTAGTGTCCTTTGCATGAATTTAAACAACAACAACAATGTAAAACTATAGAGATCATATATACACCAGGTAATGATTATGAAGATTACCCATTCTTTTCTGTCATGTCAGCTGTTAAGATGTTAACCATTTTCCTCCTTGTTTCGTCCCCCAGAGACTTGGTTCGGTTGTATTCATTTATTATATGCTCCCCACTAGGTTTTTGGACAAGAATGGTTTCTACCAACTCAAACAAATAATAAAATGAATAAATATTTGTATGTATATGTATATTTATGTGTGTATATATATATATATACTGTATATATATATATATATATATATATATACACACACACACACACACACACATATACATACATACATATCAGTAAGCCTCAATTTTATAATTTTATTTAAATAAATTTAATTTTTAAAAATACATTTATGAGTTTTAACAGTCTTTTCCATTCTTTTTTCTCTCTTTTTAACACCAAAATGTAAAAGTACAGAAAAAAAATTATTATACCTACCTTTTTAGCTTCATCGTCTAACCTCATTCGTTTACTGGAGGAGCTTTCTTCAATAATGACTGTATCCTGTGAGTCACTGGAGTCAATGGAAGACAGGGACTGATTTGACTGCCCATGAGAGGCTTGTGGAGAGGCAGAGCCCAAGTCTGTTTGCAGATGAATATTTATGGGGAATTGTTGTTAATTAGTAGTATTAAATTTCTAATGTGTAATGTAATAAATACAAACCTGCTCCATGTTTTATGGTAAGGACTCCGACTGAGGATCTGACTACATCCTCAAAAACATCATCATCCACCTCAGTCCCTGATTCATCAAAAACCTTCACATTCTCTGGTACAGATGGAACACCAAACTTTAAAAATGCTTTAAAAAAAAACAAACAAACAAACAAACAAAAAAGCATGCAATTTTATGAGAAAGTATACGGACTTACAAGGTTTTACACAGCAATGATTAACTTTGAACATCAGGGAACAAGCAACATGTGACTATATATAGTCTCATGTAAAATTACTAGACACTCATCAAGTAACATAAATAAATAAAAATAGAAAAATGAATGTAATGGAAGTATATATATGTTTTTTTTTTTTTTACCAGCAGTCAAAAATTCCTCCAGACTCAGCTCAGTTATCTTGACAAATTTTTGGGCATCCCCAAGTTTCACCTTAACTAGCATGATCTGAGAAGTGACAAGAGTATCACACAAATTATAGTGTAAAAAGATTTCATGCCCAACATATAAATAAATATGCCCAAAGTAATACTGTTGCAATAATTTACATAGTCACCTCAGTTGGATCTAAGAATTGGACATACTAAATAGCAAAAGAAATGTCAAATAGTTCAGTAAATACCTACAGTCACTTTTCATCTAGTGATGCCATACAGTTTCTGATCGAAGTTGCCTTAAATTGAGAATGTAAAACAGCGACAATATGTCAATTATATTGCACAACTCAGTTTCATTGTCAAGATTAAAGCACATTTTCGTTATTTTTCTAATATACAGCGTTTAAACACTGCCACTTCTTACAAACAGGATACTAGCATTAACATGTAACGTTCTGACCATGTCGGTTAATTCTGTGACTAACATAGCGGGCGTTTTATTCCTTCGTTGCACAGCTTTAAACCATCGCTAAGCCCATAGCGCGCCTAACGTTAAAACAGAATACTGTATCTAACGTCGTAATACATGTGGAAAATCAACTAAATCTAACGTACATCAGCACCGATATTACATGAATTATACGTTAAACTTTGACATAACTTACATGATGCAAATATCTAATTTAAAGTTACAGTCCAAGCTGAAACTTCACAATTTCAACTAACGTTATCCAACATATAAAAATGCCGATGCCCCATTGGGACGTTAGATAATTCAACATTAAAACAACTAAACCATATTCATGGGATATAATGCCAATTGCAACGGAAAACAAACAAACAAATTAAGTTAGATTATTGTCATAATTTGTTTTAGCATTGCATGACGAGAACGCATGAACTTGCCACGACGTTACCTAATCGGAAGTTCCGAAATTAATACGACAAAACTACAAAAATTGCATCAAAATACAACATATACAGTAACATTAGCACATTTATTTAGATGAAATATTAAAACTGTGTTTTAGTACGTTACTTAAACAAGCTTACCTGTCGATTGGAGCTAAAATAAAATGGCGACCAGAACACTCCTGTCCAGTTCAGATCTTCGCAGGGGGTAGATTGAGGGGCGGAGCTTCACAGAGTAAAGTTAACGACGCAGAAATTAACTCTGCTGGTTATCACCAACACTAGGGGGTATCTTTCACTATTTGTTGTTGAATTAACTCATTAAGAGTAAAGACAAAGCAACACTGCCGTATTAACACTGCTTATTTTACTGTGTACATTCCGATTGATTAACCACTGTATATGTAGAAAACAAGGTGATTTTATTACTGCAGGTGGTGTTACACACCATAACTGTTTTGTTTCCCTCCACCACCTTTACCAGGAATCTCTACTCTGAATTATAATTGTTAATTTCCGTAAAGCATTGTGATCTACATTACCTGTGACAGTGAGTCTCACTCCTGGAGAAAAGAGGTATTTATGTTTAGGTTTCGGTCCTAGGACTCTAATGCAGTATTGATGTTCATCTGTTTTCTTCACATCACTCAGTCTAAGGGAGAAGTGTTTCTGCTTATCTACTAAATACTCCACTCTGTCTGAGTAACCTGATACAGTACTCAGATCAGTCGGATCTTTACCCTTAACTGGGTTTATTACCCAAAATGCCTTTTTCACTGTAAAATATGCTGGGTGTGTGTACGAGCCGTTCATAAACACTGTAGATTCATTTAAAGCACAGAGATGTTCTGGGTTGTATGTCACACTCCATTCATTCCCAAGAGCTCCTGAAACATGACACATGGAAGAGGTTATTAGAGTTCATTATACTGAGCCCCATAAAACACTGAGTTAGCCTTATAGCTTCACTTCTCTCCTCTGGAATTCTGGGTTGGAGAAATAAACACACATGTCTACCACTGGCAGAAATCAATGTGCAGAATTTTAACTTTTTAGGGCTCATAAGTTAAACCCATAAGTTAGAAGAATTCGTATTTTTATAGCATTCACTACTATTTATCTAATTTACAACAAGCATCAAAATGTGTGTAGTTGTGATGATGTAAATGTGAGATTCACCTGAGATCATCAACAGAAAGACCAGATAAAGTGTAGAAATCATTGTGAGGGAAAACACTGCTGGAGAACGTCTATGAAATAAAATAAAAAAAAAGTCAGTAGTCAGTATAAGAACAGCATATGATCTACTAATCTGGGGGAAAAAATATAATCTTCTTTTAACATTTCCAATATTATCATATCTACTCATTTAAACAGCTGACAATTTCATCATCATAATAAAAACAAAACATTTTGTGAAAGCCACATCAACCCATCAAATTACATTTGAAAATTATGTTTGTCATTGAGTTTCAGAGGCAGTTATATTTGCAAATCATCAGCATAATAAAGAAAAGAAAATTTGTGTCTACTTATACTGATTCCAAACAGGATCATATTTAATTAAGTACAGTGGAACCTCGGATTACGAGTAACACGGTTTACGAGTGTTCCGCAAGACGAGCAAATATTTTTATTAAATTTTGACTTGAAAAACAAATATCATGTTTCACGCATGCACTTCTTGTTTTGACACCGAGCGTCACATGATCACATGAAATCATGATGACGATGAAAAAACATCAACGTTTTTTCTCTCTCTTGCGCTGCAAAATTGTGGGTAATCATCTCCCCTGCAGGGTCTTAGTGCTCATCTCTTACTGGTATAATCAACATCCATGCATGTGTGTACTGTTTACTATAACACTGTGACCCTGTGTGTGTAAAACATATTTTATTTTGTGTTCGGAAGCGCGTGTGTACAGCACGTGTATTGTTTCTTATAACACGTGTGTGTGCGCGAGTAAAGCAAAAGAAATTCTCAATACAGAGGATAAAAATCTATTTTCTTCCTCATCGCGGTGTGTGTGCGTGCGAGTGTAATTTGACATTGTGCCGACTATGAGTTTGTGTGTTTGTGTGTGTGTGTGTGTGTGTGTATGTGTGTGTGAAACCCCCATTCACAAACACACACACGCACAGAAATGAAGGCGAGAGGCACAAACTTTGTCGCAAATCTTTTCAGAGGTAAGGTGCTGATTCATTTGTTTGTTTGTTTTACTTTACAGCAGTGATTGTTTGTTTGCGCTCACACAAGTGTCTTAAGCCATGTTTATTGCTGATTTTCAGATAAAACAGTGTAGCGTACACATTTAATTATGTAATAAATGAAGTGAGTGAAAAGAGTTATAATATATAGTTATAATATAATTATATATTTACTTATATACAGTTTTACAGTATAGTAACTTCACATAAACCTAGTAATATAAAGTACATTTTACTTTTACTGTTAAAAACACCCATGCATGCGTGTTTTGAGATGCTGTACTCGTGCTGGGGTTCAGTTGGTTGGGGATCATCACGGAGGTACTGCGGGGCGTGGCTGGGGCTGGAGTTTGTTGTGGTCGAGGTAAGTTTACCTTTATGTTTTGGATTTAATTCTCGTTCTTCTGACTAATGTTCATCTCAATCGCAGGACGTACAATTAGAAATATTTTAGTTTTTAATAGTGTAGAAATTCATAAAACATTTTTTCTCTAAAGCTCATTAGAAAATAATAGATTATTTACTGCTGTAACTGAAGTGGAAAATTTTGAGAAAGGTGATTATCTTTGTAGCTAATAAAAAATATAGATTCTAGACACCATTTCGGATATTTTCTTTTAAATGTATTTGTATTGCAGGGTTAATAAACATAGTCTTCACCCATTGGGGTATCTGTTAATATTTGTTCTGTGTTGTCCTATGATAAGCCACATCGGTGTATAGAAATTATTACATTCGGCGTCTATTTAGAGTGGGTATAGATCAATATTTTAATAGTATGGAGCAAAGGTTTTAATTTAAATATTTTTGATACTATGCTAAGCTAACCCTGATGTTTGCTGCCATAATTAAATGTATCAGAATGCTGTTTTTTGCTTCTAAAGAAGAGTATGCATGTGAGGCAAAATTGAGGAAAGGAAAGTGAGAAGAGTCTATGGAGTCTAAGGAGTGTAGCCATCTCATGCCATGCTCTACAAAGATTTTACTGATGCAAGATTATTGCTAAAGTAATTACACCCAAGTTTAACAATCTAAAGTATATAAATTGATGTTAATTTTTATCAATTATGATTTATGATATTATTTTTTTTTTCTGATTCTCAAAATAATGATCTTTTTTATTTTCTTGTAAATTTTATGCAGGACAGACAGAGTGATGCTAGTTTTCAAACTCTTAAAATCCCTGTCGTGCATGCTGTTGGAGGGGAGGAACTAGTCAATGTATCCATTATCCTTAAAGAAAAGGAGATGTTGAAAGAATGTGGCATTATTGAAAGGGCATGTGCACTGCTTATGGGATTAATTTATGCCTTTAACCTTGCATACCCCCGAGCAGTGTGCTACGGAGTAAAGGTATTTCAGAAAGTTATTTTGGAACCTGATTTAGCTGTCCCCAAAAGTGCAAGCTTTAAAGATAAAGAAATCATCTTGAACGGTATTGATATGGCTTGACAAGTGTTTACATGTTCAGCTATTGATTAAAATGTTTTAATGCATTAAGGTTTTTAATGGCACACTTTTAACTGCACTAGTCCAGAGTGCTGATTTGAATGTTGCAACTTCACTGCTTCAGAGGGCTAAGTTTAAATAATATGTTCTAAAATGGATGTTATGTCTTGTTTGCTATATTTTGCTAATGTTTTTACACAATTTTGTTTAAAACAAGTATTTCAGGCCCTGGTGACATGCAATTGTTCCCACTGAAAATTTAACAGCATGCACTCCATTAAAAAAAAAAAAAAAAAAAAAAAAATCTGTATCAAGACTATGTCAGAAACAAATGTTTCATAAATAAACTGTTTAATTCTATTTTAATTAGGTGGTTTATGAAAGATACAGATGAAATAATTACAGTTTCTTTACACAACATAAATTAGCAATGTTGCAATGAAAATCTTACAAGACATAAAAAAAAGGTTAGATTTAATCATTTTATAAAAACAAGGTTCCTGCAAATACAACTGTACAATAACTTTACTTGATTATTTTAAATAAATCTAATTTGTGCATTAAATATACTTATGTAACGTTTACTTCCAGTTCTTTGTGGATTTTTCTGTTAATGGCAGGTGTGTTGTACTTAACATTGGAGCCATAAAATGTACTTAAAATCTACTTCTGCAAAAAAGTCCTTGTTAAATTCAGGAGGGCGGTATACAGGTGCACATAAAGTTACCCATCAATTATAAACAACTGTAACTCAAGACTGGAAAAGCTGTCAGTAGTGGAGACTCGACACTTAAAATGACTTTTAAATATAACAGCCAGCCCTACTACCTGACCAGAAACTCACAGGAAACAGAGGAAAGAACAATCAGGAGGAAGAAGTAGATGTATTTAAAAGAGTGCGGTGGAGAAAAACATCTCAAACATCTCCATAATTCCCAGCAAATACAGACAATCAAGTAAAGTTTACAAAATTCACAACGTGCCCAATTTGGGAACCCAAATTACAACCTGACTAAAGAAAGAAAAACTCTGCTGTCTATCTTTAGGAAATGTACATTATGACAAAATAACTTAAAATATGACAAAATATTGTTCTCTTACTGTGCCTTCTCTACCCACACGTCCAGAGACCAATCTACAACTAAAGAAGAGCGTGAGAGAAAGAGTATGTGGTTAACACGAGTTGCTATAAACACACCCTTTAGTTTCCTCTTTTGTTTCTCAATTAGTCCTGACATTAAAATAAAGAGCATACTCAAGCAAATATACACATTTTACTCCATATAAAATAATCTGTTGTGTACTTGTGCATTTCTTACCTCTGATGTTTTATACAAAATCAATTATTATTATTATTATTATTATTATTATTATTATTATTATTGTTATTGGTGTTGTTGTTTTAGTTGTTGTTGATAATGATACTTCTACTACTACTACTACTTATAATAATAATAATAATATAGTCCAGAAAAAAGTTACTTTACGGTTATATCCAAACCCGTGTTAATGCATCAGCAGGACTGTCTCTGCACCAGAGTAAAACTGTACATGCATTGTGTAGAGGACATTTTCACACCTTAGTCCAGTGTGGGAACAAATAAACCCACAGCCTTCACAGCAGAGGAAGTGAAACAACACACCAGGAGACACAGAGTACATATTCGAAACTGTCACATTAAAAATAAATACTTAATTAATAAAATATTAATTTAAAAAATATTATAATGACAAATTAAAATACTATTGAGAAAGTGAAGTTAATGTCCTGCCGTACTGAATTGTGGGTATCACTGTGTTCATATATACTTTGAATTTCTCACTTAATTTCTAGGTGTTTTTTTTTTCTTTACAAACTTAAATCAGCATAATGTTAACAAGTTCAGACATTTTAGCAAATCTGTTTCATCAGTTAGAGTGAGGGAGAGCCAGTTATGAGGATTTGCTTGGCACCAAACCCCATTCCTCCTGTGTCCCTAGTTTGCTCTTGTGATATGTGTTAATGCAGGGGCAATATGGAAAGACATAAGCAATGGTCTTAGAGAAACAGTTGAGTCACAATCAGAAGGGTTTATAAAATCCTTTCCAAAAAATTTGGAGTTCAATGGTCTACAGTTAGAAAAATTATTCACAGGTGAAAAGCATTCAGTTGCCCATCATTTCAGGAGAGAACGTCCCAGCAATATTCAGAGAAATACAAAAACAGCCCAAGTGTCATGAGCCAGCTGGACTCACTAAGCTCCTCATGGTCCTTCCTCCACTCCGGGGTTTCGGGCTCGCCCGGCATTCAATCAAGGCACACCTGTGCCCTCAGCTTTATAATCACTCCCAGGGCTCCAGTCAGTGCTGCAAAGTCAGGCCAAACAACATGGCAGTGGCTAATGTAACTTTATCCAGATCTTGTAATACTGTTTGGCCTTTAAGAACAATGGCAATGTCCTCCAGGGTATCACAGGCATGTAGTCCTTTGATGACACACATTCCAACAGTGGTCTCCTCTATAGCTTTTTGGATGACATCTTTGTCTTCTACCTGCACAATTACAAAATAAAACTAAATTTAATATGGCACTGGTAATTAACTAATTTTGAGATAACCACTTACAGGATTACAATCGATCTGAAATGTCACTAATGGCTATCTAATTTCAATATGATTTTTCTAACAATAAGCATGAACAAATGTGAAATCACAATTAAAAATACAGAAATCTTGTACTGATGTGATTACTTACCATGTACTCTTTAACCAGATTTTGTGGGTCCTCATTAAGGTACACACACAGTCCCTTGAAAACACACTTTCTTGCAAGATCAACATCATTCTCCTAGTCAAGAAGGCAAGGCATCAAGTTAGAGTAG
Organism: Clarias gariepinus; assembly: GCF_024256425.1. Lineage (NCBI taxonomy): Eukaryota > Metazoa > Chordata > Actinopteri > Siluriformes > Clariidae > Clarias > Clarias gariepinus. The sequence goes on from NC_071117.1 coordinate 4,962,030, forward strand.
AATATATATATATTTTTTTACTAAAATGTGTACACTGAAAATAAATACTTTATTTGTAGAATGCATTCTTACTGCATGCTCTTCAGTTTTCGTCCAATTTGGCCTCCTCTTTTCACAAATAGCTGCAGGATTTTGTCAGATAGGACATCTAGCTGCGAAAGAAATCTGGATTGTAGAGGCATGGTGGTAATGCACTTAAATTCAGCATTGATCTGTAATGAGAATAATAAAAGAAATAAAATTACAATAAAAACACAAGTTAACACAATCCAAAAATAAAACTGTGCTGTACTCATTTTTTTTGGTGAAACATTTTTACACTTAAAAATATTGAGTAAATATAAAAAAAAATAAAAATCATGTAAAATATACTTCATGAATTGAGTACAAGTCAGTAAAAAAATTAAGTAGACCTGAATAACTATATTTAGTACAATGATGTACAAAATTGAGTAAATTTAATGAAAATAAGAAGTAAATGAAAAGTGAAAATGAGTAAAATAATTGAGTAGATATAATTGAAATGCAAGGTAGAAGAAACTGAAAATTACACTATTATTTAACAAACAAATGTGCTACATTTACTAAATATTTTAACTAAATGAAAGAAACAATACACACATTTTCATTTTAATTAAACATTTATTTGCCAAATTTGACAAGACATGAAGTCTAAACTCAACCTGGTTTACATGCAAATGACATGTAACAAGATCATAAATAAAGAGCTGAATTTATGTTATTAGTAAACAGTTTCAGAAACAATACTCCTGCCACAAGTATTATACAGTTAACACATGGGAAGTAGACTTTTGTATTAGAATCTAATGAGTCACATTTTACATCTGAAAGATTGCACACCTTCACACTTCAGTTTCCTGCAAACTGTGGGATCCATACAAATGTGTGTGCAGACCTTCTCAGGTCTTAAAGAAGCAATGACAGTCTAAATGAAGACAGGACACTAAATATCCATGACCAATGTTACGGTTTCCTATGTTGTTGTTATTTTGCTCTTGTCTAAGGGAGATTGGAAGCCGACATAAGAAAAAATAAATAAATAAAAAAGAAAAAATAATATCTTGAAGACCGTCACTGATTACTATTTGAGAAGTCACTCATAAACAAGAACGAGACCAACTCGAGAGTAGCGCTGAGTTTTAGCAAACTTTAGTAATTTTAAAGCACCAAAACACACAGTGGAAACCAATAGTACAAGAAGAGAAAGAAATAATATTTACAGAAAATATATACAAAATATCAAATATGCATTCAACGGTGGGAGCCACGAGCAGAGCTTAAATCAAGGAAATAAATAAAACAAAACACCTTCTAACTTATGCGCGGCAGTCAATCTAAACTAATAAACGAAGTGAAAACAAAAACAGGGCGTGGGATGCCCGCTAACTACACTAACTAGCCAAAACATAAGTACAACAATTAGCTCTCACTCCTATCTAGTGTGTCTAAACAAAGTCTAACTCTACGTGCTGTTTATGTACGCCCTAGGGCATACTAACCTGGACTCGACACCGCGAATGGAGAAACGTCCAAGAACTCGTACTGGGCGTAGTCAGGACAAAACAACACACGTAGAAAGCTTAGCGTAACGCGCACACACACCATTCACAAAACACTACGAAAACATTCAATAATACCGGAAGTATAGCGTCACCATAACAACCATCTATATGAATGAACCAAAAAAGCCGCGCCCCTGGCTGCGTCACTTCCGGGTTCTTATACTCGGCTGGGGCAGCCTCATTGGTTCCCACGGGAATCGCGGTCGCGCTGGAAACCATGATTGACAGGTGCGATGTCCAATCCCAAGACCTGAAAGACAGAGGCACTAAAATACGTGCGAAATGCCCGAAACTACTGCGGGACGTAACAACCAACAGTACCATGCTTCACTCGGTAATGATCGAAATTCCTTTTGATGATACGACAAATGTGCAGAGTTTACACCGCCATCCCATAAACTGGCACCTGAAAAAGGAACAATAGTATACAAGTAAGTACAAGTGTGACTGTTAATATAAAGTCTACCAGACTGGTAAAATAGTACTTCCGTTCAAATACATACTTTTTGGACTAATAGTCTATTTCTATCTCTGATTCAATGGTTACACATTTAATACTTCTGTAACATTTAAAAAAGTTGACATTTACCTCCTGTTTTATCTCTATTCAACTTCTCTTCATTAGTGGTGTTGGTGCTGTGAAAGAGATATAGAAAATATATAACATGTTTCACACACACACACACACACACACACACAAAATCAATCAGTTTTAGGTTCTTTTACTTACATATCAGAACATACATAATGTTTCACTTCAGTATTTTAACTTCATATTTCTTTCTCCCAATTCTAATTCTGAGAGAAATGTTGTATTTTCACTAAATCTTTATATTTCATAGCTTTAGTTATTAGTACAGTACTTAGCACATTTATTTTATAACATCTGCTGCTGCGTGCTCAGTGTTTAATCATGTTAAAAGTACTTATATACAGTAACGGATAAAACACTGCCAGAACCCGGACACTGCACCTCATTTCTGCTGTTTAAACCGGATTTGTTCTGAGTTTCCTCCTTGAAGTGTCGGAGTGACCGAGCAGACTCGCGGTTCAGTGTGTGAGGTGGACCGGTACAAATGCGTTAATTTTTTGAACATGCTACAGTAGTTTTATATCCTCGCCACAGTGGCGGTAGGCTGCGCAAAATCACCGCATTTGGCGGGAGAAATTCAAATATTGCGGCACAACCGCGGCCGGTTACACCGAGAAACCCGGAGGAAACCCGGACATGCACGCGCTGCCGCTCGGTGTTAAATCTCTCCTTTTACACCAGATTTTAAGTGTCTGTATTAACGCCGCTTTAGCTGAGCAGTTCGGTGGTTGGAACAAACAAGCTAAATCACTATGAATCCCAGGACTGGCCTGTTGCTAGCTATCGTTAGCTCTGGAGCTCGGCTGTGACAGGATTCAGAACAGTAACTCACACCCTATAAAGTTGTGTGTGCAGGCAGACAGAGTCATTATTACAGTAACGTGTGTTAGCTGTTTACTCACCAGGATTTGTAAGGAGTGTTCCAGAATGTTCCAGGTGCTTCATGTCCATTCTCACATCCTCACAGCCTTCTTGTCTCTGATGTTACACCAGACTTCCCATGAGCACTTGCACAGGCCAATTTACTCAATTATTTAAGTTTTTGTTGTTAAACATAAAGAATATTGAGTTGGAATAATTTATAATTGTAGTTCTTGAAACTAATCAGTACAATTACTCCATTAACAGATATTTTGATTTAAATGTATCAAAAAATATTAAGTGCATGTTAAAAATATAATTCAGTTGCTGATTTTTACTAGTGAAGTAAACTTAAATTATATTGTAAATTTAAGACAAAATGAATAATTGTTTTTTTAGGCATTTATTTTGATTTGTCTAACTCAAACAATCATGTATGTGACTTTTAAAGATTTTATTAAGGTAACATAACTTTTTTATAACTGTGAAATTTACAAGGCCACAGAATCATTTTTTAGAGTGCAGGAACATTAGTGAGGTAGTTTGTAATGTCTTCATTCCACAATTAATAATTTCTTTACTATTTAATTACCCACGGCACTGTGGCTGTGTGTTATGTTTGTTTGTAGTTTTGTTGGAAGACCCAGTTTCCCAGAAGGTACCTCGGTCTGGTGAGGAAGGAGCTCACCTGCGCCGAGGCAGCCAATTAGAGACATTATAAAAAGCTGTTAGTTCTGGGAAACTGGGCCGAGGAGTCACGGTCGAGGAGGAGGGGGATGATGGCGGACTCGGCGGAGGAGATGGCGGCGAATTCAAAAAACTAAAAAAATACAAAGGAGAGATCGCGTGAAATTCAAACTGAGAATGGATCAGAGACTTTAGGATTGGAAGATACAGGGAAAGAGGAGGGTGATATGGAAGTAGGGTGGACACAGATAGAGAGAAGATCAAGTAGGAAGGGATCTAAAAAGAGGAAAAAAGGTAAGGGGGGAGGATTAGATAGTAGTTTATTAACCAGTGAGGAGGATAAGGACGATAGGAATGAAATTAAGAGTAATTTACGGATAATATCAAAATTCAAAGGAGCGGTAGGTGTTTCAGGAATGAATCCGTTGGCGTTGACGCATTTGCAAAAGTGCTACAAGATGGGGCTTTACTGATAGCTTGCAAAAATGAAGAGCAGAAAAACAAGGCTATAAAATTAAAAACTGTGGGAAAGCAGATGGTGTTGGGCTTTAGGATTGTATGACAGATATCGTGGACTTATGGTGCGATATATGAAGTACCGATAGGAGTTATCATGGAGGACTTAAAAAGGAATCTAGAGGGAGGAATGATCATTGACGCAGTCCGTTTACAGATGAATAGGGAAGGGAGGAAAGTGGATAGTTTATCAGTACGTCTAAAGTTTGAAGGTAAAGATCTGCCAGAACGAATTAAGATGGGTTTTATCAGCTACCTGATTAGGGAATATAATGCTCCTCCAATGAGATGTTACAATTGCCAAAGATATGGACACACCGCGTTGGTATGTAAAGCTAAAATAAGATGCGCACGATGTGGAGGGGAGCAAAGTTGAAATGCTGTAATTGTGGAGGCAGGCATAATGCTGCTCATGGAGGGTGCGAGGTGAGAAAGAGGGCAATAGAGGTACAGCAGGTAAAGGTAAAGAATAACTTAACGTATGCTGAAGCTGTGAAGGTATTGAGTGCTAAGAATACGTCAAGAGGGAAGGAAAGTCGGGAGTATGGGAGAAGAGAAGATGATACAGGAAGATCTGATGGTAGGAGGGTTAGAGACGAGACAATGTTGGTAAATAAGAAAAATTTTGTGCTTTTTATGGTAGAAGTAATTAACTGTACTGCCCAAACAGGAAAACGAACAGAAAAGACACAGATAATTCTCAAGGCAGCAGAAAGATTTCTAGAGATAAAGGGGTTGAAATGTGAAGATATAAGGCCAAGTCTAAGTACAGAATTTCAGTCAAGCTAGAAAGTATGGGTTGGATAGCAGATTCATGTTAATCATTTTACAATGTAATGCTAGAAGTCTGTGTGCTAATGGTCAAGAGTTTAAAGGATACATAGGTCATATAAAGGAGAAGCCAGATGTTATATGTAAACAAGAAATTTGGCTAAATTCTAGATTATATTTTGTTGTTAAGGGATATACAAGTGTGAGAAGGGACCGGGAAGATGGTAAGGGTGGAGGTTGTGTCACGTTCTTAAAAGAAGGTATGTCTTATAGAGTTTTGGAGAAAGGATTATCCATGGAGTATATTGTGGTAGAGATATGGTTAGGTGTGAAAAATTATGTTATAATAAACTTCTACAATCCATGTAAAAGACTGACACAGAACAGTCTGGAAGAAATAAAAGGAATAAGTGAGAAAAGAGTAATTTGGTGCGGTGATTTTAAAGCACATAATACCTTATGGGGTGGGTTATCAACAGATACAAATGGATTAATAATTGAAGAGATGATAGAGAGTAACAATTTGTTTTGTTTAAATGATGGGAGTGGCACACGTTTGGATGTAAATACGGGAAGGGAATCAACTATAGATCTTACAATTGTCTCATATGTGTTGGGTGGAATTATGAATTGGAAGGTTTTAAAGAATTGCACAGTTAGGAGTGATCACTTTCCTATACTTAGTACAATTGTAAATAATGAAGATAGGAATTTAAATCGGGGCACATCAGGGAAATAAAAGTATGACAAAGCGGACTGGGAAAAATTCAGGGTGTTGAGCGAAGTTGATAAAGATGGATGAAGGTATAGAAATAGAAAGAATATATACAGAGCTAATATCGGACATTCGTAATGCTGCATAAATGTATTCCAAAAAGTTCAGGAAACAGAGTGGGGAAAATAGTTTCATGGTGGAATGAGGAATGTTCAGCAGCAGTAAGAAGAAAAAGGAAGGCTTTTAAAATCTGAAAGAGAACTCATAATTGGGAAAACATGATAATATATAAAAAAAAAATGGAGCAGAAGCTAGGAAAATAGGAGTATTGGAGAGAAATTGGGAGAAGTACGCCAGTAGAAGATGTATGGAATATGATTAAAAAGATAAGTGGAATTAGGAAAGAATATGATTATCCAGTGCTAAGTATTGGGACAGAGATTGCAGTACTGTATGTGATGAGGATAAAGCAGAATTGTTTAGGAAACAATTATCAAAAGTAAACAGCTCTGATAATTTGATGAAGGAATGTAAGGATATGAGAGAAAAGCTGTTAATAGAGAATCCACATATAGGAGATAAAAGGGAGGCTTTAAATAGCTCATTAAATGTTACATTAGAGTGCATTAAATAAACACTTAGGCTTCTACCCCAGGACAAGATGGAATTAGTTATGTCATAATAAAAAAGTTAAGTGAGGAGGCGTTGAAAACAATTCTGGAATTTTACAGTAGGGTATGGGTGGAAGGGGTGTTACCCCTGGGATGGAAAGAAACACTAATAATACCCATAAAGAAACCGGGTGAAGATCCTAGCAACCCATTAAATTATAGACCAATTGCTTTAACATCCCATTTATGTAAATTAATGGAAAAAAATGATTACAGATCGACCAAGGTATAATTTGGAGAAAAATAAATTTTTCTCTCCATATCAGAGTGGATTTCGACGTGGACGAGGAAAATGGATTCAATTATTAACTTAGAATTAGATATTGGGAAAGCTTTGATTTATAAAGAAACAGTTGTAGCAGTTTTCTTTGATGTTGAAAAAGCCTATGATATGTTATGGAAAGAAGGTTTGTTGATTAAATTAGACCAGTATGGAATAGGTTGTAGGTTATACAATTGGATTAAAGAGTTTCTAATAGAAAGATATATTAGAGTAAATGTTGGGGAATATATATCAAGGAAAGGAATTATTGATAACGGAACACCACAGGGTAGTGCCATTAGCCCTTTATTATTTATAATTATGATTAACGATGTATTTGCTACTATAGAGAGAAATATTGATAAGTCACTGTTCGCAAATGATGGAGCTCTGTGGCTGAGAGGTAGGAATGTCAAGTACATTGTTAATAAAATGCAGTTAGCATTATTAGAAGTTGAGAAATGGTCTCATAAATGGGGTTTTACATTTTCTGTGGATAAAAAACAAATATATTTTATTTACAAATAAAAGGGCAAACATAGATTTAAAGTTGCAGATATATGATGAAGAATTAGAATAGGTTAAAGTGATAAGATTTTTAGGTATGTGTTTTGATACAAGGGTTACACATAAGTAAGATAGAGGAAAAATGTAAAAAAAAAAATTGAATGTTATGAGATGTATTTCAGGTTGTGAGAGGGGAGCGGATAGACAGTCATTAAAAACAATTTACTCAACAATGATAAGAGTGATATTGGACTATGGATGTATTGCCTATGGTGCAGCATCTAAGACACAATTAGAAAGACTGGAAAAAATTCATTCAAAAGCTTTGAGAATCTGTTGCGGGGCTTTTCCTTCCTTTCCAGTTCCAGGTTTGCAGGTTGAGATGGGGGAACTGCCAGTTCATCTAAGAAGGATGCAACTGTTATTGACTTATTGGGCAGGTTTATTAGGACAAAAGGACAGTCATCCGATAAAAGGATTGCTTGAGGCAAGTTGGGAACAGGGGAAAAAGCAAGTTAATAGCTTTGGTTGGATCATCATGGATGGTGTGAGATGTAATTAAATGAGTATGAAGTTATCCCAACAGTAATCTCACCGGCAAAACATTTATGGATTTTACCTCAACCAGTTATAGACTTTATTTTATTGGGAAAAAGACAGGTGAAAGCTCAAGAGCTACAAGAAGCAGTGTTGACAAAAGAGTATATCGGGAACAATTACAATCAATATATACAAGTGTATACAGATGCATCTAAGGATTGAAATTGCCAGGTGGGAATAGCATACACCATTCCAAGATTAAAAGTATCAGGAAAAAAATTTTTTTTCAAGGTTTCAGTGTTTACTGGAGAGTTGTTAGCAATTATGATAGCAATGAATACAGTATATGAAATAGGATTAAATAAGACACTAATATGCACAGATTCAAGTTCAGCCTTACTATGTTTGGATGGTCAACAGTCTGAATCTAGACAGGACATAGTCTTGGAGATCCTTTAGATATTGTACATGATATATCAGGAAAAAAAGTTCAGTTCTTGTGGGTTCCAGCACATACAGGAGTGACGGGAAATGAGGAAGCAGATCAGCTAGCAAAACAGGCAGCGGCAAAAGAAGGTATAGATGCAAATTTTGTATAGTAAATCCGAACGTAAGTCAATAATTTAAAAAAAGATAACAGAGAAATGGCAATCCTATTGGGATAATGAACAAAAAGGTAGGCATCTGTACTCAATACAATCATCGGTTACCAAAGGAAGGAATTCAAGAGGAAGTAGAAAGGAAGACTGTGTTCTTTCTAGACTAAGGCTGGGGCATACAGGACTTAATGCAACATTAAATATAATGGGAAAACATCCAACAGGGTTGTGTGATTGGTGTGGAGTCAGAGAAACAGTAGAACAGTACTGGTTTCTGGAGCTTTAAGTTTATATTTGTCTTAATTTAGAATGTCTCTTTGTGTCTGTGTCTCACAGCAGGATTAGCCTCTAGGAGAATTAACCTTTTGTGTTTACCCTCATGTGTGAGTAACCTCCTTTGCATGTGTAGTTTAGTCTGTATAAATACTAATCAGTGCACTACTAACCTGTGGTGCGTTTCCCGTACAACGATGTAGCTCTTTGCTTAACCACCATTGTACGATGCAACGTTGAAGAAAATAACTAACTAGTTACAACTGTTTTCCAACACCATAGTACCTGTGTTGCACTTCCATCGTTAAAACCATGTTGGTTTAATCTGTCGTTCTTCTTCTTCTTCTTCAATACAATGGCGGAGTAGTGCCATAGGCACATATCGCCCCCTACTGTAAAGTGTTTTTTCTCTCTCTTCGGCTCGCATTCAATGCGCTTTAGCAGTGATGTTACGTAGAAGTGGTGTAATAATGTCACGAACGCAACATTCATTATTTGTACAATAAAACATTTATAGGCATACACAGTTTAAATGTGCTCTTTTCGAATGCGGAGGAAGCAGCGGGCCGTCCTCGAAGCCCAGCTGAGGAGCCGGAGTGTCGTTCGCTGCGTCCGTCGGTGGCTGAGGAGCTGGAGCGACGTCCTCAAAGCCGGGAGGCGGAGGAAGAAGCGTGCCGTCCTCGCAGCCAGGCTGAGGAGCTGGAGCGACGTGCGCTGAGCTGGACGGCGGCGGCCGCGGAGCTGGGGCGACGCTCGCTGAGCTGGGCGGCGGCGGCGAAGCTGAAGCGACGTGCGCTGAGCTGGACGGCGGAGCTGGAGCTGGAGCGACGTCCTCAAAGCCGGGAGGCGGAGGAAGCAGTGGGCTGTCCTCGAAGCCCAGCTGAGGAGCCGGAGCGCCGTTCGCTGCGTCCGTCGGCGGCTGAGGAGCTGGAGCGACGTCCTCAAAGCCGGGAGGTGGAGGAAGGACGATGCTTTCCAGGCTGCTCCTTGACTCCCCACTTTCGCTTTCATGCAGCGGTGGAGGAGGTGGAGGAAACTAAGAAAACGCGTCCTCGTCGCTGTGCAGCAGCGGCGCGTTGTCCTCCACGTCAAGCAGAGGCGGCGGGAGAGGGAGCATGTCTTCCAGATTAGTGAGAGGGAGAACCTCCGGGACTACAGCCTGGCTCTCCCGAACCTGGACGAGCAGCTTTTGGAGCTGCACCACCTGCTCCCGCAGGTCACCGATGCGCTCCCTGTTTTGCTGCGTCAAAAACCTGTAGACATCTCCCGTTTCTCCTTCGCCACTGTCCTGCCAGACCGCCTAGGTCTGAAACTCCCCGTCAAAGCATGGGAACCTGTTTCCTCTTGCCGCGTCACCTCTGAATGGTGTCGCCGTATGGCGAGCCTGCAGCCTTCCCAGCTTTGCCGCGCCTCTGTCTCTCGCTGCTCCTCGCTGTCTTCCAGCCAGTCCGCCGGTTCGGCGAGCTTGCAGCCCTCCCAGCTCTGCAACAGCTCCCTCTCTCCTTGCTCCTCGCTGTCCTGTATCCATTCCGCCAGCTCGGACGAGATGGTAATAGCGCCCCCCCCAAAAAAAACATTTGGGGGAGCGAGTTCCGCTATGCCACTTTTACGGTCTAGCTTTCTGTTACGATTCCTAAATCGGCGTGTGTGTTTCGGTGGCATAAGTGCAGGAGGCGAGCTGGCGGTTTGGTTAAGGTTTTTATTTATTGAACACATAAAGAAACACCGACATAAATCAACTTAAATCACGACAACAACAAAAGCTAGACGCCTGATTGAGCTTCAGTCAGGCTCTTTATAATAAACTTAATTAGCTTACCTCGGTTCAGGTGAATCCTTATGTCACCTGACCGAGGTGCAGTCTGGGACATGAAGTCCAAACTAAACAAAACTACAACAAAATCAACTCAACGAAAACCAAACTTTGGGCGCTTTGGCGCCCTCTAGGGGTTAACCCTTACAGTTACCTATTTCGCTCAAGATCATTTCCTATATAAGTCCCTTTACATGAAGCCATGTTTTAATGAGAGTTGATGTGAAAAAATGACACGGAAACCACAATTTACTAAAAAAGAGCTTGCAGTTTTTTTGGAGAAGGTAGGAATCAAATCAAATCTTGCTTTTCTCCAAATTAAAAAACACAGTTACAAATTCTGACAAAAAAAAAAACATGGAATGAAATCGCACAAAAAATTAATGCTTCTGGAAATGGGTATGAGAGAAGCCCAGAGGAAGTCAGAAACAAGTGAAGGGACTTTGCAAGTGTGACCAAACAAGCAAGTCCAGTGGTGGCCTGAAACTGAACCCCTCCAAAAGCTGCTATGTAATTGTAGTTACTGCAATTCTCCACAACATTGCAGTCAAGGAAAATGTCCCGCTTTTTGATGAGGAACAGGGGGTCTTTCTGGTGCTGCTGTAAATGAGGAAGATGACACTTCTGATGAGGATATATATATATATATATATATATATATATATATATATATAATTTTTATTTTTTTAACCTATGAATAGTCCATATTCTACTTCTACTTCTGAGAGCACAACAAAGATACTCACTTAAAAACTCACCTTTTCTTCGCACAAACGAAACCTAGGCTGTGTTCCAACCGGCATAAATAATGCTTTCGTAGTGCACTTCGAAGGGAGAATAATTGCGATGGTATCGCTGTTATATTGTTTCAAAGTAAATTTGTAATCAAAATAACCAAAAAATGAATAACCTAATATCTGAGCACCAAAACATTAAGTTTTCCAAATTGCTCAAAGTGGTTGGGAAAATTTTTAGAAACTAATAGGGCGTAGGGTCATGAACTGTGAATAGAACACACCCAGCCGCGGCAAGGAACTATGCTTCTAACCACAGGTCGAAGGCTGTAGTTCCAACCACGTAAGTTGCGACACTGTTTGCTGTTTGTGAACTATGGTTTCAAGAAACACCGAAATGTTGAACTATGTTGGTAATGACGGAACTTACGACCATAGTTGGCTTACGATGCTTTTGGGAAACGCACCCCTGCTTGGATCTTAGTCTGTCTAGTCTCGATGACTGTTTAGATCTTAGTCTGTTTAGGTACTAACCTGTTTAGCCACTAACATTCTAGAGTTCTTAGTCTGTTTCATACCTAGTCTGTTCGCTCCTTGGGTCTCTGACTACTAGCCTGTTTAGCAATTAGTCTGTTTAGCTACTAGCTAGCTTAGCAGCTAATGTGCATAACAGCTAGTAGGCCTAGCCAAGCCTGTCTTGTGTGTGTGTATAGTCCCTTGTGTTTAGTCCTCTAGTCTGTTTAGTTTGTCTTGTCTCGTCTGGTTTGTATCCTTGTCTGTATTGTATTAGTTTGTGTAATCCCTAGTCTGTGTATGTTTAAGTGTTTTGAGTTCAGTTTATAGCGCGCTCCAAAGTAAAGCCAACTTCCTTTGTTCATGTTTGGTTTGTTTATTAAAAGACTCTGTTACACATCATCCCCCTCTGCACCTATGCCTTGCCACACCTCAGGCCACAGTCCAACATCTATCAGTTCGTGACAATTTATGAAGTATATTTATATACTTTTGCCACTTTTATACTTATTCAATATCTTAACTGTAAAGATTTTTCACCAAACATCAAGCACAGTTTTATTTTTTACAATGCATACTGTGTGAAATTACTGTATACACTATAAATCTAATGCTGAAATACTATACAAAATATAAAAACTGGAATTTAATAACCTTAAAATTTTATATTTTAATATAATAAGATAAAACTGAATGTAACAATCCAATAATGATTACATTAGTGAAAGTCTATTTTTTTTACAATTCTATACAAAATAATTGTTTAATGCATATTATTTAATGTTAAATATACATAAAAGCCTTTTTATATTTTTAATGTTTTGAAATACAAAAAAAAAAAAAAAAACACAATCTTCTTTAAAAGGTTTCCACTATTCAGATGTTTTACTGTGTTTAAGAGTCTTATCACTGTTCTTGATGTCATTTGTAAATGTTAGAATCAAATCAGTTTTAAATATTCGGTCCAGAGAATTTTCATCACAAAGTTCCGCTATTACTTGAAACCACTTATAGATCAGTGTGATATATGTTTAAATTTCTGCCAAGGATGGTCCCAAGCCCAGCTAAAAAAGGTCACTTTGCCATGGAAACCAGTATTGGGGATCCAGGGTGCAGTCGTCTACTAGCCAAAGAAAAGTCAAATTCATATAGCCGAAATGGGAAATTTGCATTGGCACTTGCTATATACTGTATGAATTGTACACCATATCAAACAACAGGAAATCATCTCCATGGAACTATCAAAATGCAAGATTTTGATCACTGCAGTATCCAAATTAAGATGGATTGAATCTGGAACCACAGTTATTTAATCACCAATGAATGAAGGATCAATAACATTATTTTAATTGGGGGTGAGAAATGAAAAAACATCGGTTTTGTAGTTGACAGTCGGGTGGCGAGAAGCATCCTTGCCTTTCAACTAATATGCGGCATCTTTGACGCTTGACAGAACTGTCAAGTCTTACTGAGACAAGCCTGGATGAAGCCAAGGATGACTTTTACTGAAACCTCCAAAACACACTGAATTAGATCCCGCAGATTGAGCGAGAGAGAGATACTGGTGGAAATAGATCCAGATAGGAAGAAACGCTGGAAAGATTTAGCCATAGCCAGATACAAGACAATGCTTTTTGCGCCTGTTGTCCTTTGCAAGATCAACCAATCTGGTCATTGGCAATAGCCAGTTTCAACATCCTCACTGGTGCTTGGAATGTGTTCCATCTGCCGGGAAACAAGCTGTCCTTGTGTCAATCCTGAAGAATGATGATAGCTGGGACTGTTACTATTTTAATATTAGAAAATATTGTATTCTAATCACTTCTGGTATATTTTATGCCGGCAGTGTGAATATGTTAATAAGCTTAAACAGAACAAAAGAGCAAACTTTCAATTAGATCATAATCATCAAATATATTACAAAAATGTATATTTTTGTGTAAACACTCACTGTAAGTGTGTGATGCACATTATCAGATATCTGGCCTGTGGGGTCGAGAGCTGCGTAAGTGTTGTCTTTAGTACTCGGCCCAGCGTTCTACAGGGAGAAGGGGTGGAGACCATGAGGAGGTTCTGCTGAACATCTTCACTGTAAGAGTTTATTATGAACAAAGCACACACCTAATGGACACTCCTGTAATAATACATTGTATACATAATACAATAAGTCTTTACATAATAATAATAATAATAATAATAATAATAATACATTTTCTTTACATGCATCACAAACAGATATATGTACAGTAGTACATTTGTATGATGTGGAGATGATGTGACATTTGTTTTTTACAGAATTTCTGTCAGTGCTTTATGGGAGGGGTGCATCTATAACAGGAATCACTCACTCACTCATCTTCTATAATGCTTTATTCTGTATTTAGGGTTGGGGGTACCTGGAACCTATCCTAGAAGGCTTTGGGCATGAGACAGGGTGCCAATCCATCGCAGGGCACACATACACAAACTCATTCACGTACTACAGGCAATTTGAGAACGGCAATTAGCCTAACCTACTGTACATGTCTTTGGACTGTGGGAGGAAACCGGAGTACCCGGAGAAAACCCATCAAGCACAGGGAGAACATGCAACTTAACGTATTATTAATTAAAAAAATTCTTCTAAACTTTACTTAACCAGATACAGGTGTTTGGTGAAGAAAATCTCAGAACACTGAGAAAAACTTAGAAGGGGGTTAGGACCTGTGTCGATTTGATTGGTTTGTCACAGATGCAGTATTGATGGAAAAAGACACTACAACCCAATTACAGTTAAACTGTATGCATCATTAGGTTTTGTATGCTTGAAATACCTAACAACAAACATATTTACATTAAAAACATTTGACATTAATGTGATATTGACCCTATTTGAATAAATACTAAACCGCAAGTTAATTCATGTCTAAATTATACTTTTTTTAAAATATTTACAGTGAACTTAGATGGAAGTATATAATTATTAATTAAGAGAAGCAACAAAACTGTAATCACAATCAAATTACTGTTGTAATTACTGCTTATTCCAGATATAAACCACTTAGGCCCATGTTATTACAGTAACTATTGGGGCAGAAAACAGTAACTCATCATCTTGTTAATTATTTTGCTATAATAGAAACACAATTAAGTGTTTAAATGACAGAACAAATACATTTGAAGACTAATCTCTCTATTATTTACCTGTTGATCTCGTGTTGTACCAGTTCTTTTCTTTTTCCTGGAAGAGAAAATTATATTTCAGTATTAAATAAAATATCCCAAATTTATTAATCCTGTTACAGTAAGTTTTCAGTGCGCGTCCTTGGGGCAACATGTGAAATTAGTATGAAAACACTTTTAAACCAGGAGCACTCTCTGTCACGTGTACACCTGAACTCACTCATCACGTGCTGAACGCTTACACTCTACTAGTGTCAACGCCCAATTCTCAGCCTAGTGTACCAATTAGGGTTAGTATCTAATTGTAACAAGAACAGCACTCTTAAAGAAACATGTAAAGTATTACCAGTCAATATCAAAATAGTTTCCAAACGTTACTTAAAAAATATATATATATAAAAAGAGGCAATATTTTACTCTCGTTGTAGCTCTTGTTTGCATATTTACACATGCACTTTGTTGTATGCTGTCTATTGTTTTCTCTTTGTGTATAAAGACTGATAGTTTTAGGATGACTTAAAAATGTAAATCGTTCATACCTGAGCTAGTCAGCTAATTAGATCTCTTAGTTAGCTAGCTGGTTCAGGTAAAGTGTGTTGTTAATTTATGTTGCATGTATGTAGCACCTGGTCCTGGAGGAACGTTGTTTCATTTCACTGTGTACTGAACTGTATATGGTTAAAATGACAATAAAAGCCTACTTGACATAAACCTTCAGGGCTACATGAGCACTAAACTTAGACAATATGGCTATAAGTATGTGCACCCCTGATAATCACACTCATATGTGGTCCTGCCCCAAACTCTAACCAAAAACTCAGAAGCACACAATTCTATAGAATTACTCTGTACTCTGTCTTTACTCTACAGTTTCCAAAACCTGTTCAATGTCCCATGTGAGATCCACAAAGCCAGCTCCATGAAGACATGGTGTGTTAAGGATAGGGATGAGTATATCAATTAATTAATATTATTACCTTACAAAGAAGCAGGTGATGATGAGACAAAAACACAAAACCACACAGATTCCAACACCTGCGTACACACCTACACTCCAAGAATCTGTGTGGACGATCATGTAATAATAAATCAGTGTTAAATGTTAATCAGTGTGATTCTCACTCATAAATTTACATCATCACTCTCACCATGTAAAGTGACAGACACTGCAGCTGATCTCTCAGAGCCGTGTTTATTCTGAGCCTCGCAGTAGTACTGTCCACTCTGTAGAGCTCTGTAACTCTGTCCAGATCCTACAGCTGAGGATTCATTCACCTTAAACCAGGTGTAGATCTCCACAGGTGGGTTAGCATCACTGCTGCAGGTCAGAGTCACTGAACTGCCCTCCACTATCTCACCAGAGGGACTGATGGACACTGACACATTCTTAGGAGGATCTAAAATAAAACAAAAAATAAAAAAATCATAAATCTATCAATCAATAAATAAATCAATAAATATTGTGCACAATTATTAAAGGATGTTAAATGTGTGAGAAAACAAGGCTGTCAAGTAATTTATGCGTTACTGGCTGTGAGATGATCTTCATCATTAACTTACACAGAACATTCAGAGTTACACTGCTGGACTCCTGATGTCCCACTTCATTACTGCACTTGCACTTGTACTCTCCACTGTCCTCAGAGCTGATGTTGGAGATGGTGTAGGTCTTTCCTTTTCCTATTGATGTCATCTCCTTAAACCAGGTGTAGATCTCCACAGGTGGGTTAGCATCACTGCTGCAGGTCAGAGTCACTGAACTGCCCTCCACTATCTCACCAGAGGGACTGATGGACACTGAGACTTTCTTTGGAGGATCTAAAACAATATAAATTTAAAACAATATTTGGTAACACATTTATACAATAAACAAAGAAATGTACAAAAGACTGTACTTATAATGATTTTATCTTTCCAGAAAGTAGCATTAACATTTGCTACATTTGCATTTCCACCAAAATGTACGTAATTGTTTTTTGAATGAAAACAATAAAAAGCAAGGATATTTTTATTATTATTGTAATAATTGAAGATACATGATATTTATTAATGTCTTCAGTTTTTAACAGAGGAGTACATTTAAAAGTACATGATAGTGACTGTTTATGCGGTTAAATAATTAAAACAATAATTCTTACAATAGAAATTTGTGTTTATTATTATTATTACAATGAACAATATAACAGATCAACAGTAAAATTATTTAAATTGTACATTCTCACTCTCATGAAAGAGAAAATTGGTTCTTTATTTATTTATTTATTTATTTATTTAACTGCTTTCATCTAACATTGTGTGTGGCTCTTAGTAAATATGATATACTGATACATACTCTAATAAATATTTTAAATTGTAATAATTATTAAACACCTTAGTGTCAGTATATCAGTAAGTGTTTGTTTCTTTCTCTTTACATGATCAAGAAGAGATTCTGTTAAAAGTGCAATAATTATTTCTATTTTAATAATAAATAGTAATCTCCTCTCTGTGTGTGAGGCCAATAAAGCATGAATTTTTACATTTTGCTCTCTCAAAGTGTTTTTCATCTTAAGTTATTAGTTATTAGTCTAGTTATTCTTTTTATAATTTTTTTAGTGTTAACAACCATCTCATATAGTACATATAAGCTAGACATTTTTTTTTCTACTCTGGGAATAGACTTGCTCTCAGCAAGAGGCCTTGGCTCTGTAAATGGGACATAAAATCTGACGTATTACACAAACTGCAAAATACTGCTCCAACCAATCAGCAGGTCTTACACCTTTTTAATGCAGCATTAACTCTTTTCAGCAGTTATCATGATCAGACTATATGGGTCAGCCTTCACTCCCCATGCCACTAAGCCTTAGCTGCACATGACCCTGTTGCCAATTTCTTGAAGCACTTTTGGCAGGCTCTGACTCTTTTAAAAATTGTCTGTCTAATTTAGCCCAGCCACTTAATTATGGAATAGTCTTCTAAATAGTATTCGGGACTCAGACACAGTCTCATTGTTTAAGTCCAGGCTAAAAACCTATTTATTTAGCCAAGCATTTTTATAAATAGATTTGCCTTAGGTAAAGGAGCAGATCTGGGGGACTCATGGACGTAGAGTATTATGGTGAACTGGTATGTTTGGATGCTGTCTTCCTCACTCTCATTGATCACTCAGGTTTGCTGACGGTGAGGTGATTGTTTGCTTTACATCTCAGGAAGCCCTCATGTTTGTGTTTCCTTCTGGCTCTCCCTTTTAGTTATGATGTCATAGTTAGTCCTGTTGGAGTTTCTGCTTGCACTCTACAGTTAATATACATTCACATTATACATTGTGTGACTGTGACCATACCTAACTGCCATCTCTCCTCTTCTTCTCTTCCCCCCCCTCTTTCTCTTTCCTCTCTCCTCCTGTCTCCCCCTTTCACTCTTTCTCTCTCTCTCTGTCGAGCTACACATGTCGTTCCCGAGCTGCCAGTGATCGAGACTCCCTCTGCCCTCCGGACCTGTCTGACCCATCCTGGTGCCCCGCTTCTGGCTGAAGATCTCATCACATGGTTTTTCCTTGCCACTGTCGTCCTCGGCTTGCTCACCAGGGACAAACTGACCATTTTGATTCATACAAATTCACATTTCATACAAACTTAAATAGTTCTTTTGATTGTGTAAAGCTGCTTTGCGGCAATAAAAATTGCTAAAAGCGCTATACAAATAAAATTGAATTGAATTGAATTGAACTTGCAGGTGCCATTGAAATAAGATATTATAACTGTAGCTACTGTGACTAAGACCACATTGGGATGTCTAGATGACTGTAAGCAATTCCAAAACCATACAGTAGCTCTTGTGGGATTTCCCTGGTGGTCAGAACATAGCAAAAGTGCTCCTAGAAAAGAACACTGGTGAACCAACATCAGAGTCATGGGCGCGAGGCTCACTGATGCACATGGGGAGTGAGGGCTGACCCATGTACACTCTTAAAAATTGTCCCGTTAAAAAACAGTAAGTAACTTACAGCACGGTTGCCAGCAAGTTACTGTTAAATTAACAGTGTCTTGCTGTTGTTGAAATTTACAGTTTGTTGCTGTTTTTAAAAATACATGTTTTAGTACAATGCACAATCATTAAAAATGCAGTGTAACTTCAAAACTTGCTTTACTATACCTTTAAAAAACAAAAGCCACTTTTAATCACAAGATATTACTAAAATTAGTGGCTGTAGCAAAGCAAGTGGAAGGAATAAACAAACTTAAGCTTCAGAATTAACTTTTAACTGAATAAACACAACATTCATATAACGAACAAACTAAATGACTCAGAGAACTGAGTGAATAAAAATGACTGAAAGAAAAAATTCAATGTAGAATGAAGTCAAAATGTAGGTATTCAAGAATGAACACCTGAAAAAAATTGTGCGAGAGTATGTGTAAGGTGTGTGTGTGTGTGCTATATCAGTGAATGAGTGGGTTCACTTATATGATGTCCATTAGCTTCTTAAGTAGACTGGCAACCCGAGTGCTTTTTTCTTGCGGGTGACCTTCCCTGTCCTCTTTGATAGGACATTTCCACCCTTGGTGCCTTTTTCAGGGTTTATACCAATGAAGTACCTGAAAAACAAATGTGTACATTCAGATTAAGTGTGGGTAATTGTTTACATAACAAGAATGTGAAGAGAAATTAATATATGAATCTAAGCATCTAACCTCTGAATGAATTCCAATGTGCATGCAGCTTCCACTTGGTACTCTACATTGAAATTGTAGAAAATTGATAACACAGCTGCAAGACCAGACAGAAAACTTGGCTGGATGCTCTCACAAATTACTTGCCCCTCAAAACTGATCATCCATTTATTAATGTAGCTTCCTGGTTTTTCACCTAAAACATTCCCAAGAAAAAGCAATGTCAGCAGTCACATAAAATATTAATTTTCTACTGCCAGAAACCAAAATCATAACAAATGGATTTCAAAATGTTGATTGTGGACAACATGAAGTCATCATATGTATATATTTTGCATTGTGAAACTGTTGCTGCAATTATGATTTAACTCAATATTTTTGCTCAATATAGATGAAGGGTTACAAAATTAAAATTTAATAATGCATTAAAATGTAGTAAGTACCTTCCCACCTTTAAAGAAAATTTGAAGCTATTTTTATTATTCTTCCATTATTATTGTTCATCCATTAAAAGTCCAGTCAAAACCATGGAAACTCAAACATGCTAGCCTGACAGACAAATACAAACTTCACTGGTTCTCACATGTCAAGTAAGCATGTTTCAGCTTTTTTGCTCTATGTATGATGAATGTTTACACATGAATGAACAAAATTAAATCAATACATTTACACCAACTTTATGAACGTTTCGAAGCATGCAAAATAAATAAAAAAAAAAATCTCCACTAAAATAAAATGTCCATTAGCCTGCTGTACTGGACAAAGTAGCACTACAATTTGAACCAACAAAACTACACTTTTGAACAGGAATTATTCTTACTAAGTATTTAATCGCGTGACTTATTCTATAAAACTAACTTTAATCGAAGCAATCCAAAATACAGCCAACATTAAAGAAACAAAACAGCAACACTAGTACAGAAAAACTCCCCTCAAAATACAATTATGTACAAATTAGAACAAGCTTACCCAAATTTACAAGCACTGTTACCAAAATAAACGTTGTGTCTAATATACATTTAAGGTATATTAGGCAATAAATAAATTAAAAAAGACTAAAAATAGCAAACAAAATGATAAATTCAGCGTGCTATTAAGAAATAAACATTACTTTGTTGCTACGGTGTATAAAGGCTTACTTTGCAGATGAGTTTATAGTATATGATGTTTAATTAAACTCACCTTATAATCGGGGAATATTTGAATGGGAAATCCAACTCCACTCTATGAAGCAGTTGGCACGTTGACGTATTTAGAACTGAAATGAACATATAAAATGTTACAATATCAGCTTCCATAATTATTTGCAATTGCAAATTTTTTATAAAAGGAGCAAGGCAAATGTGCACTTACCGGTTAAGTCTCAGAATAAAGATGGATGAAAATCCATGTGTGCTTTGCAGTTTCCTGTTCCCGAAATACTGTTAAGTAATGTTTTTTTGCCTTCGTGCAATAAATACGCTAAAATCCTGTTAAATTTTGTCTACATAATTGCATAACCGTTAAAAAACAGCAATGCACTGCTTTTGAGCATAACAGGATTATACTATTAAAATTTTGCCATGAATTAACAGAAATTTTTAACAGTGTAGTCTGATCTAATAGAACAGCTACTGTAGCTCAAACTATGAATAAAGGTTACTGCTGGTTCCAATACAAAGGTCTCAGAACAGACAATGCATCTCAGTGCATCACAGCATGTAACCTGCTAATATGATAAAAAAAAAAAATGTCCTACATAAAATAAAGGCAGTTCAAATTTGAAGACAATTTCTTTTTCTGCTTTTTTATTTAAAAAAAATACACCAGGACTTAATTGTAATTTCTTGTCAAAGCAAAATTTTTTTTTGGTCAATTTAGTTATTCAATTACAGTACATAAGAAGAAGGTAAATAGATCTCACATCTGACACTGAGTGTGTGAGCAGGAGAGGGGAGATGTTCATATCCTCTTACAGCACAGCTATAACTGCCTGCATCCTCACTGCTGACCGACTGCAGGTGGACTTTATTGCTCTTGATGGTGTTTGTGGTTAAATCACGGCTGGTTTTGTACCAGATGAATGTTGGATCAGTCAGACTGCAGGTGGTTTTACAGGTCAGAACGGCTGATTGTCCCTCTGTCACTTCTGCAGGAGCGATCACCTGAAGATCTTAAACACAGAGAGACACATTAAACCAGGAAAACTGTAATGAGGCCAGTTGACCAAGTCTACTAGCTGTTAGCTAAACAGGGCCGGTTTCCCGATAATGCACACTCTTCACGAGCTAAGAAGACACTTAAGATATATACTGTATTATGTAAAGTGATTACTTTTTTAAGTGTATTCCTCAACCTGTCCCTTAGGAGTCTTCTTAAGTCGCTGCCTCTTACGTCCGACATTACAAGGTCTGTCTACAGGTAAGGTCCTGAATTAGCTGACATTGTTTGCTCAGAAATTGATTTTTGACTCCTTTTTCATGACAGCGTTAAGAAAGATGTCACTTTCTATGCTAATTACACATGGCACTAAAACTTTTTAATAACGTTTATTTCAACATGGTTAACTTATCAATAGCATGCCATAATAGACAAATATATAAATGAAATCTCCAAACTATCGCTAATATTATCATGTAACCTGCAGGTATACAATCATAGTTGATTGACAAACAGCTGACAACACTCTTCAGAAACAATGTGAAGCATGTCAGTGGTTGGGGTTGTATAGCGCACTTATGGAATGAATGCGATGAGATGCCAGAGTAGAGGTTTAATACCCCTACAGTATCTTATCTACACGGTTTCGCGCGATGGCCATAAGTTCAGTTCATTATGATTCAGCGTGAGTTTTGGTGCCGTGGTCACGTTTTCATTTTACCACGCCAAAAAATAAACATGTTTAACATGCGGAAGCTCATGGACCTTGCAAATCTTCGTGGAACGTCGGGCGGGCATTTGAGGCGGCTCACGGTGCCCAATACCGCTATCTCACCTATG
The DNA here is from genome assembly GCF_024256425.1 of Clarias gariepinus. Taxonomy (NCBI): domain Eukaryota; kingdom Metazoa; phylum Chordata; class Actinopteri; order Siluriformes; family Clariidae; genus Clarias; species Clarias gariepinus. The sequence continues at coordinate 4,984,463 of NC_071117.1, forward strand.
CGGTGAGATGTGATGTTAGGCACCATGAGCTGCCGTGATTGCCCGCCGATGTTCTGCTAATGTCCCACGAAGTTCTGCAAGGTCTGCAAGCTTCCGCAAGGACTGCCAAAAATGTAACGTTTCATTTTTCAAGATGGAAACGTAATCACAGCGCCAAAACTCATGGTGAATTATGATGAACTGTACTTACGGCCACTGCGCGAAACCGCGTAGGTGGGATAGGTGAACTAAGCATTTCAATCCCTCAGAAAAATGAGTGATTGTGAAACTTCCAAGTTTATTTTCTTATTTAACTAAATCAGATTTCATTAAATAAAAGGTGTCAAAAGAAATACCCATTCAGTCATGAATGATGGGTAATGATCAATTACAAATTCATCAACCTGTATATTAGATCCTGTACCGACATATTTTCTTAAACAGATAGTACCAGCAATAACAGAACCCCTGTTGAGAATAATTAATTTTCCACTCAGCATTGGTTATGTTCCAAAATCTTTTAAATTAGCTTGTTAATAAGTTAACAAACCAATAATTAAGAAAACTGACCTCGACCTCTGTCAGCTGTCCAATTACAGGCCAATATCAAACCATCCCTTTATCTCTAAGATTCTGGAAAAGATAGTAGCGGAGCAGCTATGCTCATATCTACATAGAAATGGCATACATAAACTGTATCAGTCAGGATTTAGGTCTCATCACAGCACAGAGACAGCACTCATTAAAGTAGTAAATGACCTCCTATTGGCCTCTGATCAGGGTTGTGTAACTATGCTTGTATTACTCGACCTTAGTTGATCACGCTATTCTTCCTCACAGATTAGAAAATGTAGTAGGAATTAAGGGTACAGCCCTCTCCTGGCTCAGATCCTATCTGACCCATTGTTATCAGTATGTAGACTTAAATGATGATTATTCTGCATGTTCTCTAGTGGAGTTTGGCGTTCCGCAGGGTTCAGTTTTAGGTCCACTGCTTTTTTTCCCTTTACATGCTTCCTCTGGGCAACATAATCCATAAGCATGGTATTAGTTTTCATTGTTATGCTGACGATACACAGTTATACATCTCAGCAAAACCTGATAAGAAAAAACAGCTTACTAAAATTGGATGCTAATTAACTTCCTTCTGCTTAATCCAGGTAAGACAGAAGTTTTAGTCCTAGGACCGCATACAGCTACGAGTAAAATTTTAGATCACACCGTAACTTTAGATGGCCTTTCTGTTCCACCAACAGTGAAAGACCTTGGTGTGATTATTGATTACAGCCTTTCATTTGAAGCTCATGTAGATAATATTACCAGGATAGCATTCTTTCACCTCAGAAATATTGCCAAGATAAGAAATTTATTGTCGCTAAATGATGCAGAAAAACTAGTTAATGCTTTTATCACCTCTAGGTTGGACTATTGTAATGCCTTACTGTCTGGTTGTTCAGCTAGATGCATAAATAAGCTTCAGCTAGTCCAGAATGCAGCAGCGAGAGTCCTCACTAGAACCAGAAGATATGAGCACACCACCCCTATCTTATCTTCACTGCATTGGCTCCCTGTGAAATTTCACATTGATTTTAAAATACTACTCTTGACCAATAAAGCATTACATGGTCTCGCGCCGCAGTACCTGAGCGAACTGCTAGTGTCTTACGAACCGCCACGGCTACTTCGATCAAAGGATGCAGGCTGCTTGTCAGTACCACGTATTATGAAAAATACAGCTGGGGGCAGAGCTTTTTCTTATAAAGCCCCAAAATTATGGAAAAGTCTTCCAAATAGCGTTCGGGACTCAAACACAGTCTCAGTGTTTAAGTCCAGGCTAAAAACCTATTTATTTAGCCAAGCACTTTTATAAATAGATTTGCCTTAAGTAAAGGAGCAGATCTGGGGGACTAATGGACGTAGAGTATTATGGTGAACTGGTATGTTTGGATGCTGTCTTCCTCACTCTCATTGATCACTTAGGTTTGCTGACGGTGAGGTGATTGTTTGCTTTACATCTCAGGAAGCCCTCATGTTTGTGTTTCCTTCTGGCTCTCCCTTTTAGTTATGCTGTCATAGTTAGTCCTGCTGGAGTCTCTGCTTGCACTCTACAGTTAATATACATTCACATTATACATTGTGTGACTGTGACCATACCTAACTGCTATCTCTCCTCTTCTTCTCTTTTTCCCCCTCTTTGTCTTTCCTCTCGTCCCCTGTCTCCCCCTTTCACTCTTTCTCTCTCTCTGTCGAGCTACATATGTCGTTCCTGAGCTGCCAGTGATCCAGACCCCCTTTGCCCTCCGGACCTGTCTGACCCATCCTGGTGCCCCGCTTCTGGTTAAAGATCTCGTCGTCAGATGCCCCGTGTGTCTCTTTGGGATGCGTCTGGTGTCTGGAAAAGAGTCTCTCTACCTAGAAGATGTTTTGGGCCTTGACTGGTGTTGGCAACTGTTTATCTGGGGACTTGACAGTTCGATAGTTCAGGACTAGAACTTCCTACAAGTCTACCTGGGTCTTCAATAACTACCTGGACTCCATATTAACATCAATTAACATCAGCTATTATAGCTGAACTGCCTGCCACCTAACACACTGTATAAATGCAGATCATTTACTGCTTTCTGTTTCACCCAAATGAGGATGGGTTCCCTGTTGAGTCTGGTTCCTCTCAGGGTTTCTTCCTATTACCATCTCAGGGATTTTTTTCCGTGCCACTGTCGCCCTCGGCTTGCTCACCAGGGACAAACTGACCATTTTGATTCATACAAATTCACATTTCATACAAACTTAAATAATTCTTTTGATTGTGTAAAGCTGCATTGCGGCAATAAAAATTGCTAAAAGCGCCATACAAATAAAATTGAATTGAATTGAATTGAATCAATGAAACATATTTAAAATAAAAATCAGCAATCAGCTGGACATCCGGACGTAGAGCGTAAGTCTGACGTCTTGGCCTGGCAAGTGCAGGCCTGAGCAGGTCAAGAAGCTCCATAATCTGTTGCCTTGTAAGGCGAAACCTTTTTTTTTTTAGGGTTTTGCATAAAAGGAAAAATTTTCACACGGCTCGGCGGACGGCGCCGTCTACAGTTTAGCACAACACGCTGTATCGCCAAATTGTTTGCCACCTGTAAACAAGTAAATAGCTAATCGGGTTTGTATCTACGCTGGGAAGTATCTAAGTGGATTAGTAGCTAATCAAACTAGAAACTAAACAAATTAGAAACAAAACAAACTTGGAGACACACATACCTGGAGAAACACAACCTAAGACACTCACACAAACTAGCCAAATTATGCAAAACTTTACAACTTCAAAAGTGTTTTAAAAAACCAATACATTTAGTACAAGTAAATAATTATTCAGCTTCCGATACTACTAGAACATTTGTAGAAATAGAACAATGAAAGATATTAGATAAATTTAAATTTAGTGCAGTTTAAAGAATACATTTATGCATCAGTAACACAACACTGCATTATTTATGTGATTATGTACAGAAAAGCTGTTATTCATTATTAATTTCCATAAAGCATTGTGATCTACATTACCTGTGACAGTGAGTCTCACTCCTGAAGAAAAGAGGTATGTATCTTTACTTTTCTGTCCTAGGACTCTAATGCAGTATTGATGTTCATCTGTTTTCTTCACATCACTCAGTCTGAGGGAGAAGTGTTTCTGTTTATCTCTTAAATACTCCACTCTGTCTGAGTAACCTGATACAGTACTCAGATCAGTCGGATCTTTACCCTTAACTGGGTCTATTACCCAAAATGCCTTAGTCACTGTAAAATCTGCTGGGTGTGTGTATGAGCCATTTAAAAACACTGTAGATCCTTTTAAGGCACAGAGATGTTCTGGCCTGTATGTCACACTCCATTCATTCCCAAGAGCTCCTGAAACATGACACATGAAAGAGGTTATTAAAGGTTGTTAGCTTATAGCTTTACTTTACTGCTCTGAAACTCTGGGTTGTAGAAATAAACACAGATGTCTACCACTGACAGAAATCCATGTACAGGATTTATAATTTTCAGGGCTCATAAGTTAAAACCCATAAGTTAGAAGAATTCGTATTTTACAGCACCCACTACTATTTATTCTACATTCACATTTGTTTCACTGTAAATCCAGTCCTATTCTGATTTTAACTACAATGTGTGACCTGGAGTACAGGGTTTTAAAGCAGAAGCTAAAGTTTTTGTCTAGTTGTTGTCTGTTTCAGAAACAGAACTGTGTTTGAGTTTAATGTCTCACACAGTATCATTCCAAGTGAAGCACAGTGATATATCTCATTTACAACAAGCATCAAAATGTGTGTAGTTGTGATGATGTAAATGTAAGATTCACCTGAGATCATGAACAAAAAGACCAGATAAAGTGGAGAAAGCATTGTGAGGGAAAACACTGCTGGAGAACGTCTATGAAAATAAAATAAAAAAGTAGACAGAAGTCAGAATAAGAACAGCATATGATGATTAGTAAATGTAATGAAAACCAGAAGTTAATGCAATGGTTACCCCAAATGAAAATGAGTAAAATAATTTATAAGATATAATTGAAATGCAGGGTAGAAGAAACTGAAAATTATACTATTATTTAATAAACAAATGTGCTACATTTACTAAATATTTTAACGGAATTTAATTCATACTGCACGGAATTAATATGTTACACTTTTATTTTTTATATATATTACACATTACCATTTTAATTAAACATTTATTTGCCAAATTTAATGACATGAAGTCTAAACTCAACCTGGTTTACTTTGCAAATGACATGTAACAAAGTCATAAACAATGAGCTGGATTTATCTTATTAGTAAACAGTCTCAGAAACAATACTTCTGTCACAAGTACTATACAGTTAACATGTGGAAAGTAGACTTTTGTATTAGAATCTAATGAGTCACATTTTACATCTGAAAGATTGCACACCTTCACACTTCAGTTTCCTGCAAACTGTGGGATCCATACAAATGTGTGTGCAGACCTTCTCAGGTCTTAAAGAAGCAATGACAGTCTAAATGAAGACAGGACACTAAATATCCATGACCAACAGTACCATGCTTCACTCCATAATGATCGAAATTCCTTTTGATAATGCGACAAATGCACAGAGCTTACACCGCCATCCCATAAGCTGGCACCTAAAAAAAGGAGTTATAGTAAACAAGTAAATACAAGTGTGACTGTTACTATAAACATCATACTGATCTACTTGTGATGAAAATTCTCTGAAGCGAAGACGTAAAACTTATGTAAATTTTCAGAGCCCATTGCTGCTTTGATCACCAAAGGCTTTTTGCTTATATACAAAGTAATAAAGGGAGCTTTTACTCTACTAAGTGCGTTCTGTTATTCTGCACCAAGGTCCCACTTTGACTCGAATGTCCCTTACATGTCTTTTTCCCTTGTATAAAAATGATACTCAACTTTATTTACGCATTACTATTACCTATATATATACACTCAACAAAAATATAAACGCGACACCTTTGTTTCTGCTCCGATTTTTCATGAGATGGACTTAAAGATCTAAAATTCATTCCAGATACACAATATTACCATTTCTCTCGAACATTGTTCACAAATCAGTCTAAATGTGTGATAGTGAGCACTTCTGCTTTGCTGAGATAATCCATCCCACCTCACAGGTGTGCCACATCAAGATGCTGATCTGACATCATGAGTAGTGCACAGGTGTACCTTATACTGCCCACAATAAAAGGCCACCCTGGAATGTGCAGTTTTTTGCTTTATTGGGGGTCTGGGTACTCAGAACCGGTCAGTATCTGGTGTGACCACCATTTGCCTCATGCAGTGGAACACATCTTCTTCGCATAGAGTTTATCAGATTGTCAATTGTGGCCTGTGGAATGTTGGTCCACTCCTCTTCAATGGCTGTGCGAAGTTGTTGGATATTAGTGGGAACTGGTACACGCTGTCGTATACGCCGGTCAAGCACAACCCAAACATGCTCAACGGGTGACATGTCCAGTGAGTATGCTGTCCATGCAAGAACTGGGACATTTTCAGCTTCCAAGAACTGTGTACAGATCTTTGCAACATGGGATTTTAGATCTTTAAGTCCATCTCATGAAAAATCGGAGCAGAAACAAAGGTGTTGCGTTAATATTTTTGTTGAGTGTATACAGTGGTGTGAAAAACTGATTTCTTATTCTTTTGCATATTTGTCACACAAAATGTTTCTGATCATCAAACACATTTAACTATTAGTCAAAGATAACACAAGTAAACACAAAATGCAGTTTTTAAATGATGGTTTTTATTATTTAGAGAGAAAAAAAAATCAAAATCTACATGGCCCTGTGTGAAAAAGTAATTGCCCCCTGAACCTAATAACTGGTTGGGCCACCCTTAGCAGCAATAACTGCAATCAAGCGTTTGCGATAACTTGCAACAAGTTTTTTACAGCGCTCTGGAGGAATTTTGGCCCACTCATCTTTGCAGAATTGTTGTAATTCAGCTTTATTTGAGGATTTTCTAGCATGAACCGCCTTTTTAAGATCATGCCACAACATCTCAATAGGATTCAGGTCAGGACTTTGACTAGGCCACTCCAAAGTCTTCATTTTGTTTTTCTTCAGCCATTCAGAGGTGGATTTGCTGGTGTGTTTTGGGTCATTGTCCTGCTGCAGCACCCAAGATCGCTTCAGCTTGAGTTGACGAACAGATGGCCGGACATTCTCCTTCAGGATTTTTTGGTAGACAGTAGAATTCATGGTTCCATCTATCACAGCAAGCCTTCCAGGTCCTGAAGCAGCAAAACAACCGCAGACCATCACACTACCACCACCATATTTTACTGTTGGTATGATGTTCTTTTTCTGAAATGCTGTGTTACTTTTACGCAGATGTAACGGGACACGCACCTTCCAAAAAGTTCAACTTTTGTCTCGTCGGTCCACAAGGTATTTTCCCAAAAGTCTTGGCAATCATTGAGATGTTTTTTTTAGCAAAATTGAGACGAGCCTTAATGTTCTTTTTGCTTAAAAGTGGTTTGCGCCTTGGAAATCTGACATGCAGGCCGTTTTTGCCCAGTCTCTTTCTTATGGTGGAGTCGTGAACAGTGACCTTAATTGAGGCAAGTGAGACCTGCAGTTCTTTAGATGTTGTCCTGGGGTCTATTTTGGCCTCTCGGATGAGTTGTCTCTGCGCTCTTGGGGTAATTTTGGTCGGCCGGCCACTCCTGGGAAGGTTCACCACTGTTCTATGTTTTTGCCATTTGTGGATAATGGCTCTCACTGTGGTTCGCTGGAGTCCCAAAGCTTTAGAAATGGCTTTTAAACCTTTACCAGACTGATAGATCTCAATTACTTTTGTTCTCATTTGTTCCTTAATTTCTTTGGATCTTGGCAAGATGTCTAGCTTTTGAGGTGCTTTTGGTCTACTTCTCTGTGTCAGGTAGCTCCTATTTAAGTGATTTCTTGATTGAAACAGGTGTGGCAGTAATCAGGCCTGGGGGAGACTACAGAAATTGAACTCAGGTGTGATAAACCACAGTTAAGTTATTTTTTAACAAGGGGGGCAATCACTTTTTCACACAGGGCCATGTAGATTTGGAGTTTTTTTTCTCCCTTAATAACGTAAACCTTCATTTAAAAACTGCATTTTGTGTTCAATTATGTTATCTTTGACTAATAGTTAAATGTGTTTGATGATCAGAAACATTTTGTGTGACAAACATGCAAAAGAATAAGAAATCAGGAAGGGGGCAAATAGGTTTCTTGCTGGTGCTTGGTTGTGACATTTTGCTCGAATCTCGGGTCTCTATCACGGACATATTCGTCTACTTATCACAACCTTATTAACCGAAAATGCTATTTTATTCAAACGTCCTTGCTGGAGTGTGTGACGTGACGTCATGTGCAGGTGGGATGGATCGCGTACCAACCAATAGGGTGTCGAAATGGTATGTTTATACTTTTCATCCAACCACAATCAAATTCGCTCCATCCGGATAGCGCAATTTATCCAGATGTTTTTTTGTTTGTTTTTTGAATGACAAGCTGAAATAAAATAGGAGTAACGAGGCTATTTTTAAAATGTAAGGAGTAGAAAATACAGAAAATTGCGTGAAAATGTAGGGAGTAGAAGTAAAAAGTCGGCTGAAAAATAATTACTACAGTAAAGTATAGATACCCAAAATTTCTACTTAAGTAAGGTAACGAAGTATTTGTACTTTGTTACTTGACACCTCTGCCAAAGACACGTGGGTGTTTAAAAGAGTCAGGCAATTATACATAATATGCTCATACAGACCCATCACATTTCCATTACCAAACAGTAAAAACAATAAAAATAACAAAATGCACATGATAATTAGACAGTAAGTCACAAACATCTCAATATCTCCATAATTTCAGCAAATATAGACAATCAGGAAAAGTTTACAAAACTCCCAAAGTTCCCAATTTGGGAACACAAATTACAACATGACTAAAGAAAAAAACTCTGCTGTCTAGTGTATATAGTTTTTGTGTATTGTTTCATTGTTTATAATTTGTTGTCATTAGATATATTTTCCTGAATTAAAATACTCCCTGAGTGAAGGGTAAATATAGTTTTAAAAGATTAAGTACACTCTAAAAAAATATTCTGTGGCCTTGTAAATTTCACAGTTATAAAAAAGTTATGTTACCTTAATAAAATCTCTAAAAGTCACAGACATGACTGTTTGAGTTAGACAAATCAAAATAAATGCCTAAAAAAAACAACTATTAATTTTGTCTTAAATTTACACTATAATTTAAGTTTACTTCACTACTAAAAATCAGTATTTGACTAACTGAATTATATTTTTAACATGCACTTAATATTTTTTGATACATTTCAATCAAAATATCTGGTAATGGAGTAATTGTACTGATTAGTTTCAAGAACTACAATTATCATTCATTCCAACTCAATATTCTTTATGTTTAACAACAAAAACTTAAATAATTGAGTAAATTGCCCTGTGCAAGTGCTCATGGGAAGTCTGGTGTAACATCAGAGACAAGAAGGCTGTGAGGATGTAAGAATGGACATGAAGCACCTGGAACATTCTGGAACATTCCTTACAAATCCTGGTGAGTAAACAGCTAACACAAGTTACTGTAATAATGACTCTGTCTGCCTGCACACACAACTTTATAGGGTGTGAGTTACTGTTCTGAATCCTGTCACAGCCGAGCTCCAGAGCTAACGATAGCTAGCAACAGGCCAGTCCTGCGGTTCATAGTGATTTAGCTTGTTTGTTCCAACCACCGAACTGCTCAGCTAAAGCGGCGTTAATACAGACACTTAAAATCTGGTGTAAAAGGAGAGATTTAACACCGAGCAGCAGCGCGTGCATGTCCGGGTTTCTCGGTGTAACCGGCGGCGGGTTGTGCCGCAATATTTGAATTTCTCCCGCCAAATGCGGTGATTTTGCGCAGCCTACCGCCACTGTGGCGAGGATATAAAACTAACATGTTCAAATAATTACCGCATGTGTACCGGTCCACCTCACACACTGAACCGCGAGTCTGCTTGATCACTCCGACACTATAAGCAGGAAACTCAGAACAAATCCGTGTCCGGACTCTGGTACTGTTTTATCCGTTACTGTATATGAGTATTTTTAACATGATTAAACACTGAGCACGCAGCGGCAGATGTTATAAATAAATGTGCTAAGTACTGTACTAGTAACTAAAGCTATGAAATATAAAGATTTAGTGAAAATACAACATTTCTCTCAGAATTAGAATTGGGAGAAAGTAATATGAAATTAAAATATTGAAGTGAAACATTATGTATGTTCTAATATGTAACTAAAAGAACCTAAAACTGATTGATTTTGTGTTTGTGTGAAACATGTTATATATTTTCTATATCTCTTTCACAGCACCAACACCACTAATGAAGAGAAGTTGAATGGAGATAAAACAGGAGGTAAATGTCAACTTTTTAAATGTTACAGAAGTATAAAATGTGTAACCATTGAATCAAAGATAGAAATTACAACAAGACTATTAGTCCAAAAAGTATGTATTTGAACAGAAGTACTATTTTACCAGTCTAGTGGACTTTATATTAACAGTCACACTTGTACTTACTTGTATACTATTGTTCCTTTTTTAGGTGCCAGCATTATGGGATGGCGGTGTAAACTCTGCACATTTGTCGCATCATCAAAAGGAATTTCGATCATTATCGAGTGAAGCATGGTACTGTTGGTCATGGATATTTAGTGTCCTGTCTTCATTTAGACTGTCATTGCTTCTGTAAGATTTGAGAAGGTCTGCACACACATTTGTATGGATCCCACAGTTTGCAGGAAACTGAAGTGTGAAGGTGTGCAATCTTTCAGATGTAAAATGTGACTCATTAGATTCTAATACAAAAGTCGACTTTCCACATGTTAACTGTATAATACTTGTGGCAGGAGTATTGTTTCTGAAACTGTTTACTAATAAGATAAATCCAGCTCTCTGTTTATGATTTTGTTACGTGTCATTTGCAAAGTAAACCAGGTTGAGTTTAGACTTCATGTCTTGTCAAATTTGGCAAATAAATGTTTAAGTAAAATGAAGATGTGTGTATTGTTTCTTTCATTTAGTTAAAATATTTAGTAAATGTAGCACATTTGTTTGTTAAATAATAGTATAATTTTCAGTATCTTCTACCTTCCATTTCAATTATATCTACTTAATTATTTTACTTATTTTCACTTTGCAATAACTTCTGATTTCATTACGTTTACTCAATTTTGTACATCATTGTACTAAATATAGTTATTCAGATCTACTTAATTTTTTTACTGACTTGTACTCAATTCATGAAGTATATTTTACATGATTTTTATTAATTTTTTTATATTTACTCAATATTTTTAAGTGTAAAAATGTTTCACCAAAAAATTTGAGTACAGCACAGTTTTATTTTTTAGAGTGTAAGTGTAACATATTAATGCTGTGATAGAGCAGTATGGATTAAAATCAGTTAAAATATTTAGTGAATGTAGCACATTTGTTTGTTAAATAATAGTCTAATTTTCACTTATTCCTATCCTGCATTTCAATTATTTCTACTCAGTTATTTTATTTATTTTCACATAGATTAACCACTGCATTACCTTGTGATTTTTATTACATTTACTCAATTTTATATGTCATCATAATTAATGTAGTTATTTAGGTCTATTTAAATTTTTTATTGACTTTTAACTCATTTTTTTTTTTTTTACTTTTAATTCATGAAGTATATTTATATTATTCTGCAACTTTCATATGCACAAAACTTTTACCAAAGAAAGTTTTATTACTTGGAGTGTGAGTAAGTGTTCAGGAGGGATTTAAAATCATTCGCCAGAGATTATGTCAGAAAGCAGGTAAGAACATCACTGCATATAAGGAATCTGTCATAGTATAACAAAATGTCAGCCAGCAAGTTGGAAAGAAAATCCTGAATAAAGTCCTAGTTTAATTTGGGGAATGGTATACAGGTGCACATAATTTAGGATAGGACCCATTAATTATAAACAACTGTAACTCAAAACTGGAAAATAGTGGAGACGCGGAACTTAAAGTGACTTTTAAATACAACAACCAGCCCTCCTCCCTGACCAGAAACTCATGTGGAACAGAGGAAAGAACAATCAGGAGTAGCCGTGTTCAAAAGAAAGTGGTGAAAAATAACTACCGTATGTCGAGGCCAGGCAGCAGATAATCAAAATGTCAAGCAGATAAGGAAGAAAGATAGGCATTAAATATTTTGATTAAGATATTTAAAAAAGTCATGCAATAATAATGTGATCATACAGAGATGTCACAGGTCTATTATCAAACAGTGAAAACAGCAAAGAAACAAAAACCTACACAACACAACCAGTCAGAAAGCCACAAACATCTCAAATATCTTCATAATTCCCAGCAAGTATAGACAAGGAAAAGTTCGCACAAAGTTCCCAATTTGGAAAAACAAATCACAACCAGAAGAAAAGAACAACTCTGCTATCTATATTTGGGGAAAGTAAACATTATGAGAAAATATAGTAACTTAAAGTAAACAAAATACTGTTCTCTTACTGTGTCTTCTTGACCTACATGTGCAGCGACCAAACTACAACTAAAGAAGAGCACAAGAGAGTCTGTGGTTAACAAGAGTTACAGTGACCACACCCTTTAGTTTCCTCTTTTATGGCTCAACTAAAATAATGAGCATATTTACATTTTAATGCATGTAAAATGATATGTTGTTTACTGGTGCATTTCTTATCTTAGATACAATTTCAAATAATAATAATAAAAATAATAATAATAAAATAATAAAATAATAATAATAATAATAATAATAATAATTGAGTGTAAGGGAAAAAAAAACATGTTAATGCATCAGCAGGACTGTCTCTGTACCAAAGCATAATTGTACATGCATAGTGTAGGCGATAAACTTCCCAAGTTGTGTAGGGACAACCTTTCCACTCCACCCCAGTCCTCCGGTCTCTGCACTGGTTTCCTGTTGCTGCCTGCATCAAATTCAAAACCTACAAAGCTTAAAATGGCCCAGCACCCACTTACCTCTCTGCTCTAATCACACTACGCACTGTTGCGTTCCTTCAAATCCTCCAGCACTGCTCGCCTCGTCCCACCATCTCTCAGGAATCGAGAACGACGTTCATCCAGACTCTTTTCTGTTCTACTGTACCTCTAGATGTCTTTAATAATCTTTAAATGGCGACTCAAGATGTGTCTAGTTTGTCTAAATGTAAATTTAATGTAAAAAAAAAAAAAAATTAAACAATGGACCTTAGCAACTCTCTCTGAGATCGAATAAACAGCTGGCACCCTGCTCAGACTGCATCCTGCCTTATTCATTAAATTCCATGGTATGGGCTCCAGGCTTCCTGTGAACTTAATAATGGATAAGGTCACAGATAAGTGGAATAAAGAATGAATTAGGAAGAGAGTGTGTCCTGTGTCCTGGAAGTATGTGTTAACATAATGGCGAGATGGTTATAAAACCCTTTTCAAAACATTAGGAGTTTAATGGTCTAGAGTGAGAAAGATTATTCACAAGTGAATAGAAAAGTATTCAGTTACCCAATATTCCAGGAGTGGACATACAGTACTGTACCAGCACATTCATCCAGAGGTGAAAAACAACCCAAGAGATACATCAGACCCTGATGTAAGCATGTTACATGCATAATTAGTATTTAGCATTTATTATATGACAGACTAAAAGTCATATATAAATATGACAATTAGAATAAGACTGAACAAGAGGAAACCTCTTTTGTCTAAAAAGAATATAGAAACACAACTAAGGTTGACTTAATAAATGTAGTTGTTTGGATTTATTGCTCAGTGCTATGTTTAAGAAAAAACAAACATCTTGGCAAAAATCTTGGGCTGTGGACAATGTAACACATGTATTGTTCTCTGATGAGTCCATGTTCACTATCTTTTCCACATCCGGGAGAGTTATGGTGTGAAGAAGCCCCAAAGAAGCGTATCACCCAGACTGTTGCATGCCCAGAGTGAAGCATACACAATATGATATGCAGTAAAATGCTTTTATGACCGCTCATGAACTAACATTAAAAAATTAGAATAGAGTATTCAAATAGAGAATATGAAATAGTGATATAATAAAAGTATTTAAATAAAAATATTAAATATGAAATGAAAATAAATTAAAATTGATAAAAATATAGAAAATATTGAAAACATTTAGCATCCTAATGTAAACAATTTGAACTGTGTACAAGTAATAAAATAGAATTAAAATGGAATTAAAATAGAAAAGCAATGTCCAGTCAAGAACAGAACTATATGCACATGTGTTCCAGGTGTGCAAAATGTAGACCATGTGCAAATGTGTGTTAAATATTCATATAAATGTGCATTAATGTGCTGAGTGGTGTATGAGTAGGAGCAGATCAGAGTGTTTAGTCCTGTGTAGTGTTATGATTGACAGTTCGTATAGTCTGCAGGAAAAAGCTTCTCCTCAGTCTCTCTGTGTTGGCCTTCATGGAGTGTAAATGCTTTCCTGACCAAAACAAAGAGAACAGTACATTGTAGGTGTGGATGAGTTCCTTTATGATCTTCCTGGCCTTGGTCCAGCATCTCTTGTTGTAGACTGAGTGCAGGTCAGAGAGCTCGGTGCAGATGATGTGCTCAGCTGATCGCACCACCCTCTGTAGAGATCGGAGATCGTTTGTCCTGTATGATGCTGCTCCAAAACCATTATTTGTGTAAATCAGTATTTGTCTGACATTAGTTTCACATTTCAAACTTATTTTGGATGCCTTCCTTTATCACTCAGAAATGTGTATCATCTGATTTTATGCTGAAAGCAAAACCAGAGTACAGAAGTTACAGAATATTAAAGCTCGACATAACGATTTTTATTTAATTTAATACTGAATATTGCTGTAATATTGAGGATTAATAAATAAATCATTATAATAGAAAAAAAATATATTGTACTGCCCTGATTTATAGTACAATAGAGAAAGTTACATTTTGGCAAATCTGTTTTTATTATATTAATATTTTTATCTATTATTAATGTTTTCTTTTATATGGCCGCTAAGCGGCTCCTTCTGGTCGAAAAAGGAGGGGAGGAAGGCGTGTTCGAAAGCAGAGAGAGAAAAGGAAAGGCAAGAGTTTAGGAGTGATAGTAGGGACTTTAAATGTTGGGACTATGACAGGCAAGGCAAGAGAGTTAGTTGATATGATGCAGAGAAGGAAGGTGGATATACTGTGTGTCCAGGAGACCAGGTGGAAAGGTAGCAAGGCTAGAAGCTTAGGATCAGGGTTCAAATTGTTTTACCACGGTGTGGATAGGAAAAGAAATGGAGTAGGAGTTTGTAAGGAACTTTCTAGAGGTTAAAAGAGTATCTGATAGGGTGATGAGTATGAAGCTGCAAATTGAAGGCGGTGATGTTCAATGTTGTTAGTGACTATGCACCACAGGTAGGATGTGAGTTGGAAGAGAAGGAGACATTCTGGAGTGAGTTAGATGAAGTGCTGCAGAGCATCCCCAGAGGTGAGAGAGTGGTGATTGGTGCAGACTTCAATAGACATGTTGGGGAAGGGAAAAGAAGTGAGGAAAATGTGATGGGCAGGTTTGGTTTACAGGACCGGAATGTAGAAGGACAGATGGTGGTGGACTTTGCAAAGAGGATGGAAATGGCAGCAGTAAATACTTTCTTCCAGAAGAGGCATGACATATACATATACATATACATTCTTCCAAGGGTGACATATACAGATGTCGCCATTAAAAACGCACTTTTCGAAAAAAAAAAAAAGGGATAGTGCGACTTGCCGAAGCTTTGCTCGGCAAGCTGTGAAAATGCCCTTCATTACCTGTAGGGGCAGTCGTGTTTCAGTCTGAAGTATTGTATGTCTACTGAAGCAGAAAATGTGTTCTCTCTCTAAGGCGCCCATTGACAGCAAGCGACAGAGCTCATAAACGTGTCAAGCTCAAACTGTAAATACTGATATGTATTTATTCTTTATTTTCTTCTCTCCTTCAGTGATGGTACTTCTTTGACTGCGCTTTCTCCATTCAGTATTTTAATTAATATTAGTAGTAGTGCTCCGAATTTATTATTATTATTCTTATTGTAACGCACCCGCACGTGTGCAAAAAGACTACAAAGATGTATGATATATTACCATAAAACATTATTTTTTATTGTGTTTATGCGCTTTAAATATACACTAAACAATAAACACTGTCTTGTGCAAAGTGAAAGGAGTTGCACGTGCAGCTTTTTAAGGCTGATAAACACGTGCGCAGATATGAGCAGATTTATCAATAAAACAACAGACATGAAATGAAAAGAAAAAAAAAAACACAATAATATGTACTACTCTCTGAATACAACGCGACAGCACGCAGAATCCCCGGGCCTTGACTGCACTTTCTCCATTCGTTAGTACTGTAGTAGTACACAAAAAAAAAAAAAAAAAAATTGCTGGGTTTCTGTAAACACATCGTTGAGTTGTTTATGCTGGGTCAAAATTCTGTGTTATTTCGGGTACTTTAATCACACTGTTGGGTTGCTTTTGCTATGAATACTTAAAGTGCTGCATGATTAAACTCAATGCAAATTAAAAAAAAAAAACGAAAAAAGAAACTTCTCCGTTTTGTCCCTAGACTTTTTGTTCTGGTGTTTAGTAAACCCATGGGTGAACACGATGATTTAAGAATTTAATTTAACACGAATATATACAAGTGGCATTTAAATTTAAGTCCAACATTTTAATGGTTAGTGATCAGTGCAAGGGTGTCAACTCGCACGTTTTGTAATATTCCATTGTCATTCATACTGCTGTAGTTTAAGAGCCCTAAAAAAGCATTTGCTAGTTAGTAAGTAAGTAAGCAAATAAAAGATAAATGAATAAATAGCTTAGTAAAAGTACCATATATATATATATATATATATATATATATATATATATATATATATATATATAATGAAAATATGTGTAAAGAAAATATAATTTATATATTTGTGTTTAATTCAATTCTTAACATTTTAATGGTTAGTGATTGTTGCAGACATTCACACTATTTTTAGGGAAAAAGCTTGGCTTGTACAGGTTACTATACGCTGATCAGCAGTCGGCACCCCGCTGTAACCAGCAGATCAAAGGAGCAGTTATCGGCCATGACACGTAGCCTTCTGAGTTTTGAGGCCAGGGTTGGTTGGTTGGAAGCACGTTTGAAGGAGAAGATAATATCACAAACACACACACACACTCAAACTCTTTATATAAAAGTATTGTGGCGTGGGCGGGGCGGCGGCTGACGACCAGCATGCCTTGCGGGGATGTCGGTGTGTGTTCACCATGTTGGGGAAAGGTGTTCTGGTTAGTGGCTTAGGCCCTGTTGTGTGTGAGGCGGGTGTGACGTGTGAAATGTGCTCCAGTTCAAGCTAGTGCTGAATTGGATGTAGGCTCCTGAGTGAAGGTGCTGCTCATGCCTTACATGCTGTGTGCTTAATAAAGTACTTCCAGCCATTGCATTGGGTAGCAAATAAGCTCACTCGTCTCTCCAGCATTCTTCCCGGCGTAAAAACGCTACATTGGTGTCAGAAGTGGGATGGAGAATAACGGGTTCGAGCGCACAAAGGAGGACCTTCTAAAAATCCAAGCGGGCCGCCGAGTAGCGGAGCGACTACTCGCGCAGAAGAAGCGCTTTCCTGGCAGAGCTAGCGCGAGCACACCACGTCAACCAACGCGGAGCGGGAAGCAGAAAATCCCGGCGCTGGATCTCGGGGCGGAGGCTGGCGCTGCGCAAGCGCCGGAGCAAGATACAGCTCTGTGCGCCGTTAGCCGGCAAAGCGACCTGCTGCTGCGCGAGGCCGAGCACGCTGAGCCTATATCGGCAGCACATCGCAGCGGAAGAGCCGAGCGACCGCCCGCAGCTCAGTGGCGCTCGGTTCGTGAACCTAGCCGGGGACAGGGCTACCCGTCGCGGCTAGACAACGAGCAGCTCTCCGACGTTTCGCGGCTAGGCGACGGCGCGGGCGACCGTAAGGAGGCGCTGTGCGAGGTCGAGCGCGCTGAGCCCATAATGGCGGCACATCACGGCGAAAGAGCCGAGTGACCGCCCGCAGCTCAGTGGCGCTTGGTAGGTGAACCTAGCCGGGGACAGGGACCGCCGGACTACCACTGCAACGTTCTCAGGCCTGAGGGACAGCCGGACTACCGCTTCAACGTTCTCAGGCCTGAGGGACAGCGTACACCAGCAGCCGCTAAACTAGCGCCGGGTGGACGGTTGGGGAGCCCCGCGGGGCTTTACATCGACTGTGTGCCGGACGGCGTCTTACTGCAGGCGCTCGTGGACACCGGCTCCACTGTTTCCCACGGGTTGTGGAACTGTGAACCGCTCATCGCCAGGCAGAAGGGGTGAATGGGCGTGGACACTCACGGCCAGCTCGGCTCTCCGATGTCATCTACCGGGTGCGGTTGGCAGGGCGGGCACGAGTTTTGCCCCACCGGGACCGTCTTGCGCCTCACCAGCCGCACACCGGGGAACCATTGAACTCTGGAGGCCGGACCGCCTCAGGACTACATTCGCGTTCATCCCTCACCTGCCAAAGGACGCCGGCGTGTGTTCACCATGTTGGGGAAAGGTGTTCTGGTTAGTGGCTTAGGCCCTGTTGTGTGTGAGGCGGGTGTGACGTGTGAAATGTGCTCCAGTTCAAGCTAGTGCTGAATTGGATGTAGGCTTCTGAGTGAAGGTGCTGCTCATGCCTTACATGCTGTGTGCTTAATAAAGTACTCCCAGCCATTGCATTGGGTAGCAAATAAGCTCACTCGTCTCTCCAGCATTCTTCCCGGCGTAAAAACGCTACAGTATAAATACTAATACAGTGGATATTTGAATTGTGAGTATTTTGCGAGAAGAGAATATTTTTAATAATTTTAACATAAATTTTACCTTTATAGATGATTTCATTTTTATAATATATTATTTTTTTAAATATAACCAGTTCCTGCATTGGTTATAGTTTCTATAGTTTTTTTTTTTTTTTATCTCACAAAGGATGTTGTGATAGGTTGGGAGGTAAAGTATACACAGTTTGCTGCTACTGTGTAAATTTCACACTACTGAAAATTAATATAGACTAAAACAACAACTTACAGCATAGATATAAATATCATAGGATACATGAAGAAATTATTAATATCCCTTTTTACAAATTACTCTATGTAATGGTGATAATTTATTTATTTATATTTTTTAAATATACTACATACACTTTTTTTTTTTATAGTTTTGCATTATTAATATTCTGACATCCTGTAAAATAATGATAATAGATGTGTAAATTACTTTTTGAACTTTTTTTTTTTTTTGGCGCACTCTAGCAAGACTGACTTATGGGATTTTTTTTTTTTAATTCACACTTCTGGTCAAATGAAGACTTGTTGTTTACTTACCATTGTCAGTCTGTAAATTAATGTATTTACAATTTTTATTATCATTTATGTGTGAATCAAACATTTATGTGAGTAATACAAATCATGTTACATTTATATGTGAATTATGAAACTGATCAAATTTTATATATTTCTTTCATTCGAGGTCTATTTGAAAATATGGATGGTTAATAACAAATTTCATCAAAACAAACAAAAATAAAATCTTTATTCACAGTGTGTGCATGGGTGTTGCACTGAGTATCGTCTCCCATATTTTCAGATTCACAAACACCTCAAAATTAAAAATAAAAAAAGTTAAATTTTTAGTATGAACAATAAACTTTCCAATAATTTACACATTCAATCACAATTATTGTTATTTTGCATAATATTGTACATGAATTAAAAAAGCAAAGAAATACAATATAAATAACATGGTATTTTTTTGTTAAAAATGCTAAACAAATATATATATATATATATATATATATATATACAGATGTGGTTATTAAGACTGCGCGTGTTTTCCCGCGGGATGCCTCAATTTAGCGCGCGGCGTGCCGCGACTTGCCGTAAGCAACATTCGGGAATTTAAATAAATGTGTTGTGCTTCACTGAATATCCGCCAGATGGCGCATGGAAGGACTTTATTTAAAAGCCGGACCAAGTACTGTACAACGAAGAATTGTGTATAATTACTTAGTCTAAAACAATATTGTTCCCAATGCTGAAGCAAACATGAATTTTATTTTGCTTTACAACAGATCTTTCATGATAAATGTGTGTATATGTGCTTCATATTTTTTTCATAATGATGAAATGAGATGCCCAAATTCATGCTTTAAAATTCTTAATAAGTTTCTTATATATTTTTTGTAATGTTAACAGGGACAAAACAGTAAAAGCCATGGCAATGCCTTGGTTTAAATGGTATTGAAATTAATTAAATTTCCTGATAGTGGGCTATCTGATAGTGTTAACTATGCGGATGTCCTGATTCGTGAATATGCCAACATATCTTATTTAAAATGTAAAAATGTGTCGACATCATCAGAAAACATAAATGAACTATATATTTTATATTATTAAGTAAATATTTTATGAACACAAACTTCTTCGGGCTTTTTATAATAATTATCATATTTGCTGTTTGTGTCCAGCATTTAATAATTATTTCATCCATTATTTAACCACGGCTGGAAATAATAGCTGGAATGTGATGTGATTGTGAATTCATGACTGAAATAAAGCTGTTGGCGTGGGGTGGCCATATGGGCTGGAGGCATCTAGGGGTTCCTTGGGGGTGGGTTTCTTGGGGGGTTCGGCGCTGGCACTGCGATCCTGGTTTGGATGGGGTTTTGGTGACTCTTGGGTGCTGTTTTTCTGGGAGCTGCATGCGGTGCTGCTGGGGATGCCTGTGCCGGCGGATGTAGGTTGCCGGCCTGGTGGCCATACTGTTCCGGGGTAGGTCCGGGGGGGGCTTGAGGTTCCCCTGCTGGTTCGTCTTTTGTAAAGTACTTTCACTTTACAAAAGGCAGCATTTTTATTTAAAAGGTTGATAAACGTGTGTTGTACAGTATATACACCGCGACAGCGCGCGCAGTTACTCACTTCTCATCTTTCATGTAGGTCTGCTCGGACTTATTAATTCGTTTTAAACCCCTTAAAAAAAGCGTGTGTATACAACTCAAAACCTCCATCAGTTATTAAAGATAGCATCTATTTAGAAAAAATGCCCAGTGATTTCGGAGCTTCAGGAAATCTCCCGGCGCTCTCCGCATAACACCGGGCCAACTCATGTCGGAAAGAAGTTATAAACGGTTTCTAAACATGGGCTATTGTTTTTTTACTTATAATATTTGTTAATTTAATTTAATTTAAATGAGGTTTGGGCTCAGGACTTCGATTCGGCATCGTGATTCTCCTCTTTAATTTACTCCATAGTTTTAATCAGCGCTTAGCCGCATGCATAAAGTTTTCCAGAGCGCACCGGCAGAAGTAGACTAATGATTATGGACACGTCGGGAAAACAGCAAGCAGACTGACTCTGATCATTTAAAAAAAACGTTTGCGTTCATTTTCTGACGCGCCAAAACAATACAGAACAGCGCAGCTTATTTGCTTTTAAACATTTATAAAATCACAACGTTTTTTCGTTATTGTGAGTGCGCTTAAATAAAAGTTGAGTCTTATAAAGTAGTCTTATATAGTTTTATTATATAGTTTTTGCACATTAATCTGAGTCCTCATCTGTTACATTTTTGAGGACGATAGTTTTTTTTTTTCAGCCTGTCACGGCGTGCGCCCAAATCAATATCGCTTCTCGCTCACTAGTTAGGCGGCCTCTCCTTCAGATATGCGAAGAAGCTGGGCTGCGGAATTAGGCACTTCACATGTAGTCAGATTGTTCCACTGGGCTGAAACTGTAGCAGGTGGAGTTATAGCACTTTTCAAATCACACTAACTATACACTGATATGAATAACTTTGAATGATGAATGCTACGTTAATATGATCGGTCAGGTGACGTCATTTGATTAGGTGCACCTGGTGGTTATAAATAGGCAGGAATCGTAAACATCTTGCTTTTTAACTCAACTCATCACTGTATTTTAACAACCACATTCTCACTAAATGGAAAACAAAATAAAATATTAACACCAGGTCTGACTTAACATCACAAGATGCTTGTTAAACCCAATGGCTGAAAGAATGACACTGAATGACTTTAGTATGCGAGCAGGCCAGTCTATCCACACATGCTCTTATGTCTAGCTCCCTTAATAACCACACACGACTGATTCATATCCTTAAACACTGACTCAGTTCATTAGCAGTCACTCCTTACCCACTTTCATCTGAACCATGGTATTTTAAGTTCCTTATTTTTTTATTTTGGAGATGATGTCATAAGGGCCAGATTGAGGTGGTTTGGACATGTTCAGAGGAGAGATTGTGAATATATCGGTAGAAGGATGCTGAGGTTGGAACTGCCAGGCAGGAGGTCTAGAGGAAGACCAAAGAGGAGATTTATGGATGCAGTGAGAGAGGACATGAAGTTAGTTAGTGTGAGAGAAGAGGATGCAGAGGATAGGGTTAGATGGAGGCAGATGATTCACTGTGGCCCCTGAAAGGGAACAGCCGAAAGACAAAGAAGACTAATGATAAAATATTTTTTCTAACTCCTTTAACCCCTTCTAATCCCCACCCACGGGATCACAAAGCTTCCCACAAAGACACATTTTAAAATTAAGATCAGTTAAGATAATAAAGTTCAGCGACAATAAGGAATATTCTTCTATCCTATATCTCATAATTAGGCCCTAGAGAATAATAAGGAATTGTGCAGCTTTCTCTACACAACAAGCAACTGTAGTTAATTCTGCTTCACACTATCAGAAGACACTCCTTATCCAGAATTAGCTGATGAAGCCGAGCTTCCCCCATATAATTAACTCATTTTTATTCACCTGTATAATTCCTAAATCTCTTTAATTAGGATCTCCTCTTAGCAGGTGCTGGTTTATTGTGTTTGATATTTAATTATAATTATATTTCATTTATTACAACGCTCCATATGATATCATTTTAGCTGCTAGCTTTTGCTCATTCTGAGCAAAAGGCATACAAGTTATAATTAAAAACATGCTAAAGTCAGCTCATTATGGTTAGTGACGATGGTATTTCCAAATCCTGATCATGTGTCATGTTACAGAGCTAGTTTTCATGTTACAGCAGCTAGAATCCAAGCTTTGTGTCATTCAGCCACATAATTATACCCACAAAGACTTTTTTCACTTTCCACTCCTCCTGCTGACATACAGATAATCTGACTACGAGGCTATAGTGTTGTACCTAAAATAAGCACAAATAGTGAGGGGAGAAAGATGGAAAAATAACTAGCACGCTGCTCTCACCGTCACTTGTTTAGATTTAATCTCAACATCCAAAACAGTCACAAAACCAAATGAAACAGTTATTTTCAACAAAACAGTTCCAGTTGGCATCACAACAAACATTTAAATCTTTTTTTTTTTTTTATTAACATAAAACATGCATCAAAATGTATAACTGCCACATTCTATCCGTCACAATAGCAGTGAAATGCAACACTTTTTAACTTAAATTCAGCAACAAATGAAAATGTTAATTCATATATTATATTTATTTGTAAAGCTAACAAGGCACAGGAATCTTCTTATTAGATTATAATGTCAATAACAATATTTTAATACCTTACATATAATATGTTATAGAGAAGCAATGACATAGGTGATGGATATACTATACCCTTAATTATTCTCAATAAATCTTAACACACACACGCGCGCGCACACACATACACACACAATTCTATTGGAATGACTTTAATTCAATTAAGATGGATTCCAAGTTACAGCTGTTAAAGCAATCCAAACAATGCCCTTCTCATTTCACTTCAGTAATGTTAACACTAATGCTACATTCAAGACATGTTGCAACTCATAATTGCCTCCCTATAAACTATAAACAACACCTAAAACACGCTCAACTTGCAATTTCAACTCAGTGGATTAGTCCAATTTATTCCTCTTTTATGGAGTAACATCACACCAGCTTGGTTGCTCATGTACAGTGTAACAGTGTAAAGTATCTCTACTCTATTTTAAAGTAATGTTAGAGCAGAGTTAGCTTTAGATCAGTTAATGTACTGAGAGTATCTACGTATATACTCATATACAGGTTATAAACACGTTTTTGTAGTCTTGCTGGGTCTACTGGGATTTTAACTTCAGGTTGTCAATTGAGTCTTTCCTGGTGCTGAGGCGTCTTACCAAATTGACATTTAAACATATATTTAAATATTACAATGATTGATGGTTGCTTTAATTTAGTCCTTCTTTTTAAACCATCCAGTATTTTACAGAAGTAAAGTTTGCGTATAGCAAATATGCAAAAAAGTATAAAAAATATTTGTAAAAATATGTTCGTGTGTAAATCTGGAGAGTATTAAGTTTTCTGCTGTGACCAGATGGACGTTGTGTTGAGGTTGAATCGATGGGTGAATGGTGTTTAATTCACATTTCCATAGATGGCACTGGTATCCTCAGCAATGTCAGGCCTACAGAAAGAGAGTAAATGATCTCACTAACGTCCAGCAGAAGATCATTTCCAGCTCTGTTAGAGTGGAGGAAACAAATTAGCTCCTTTTACCTGTAGTCAGCACCAGCGTACTCCTCTTCCTCAGAGGCAGAAGCTTTCACAGCACGACTCTTAGCCGTGTTCCCGGAGTCTGCACCTCTCTGACGTTCAACACAGGCGTACAGAACTTCATTCTGATTGGGCGAGGCTGTATCGGGTGGTGGATTTGTTACTGCTATATCGCTGTAGATATCTTCCTAAGGTGGGAGAGATGACATGAGAGAGATGGAGGAGTGAAAATAGTGATAGTTCTGACTGTAGTGCAGCTGAAAATCACAGGTTAATATTAATCTGTTCTAATATGACATGGTTTCTGTAATAATACTTCATCCACAGGGACTTGATAACGTATATAATGATAATTTGGAGATGACTATGTGACATTTTTAAGGTATTTATGTCAGTGCTTTATGCGATGGATGCAACAAGACATGACAAGCCAGGGGTTGAATATTATACATTTCAAGATTTAATGGTTTGTTTACCATTTTTTAATTAATTTATTTGATTAGGTAACAAGCCAACCAGAAATTAGAAAATTATTTTTGTATATTAAGGGAATATACAAAAATACAGAACTGGAGATGACACTAAGTCCAGTAGCATAACCACTATTTGCAACACTCTTTTGTGGACATTCTCTGAACACAATCCCAACATTGTTTTCATTCTAATGTTTAAGATCACTCTTAGTTAGATGTGTTCACGGGTGAGGCAGAACTGAACCCAATAGCAGACTAATAGGTATTTGAGGTGTTCTCTTAAATACAGAAGAATTAAACATGCAGGTGAGAAAAATCCTCTAGGATAACGTTGAGCTGATGTCGGTCTGCTCTGTGAACAGAAAATCATAACCCAATAGTTATGAGCGCTCGGTTATGATTTTTTTAACTTCCTCTATAACTTCCTGATATTCAAGAAGTGCACAAACACAGCAAAAATCATTATGCAGGTCACGGAGCAACGGAAAGTTATCAGAGTCATTAAACAAGGGTCCAGCAGCGAGATCAAACAAATACAGAAAACATGCATCAAAATCCAAAGAGCAAGCAGGGTCGTACAAAATAATCACTGATTACTTACTGATCAAATAATTAGATGAATAAATTAATTATCAGAAGATTAGATAATTCAATTACTAATCAGATTAATCAATTACTAATCGGATGATCAGATTGATCAATTACTGATCAGATGAATTAATTACTTAATTAGATGATCAGGTGAATCAATTACTACTCAGATTATCAGATGAATTTATTTCTAATCAGATGTGAACAGATAAGATACCAAGGGGCGAAGATGAATGTCAATAAGGAGTTAAGGGTACACTACAGTGGAACCTCGGTTCATGAATGTAATTTGTTCCTAAGTTCTGGTCATAATCTGATTTGGTCATACTGTACACAGATTCAGTTTGATTCATAGAAATTCATGTAAATATAATTTATCCATTCTCCACCAATATAAACTATATTTTACTTTTTGTTTATTTTATTTATATGGCAAAATATAAAACAAAGTATAAAAAGTTTTAATTATACAAAAATAATATACAGTAAGTATTAAATATAAGAAATCTGTAAAGAAAGGCGTTAATGCACATTTCTTTACTTATCTCTCACTTATGTGAAGGAATGGAGGAGAGAAAGATGGGTGGGGAGAAGGTTAGTGTTTGGTGGGGAGGAGGTTAGTGTTTGAAAGGAGTCTCCTTTCATAATAACACTGGGTAATTCTCCGTTAGGGGTATTTTTATTATTATTATTATTATTATTTTTTATACGTGGCAGCCAGTTTCACAAAAAATCTATCCAGAGTGTTTTTTTTTCTAAAAAAAAAAAAAAAAAAAAAAACGCACTGTGGTTCTGTTTTCCACAGTTTTATCTAGATGATCATTGTCGACAAAGGTTTGAATGTCACTCTACATTCCACAAAGATGTTTTATCATGTGCGATTAGCAACCACAGACTGAGCAAATCTGGTGCTGGGTGACACACTCTTGCTTATGTTCAGCAGAGCTCATGTAGCAGCAGTTTGCGATGGCAGTTTCTGGATTGGGTTTCCAGGAGGAGTTCATAAACAGAGACACATTTAAGTTATTTTTTGGTCCTGAATATCCAGTCCTGTCACTCATAACAAACCCATCACATACTTACTTGCTTGTCCTGTCTTCCTTTCTCTATTCTCTAGAATACATTTTACAGTGTGCTCAGCCTTTACACATTTCCTCAGTAGAGCCATCATCTCTTCTCTTGTTTGTATTTCTTGCATTTGATTAGTATTATACATGTTCTATTGTCTTGTTTTCATGACGCTGCTCACACAGGACATTTTGCTGTTTCCCTATTATATGGAGTGTGCTGTTACGTTTACTGTGACCTACTGTATTTAGCTAATTATTACTTGCTCGTTCTGTTTTGTTCCTCTGCTCCTCACCAAGACTGCATTGTTTCATTGCTGTCACCATTGATTTTTGTGCTTTTCCATACTCTGCTTTACCCCTCTGACTTTGATAATTTTATGTTTATGTTGCACCGGCTGATTCTCTCGCCATGTTCAGATAGTTACTTAACCAGGTACAGGTGTGCGAGCACGGGTCACATAGTACGCTGAAAGAAACTTAAGGGGGAGGTAGGACCTGGAAGTGCTGGGTTGATCTGACTGTCTAATGACAGATGCAGTATTTTGGAAAGAGACACTATAATCCACTGACAGTTATACGACACCATCATGCATTCTTAGATTTCCTGCTGGCATTTGTCTTCTTACTATTTTGTATGCTTCAAATACCTAACAATATAAATAGGAAGGATGCTTTAAAAAAAGTTTACATTTTGTAACACATTGTACTGTACATTACAAACATCCCAGATAGCACACACACGTCGCGGAGACGTCTATGCGACGTCATCTTTTTCATCTTGCAGATGTCGCCGAGACGTCCGTTAACGACGCTTAGCCTGCGTATTTAAGACGTAAATGAATTAAATTGATTTAATTGATTTGCTCTTTAGACGATGTTAATCAGATGTTCATACATCTGCCAAATGTCTGATTCATGTTGGATAGACGTCGTTCTATTAAAACACCCCCCTCCCATTATTTTAATTAAATACCCTCGGTTAATTATAATTAACCATGTTTAACAGAATCCTATAAAGGAAAGAAGTATAAGACAAACGGAATAAAATGGAGATTTTTATTTTATATTTAATAAAAACACTGTTTTACACCAACAGCAACTTACAAATGAGGTCTCAATTTGAAAAGATGCACAAAACATAAAACACCACAAATAAGTATTAATCATAGAAAAACAATTAAACACCAACAGAAACGTTTTGTACTTTATAACTGTCCGTTATGACTTTTAAATATGACCGTTAGAGACGGTTGGTCAGGAAACTCCTGAAGTCAGATACAGACAGGACACTTTCACTCACAAACTCCTGTGAAAAAATACAGAGATAGATTCAATTAAAATTCATGATACTTAATTTATCAAATAAACAATATTTATACTTTGTTCCTCTCGCTTCACAACTCATGAGAACAGACCGCATATAACCGTCGGTATTTTAAGTGTGATTAAAAATACAAGAAATAGCTTAAACCAAAATAACGTGACTAAACATCGCTAAACAGCAGGTGACATTTATGTTCAGAATTTTGTTTCTATTTAGAAAGATGCAAATTAATTCCTGCTTACCTTTTCCACACGCCCGCCAAACGTTTGTCTTCTCAACAAACTGTTCTTCTTCTTCTTCTTTGGAGTTTAACGGCGGCGTGAATCCGTACTGTAAGTGTTGCACTACCGCCACCTTCTGGTTCATTCTCCTTTGGTGTTTCTCCACTCTATTTCCAGATTACTTATATATATTTCCCATCCACATACCAGCAAATATCGGATGATGAAAATACACCGTATAGATGTAAAGACAATGTATCTTAACAGCTCAAACAGGCGATCTACAGACAATCAAAATACGACTATAAAAAAAAAACCCGAATGTTTACCAGATGATACGCTCTTTAGCAGACGTCTCCGCGATGTACCTGTGCTCTCTGGGATTTGACCATGATGTGACCTTGACCCTGTTTGGATAAATTCTAAACTGCAAATTAATTATTTTCCAATTATTTTTTTTTTTTTTTACAATATATGAAAGTATATAATTATTTAGTAGGAGAAGCAACAAAACTATAATCAATTAAATTACTGGTCTAATTACTGCCTGTTCCAGAAATAAACCACTTAGGCACATGTTGTTACAGGAAATTATTAACCATTGGGGCAGTAAAAGTAACTCATCACCTTGTTGTTGATTATTTTGCTTTAATATTTTGCTGGGCTCAAAGGAGAGTTCCAGCACAGAGGCCCTGAGGCATGCACCCTATTGGATCCCAAATCAATGTGCTTTATCCCAGATCACCCCAAAGCCTCAGCAATCCCCCCGATCCAGCTTTAAATAATCCCCATTGCACACGTCCCACCACTAATTTGTATTAGCGTTTAAATTACATATCTTTTTCATTTATACAATAATAATATTAATAGCAACTAGTTTTTACATCTCATACTATTTGGCTTCGCCTTTTTCTGCGGTTTTTGGGGAACGCGCGAGTTTCTTCTTCTAAGAGGTTAGTAAAAATAACTTTATAGAGGTGTTTAAATTAGCGAAGGCGATGTCCAATGGAGTAGCCAGCACCTTTGATCTGAAGCTAGGATTGTTAAATATTAGATCTCTCGCATCTAAAGCAGTTATAGTTAATGAAACTATCACAGATCAGGAGTTTGATATACTCTGTTTAACAGAAACCTGGATTAAACAGGACGAGTATGTAGCTCTAAATGAACCAGCCTCGGTTAACTGTTAGAGGAGGAGGCGTCGCAGTTATTCACAATGATAATCTGACTATTGTACAAAAACACGCACACAAATTTAATTCATTTGAAATTCTTTATAGTAACATAAGTGTATTTAACTATATTAAGTCAGCTCAGTCGATCCCACTAATTGTCATTTACAGACCTCCAGGGCCGTACTCTGAATTTTTTAGTGAATTTGCAGATTTCCTCTCAAACCTAGTCGTTTCTGTAGACAAAGTGTTAATTGCTGGAGATTTTAATATTTATTTTGAAAACCCTGAAGACCCTCTGAGAACAGCATTTATGTCCATACTGGACTCGGTAGGAGTAAATCAGTGTGTAGTAGGACCCACTCATAAAGCAGGTCACACTTTAGATTTAATAATATTATTCGAATTAAGTATAAGAAATTTACTCACAATTCCACTATCTGAAGTTATCTCAGATCACTATCTTGTCTCAATTCAAGTGTGTCACAGTAATAATGTACGCACAGCACCGCGCTACTTTATAAAA
Organism: Clarias gariepinus; assembly: GCF_024256425.1. Classification (NCBI taxonomy): domain Eukaryota; kingdom Metazoa; phylum Chordata; class Actinopteri; order Siluriformes; family Clariidae; genus Clarias; species Clarias gariepinus. The sequence goes on from NC_071117.1 coordinate 5,013,952, forward strand.
CGTACATTTACATCAACTACCGAACAGGGTTTTATCAGTAATCTCCCAGAGTTCCCAACTTCGATTAGATCACCGTCTGACCCCACAGAACTCGATCAAGCGACTGAATATTTAGAGTCGACATTTCGCTATACCTTAGATAATGTAGCTCCAGTTAAAAGAAAAATTATTAGAGATAAGAAACTTGCTCCCTGGTATAACGATCACACGCGCACTTTGAAACAGACCGCTCGGAAATTAGAACGTAAATGGCGTCAAACTAAATTTGCTAGTATTTTAAATAGCATGGAAGGACAGCATCTTGAACTATAGAAAAGCTCTTAGTGTAGCTAGAATAACATATCTCTCCACTCTTATAGAAAATAACAAAAATAATCCTAGATTCTTATTTAATGCTGTAGCCAAATTAACCAGAAATAAGACCACTGCAGAAATCTCCACAACAACATCATGCAAAAGTGAGGACTTCATGAACTTTTTTAAAAATAAAATTGTAAATATTAGGCATAAAATTGAGGTTTTGAAACCGAACAATGTAATTGATGCAGATGTTAATCTAGCCATGTCAGATCAGAACATAGAATACTTTACTCCCCTTGAAGAGAATGAACTAATTTCACTCATCTCTTCTGCAAATTCATCAACCTGTATATTAGATCCTGTACCGACACATTTTTTAAACAGATAGTACCAGCAATAACAGAACCCCTGTTGAGAATAATTAATTCTTCACTCAGCATTGGTTATGTACAATCTTTTAAATTAGCAGTTATCAAACCAATAATTAAGAAACCTGACCTCGACCCCTGTCAGCTGTCCAGTTACAGGCCAATATCAAACCTCCCCTTTATCTCTAAGATTCTGGAAAAGATAGTAGCGGAGCAGCTATGCTCATATCTACATAGAAATGGCATACATGAACTGTATCAGTCAGGATTTAGGCCTCATCACAGTACAGAGACAGCACTCGTTAAAGTAGTAAATGACATCCTATTGGCCTCTGATCAGGGTTGTGTAACTATGCTTGTATTACTCAACCTCAATGTAGCTTTTGACACCGTTGATCACGCTATTCTTCTTTACAGATTAGAAAATGTAGTAGGAATTAAGGGTACAGCCCTCTCCTGGCTCAGATCCTATCTGACCCATCGTTATCAGTATGTAGACTTAAATGGTGATTATTCTGCATGTTCTCTAGTGGAGTAGCGCTTTCATCATCTCAGAGCATGACGTGAGGAGAGCCTTCAAGAGAGTGAACACCAGGAAAGCAGCAGGACCAGACGGCATCTCAGGCCGCATTCTCAGAGCCTGGGCAGACCAGCTAGCACCTGCGTTCACTGAGATATTCAACATGTCTTTATCTCAGTCGGTGATCCCCACATGCTTCAAAAAGTCCATCATTGTTCCTGTCCCAAAGAAACCTCATCCTGCTTCCCTCAATGATTATCGCCCTGTAGCCCTCACCTCAGTAGTGATGAAGTGCTTTGAACGCCTGGTCAGAGACTTCATCATCTCTTCACTACCAGACACACTAGACCCACTACAGTTCGCTTATCGTCCAAACCGTTCCACGGACGATGCAATCTCTCATCTCCTCCATACATCTCTCACTCACCTGGTCACACTCGGAGGGGGAATTATGTGAAAATGCTCTTCATCGACTACAGTTCTGCATTTAATACCATAATTCCCTCCACACTTACCACCAAGCTGGAGCACCTGGGACTCAGCTCATCAATGTGTCAGTGGATCTCCAATTTTCTGACTGGCAGACCACAGGCAGTAAGGATAGGCGGACATGTCTCAGCCTCCCTCACTCTCAGCACTGGTGCCCCCCAGGGTTGTGTTCTGAGCCCCCTGCTGTACTCTCTGTACACCCACGACTGCATGGCCACTACCAGCTCCACCACCATCATCAAGTTTGCTGACGACACTGTTGTGGTGGGCCTGATCATGAACAACGATGAGACGGCCTACCTGGAGGAGGTTGGAAATCTGGAGAACTGGTGCCAGAGAAACAATCTCCTCCTGAACGTCAGTAAGACAAAGGAGCTGATAGTGGACTTTAGTACAAAGCAGGTGAGGAACTACCAGACCCCCGTCATCAACAGGAGCCCAGTGGAGAGAGTGGACAGCTTCAGATACCTCGGTGTTCACATCACGCAGGACCTGGCATGGTCCTGTCACATCAACACCGTGGTAAAAAAGGCCCTGCAGCGTCTCTACCACCTCAGACGCTTGAGAGACTTTAGACTGCCCTCCAAGGTGCTCAGGAATTTCTACTCCTGCACCATAGAGAGCATCCTGACGGGAAATATCACGACCTGGTTCGGGAACAGCACCATGCAGGACAGACGAGCTCTACAGAGGGTGGTGCGATCAGCTGAGCGCATCATCCGCATCGAGCTCCCTGACCTGCACTCGATCTACAGCAAGCGGTGCTTGACCAAGGCCAGGAAAATTGTGAAGGACCTCAGCCACCCCAATAACGGACTGTTTACTCTGTTGCGGTCTGGGAAGCGATTCCGCTCCTTGAAGGCCAACACAGAGAGACTGAGGAGGAGCTTCTTCCCGCAGGCGATAAGGTCTCTCAACCACAACCACACCACTATGCAGAACTAACAATCTTTTCATAATTGATCAAATCTATCAATCTTCTTACATCCATGAACACTATGGACAATTACACGCTCACCTTCATTCATATATACACTACATGTCGTACGTTTACATCCTGGACCATTGCACAAAGACACTTTAATAACTTTGCACACCTACCTTTACAACTACACTACATTTTACAGTTTTACGTTTACATCCTGGACCAGTGCACAAAGACACTTTAATAACCTCTGCACAAAGACACTTTGTTTTATGCATATTTGCACACACAGTACAGTATATTTCAATTTGTACAGTATATTTCTATTTTTGTACATCATATTTCTATTTTTATTTTTAGTTCTATTTTTCCTAGTTTAATTTAATTTCTTATTTAATTTCTATCATATTTCTTTTATTCATATTTATTTCTTATTTGTAAACTTTAATTCTCTTTTAGGGTCAATGGCAGTCGTATAATGCATTTCACTACATTTCGTACTGTGTATGTTTGTGTATGTGACAAATAAAATTTAAATTTGAATTTGAATTTGAGTTTGGCGTTCCGCAGGGTTCAGTTTTAGGTCCACTGCTTTTTTCCTTTTACATGCTTCCTCTGGACAACATAATTCGTAAGCATGGTATTAGTTTTCATTGTTATGCTGACGATACATAGTTATATGTCTCAGCAAAACCTGATGAGAAAAAACAGCTTACTAAAATTGAGCAATGTGTGCAGGACATAAGAAATTTTATGCTAATTAACTTCCTTCTGCTAAATCCGGATAAGACAAAAGTTCTAGTTATAGGACTGCATACAGCTAGGAGTAAAAAAATTTTAGATCACACCGTAACTTTAGATGGCCTTTTTGTTCCATCAAATGCAACAGTGAAAGACCTTGGTGTGATTATTGATTCCAGCCTTTCATTTGAAGCTCATGTTCATAATATTACCAGGATAGCATTTCTTTTCGCATTGATTTTAAAATACTACTCTTGACATATAAAGCATTAAATGGTCTCGTGCCGCAGTACCTGAGCGAACTGCTAGTGTCTTACGAACCGCCACGCCTACTTTGATCAAAGGATGCAGGCTGCTTGTCAGTAACGCGTATTATGAAAAATACCGCTGGGGGCAGAGCTTTTCCAAAATTATGGAATAGTCTTCCAAATAGTATTCAGGACTCTGACACAGTCTCAGTGTTTAAGTCCAGGCTAAAAACCAATTTATTTAGCCAAGCATTTTTATAAATAGATTTGCCATAGGTAAAGGAGCAGATCTGGGGGACTCATGGACGTAGAGTATTATGGTGAACAGGTATGTTTGGATGCTGTCTTCCTCACTCTCATTGATCACTCAGGTTTGCTGACGGTGAGGTGATTGTTTGCTTTACATGTCAGGAAGCCCTCATGTCTGTGTTTCCTTCTGGCTCTCCCTTTTAGTTATGCTGTCATAGTTAGTCCTGCCGGAGTCTCTGCTTGCACTCTACAGTTAATATACATTCACATTATACATTGTGTGACTGTGACCATACCTAACTGCCATCTCTCCTCTTCTTCTCTTCCCCCCCCTCTTTCTTTTTCCTCTCTCCTTCTGTCTCCCCCTTTCACACTTTCTCTCTCTCTGTCGAGCTACACATGTCGTTCCTGAGCTGCCAGTGATCCATAATCCCTCTGCCCTTCGGACCTGTCTGACCCATCCTGGTGCCCCGCTTCTGGCTGAAGATCTCGTCACATGGATGCCCCGTGTGTCTCTCTGGGATGCGTCAGGTGTCTGGGAATGATTCTCTCTACCTAGAAAATAGTTCTGGCCTTGACTGGTGTTGGCAACTGTTTCTCTGGGGACTTGACAGTTCGATAGTTCAGGACTAGAACTTCTTACAAGTCTACCTGGGTCTTCAATAACTACCTGGACTCCATATTAACATCAATTAACATCAGCTATTATAGCTAAACTGCCTCCCACCCTACACACTGTATAAATGCACATCATTTACTGCTTTCTGTTTCACCCAAATGAGGATGGGTTCCCTGTTGAGTCTGGTTCCTCTCAAGGTTTCTTCCTATTACCATCTCAGGGAGTTTTTCCTTGCCACTGTCGCCCTTGGCTTGCTCACCAGGGACTTTTGACTGTGTAAAGCTGCTTTGCGGCAATGAAAATTGCTAAAAGCGCTATAGAAATAAAATTGAATTGAATTGAATTGAATTAATAAAAACACAACTAAGTGTTTAATGACAGAACAAATACTGTACATCTCAACACTAATCTCTACAATATGTACCTGTTGATCTCGTGTTGTACCAGTTCTTTTCTTTTCCCTGGAAGAGAAAATGACATTTAAGTATTAATATTAAATAAAATATAATAAATCTATTAATCCTCTTACGGTAGGCACTAAACATAGACCTTCTTTTTTGTCTTTCGGCTGTTCCCTTTCAGGGGTCGCCACAGCGAATCATTTGCCTCCATCTAACCCTATCCCCTGCATCCTTTGCTCTCACACCAACTAACTTCATGTCCTCTCTCACTGCATCCATAACTCTCCTCTTTGGTCTTCCTCTAGACCTCCTGCCTGGCAGTTCCAACCCCAGCATCCTTTTACCGATATATTCACAATCTCTCCTCTGAACATGTCCAAACAGCACTAAACATAGACCATATGGCTATAAGTATGTGCACCCCTGATAATCACATTTATATGGGGTTCCTCCCCAAACTCTAACTCAAACTCAGAAGCCCACAATTCTATAAAAAGTACTCTGTAGGATTATAATTTCCCTTTCAATGAAACTTAGAACCCAAACCTGTTCCAGCATGACAATGTCCCATGTGAGGTCCACAAAGTGAGGTCTATGAAGGTATGGTGTGCTAAGGATAGGGTTGGGGATATCAATCATTATTATTATAGCCTCACTTCTATTAAATATTTTCTTACCTTATAAAAAAGAAGGTGATGATGAGACAAACACACACAAACACAAAGACTCCAACACCTGTGTACACACCTACACTCTGAGACTCTGGAACTAAGGACAGTGGACAATGATGTGATAATGAATCAGTGTTAAATGTTTATCAGTGTGATTCAGATTTATAGATGTACATCATTACTCTCACCATTTAAAGTGACGGACACTGCAGCTGATCTCTCAGAGCCGTGTTTATTCTGAGCCTCGCAGTAGTACTGTCCACTCTGTAGAGTTCTGTAACTCTGTCCAGATCCTACAGCTGAGGATTCATTCACCTTAAACCAAGTGTAGATCTCCACAGGTGGGTTAGCATCACTGCTGCAGGTCAGAGTCACTGAACTGTCCTCCACTATCTCACCAGAGGGACTGATGGACACTGAGACATTCTTAGGAGGATCTAGAACGAAACAACAGAAGAAAAAACATCAATCAATTAATTTATTAATTAATTTTATGCACAATTATTTAAATATGTCAAATCTGTGGGAAAACAAGACTCTCAAGTAATTATATTACAATTTTATCTGTTACTGGCTGTGAGGAGATCTTCATTATTAACTTACACAGAACATTCAGAGTTACACTGCTGGACTCCTGATGTCCGACTTCATTACTGCACTTGCACTTGTACTCTCCACTGTCCTCAGAGCTGATCCTAGATATGATGTGGATCTTTCCTTTTCCTATTAATGTTGTCCCCTTAAACCAGGTGTAGATCTCCACAGGTGGGTTAGCATCACTGCTGCAGGTCAGAGTCACTGAACTGCCCTCCACTATCTCACCAGAGGGACTGATGGACACCAAGACGTTTGTTGGTGAATCTTAATTTAAATAAATAAATGAACGAATTAATGAATACATGAATAAACTGTTATAAGATCCACAAGCACATAATGTACAAAAATATTGAAGATATAAAATTATAACTTGTGTTTATTAATAACCTGTGTGTGGGTGTGTACATACAAGTTACATTTCTTTGAGATTTTCTTACTTTTGCAATATAAAAGTGTAAAGTAAATATAATTTATTAATAATTAAAAGGTAAATAAATCTTACATCTGACTCTGAGTGTGTGAGCAGGAGAGCGGAGATGTTCATATCCTCTTACAGCACAGCTATAACTGCCTGCATCCTCACTGCTGACCGACTGCAGGTGGACTTCATTGCTCTTGATGGTGTTTGTGGTTAAATCACGGCTGTTTTTGTACCAGATGAATGTTGGATCAGTCAGACTGCAGGTGGTTTTACAGGTCAGAACGGCTGATTGTCCCTCTGTCACTTCTGCAGGAGCGATCACCTGAAGATCTTAAACACAGAGAGACACATTACATCAGGAAAACAGTAGTGAAGCCAATAAAGTGATTTATTAATGTTCTTTTCAATGTTTTTTTCCAATGCTAACAACCATCTCATATCTAAAAGCTAATCATTCTTTTCCCTCAGCACTTATTGTTCACTTTATTTTTTTAAGAAAAAAAAAACCACTCTCCCTGACCCTCCTGTATCTAAAGAGAGTTTATGGCCTGAGTGATATAGGAAATAAGATGATTTTATTTAACCTGTAACAGTGAGAGTAACTCCAGGTTTACCCGTCCATTTTTCTGCAGCTTCATTTGTTTTGATTCTGAAGTAGTATTTGTTTTCATCTGTTTTCTTCACATCACTCAGTCTGAGGGAGAAGTGTTTCTGTTCATCTCCTAAATACTCCACTCTGCCTGAGTAACCTGGTTCATTACACAGATCAGTCGGCTCTATCTTTTTACCCTCAACTAGGTTTATGAACCAATATGTCTGTGTCACTGTGAGACGTGTTGGGTGTGTGTACGAGCCGTTCATAAACACTGTAGATCTTTTTAAAGCACAGAGATTGTTCTGACTATATGTCACACTCCATTCATTCCCAAGAGCTCCTGAAACATGACACATGAAAGAGGTTATTAGAGGTCATTATCCTGAGTCCCATAAAACACTGAGTTAGTTACAGCTTCACTTCTCTACTCTCGAACTCTGGGTTGGAGAAATAAACAAATTTCAAAACCACTGAATTCTTTACCACATGAAATTCTTTACCACTGAAAAATCTGTGTGCAGGATTTGGACATACATATGCTCTATGAATTCAGGGCTGTAAAAAAAATTATTATTTTTTTTTTACAGAATTCATTATTTAGTCCACATTTACATTTGTTTATCTATAAATCCAGTCCCACTGATTCTAAGTACAGCATGTGGCCTGAAGTTCAGGTTTAAGAGGAAGAAGTTTAAAGAATTAAAAATTAAATTAAGATTAAATTAAGTTTAATTGTTTCAAAAACACAACTCTGTCACATCTCACACAATGTCATTTCAAGTAAAGCACAGTGTATATATTATTTACAAGTATGAAAATGTGTGAGATTGTAAATGTGAGATTTACCTGAGATCATGAACAGAAACACCAGATAAAGTGGAGAAAGCATTGTGAGAGACACCATTGCTGGAGAACTTCTATTAAAAAGACAAAAAGTATCCAGTTAGTAGTCAGGACAAGAACAACATAAGATCTACTAATCTGGAAAATTTAAATTCAATGTTCACAAAAACCCATAAAAAACTTTACTTTAACTTAACTCCATCTTTACTATTGACTTTCTGACTTCTTTGTGAAATCTATGGAAAAGTTGGAGCTGTTTCACTTCTTTGGCGTGACTTCAGGACAGAGACAGATTTACAGACAGCAGCTGAAACTGATCTGGATTTACTTTTGTTTCAGCTATACCAGTTGTTGCTACTGCACAAAGAAGACGTTTAACATGACTTTTCCTGATTGTTCTTCGTGTAATTAGTCACAATTATTAGTAATGAATCAAGAACAACATATGGAAATGTTTATGGTAAACATTTGAATAATGTAAGGACAGATTTCTTAACAGAAAATTAGAAAATCACATACCGTATATTCTGAACATATATCTTTTAAAAATCGGACAATTTTATGATCTAACATTGTATGAAGAAGTGAAAGCCAAAAAGTGTTCACATTGAAATTTTTTACTGTTTTCATGAACTCCTTTAATGATGTGGACAGTCAATAAAAGATAATAATAATTGCAATAGCACATATGTACAAATATGTGTATTTTCTTTCGTTGTAGGAAGTATGTGACTGTGTGTCTTTTTTTACCAGCCGGCGTTTGTGCCGGTGTGTGTGTGTGTGTGTAGGGGGGGTGTAGTAAGATGGCTGCAGGCTTCATTCAGCTGATGTGAAATCACAGAGTTAAAGTGCCCCTATTATGGCACTTTAAGGTTGCTAATATTGCTTAATGAGTTACTTAAAACAGGTTTACATGTATGCAAGGTCAAAAAAACACTTTAGTTTTCTCCAAAAATAGACTTAATTTTACCCCATTTCTAAATGATTCGTACACGACTCGTCTGAAGCAGTTCGAAGATTCAGTCTGTCTAAACCCCTCCTTTCCGTGAGCCCTCACTGCTGTGATTGGTCAGATGGCGCAGTGATTATGATTGGTCTACCGCTACAGCATGTGTTGGAAAACGAAACGCCCATGACCATAACTGAACGACGGCTCTGGAGACCCGTCAATACACAGAAAAGATGGCATCAGTTTTATCGTGTAACGACCAGCTAAATTTATATTAACTGTGGCTACAAAAATCGAGAGGTCTTTTATCTTTGTGTCGGGGTTGTGTTAAAAGGCCGGTGAGCAAAAAGGACAAACACAAACAAGTAGATAAAGCAAATGGGTATTATACAAAACTAAATAAAGTAAACGTGCACCACAACCAAACAAAGATATAAACAATATTTACAAACCATATATAATAAACTGTATGTTTTTATGAACGTGAGTGAGTGGAAAATATCCGACTCTTTTTTTTAATAGATAAAAACTTCATTTATCGTGCACTGTCAGCGTCACAGATAGTGCAGATAGTTTATGTTCACATACAGCTACATGACACACTGCATAAAAGATCATATTTGAAAAAGCATAATAGGACCTCTTTAATATTTTCGCTGGCTTTCTGTGTTCAGTGAAAGAAGTCGCTCTGGCAGTGGGGGACGTTGTGGGACACAGCAGCGTTAAATCCGCCACTAGGATGAACAGCTCTGTTGTGATCTTTATAGAAAAGATAGAGAAAGTAAATGCAGTGATAGAGGCAGGAATCACAGTGAATGAACACTTTATTCCTGAATCACTCGGATTACTCTAGCTAACCTCGCCTGTTTATTTGTGATTAGTTCTTAAAATGTGAACTGTGATGACGTGGGAAAATTTTCCCCAGTTCACAAGTTTCCCCAGCACAGCAAAACAAATTCAACAAAAGGCTACCATCAATGAAAAACATAAAAACCTGCATTTTTTTCCCCCTGATATAAAGGGTTTTTGCAAATCCGCCAAATCATATATGAACAAAAAAGATAACTGCAAATTCACTCAACAAGAGGTATTCAGGCTGAGGAAAGTAATACCCAAGTTAAAAGGAGAACTCTGTCAAAAAAATGGTTAAGATATATAACAAACTTAACAAATATAAAAAAAATCATAAGTGTCACTACATTGCACCTCTTTTGCTCCACTATAAATACTTTTAAAATTGCCTCTTTAAATTTAAACGAAGCCAGAGAGGCATAGTATAGGGCAATAATATATGAGCTAACAAAAAGGAAATATATTGATGTTTTATTTCTACAAGAAACATGAAGTGATGCAGAAAAGGCAGTGAATTAGAACAGGGAATGCACAGGGCAAAATTCTTAGGAACCAATTTTCTTGTGCAGGTTACAAAAAACAAACTGTGTAAAATGGCAATTACTAAACTTCCTCCTGAGAAGCTAAACTTGCTGTACATGTGAGTAGAAAAAACTAAATGGAGGGAGAAGCAGGTCAGGAGGTCAGTGAGGTTTGGCGCTGTAGTGTTGGGTCCAGACTGTGGCTGGAATACAGGTTTTACAGAATGATGGGGAATCTAGAGTGTTTCGAACAGCAGTGGTGTTACAGTGACATAATTCACACTATAGTGGATACGGAACTGCAATTTACACATCGTTTTTACTGAGTGATGTTTTAGTTTTTTTATGATTTAACCATTTTATTTTATTCAGTTATTTACTTATTTATGTATTCAGTTATATATTTTTATTATGTTTTTATTTAATTATCAATTTACTTTAAATTCAATTGTGTTCAGAAAAAAAAAAACATTTTGATAGTGAAATACATGTAAATGTTGAAGTAAATAAGTAGTTAGATAAAGTCTTTTGTAAAAATCTAAAAATCTCTCTTAGTCATACACATACACATACACACACACACACACACACACACACTTTTTTCTCCTGCCTTAAATTAAGATTTACAAGATTATTCCATTTTTGTATTTGAACTTATGCAATGTCTTATTTATTTTCATTGAGCTGCACTATTTTTTTTGGCCTGAAATAGATAATGATGAAAGTCAGACTGCTCCATGAAGTCTTCTCCAGCACATCACAAATACTTTTAATGCAGTTAATCTCAGGCCTCTGAGGCCAAATCATGTGCTGTCAGGGAAAAAAATGCTTTGTTGGGATACCCTGCTCATTTACATTGCCCCATGTAGGATTACAAATTTATAAAATGTTAAATCTAGCTTCCAACGTAATAGTATATAAACTGAACAAGTTATGTACATTGGGTTTAACATTTTAAGGTAAAGTTGGTGACATTCTAAGAAGATCAAGTCTTGTACCCCAGGTGTCAGAGACATTAACCTTTTGTCTTTACTGTATGTACTTCCTGACCACTGGGTAGGGTCCCAAAGTCAATGTGAATGCTAATTCCAGGCTATGCCTTTTGTCTCTATGAGAACGTAAAGGTTTGGGTGATACTGTCAGGCTGATTAGATTAGCACCTATGCATTTGAAAGCCACTGTTATGCTGATGAGATCAGGGCTGGGGAACTTCCGGTACCAGGCTGACTCCTGTACTAGACTATGCTTTGTTTAGATTGTCTCCACCTCTTTGTATCCCTCCCTCTTGTAAAGTATAAACTCTCCAGAGCTAAGTTTTCAGTCAGACTTGGATGACTACAGCAACGCTCGGCGAGTTCTTAATAAAGTGTAACTTCTGCTTGAATGATATCCCAACGTCTCCTGGTCTCTGAAATAGTTCCCAACACCCATAACGTTACTGAGTCTAGACCTGAGTAACTGATCAACCCCAGATCATAACACTGTCTCCAGAGCTTTGTAAAGTGGACACGATGCATGATGGGTGCATCGCTTCATGCGCTTCTCTTTTTACCTTGACACGCCCATTATTTTGGAATATGCTCAATCTAGACTCATCGGGTCACATGATCTTTTTTCATCACTCCAAAGCCTAATCTTTATGCTCCCTACCAAACTAAAGCCTTTTTTCTGATGAGTCTCACTAACAAGTGTGTTCTGTATGTGCAAACAGCTGTTTAATCCCAATCCTGTGTTCTTTTTATTGTGTGTGTACAAATGTTCTTAGTTTTAAACATTAAACACACGAGGAGTGATTATAGCTGAACCATGGCTAAATGATTATAGTTACTCTTACGCTTAAGAGGAGCAACAAAATCTACAAAATTAAAATGTTGAAAAATATACAGAAGGAAAGTCCTTTGAAACCAGTTAACAGACCAAGTAAAATAGACAAAGACAAAAGAAACAAAGACAAAAACTACCATAATGCCCCTGCTAATCACCCAAATCATCACGAAACACAAACAACATAGATCACTCCAAAAAAGGCAAATACACTATGAAAACTGAACCTTTACTTTGTATTAATAAGTCAGACAGAGAGTTCTGCCATACACAAAGACAGACAGATATGTTTGGTCTTTTGATGTCAATTTCAACTGCGTCCTGTTTTACTACAGTGTAGTAAAAGTACAGTATTACTACAATAAAACGTGTGGTGTGTGCAAAATGTGAAGTTTTGTCATGTTTTTTTTTTTTTTTTTTTTTTTTTGGTGGCTTTGGGGCTTGGGGCGCCAGGAGGGAGTCTCGCCTGTGAAGCAATTTAGTGTAGAACCGCCACTGGCAACACAGACTTCCAAAAATTTCTATAGGGTTGAGATCTGGACACTGGCTAGGCCACTCCAGGACCTTGAAATGCTTCTTCCGAAGCCGCTCCTTCGTTGCCCGAGTGGTGTGTTTGCGATCATTGTCATGCTGAAAGATCCAGCCACGTTTCATCTTCAATACCCTTGCTGATGGAGGGAGATTTTCACTCAAAATCTCACGATACATGGCCCCATTCATTCTTTACTTTACACAGATCAGTCATCCTGAACAGCCCCAAAGCATTATCTTTCCACCTTGATGCTTCACAGTAGGTCTTGTATGTCTTCCATTTTCTAATAATTGCTCCCACAGTTGATTTCTTTACACCAAGCTGCTTATCTATTGCTGATTCAGTCTTCCCAGCCTGGTGCAGGTCTACAATTTTGTTTCTGGTGTCCTTTGAAAGCTCTTTGGTATTGGTCATAGTGGAGTTTGGAGTGTGACTGCTTGGGGTTGTGGACAGGTGTCTTTTATACTGATTACAAATGCCATTAATACAGGTAAAGAGTGGAAATTACAGGTCTGTAAGAGCCAGAAATATTGCTTGTTTGTAGGTGACCAAATACTTATTTTACAAAGGAATTTACAAATTAATTCATTAAAAATCTTACAGTGTGATTTTTTTTTTCTTATTATGTCTCTCATAGTTCAGGTATACCTATGATGAAAATTATAGTCCTCTCTCTTTTTTTTAAGTGGAAGAACTTGCACAATTGGTGGCTGACTAAATAGGTTTTTGCCGTTTTTGCCACTCTAAAAACTCATCAACAATGCCTACATATGCTAGTCAATTAGAAACAAGTGCAACTTTAAACTGGAAAAGCTGTCCGGAGTGTAGACTCAGCACTTAAAATAACTTTAAATATAACAGCCTCCCCACTTCCCCAAACAGAAACTCACAGGGAGCAGAGAAAAGAACAATCAGGGGAAAGAAGTTTAGGAAAAAAAAAAGATTGTTTTTTGACTTCTGGCCAGGTCGCCATTAACAGGAAAAAATCAAACGGTGAAAACAAAATGGATGATTTATTCATGAGATCACATCTGTGATGGCACATGTGTAATAAATGGCACATTTCAGTCTGCACAAGTGCACAAGTAAAGTGGTGGAGATACTCAGTTGTCGAATTGTAAAAAAAAAAGGGGGGGGCGGTGGGGTGGTCAGGTTAATTTATTTAATTTAATTTATTTAATCTTATTTTATTTATTTTATTTTATTTTTATTTTTTTTTTGGGGGGGGTGGGCTGCACCTACAACAAACCGTCCAAAATGATTGCCATCAAAGCGAAACACATGCAATTAAACATGCAATTATCACAACTTTCATTTGATCCTTTTCATGGCTTTCATCTGGGTGGGATTATAAAAGTAGAATAAAAATCTACATAAACATTAGTAATAAAATATTTTACCTTAAATGTCCTGTAGTTTTGTATAACCACACACCGGTCTTTCTCTCTCTCTCTCTTTCTCTCTCTCTCTCTCTCTCTCTCTCTCTCTCTAACACACACAAACTATAAATTTACTATTATTACTGGCATTTAAAAATCTATTTTTAAGCAAAGAACTTTTATCTTTACTTTTGTCTTTTATCATTTAAGCTGACGGTCATTTCTAAAAACTCCCACGTTAAACTGAAGTCCTTATTTTTATCCCGTCAATCTTTAGTTCTCTTCTTTTTAAAATATGTAAAAAAAAAATGCGAACGAATTCTGACTGGCTAATCATTGTTATTAAGTTGAAGATGATCATACTGGTTTTAATATTTTATTTTAATTACAAATTATACATAATAAACACATTATTATTCTAAAGGGGATGGTAAGGGGGTGCTGGTTTTACAGAGAGGATGGTTTTTCAAATTTTTTTCAACATGGACGCCATCCCCCCACACCCACCCTCAAATCAAGCCCTAAAGATTTCCCCACTTGCAGCTCTGACTCACTCGTGAACCAATCAGGTCAGAGACATGGCGGTACAAAGTCCATACGATAGATGCCACCTGTAGCTGTATTTAAAAGATTGTGATAAACGCATGTGTTACAGAATGTATGTGGTACAGAAGCCAGACAGCAGATGATCAAAACTTCACCCAGATAAAGAAGTGAGATAGACATTAAATCTCTCCCATCCACCTGCTCTCTTACCGCGACACTAAACTGAACAGCTGAGAGGAAATGTGGTGGAACCCACAGATTATCCTCTAATTTATGAAATATTAAATATACATGTATATATTTTTACAAAGACACGCTTTAAAAGAGTCATGCGATTACACATGATCTGTTCCAGTACCAAACAGCAAAAACAATAAAAATAACAACATATGCACAACATAAATAGACAACAAGCCACACACACATCTTAAATATCTCCATAATTCCCAGCAAATACAGACTAACAGAAAAATATAACAAAACTCACAAAGTTTCCAATTTGGGAACACAAATTACAGCCTGACTAAAGAAAGAAAAAAAAAAAAACTCTATATTCGGGAAAAGTACACATTTAAATTTAGTAACTTAAATGAAAAAAATATTGTTCTCTTACTGTGCCTTCTTGACCATCATGTGCAGCGACCAAACTACAACTAAAGAAGAGAGTGACAGGGTCTGTGGTTAACAAGTTACAGTAAACACACCCTTCAGTTTCCTCTTTAATTAACCAAATAGTCCTGACATCTGAAATAATGAGCATAATCACATTTGAATACATTACATTATAAATAAATGAATAATAATTAAAAAATAATCTTTACTGCAATATTCAAACTCATGTTTATGCATCAGCAGGACTGTCTCTGCATTAGAGTGAATCTGTACATGCATTGTGTTGGGGAGGTTTTAACACCAGTGTGTGAACAAATAACCCCCCAGCCTTCAGAACTGAGGAAGTGACACAACACACCATGAGAAACATACAGTACATGTTTGAAACTGTCACATTTAAAAGAAGCATTCATGTAATGTAAAAAGTAATGTAATAAGTAATTGCTGAATATACTTAAAAAGCTTGAAAACTTAACTGATATTAAAACATTGATTTAACCTGATTAAACTTAACACATTTAGTACATACTGTAGTACTGTAGTGTTAAGTGTAAAGCATGGCTGGACTGGCCATAGGGCATACAGGGCATTTGCCCGGTGGGCCGATGGTGATTTTCGTCTTTTGTGGGTCTTTTTTTTTTTTTTCAGGAGGAGGAGGAGAGACCCGAGGCGGCAGGAGGAGGAGAGACCCGAGGCGGCCGCTGGTCCAAGTGGCAGAACTGAACCTGAGGTAGCCTAAGTAAAACCAAGTAAAACCATAAAAAAACTTATAAACCAAGTAGGTGTAACTTATTTTCGTTGTGCTTGCTAACATTTTACAGTCAGTTACAATAACTCCTACTGTGTACTGGTTAGCATGATGACAGAGTTTCTATGCTGGTGCTATGATGTTACTGAGAGTGAATTATTGATAAGGTTAGTTAGTATGGGTTGCCAAACGTAAAAAAAACGTAATCGTCCTGTATTCAGAGAAAATATTACGCGTTACGTATTGAGGTGAAAAGGAACGCGATTTGTCCTGTATTTCAGCTAGAATAATAAACAAAAAAACACACAAAGCTGGAGTTATCCTGTGTCTTTACGCTGCAGCTGCCTCGGCTTCTCTCATTCTCTCCCCCTCCTTCTCCTGATGATCAGCTGATCGGTTTATCAGCTGTTTGCTGGAGCCACAGCCATAAAAGCTGCTAGTCATGATCGGTTTGGATATGTGAGAGAGAAACATAAAGGTGAAACCGTGAGATGTCCTTATTGAATCATCAGAGTTGATGATGGAGAAACAGGTTTATCTTTTAGGTGACATGAATGAGTTGAAGGGAAGTTATGAACTGTTTCTGAGAGACAAATAACACCAGGATCCTTTTCTACATAGCTGACAGCTGGTAACTGTGCAGGGGCGGGTCTAGCAAAGTTTTGCCAGGGGGCCAGGTAGGGCATTAACAAGGAAAGGGGGGCACAAAGAAATACTTTTCTTTCTTATTCTCATTTTAAATGTCTAGCTTTTAAATAATTATCTGAATCTTACAACCAAAGTGGTCATTTGATGTTAAATGTATAGAAATCCATTATCGTTTATAGTAAATATTAAGTCTAAAAATATTAAGTCTCTGTAAGCCCAGTAATCTTACCATCTGTGCAGTCTGGAATTATGTCGAAGAAAGATGTTGAATCTATTTAATTATTGTAGAAAAATAATAGATTTCTGTGCATTTGTGTTACGATCTAGCTGGTTGTGGCAGCCCAGGTCTCTGGATGACACTCCAGCGATCGTGATCTCCGTGTTTTGTTGTGTTGTCAGTTCTTGTGCCATGTACTGTGTGTAAAATGGCATCAAAAATTCAATTAAGTGTTATTCTTTCTCAACTTTCTTTCTCTGTGTCCTTTCACTTTTTAAAGGTTGCCATGTTTAAAAAAATATTTTGTGCTGCCATGCTGTTTGTTGATGTGGTAAATAAATAGTTTATGAAAATATCACTCAATCTGTAAGTTATTAATTTTAATACTCATTAATGATCATGTCTCACCTCTAGTCTTCTCTGTCTTAATTTCAGGTTTCCACCATGTGTTGTAGATAGTTCAGGAGGTTAACTCGACCAAGCAGTCTTTTGTTTTCCGCTAAGTACTGTTTAGAATACCAGAATAGGGAGGATGGTGTAGGTTTAAGTTTATTAGATTGATACATATATACCAACAGGACAGTGTACATCGCTGTCAGAACAGCGTTTGTTTTCATTCAAAGGCTTTATGGCTTTTCCAATAATACCTAGTGGGCCGGTCTCTAGTCAAAATGCCCGGGCCGATTTTTTGTCCCAGTCCAGCCCTGGTGTAAAGGCATCTTCACACTGTTGCAAAAGTATATTAGTAAATACCTTACAAATATAGAAAGTTAAGTTAAAGGTTAAGTTAAATTGATTAAGGTAAAAACCTAATTATCTATCTATCTATTGATATATATTATGGGTCTTTCCCTCCTTTGCGCTTTAAAATAACAGAAGAACTAGTGAGATTTAAGCTTATTGCCAAGTCAATCAGCTGCTGCTGCTTCACATTCCACCATATTTGTATGAACAGAGCTAGATATATTTACTGGTCCTTTGGTTAAGTTTCATCATGTTCAGAGGAGAGATTGTGAATATATTGGTAGAAGGATGCTGAGGTTGGAACTGTCAGGCAGGAGGTCTAGAGGAAGACCAAAGTGGAGGTTTTTGGATGCAGTGAGAGAGGACATGAAGTTAGTTGGTGTGAGAGAAGAGGATGCAGAGGAGTGGGTTAGATGGACTCAGACTCCGTCCACACAAAGCTGGTGCGTTCCCTATCCGATCTTTTTTTTTTTCGTGAACACGGCGTCGTCTCAAGAAATATCTGCGTACACATGAAACCACTGAAAACGGTGCAGTATATATGCCAGACCAGTATGGTTTTCCAGACCAATGTCGTTTTCAGATTTATTCACTTTGGGACCCAGTTTTAAAAAATAGCAGTTTTAGTCTCTTAAAACGCCGGATCCGTGTGGACAAAATGCCAATACGATAAAAAATTTGTACGTATACAGCAAAACGCGTCTCCGTGTGGACAGGCCCTCAGATGATTCTGTGGCGACCCCTGAAAGGAATAGCTGAAACACAAAGAAGAGGTTAAGTTCCATAATAGAACGAAACAACTCTTACTTCTTAAATGCACATTCGTCTGGTCACAGAAACACAGGTTTTTTGGAGACGACACCGACGAAGATGAATTAGAAGTCCCGCACCTTTCTGAAATGCTTGCACAAGTAGAAATACTCATGATGACCTGTTTATTATTTGTTTTCTTGCATTTTTTCCCAGAATTTTTTTCTAATGTAGTCATATTCAGTTCCTCTTTATCACCAGGAGCTCCCACATTAAGTCTACTACAACCATTCAGTCATGGGGGCTAAAGCCTACGCCACCGACAGCATCTTTTCGAACTGCTCTATCTCCTTCCGCTTGCATGAGCTCAAAGATGTCCATGCCTGGCCGTAGAGCCATACTTCATGTGGGAGCACTTAATGCAGATTATTATATGAAATAAGCATCCTCAGCCAATTAGCTCTCTCTATGCCCTCGACCGTGAGAGGCTACAGCACCACCCTGTCACGAGGCGTCGACTGTGTCGCACAGATATTTTACCTGATTTTAATGAAAAAAATGTGAAGGATAAAAAAGAGGGAGAAGCATAAACAGAGAGGCGATATTTGGGGTGCTGTTTGAGGTGGGCAGTGGCGTGGATTGGCAGTGGCTGTAGAGTGGGTTAAGAGATGGGTGATGTACAGTGCATGCCGAGGCCAAGTTGCTGAGTGTAGTTGTGTGATGGATCAGTGGTACGGCGCAGGTTGAGAAAGAGGGCAGTCGTGTCAGGAGAGCGGGCTTGTGAAAACCCAAAGTTGTCAAAGCGGGGTGATCAGTTAACGTGCTGAACAAATCCAATTCATAAGGAAATAGACGTAATCTGGGGAAGCAAAAAAGTCGAAAATGTGAAAAAAAACATGAATGTATTCTTGACAGACAAAAACATGAAAAACAGAGCGATTGGAGAACACAATAATTTGACAAAACCTAGATGCTTGTGCAAGACTTATATAGATCGAGGTGATGAATGAAAATAAGTAGTAGGTGTGCGCAAACTGATGAGGGAGGCGGCAAAACAGAAGCCACGGAACGGATTGTGGAGAGGAGCAGACGGTGATCAGGGTTTGGCTCGATGCGTGGGCGTGACCTGGAGTACCGTGACACACACGGGATTGAACCAGTGTTCCCCGGACGATAGGGCGAGCGATGACCTGTTTAAAACCTCAGTGTCACTCACTGTATTGCTCATTAGATACAATTTTTATTTGCTAGTTGTGAGGAAAGAAAAAAAAAAATATAAAAAGGCACACTGAAGTAGTTTTATGTCGATTGCGACCAGTGGCTTTAGCTACGTTGCAAAAATTGATTTTTACCAAAGACTTGTTTTATTTACAGCTTGTAATCTATTTTAATTTTTGTATGCTTATGGTTTATGATGAATAATATGTAAAAGCCAGTGCACCCTTCATAAACATGTTCTTCAACATATGAATGAAGATAGCTAATTAACAAGCAAGTACCATATTTTGTGTTTTTTATTTAGTGTATGCTTACTATGGCCGCTTAAATTTATTCAGTGGAAGTGTATTGTAGGATTGTTTTTTTGTGTGTGAGAAGAGGGCTCAGCTGTTGAAACCCTACAACATTGAAGCTACACTAGAAGTACTCCAATTCCATGTCTCTATAGAGATTATCTGTGCTCATTCACTTAATTATCCATATCATGTACATGGTGGCCAATCCAGTGTATGTGATAAAATTATATTTCACTGCCCACTTTGCAGTTTTGAGAAGACCTACACAGGAATTTTTCTTTCTTTCTCATTTTACGGTAGCATTTCAAAAGTTATAAAATGGTGCAGTATCCACACAACAATTACAATTTTGAGAGTAATGTTAACAATACATTAAATTCCCATAATGTGCAACAAGAACTGCCTCTGAGTGCTAATCCTGTAGATGACCATTTGGAGGAAAATGATATAGAGAAAGAAAACTTTGATGAATTGCATCATCAATTGGACCATAATTTAGCCTCACTCTTTTTAATAATCAAGGTGATTTTGCATTCAGATTTGGCTGTGCAGGAAATAAATAAAAAATAAATAAAAATTAAATTTTACTTCTTTTAGAGCACCTTGTCTACCATGCTGTTCAGCAAATTCTCCTTGAACATGGACCAAATGGCTGTGGTTTATTACTGAGAAAAATTGTAAATACACATTA
Organism: Clarias gariepinus; assembly: GCF_024256425.1. Classification (NCBI taxonomy): domain Eukaryota; kingdom Metazoa; phylum Chordata; class Actinopteri; order Siluriformes; family Clariidae; genus Clarias; species Clarias gariepinus. The sequence continues at coordinate 5,034,466 of NC_071117.1, forward strand.
AGCTGAATATATTTTTTTAGAATGAATTTCTGATCGTCATGCCAGTTGAATACAAGCTTGATTTATCTCTTATGTGCCAGTTCAGCAAATGTTGCTAAACCCGGGCTGACATTCTAAATAGGATTCTACACAGATGGCACTCACTATCAAAACATTGCGACCTTCAGGATTGTTTTGGGTCATTATGTTGATGAATTTGAGCTTTAATCTCCTTGACAAAGACAGGTTGACATGTTCATCTTGGGCAACGCAAATAAGAAAACGTATACAGTTTTTTTTTTTTACAGGAAAGTCAGTTACTTATTTACTAAAGCAGTCAAATTCCTTGCCACTATAAAAAGTACACAAACAAACAAGAAACAAAAAAAAAAAACTATTGTAATGATGTCATTAGAGTGGGTAGCCATTTCTTAAAGGGGCAGATTCCAAAATATGACATGGTGGACAATCACTCACTTGACACAAACAAACTTTACTTTTGGTTTCAAAAATGTGAATTTTAGTGAAAAATTATCAATACAATTTATGAAAGTAATATCTTTCATAGGAAAATAATGATGGTAAAACAAAAAATTCAAAGTGTACTGTAATTGAATAAGCAAGTACAGTAAAACAGTAAAACACTATTCCTCATCCTATACAAAAATGTAAGTATATATTGTGGCAGCAGGCCTGCAGCCAGTACCTTGTATCCTAAGACAGCTGCTCGTGCATCCCAAACACAAAGTGCATTTAGCGCCATGGCACAAAAGAACTTTGGACGGCCGTCTTTGCATTATCACTCACAGTGCTGGTGTCTAAGGCTAGCTACAAAAGTTTGGTGAATGCTATGTTGCAGGTGCAAACCAAACTAAGACCATGTATTATGCCTTTGACTTTTTCAGACTCTGTACTCTAGAAACTTCTAGAATGGGGAAAGGCATATCGGAACACAATACTTTACAACCTTTATCTGTATCAAAAGAGCTAACGCAGATTTTGTTTTTTTTCAGATTCAAATTAATTATGTTTTAAGTTAACATGACACATTTATTCATGTATAAGACACTTAAAAGCATCACATAGCTTAAGCTTAAATTAAGTTTATATGCAAATGTAAGTTGCGAAAGAGCGATTCAATTTCTTCACTTCAGTTAGGAGCTCTCTCTATTACTCATTTCCTGTAAGAAAAAACACACTAACACCAGACAGACAATATTCTTAATGTTTAACAACAATAACATAAAAAAATTGTTAATTGCTCCATGCAAGAGCTTATGGGAAGTCTAATGTAAAATCAAAAACATAAAGCGAGGAAACACGGCTGTGAGAACAGACAAAAAACACCTGGAACACTCCTTACACACGTTAGTGAAATAATGAGCCTGTCTGCATGCATACACTAATTTATAGGGTGTAAGGTACTTCTCTGAATGCCGTCACAGCAGTGCTCCATAGCTAATGATAGCTGCCTAGCAATAGGCAAGTCCTGGTGTTCATTGTGATCTTGCTCGATTGTTCCATCCACCAAACTGCTCAGATAAAGTGTGGTTAATACAGATACTGAAAATCTGGTGTAAGAGGAGAGATTTATTCGTTTAACACAGAGGAGCATGCTGTTTTGCTTCATTTAATAAACCTTACCTAAATCACACAATTAGGGAATGTCTATATGCAAAGGACAAAACATTACCGGTGTCAAATTGTGTAAAGATAAGCGCAAGACTCACCTTAGAAAAGGTCCTTGGAAATGTAGTCCCCGGAACCATCTGTTCTCGAACACTAAACAAACTCACACCTTTGGCACCGTACTGGGGGTACTGGCCTCGCAATGGGAGGCAGTCCTTTTATTATTTTATATTGCAACAACAACAACTTAAAGCAAATAAAATGAGGTAGATTTATGGTGAATACATTAGTTAATACTAAGCAAAGGGTTCAATGGAAAATAAAAGAACACAAAGTCTTGTGAACTTTGCATGCTAACACTGCCCAATAACCAAAGAACCAATTAGGATTACAACAGAACTCTCTTATACCTCGTCCTGTGACTCATGCTCTAACAGCATGCTCCTAACCAATTAGCAGGCCTTGACCTTATAAGGTAAATACTGGCAAACAAAGCTAAGCTTATATTGCTTATATTTAACTTGACCTAACGCACACAACAGAATACATATTTTTATCTTAGGGCTGGCTTCCTGCCAAACTAGAACACGATGTACATAAGTAGCAGACGTGACACTTTACAGTTCATCTTAGGTGTGAAGAACGTTGCTGGTAACCACAGCCTTGCAGATGCCACGCTTCTTTCTCCGCACGTGCTACAGCAATGTCCGGTTGAGGGGCCTCTGCTGCAGTTTCCCTCGATGGGCCTCGGCACCTCCTCCTGAGTCTTCGTTGAGTTTTCATCTCTGAAACATATTTAGCTTCATGCAAAACATCTAAAGTAAGCTGGGACATATGACAACTTCCACAACAATGCGCATGTATACTAAGCTTTCTATCAGGTTATGAATTCATAATGAATTAATTAACACATTTGTAACGGTCCTCCTTGCACACTGAACCACGTCTGCTTGTTTCATTTAGACTCTTTAAGGAGGAAATACAGACCAAAGCAGGTTTGAACAGCAGAAAGTGAGCTACAGTGTCAGGAGTCTGACAGTGCTTAGGCACGGAGCATGTTGCAGCAGTACAGGATCTGTGCTGGCCTAATGTGGTTCTCTCTCCGCAGCTCAATGCAGTCAGTCCAAAGGCTCCGCCCACCCGCTTACCATTCATGAGCAGTAGTTTGAAAAAATATTTACTCAATATCTTAACTGTAAAGATGTTTCACCAAAAACAGAGAGTTCATTCAGTGTGAAATTACTGTATACCCCACAAATCTAATGCTGAAATACTATACAAAATATAAAAACTGGAATTTAATAACCTTAATAGTTATAGTTAAATATAATATGATAAAACTGAATGTAACTGTAATGTACTGAATATTACATTAGTGAAAGGCTATAAAAAAATGAAGCCCAGGATGACTTTTACTGAAAGCTCCAAAACACACTGGATTCAATCCAGCAGATTGAGCTGATCATTCTAGCGAAAGACTTTAATGCCCATATTGGTGCAAATAGATCCAGATGGGAAGAAACAATGGGAAGATTTAGCCATGGCCAGATACAAGACAATGGGTTGCGCCTGCTATCCTTTGCAAGATCAAACAATCTGGTCATTGACAATAGCCAATTTCATCGCAAACCCACCTGGCAATGACTCTTCTCTCCTTGACTAGGTACTGATTAACTGATGCATCCATGCAAAAGTACAGCTGCAGTCACAGTGGGTAAAGTCAAAAAGACCTCCAACTGCCAAGAGGAACTGGAGATACCAGAGAAACCTGGACATTAAAAAAGACTGCCAGAAATCTGAAATTTCAGATTGCCTTGTCCAACAGATTTGCAGCACTTGAAGCACCAGATGATGTTGATGCTGCTGAGATGTTTTACGAAAACATTCTCGAATGTGCCAAGTCCCTGTGCCCATACATCCGTCACTAGACACAGCAAATGATCTCAAATGAATGCTTAGATCTGGTGGACCAACGGAAATTAGCCTAGTACCACACTGTCGAGCAGTACCAAGTCATCAAAAAAAGAACAAAGGCAGACAGAGAAGCCTATTGGAAAAAGGTCACCTCTGATGTTGAAGAGGCAGCATCCAAGCATGAATACCGCACCCTCTATGAGATGCTTAAAAGACTCAATGGTAGAACCAAGTACACAAACGATAACATCAGGAAAGCTGACGGCACATTTGTCACCTCACCCACTGTACAACCATGAGCCACCTCATAGGCCAGCTGCAGAGCCACCACCAATTAACATGCCACAGAATGTTGATAGTGAGTCAAGGGTTAAGGAAGTGACAAAAGCAATCAGACCACAAATGCCAGTATTAGACCAAGAGACCGCTGAAATGCTGAAAGCTGGAGCGAATGACATTCTGCATTAGTTGGATTCCCTCCTGACACTAATCTGGTGCTTGGAATGTGTTCTATCTGCCTGGAAACAAGCTGTCCCTGTGCCAATCCTGAAGAATGGTGATAGCCGGACTGTCACTATTTTAATATTAGAAAATATTTCATTTTAATCATTTGTGGTCTATATTATGCTGGCAGTGTGAATATATTAATAAGCTTTAACAGAACAAAAATCAAAAAACTTTCATTCATATCATAATCATCAAATATATTACAAAAATTTTTATTTTTGTGTAAACACTCACTGTAAGTGTGTGATACACATCATCAGATGTCCGGGCTGTGGGGTCGAGAGCTGCATACGTGTCGTCTTTAGCACTCGGCCCAGCGTTCTGCAGAGAGGAGGGGTGGAGAACATGAGGAGGTTCTGCTGAACATCTTCACTGTAAGAGTTTATTATGAATAAGGCACACACCTGATGGACATTTCTGTAGTAATATGAATATTTTTTTTACATGCATCACATAAACAGATTTTTTTAAATACATGTAGTACATTTATATTATGAATTAAAGATGATTATGTGACATTTTTTTTTTTTTTACAGTATTCCTGTCAGTGCTTTATGGGATGGGAGCTTTTTGTTAGGTGAGAGGTGTTTCCATTTTTCAGTTTCTCTATAACATGACAATCCAACTTTTTAAGATTCAAGATTCGAAGAACTTTACTAATCCCAGAGGGAAATTGCTTAGTATTTAAGGTATTATTAATTATTTATGGTATTATAATTATTTAATATATTTAAGGTATTATTAATTTAAAAATTTCATGGATGCTTATTTGTTTCTTTAAGACATTCTTTGTTCTTTTCCCAAAATTGCAGATCGGTCACAAGGCAACCAGAAATTGGAAAATTGTATTTTTTTGTGCTTTAGAAAGTATAAAAAACAACTAGAGAGGTACATTTCCTGAAGAAAATGTGAGTGGTGCTTGACGTGGCGAAACTCTGGCCCTCCATATCTCTATGACAATGGGATCTTGATAGCAACATGCTAATATAGCTAGCATCAAGCTAGCACCATGCTAATCAGCTAAACATCGTGCTAATTACACTAGCATGATGCTAGGAACATTCTATACTTGTTATTAGCGAAAAGTTAGCATAATGCTAGCAACATGCTAATAGCGTTAGCATCATGCTAGCGATGTGCTGATGAAATTAGCATAACGCTAGCAAGATGCTAATTTTGTTAGCATCATGCTAGCAAAATGCTAATCGCGTTAGCATCATGCTAACAGCATGCTAATGAAGGTGCTAGGGGGCGTGGCTTATGAGCATGATGATAAATGCAAAAGAGTGTCTCTACGACAGTCGGTTCCACAGTTAAATCAATTTTAAGTCTGTGGGTGGTTAATTGCCCCCTGCAGGGGCAATTAACCACCCACCCCTTAGAAAAGTCACAGCACCCTGTTCCCGAAGATGGGCCGCAGGGTTTGACACCTCACTCATGGGACTCAAAGTTGGTCTCAAAGTAAAGTCTGTAGGTGGTTAATTGCCCCCTGCGGGGGCAATTAACCGCCCACTTCTTAGAAAAGTCACAGCACCATATTCCCAAAGATGGGCCGCACGGTTTGACACCTCACTCATGGTACTGGGTCTAACTTGGTCTCAATGTTAAGTCTGTGGGTGGTTAATTGCCCCCTGTAGGGGCAATTAACCACTCACCCCTTCGAACAGTGAAAGCAGCCTACTCCCGAATAAGCCGCACGGTTTGACACCTCATTCATGGGTCTACAACGAACAGTGCAAGACTCAGTCAAAGTTGTTCTCAGTGTTAAGTCTGTGGGCGGTTAATTGCCCCCTGCGGGGGCAATTACCACCCACCCCTCAGAAAAGTCACAGCACCCTGTTCCCGAAAATGGGCCGCACAGTTCGACACCTCACTCATGGTACTCAGTCAAAGTTGTTGTCAGTGTTAAGTCTGTGGGTGGTTAATTGCCCCCTGCGGGGGCAATTAACCACCCACCCCTTCAAACAGTCAAAGCAACCTACTCCCGAATAAGCCGCACGGGTTGACACCTCATTCATGGGTCTACGATGAACGGTGCGGCACTAGTCATTTTTTTAAATTCCCATTATAAGTCAATGGGCAAAGTCGCCAAAATCCCCATTCAAATTCGATGGGGCAACTTTGGGGACCTCTCTTGCCCCGGGGGTCGAACTTATTCCCCTGTGCGGGGTATCATCTGACACAGGCTGCAATCCTCTTCAAATGTGGTAAATCTGACTTCTCTACAAATTTCACTCTCTGCGCTACAATCCGTCAAAGTTGGCCTCAATGTTAAGTCTATGGGATTTTTTGGCCAGTTAATTGGCCAATTAACCGCCCACCCCTTATTAAAGTCATAGCACCCCATTCCCGTATAAGCCGCACGATTTGACACCTCACTCATGGGTCTATGACAAACGGTGCGGGACTAGTTACGCACCAAACTTTTGTACGGAAGAATTTTGCAAGATAACAATAGTGATGCTTTCCTAGTTACGCGCCAAACTTTTGTACGGAAGAATTTTGCAAGATAACAATAGTGATGCTTTGCAAGCACCGCTAATAAGTTTGCAAGAGAATAGTAGTGATGCTTTGCAAGCACCACTAATAACTGGTGATGACACCACCTGGAGCAAGTCCAGTAGCAAATGCACTCAGTTGTGGTCATTCCCTGAAAACAAACTCAACATCCTTTTAATTCTAATCTTTAAAATCACTCTTTTATTGTGGGCAGTATAAGGTACACCTGTGCACTTCTCATGATGTCAGGTCAGCATCTTGATGTGGCACACCTGTGAGGTGGGATGGATTATCTCAGCAAAGCAGAAGTGCTCACTATCACACATTTAGACTGATTTGTGAACAATGTTTGAGAGAAATGGTAATATTGTGTATCTGGAATAAATTTTAGATCTTTAAGTCCATCTAATGAAAAATCGGAGCAGAAACAAAGGTGTTGCGTTTATATTTTTGTTGAGTGTAGATCAGTGTCACGGTTGAGACACAACTGAACCCAGTAGTGGACAAACAGATATATGATGAGTTATTGAATACAGAAAAATTAAACATGCAGGTGCTGCAGGAGCAGAGCAGAGAAGCTGTGTGTTTGAGTCTGTGTGTGACGGGATGAATGGGGATCCCCTATGACGTGGAGAGGAGGCGAGGTGATGACAGAGGTGAATCATCAACAACTTGGAAGTGGAGGGTGAAGGAAATCCTCTGGTATTGCGAAATACAAATTCTCAGTGCGTGAACAGTCAGTCCAATGTCTGTCTGCCTCCACGAACAGAGTAATCATAACCAAAACCATTTCTTGGGGAGTAAAAAGTCAGCGTGCAGTGTGTGAGCGCTCTCCCCTGGTGTCCATGAACAAAGAAGTGCTCACACACACAGACACAGTGAAAGTCGCGGAGCAACAAAGAGTAACGAGAGGCATTAACCAAGGGACCATCAGTGAGATCAAACAAATACAAAAAATGTGAATTAAATTAATTACTAATCAGATAATCAGAAGAATCAATAACTAATCAGAAGAGAACAGATAAGATATTAAGGGTCATGTTAAACATGTTAGTGTTTAGTGGGTAGAGGGTAAGTGTTTGGAAGGAGAGTCCCCTAACATATTAACACTGTGTAATTGTCCTTTAGGGATTTTCTTTCTCTTCTTTGTTTCTTGTTCGTACATGGCAGCCAGTTTCATTAAAAATCTATCCAGAGAATTTCGCGTTTTTTCCTGCGCTGCACATTTAAGACACGGTTCATCAGGTGTAGCTCTCTGTTCACCACAGATTTGTTCATACGATACTTCTTGGCAGAGGCTTGGATGTCACTCCATTTTGCACAAAACTTTTTTATCATGAGAGTGATCCGCAACCGTGGGCTGAACCAAACTGATGCTGGGCACCACACTCGTGCTTTATTCAATTGTTGGTGGCAGCTTGGGATGGTGGTTTCTGGGTCATGTTCCCAGGAGAAGTTCATGAACAGAGACAAATTTTAGGCAAATGTTTTGGTCATGAACTGATTTGTTTGTACTTAGGTGCGTTCATGAATGGAAGATCCACTTTATATCCTGTGTTCCGGTTCTGTCACCCAAACCTATCAAATCCTTTTTTCATTTCTCTGTCCTCTAAAATACTTTTCAAAGGTCCTCAACCTTACCAAATTTCCTCGGTAGAGCCATCATCTCTCCTCTTTCTTGCTTCTATCTCCCTCACTTAATCAGTACTGTACATGTTTTATTGTCTCTTTATCATGACACTGTTAACATAGGACATTTGGTGTTTCCCTATAATATGGAGTGTGCTGTTACGTTTACTGTGACCTATTCAGCAAATTATCACTGGCTTGTTCTGTTTTGTTCCCCTGCTCCTTACCAAGTCTACTCTGTTTTGGATTAAATATAGATGTCTCTTTTTAACTGAATTGTCTCACTGCTGTCGCCATAGATGTTTTTCCCCTCTGACTTTGATAATTTAATGTTTACCCGGCACTGACTGATGTGGTGAAGGATAGCTCAGCACGGTTAAAAAAACTTAGGTAGGAGTTAGGACGTGAAAGTGGTGGGTTAATCTGGTTTTGGTTTGTGACAGCTGTTGATGGGAAGAGACATTACCACCCAATTACAGTTTTACTGTATAATTATGTTTCCTGCTGGCGTTACCTAACAATATAAACATGACGGATGCTTTAAAAATATTTACAATTTGTAACATATTTACTTTAAAAACATCTGACCTTGATGTGACCTTGACCCTATGTGGATAAATTCTAAACTGCAAGTTAATTCATTTCCAAATGATAATGACTCTTTGTTTATATTAACAATAAATTTAGATGTAAGTATGTAATTATTAAGTAGGAGAAGCAAAAAACTGCAATCGAATGATTGTTCTGAATACTGCTTATAGATATAAACCACTTAGGCACGTGTTGTTACAGGAAATTAATAACCATTGGAACAGTAACGGTAACTCATCACTTTGTGGATTATTTTGCTATTATAAAAACATAACTAGTTGTTTAATGACAGAACAAATACACATCTCAACACTATTCTCTACATTATTTACCTGTTGATCTTGTGTTGTACCAGTTCTTTTTTTTTTCCTGGAAGAGAAAATTACATTTCGATATTAAATAAATTATAATAAATCTATTAATCCTGTTACAATAAGTGTTTGATGTTCATCCTTGGGCAATACATTTGTTTCTGTAAAATAATTATATGGAAATACTTTTAAACCAGGAACACTCTCTATCACATGTACACCTGAACTCACTCATCACGTGCTGAACGCTTTACATAACAGATCTTCTGCTATCAAAGCCAAACAACAGACAAACAGATCTTTTAAACTTACATGACAGAGATAATCATAACAGACATAAATCACATTATACTGCTTTAACAGATTCATGACAGTAAAACACAAACACAATATTTGAAGTCATGAGGACGGCGATTTAATATTCACTCATCCACATTTCCCCAGTATTGATAACTGTATGAATCTGTCACACTGCTTATTACCGTACATTAATCATGTTAATCACAACATAACTTAATAGGAACGATACTTATTAACTATTCCACAAACTTGCTTTTAACTCAACACATCACTGTATTTTAACTCAACACATCACTGTATTTTAACTCAACACATCACTGTATTTTAACAACCACATTCTCACTAAATGGAAAACTAAATAAAATATTAACACCAAGTCTGACTTAACATCACAAGATGCTTGTTAAACCCAATGACTGAAAGAATGACACTAAATGACTTTAGTATGCGAGCAGGCCGGTCTATCCACACATGCTCTTATGTCTAGCTCCCTTAATAACCACACACGACTGATTCATGTCCTTAAACACTGGGTTTCATTAGCAGTCACTCCTTACCCACTTTCATCTGAACCATGGTATTTTAAGCACGTGTTCCTTATTTTTGTACCGCCAAAAAGTTATGGCCTTCTACCCAGATTACCAACCCCACTGATTGCTGATTTAAGCATGAGCACTCTTAATTAACACAAAGTTCAACATTTTTTTACTACTCTGGTACAACCTACTGTTGCATGAACACATAATACTGTTGTGCATTACTTCAAGATTCCTTAGCATCAATTTACCTGTAAAATAATTATATGAAAACAGTTTTAAAGCAGGAGCACTCTCTATCACGTGTACACCTGAACTCACTCATCACGTGCTGAACCCTTACACTCTACTAGCTTTCACGCTTAATTATCAGCCTAGTGTACCAATTATTGTGCCTCCGCTAGTATCTGATTGTAACAAGAACAGCACTCTTAAAGAAACATGCAGAGTATTACCAGTCAGTGTCACAGTAGTTTCCAAACATTACTTACTTGAAAAAAAAATAATAGGGGGAAATATTATATTTTATTTTTAGCTGGACATTATCTTTTAGGTCTACAAAAGCACTAAACCTACACAATACGGCTATAAGTATGTGCAATCACACTCATATGTGGTTCTTCCCCAAACTCTATCCACAAACTCAGTAGCACACAATTCTATAGAATGACTCTGTATTCTGTAGCAATACAGTTTCCAAACCCTGTTCAATGCCCCATGTGAGATTCACAAAGCCAACTTCATGAAGACATGGTGTGTTAAGGATAGGGTTGAGTATATTAATCAATTAACATGATTATAACCTTAATCTAATTTCATATTTTCTTACCTTTTAAAAAAGAAGGTGACGATAAAACAAACACACAGAACCACAAAGACTCCAACACCTGCATACACACCTACACTCTGAGACTCTGTGTGGATGATGATGTGATAATAAATCAGTGTTAAATGTTTATCAGTGTGATTCTCACTCATAAATTTACATCATCGCTCTCACCATTTACAGTGACGGACACTGCAGCTGATCTCTCAGAGCCGTGTTTATTCTGAGCCTCGCAGTAGTACTGTCCACTCTGTAGAGCTCTGTAACTCTGTCCAGATCCTACAGCTGAGGATTCATTCACCTTAAACCAGGTGTAGTTCTCCACAGGTGGGTTAGCATCACTGCTGCAGGTCAGAGTCACTGAACTGTCCTCCACTATCTCACCAGAGGGACTGATGGACACTGACACATTCTTAGGAGGATCTAAAATAAAACAAAAAAGAAAAAACATAAATCTATAAATCAAAAAATAAATCAATAAAAATTATGCACAATTATTAAAAGATGTCAAATGTGTGGACAAACAGGGCTGTCAAGGAATTCTATTACAATTTTATCTGTTATTGGCTGTGACAAGATCTTCATCATTAACTTACACAGAACATTCAGAGTTACACTGCTGGACTCCTGATGTCCGACTTCATTACTGCACTTGCACTTGTACTCTCCACTGTCCTCAGAGCTGATGTTGGAGATGGTGTAGGTCTTTCCTTTTCCTACTGATGTCATCTCCTTAAACCAGGTGTAGATCTCCACAGGTGGGTTAGCATCACTGCTGCAGGTCAGAGTCACTGAACTGCCCTCCACTATCTCACCAGAGGGACTGATGGACACTGAGACATTCTTAGGAGGATCTAAAATGAAACAAAACAAACAAAAAAAAAACATGAATAAATTAATCAATAAATAAATATTATGCACAATTATCAAAAAATGTTAAATGTGTGAGAAAACAAGGGTGTCAAGTAATCCTATTACAATTTTATCTGTTACTGGCTGTGAGAAGATCTTTAGCTTTAACTTACACAGAACATTCAGAGTTACACTGCTGGACTCCTGATGTCCGACTCCATTACTGCACTTGCACTTGTACTCTCCACTGTCCTCAGAGCTGATCTTGGAGATGGTGTAGGTCTTTTCATTTCTCACTGATATCATATCCTTAAACCAGGTGTAGTTCTCCACAGGTGGGTTAGCATCACTGCTGCAGGTCAGAGTCACTGAACTGCCCTCCACTATCTCACCAGAGGGACTGATGGACACTGAGACATTCTTTGGAGGATCTAAAACGAAACAAAAAAGAAAAAAACATGAATAAATAAATCAATAAATATGATGCACAATTATTTAAAGATGTAGAATGTGTGGGAAAACAAGACTCTCAAGTAATTCTATGACAATAGTATCTGTTACTGGCTTAAAAAAAAAAGATCTTCAGCTTACACAGAACATTCAGAGTTACACTGCTGGACTCCTGATGTCCGACTTCATTACTGCACTTGCACTTGTACTCTCCACTGTCCTCAGAGCTGATGTTGGAGATGGTGTAGGTCTTTCCTTTTCCTACCGATGTCATATCCTTAAACCAGGTGTAGATCTCCACAGGTGGGTTAGCATCACTGCTGCAGGTCAGAGTCACTGAACTGCCCTCAACTATCTCACCGGAGGGACTGATGGACACTAAGACATTTGTTGGTGAATCTAAATTAAAATTAATGAATAAATAAATAAATTGATTAATTAATTAATTAATCAATAGTTAAACTGTTATAAGATCCACAAGCACATGTACAAAAATACTGAAGATATAAAAATATAATGTGTTTATTAATAACCTGTGTGTCTGTGTGTGTGTGTGTGTGTGTGTGTAATTACATACAATTTAAAATTCTTTAACATTTTCTTACTTTTGCAATATATAAGAGTAAAGTAAATAAATCTCACATCTGACTCTGAGTGTGTGAGCAGGAGAGGGGAGATGTTCATATCCTGTTACAGCACAGCTATAACTGCCTGCATCCTCACTGCTGACCGACTGCAGGCGGACTTTATTGCTTTTGATGGTGTTTGTGGTTAAATCACGGCTGGTTTTGTACCAGATGAATGTTGGATCAGTCAGACTGCAGGTGGTTTTACAGGTCAGAACGGCTGATTGTGTCTCTATCACTTCTGCAGGAGCGATCACCTGAAGATCTTAAACACAGAGAGACACATTACATCAGGAAAACTGTACTGAGGCCAATAAAGTGTTTTTGTATTTATTTATGTTCTTATAAATGTTTTTTCCAGTGTTAACAACTATCTCATATCTAAGAGCTAATCATCCTTTTTCCTTCAGCACCTATTGTTCAGTTTATTTTTCTAAGAAAAAAAAAAACACTCTCTCTGACCCGTCTGTATCTGAAGAGAGATTATGGCCTGAGTGATAAATGTAGAAAATAAGATGATTTTATTTACCTGTAACAGTGAGAGTAACTCCAGGTATACCCGCCCATCTTTCTGCAGCTACATTTGTTATGACTCTGAAGTAGTACACATTTACATCTGTTTTCTTCACATCACTCAGTTTGAGGGAGAAGTGTTTCTGTTTATCTCCAAAATACTCCACTCTGCCTGAGTAACCTGGTTCATTACGCAGATCAGTCGGCTCTATACCCTGAACTAGGTTTATGAACCAAAATGTCTCCTTCACTGTAAGACCTGTTGGGTGTGTGTACGAGCCGTTTATTAACACTGTAGATCCTTTTAAAGCACAGAGATGTTCCTGACTGTATGTCACACTCCATTTATTCCCAAGAGCTCCTGAAACATGACACATGAAAGAGGTTATTAGAGGTCATTATCCTGAGCCCCATAAAACACTGAGTTAGTTACAGCTTCACTTCTCTCCTCTGGAACTCTGGGTTGGAGAAATAAACACAATTCTTTACTACTGGAAAATCTGTGTGCAGGATTTGGACATAAAAATGCCCTCTGATCCATTATTTAGTCCACATTCACATTTGTTTATCTATAAATCCAGTCCCACTGATTCTAAGTACTGCATGTGGCCTGAAGTTCAGGTTTGAACAGAAGAAGATTAAACAAATTAAAAATTAAATTAAGGATTATTAAATTAAACTTATTAAATTAAGTTGTCTGTTTCAAAAGCACAACTCTGTTACATCTCACACAATGTCATTTTAAGTGAAGCACAGTGTATATATTATTTATAAGTTTAAAAATGTATGAGATTGTAAATGTGAGATTTACCTGAGATCATGAACAGAAACACCAGATAAAGTGGAGAAAGCATTGTGAGAGACACCATTGCTGGAGAATTTCTGTTAAAAAAGAAAAAGTATCCAGTCAGTAGTCAGGACAAGAACAACATAAGATCTACTAATCTGGAAAAAATATATCCAATGTTCACAAAACCAATAAAAAAATCTTTACTTTAACTTAACTCCATCTTTACTTCTGACTTTTTTAGTGAAATCTATGTAAAAGCTGTTTCACTTCTTTGGTGTGACTTCGGGACAGAGACAGATTTACAAACAGCAGCTGAAACTGATCTGGATTTACTTTTGTTCCAGCTTTACCAGTTGTTGCTACTGAGCAAGAACCCAAACGTTTAACATGAATTTTTTCTGCTTGTTCTTCATGTCATTTGTTACGATTAATGGTAATGAATAAAAAATAAAATATAGAAAATTATTATGGTGACCAACTGAAGAATGTGAGGACAGATTTAGAAAAGAATAATATATATATTCTCAGCAAATATCTTTTTAAAATATAATTTTATGATCGAACATTGTATGAAGAAGTGGAAGGTGAGAAGTGTTCACATTGACATTTGTTTTTACTATTTTCATTTTTTTAATGATGTGGTTGGTCAATAAAATATAATCATAATAATAATAATAATTATTATTATTGCAATTGTAGATATGTACAAATATATGTATATATATTTTCTTTCATTGACCGAACACATCATTCCCTGAGAGGAGAACTACTCTGTCTCAGATCTGGCCAAGATGTTTCCAAAGAGCTGTACCCGATCTGGTAACAAGATTTGGCTCGGCTTATTTTTGCACAATGGGCCAAATACGGCACAGATCTGTCCTTCATATCTGATGTGAATCTGTTCCAGAGCTAGGCCAAAACAGTACAAAGTAATAACTATAGATGAATTAAACTTCTAGTAATGATTGAGGAGTGCAATATTGCGTTGTATTCAGGGATGAGTTGCTTCCCTCATGCTTTCATAAACACACTGTAATGCTTCTACACAAAACATGACTTACATCACATCCACAGAAGTTGCACATACTTTGCCATCTTGCCCTGTCACTTTAACCGTGGAGCGCGTGCCAGCAAGGGGCTTTTAACACTGTTTTTAAACACAGCGCGAGGAGATCTAAAGTCAATCTATATGGAGATTTAGCTGGGAAGATGCACATGATAGCAAGCCACAAACATCTCAAAATCTCCAGAACTCCCAGCAAATATAGACAATCAGGAAAAGTTTCAACAAAACCCCCAAAAAAGTTCTTAATTTGGGAACACAAATTACAACCTGACTAAGAAAAAAAAAAAAAACAACTCTGCTGTCTAGTGTATATATTTTTTGTTTATTGTTTCTTTGTTCATAATTTGGTGTCATTAGATATGTTTTCCTGAATTAAAATACTCCCTGAGTGAAGGGTAAATATAGTTTTAAAAATGTAAATGTAAGTAAGTGTAACATATTAAGGCTGTGATAGAGCAGTATGATTTAAAATCAGGTAAACTATTAAGTAAATGTACTGTAGCACATTTGTTCGTTAAATAATAGTCTAATTTTCACTTACTCCCATCTTGCATTTCAATTATTTCTACTCAGTTATTTTACTTATTTTCACATAGATTAACCACTGCATTACCTTGTGATTTTTATTACATTTACTCAATTGTACATGTCATCATAATTAATGTAATTATTCAGGTCTACTTAATTTTTCTATTGACTTTAAACTATTTTTTTATTTTAATTCATGAAGTATATTTATATTATTATGCAACTTTTATATGCACAAATGTTTTACCAAAGAAATTTTTATTACTTGCAGTGTGGGTAAGTGAGTGTTCAGGAGGGATTTAAAATCATTCGCCAGTCAAAGCAGGTAAGAAGGTCACTGCGTGTAAGGAATCTGTCATACTATAACAAAATGTCAGCCAGAAAGTTGGAAAGAAAATCCTGAATAAAGTCCTTGTTAAATTTGGAAGGATGCTATACAGGTGCACATAATTTAGGATAGAACCCATTAATTATAAACAACTGGAACTTAAAACTGGAAAAGCTGTTCGTAGTGGAGACGCGGAACTTAAAGTGACTTTTAAATGCAACAATCAGCCCTCCTCCCTGACCAGAAACTCATGGGGAACAGAGGAAAGAACAATTAGGAGAAAGAAGTAGCTTTAAAAGAACGTGGCGAAAAATGACTGCTGTATGTCGAGGCCAGGCAGCAGATGATCAAATCGTTAGTCAAATATATATATTTTAAATATATGCATTAAATCTCACCCACTTACAGCTGAGAGGAAAGGTGGAGGAACCCACAGGAGTATTGTATAATCTATAAATCACTTTTTTGATTAAGATGTTTAAAAAAGTCATGCAATAATGATGTGATCATACAGAGATGTCACAGGTCCATTATCAAACAGTAACAACAGTAAAGAGACAAAAATTTACACAACACAACCAGACAGCAAGCCACAAACATCTCAAATATCTCACAAGGAAAAGTTCCCACAAAGTTTCCAATTTGGGAAAACAAATTACAACCTGAAGAAAAGAAGAAAAAAACTCTGCTGTCTATATTTGGGAAAAGTAAACATTATAAGGAAATTTAGTAACTTAAAGTAGACAAAATACTGTTCTCTTACTGTGTCTTCTTGACCTTCATGTGCAGCGACCAAACTACAACTAAAGAAGAGCGCGAGAGAGTCTGTGGTTAACAAGAGTTACAGTAAACACACCCTTCAGTTTCCTCTTTTATTCCTCAACTAGTCCTGACATCTGAAATAATGACCATAATCACATTTTAATACATGACATAATCTGTTGTGTACTGGTGCAGATGTTTTATACAAAATCAAATAATAATAATAATAATAATAATAATAATAATAATAGAGTGTTAGGGGGGAAAAAACTTTAAACTACATTCAAACACATGTTAATGCATCAGCAGGACTGTCTCTGCACCAGAGTGAAACTCGTCCCACCGTCTATTAGTGATCAAGGATGACGTTCATCCAGACTGTAATGTAAAAAAAATATATATATTAAACAATGGACCTTAGCAACTCTCTCTGAGATCGAATAGACAGCTGGCACCCTGCTCAGTCTGCATCCTGCCTTATTCATTGAATTCCATGGTATGGGCTTCAGGCTTCCTGTGAGCTTAATAACGGATAAGGTCACAGATAAGTGGAATAAAGAATGAATGAGGAAGAGAGTGTGTCCTGTGTCCTGGAAGTATGTGTTAACATAATGGCAAGAGGGTTATAAAACCCTTTTCAAAACATTAGGAGTTTAATGGTCTACAGTGAGAAAGATTATTCACAAATGAAAAGAAAAGTATTCAGTTACCCAATATTCCAGGAGTGGACATACAGTACTGTACCAGCACATTCATCCAGAGGTGAAAAACAACCCAAGAGATACATCAGACCCTGCAGGCCTCACTGCGCATGTTACATGCATAATTTGTATTTACTGTAGCATTTATTATATGACAGACTAAAAGTCATATATAAATATGGCAATTAGAAGAAGAATGAACAAAAAGGAACCTCTTTTGTCTAAAAAGAATATTGAAACACAACTTAGGTTGACTTAATAAATGTAGTTGTTTGGACGTTTTGCTCAGTGCCAGGTTTAACAAAATACAAACATCCTGGCAAAAATCTTGGGCTGTGGACAATCTGAAACATGTATTGTTCTCTGATGAGATCACCTTCCTTATCTTGAGAGTTATGGTGTGGAGAAGCGTACCACCCAGAGTGAAGCATGAGGGTGGATCAGTGATCGTTTGGGCTGCAATATCATGGCCTAACGAACAAGTAGCTCCTCTCGTGGATCAGATTACACTGTCAAGCTTTGACATGTGCATCAGTGAGCCTTGGCTGACATTGACCCTGCCGCTGGTGTTTCGTTTTTTTTTGTTTTTTTTGTCCTTCCTTGGACCATGTTCAGTAGGCCAGGAAGATCTCACAGTGGCTACAGTTTTTGAATTGATCTCAATTTAGCCCCTTCAAAGTCACTAAAATCCTTACAAATCCTACCCCAGGTCATGGAGGACCACCTCCCATACACAGCTTTAGATCAATTGGATTGCTTGTGATAAAACAGGGCAAACACTACAATGTGCAGGACAGGGGGTCCTCCAGCATAACCACTGAACATATGAAACAAACCCTTTTTTGCAATTGATTTGTGGCGTTACTGGTTTATATATTTCAATATTATCACCTCAATTAAACAGCTGGAGATTTCATCAGAAAACACAAATGGAAAGATCACATACATATAGCACAAAGTAAATATCAAACCTCAAATGCATGAGACTCATTTGACTAAAACTGTTCTCCTCCCTGCCTTCTGGTGTAATTATCCACTACTAATGTGTTTCACTACTAGTGTTTGTCCTTCTCCCCAGCAACACTGATCTTACTCATCAGACAATTCACATCACAGAAAGGGCATGTTATATCAGTAACATACTAAATAAACATTTTACATAGGATATAATTATACCTTATATAATTTTAGAACTATATAAACACTTGCTAAGAGACTGAAATTTACTGTTTATAAAAGAAATTATAATTTTTATTGTACCTGACAATATTAAATATTCTAACAAATCACAAAATCCAAACACAGTTTGATGTCTGAAGTACCCTGTTTACACACAACAGCAAGATTTCCATATTAATACATATTTCTTCTTTTTTTATTTAAATTATCATCATTGACTTTTCTCTGTTCCCAGCATGTATCTATTCCACTCGAGTATTAGATTATAAATATTTAGATTTAAAAAAAAGGAGCAGAAAAAAAAACATTTCTTGATATATCATATCAAGAAATCAATATCATATTGTATCTCCATAATTCCTGGCACATACAAATAATCAGTAAAAATTGTCAAAACTCGAAATTCCTAATTAGGAAAAGCAAAATGTAAGAACAAATAAAGAATGAATAAATAAATAAATAAAGAAATGATAAAAAATATATATTGGCACATTTTTATATTGGCATATATTGTGTTTTTGCCTTGGGTATAATATATTAATTTCCGATGTGTTGTGTACTTTTGTTTCCTACCCCATATTTTTTAAGACAAAATCGAATAAATTACATATATATATATATTTATATATATATATATATATATATATATATATATATATATTTATATAAATGAATTAAAAAATAATATTATATACAGTGGTGTGAAAAACTATTTGCCCCCTTCCTGATTTCTTATTCTTTTGCATGTTTGTCACACAAAATGTTTCTGATCATCAAACACATTTAACTATTAGTCAAAGATAACACAAGTAAACACACAATGCAGTTTTTAAATGATGGTTTTTATTATTTAAGGGAGAAAAAAAATCCAAACCTACATGGCCCTGTGTGAAAAAGTAATTGCCCCCTGAACCTAATAACTGGTTGGGCCACCCTTAGCAGCAATAACTGCAATCAAGCGTTTGCGATAACTTGCAACGAGTCTTTTACAGCGCTCTGGAAGAATTTTGGCCCACTCATCTTTGCAGAATTGTTGTAATTCAGCTTTATTTGAGGGTTTTCTAGCATGAACCGCCTTTTTAAGGTCATGCCACAACATCTCAATAGGATTCAGGTCAGGACTTTGACTAGGCCACTCCAAAGTCTTCATTTTGTTTTTCTTCAGCCATTCAGAGGTGGATTTGCTGGCGTGTTTTGGGTCATTGTCCTGCTGCAGCACCCAAGATCGCTTCAGCTTGAGTTGACGAACAGATGGCTGGACATTCTGCTTCAGGATTTTTTGGTAGACAGTAGAATTCATGGTTCCATCTATCACAGCAAGCCTTCCAGGTCCTGAAGCAGCAAAACAACCCCAGACCATCACACTACCACCACCATATTTTACTGTTGATATGATGTTCTTTTTCTGAAATGCTGTGTTACTTTTACGTCAGATGTAACGGGACACGCACCTTCCAAAAAGTTCAACTTTTGTCTCGTCGGTCCACAAGGTATTTTCCCAAAAGTCTTGGCAATCATTGAGATGTTTTTTAGCAAAATTGAGACGAGCCTTAATGTTCATTTTGCTTAAAAGTGGTTTGCGCCTTGGAAATCTGCCATGCAGGCCGTTTTTGCCCAGTCTCTTTCTTATGGTGGAGTCGTGAACACTGACCTTAATTGAGGCAAGTGGGGCCTGCAGTTCTTTAGATGTTGTCCTGGGGTCTTTTGTGGCCACTCGGATGAGTTGTCTCTGCGCTCTTGGGGTAATTTTGGTCGGCCATCCACTCCTGGGAAGGTTCGCCACTGTTCCATGTTTTTGCCATTTGTGGATAATGGCTCTCACTGTGGTTCGCTGGAGTCCCAAAGCTTTAGAAATGGCTTTATAACCTTTACCAGACTGATAGATCTCAATTACTTTTGTTCTCATTTGTTCCTGAATTTCTTTGGATCTTGGCATGATGTCTAGCTTTTGAGGTGCTTTTGGTCTACTTCTCTGTGTCAGGTAGCTCCTATTTAAGTGATTTCTTGATTGAAACAGGTGTGGCAGTAATCAGGCCTGGGGGTGACTACAGAAATTGAACTCAGGTGTGATAAACCACAGTTAAGTTATTTTTTAACAAGGGGGGCAATCACTTTTTCACACAGGGCCATGTAGATTTGGAGTTTTTTTTTCTCCCTTAATAACGTAAACCTTCATTTACAAACTGCATTTTGTGTTCAATTATGTTATCTTTGACTAATAGTTAACGGTTTTTGATGAGCAGAAACATTTAAGTGTGACAAACATGCAAAAGAATAAGAAATCAGGAAGGGGGCAAATAGTTTTTCACACCACTGTGTATTCAAACACATGTTAATGCATCAGCTGGACGGTCCCTGCACCAGAGTGAAACTGTGCATGCATCCAGTGTGTGAACAAATAAACCCACAGCCTTCACAACTGCGGAGTTGAAACAACACACCATCAGACACACACAGCACATGTTTGAAAGTGTTTCACACATTTAAACTAATTAATATATATAGATGTCACAAGAAACTGTATTACTGATTTATGTTTTTTTTATGAGACTTTCTGAGAACAACAAGCATTAGACACAGTATCATATATGTGTAAAGTATGAAATGAGCCAATGATATTTATTAAAAGATAGAAAAAAAAAATCGTGCATTGCTTAAAATTATCTAATGTTAATACTAGTCTTTACAAATACTAATGACTGCTAATGCTAACTCTAGTAGAAGTCTACTCTAGAGGTCACTTTAGGTCCTGCAGGTGGATCTTCATGAACATTGGCAGAAATTTAAAAAAGTTAACTCATCTACCAAGAGTCAGTGTTGAATACTGCTGTTCATGAGCCATCAGTTATTTTAAATTACAATTTAAATTTTGTCACATACACAGTCATATGCTTTTATGACCGTCCATGACCTAACACTAAATAATGAAAATAGAGTATTTAAATAAAGAATATGAAATAAGAATATATTAAAAAGTATTTAAATAAAAAATATAAAACATGGAATAAGAATATAATAATAATAATTTGTAAAATATAGAAAATATTGAAAACATTTAGCAAGATAATGTAAACAATTTACACTATGTACAAGTAATAAAATTGAATTGGAATGGAATTAAAATAGAAAAGCAATGTCCAGTTAACAGAATCATATGCACATGTGTTCCAGATGTGCAAAATGTAGACCATGTGCAAATGTGTGTTAAATATTCATATAAATGTGCATTAATGTTCATATAAATGTGCATTAATGTGCTGAGTGGTGTATAAGTAGGAGCAGATCAGAGTGTTTAGTCCTGTGTGGTGTTATGATTGACAGTTTATATAGTGGAAAAAATGCAGGAAAAAGCTTCTCGTAAGTCTCTCTGTGTTGGCGTTCATGGAGTGTAAATGCTTTCCTGCCCAAAACAAAGAGAACAGTACATTATAGGTGTGGATGAGGTCCTTTATGATCTTCCTGGCCTTGGTCCAGCATCTCTTGTTGTAGACTGAGTGCAGGTCAGAGAGCTCGGTGCAGATGATGTGCTCAGCTGATCGCACCACCCTCTGTAGAGATGGTTTGTCCTGTATGGCGCTGCTCCAAAACCATTATTTGTCTGAATCATTATTTGTCTAAACATTAGTCTCACATTTCAAACTTATTTTGGATGCCTCCCTTTATCACTGAGAAGTGTGTATCATCTGCATCAGACACATTTTATGCTGAAAGCAAAACCACTGAAGTTACACAGAATAATGAAGCTTGACATAACGATAAGTGAAGTTAATTTAATTCAAAACTGAATATATTGCTGTTATACTGGGAGTCTTGGCGAGGGTCATCAACAGGGTTTGTGCCTCTTACTGATAGCGCCCCGTTGGCAGACCAGAGTGTGGTTCTTAGATCTACAGTAATATCTCTCCTTGTCGGCTCACTGTCAGTGATTCCAGTGAGGAGGGATCTTCTGTCTTAGGCGCAGGGGACAATATTTCATCCCCGGCCCGAGCTTTGGAACCTTCATGTTTGGCCCCTGAACGGGACCAACTAAGTCAAGCTGGTCTTTCAGCCAGCATAATTAAGAGTATTCTAAGTGCTAAGGCTCACTAAGAGCTTACAGTATGCTCGCGAATGGAATGTATTTGAAAGTTGGTGCATGACGAAGCATGTAGACCCAGTCCACTGCCGAATTGTTTCAGTGCAGGAGTTTTTGCAGGAAAAGTTGTCCTCGGGCTTGTGCCTTAGTAATCTCAGAACGTACATACTGTAGCTGCTATTTCAGCCTGCCACATTCTGATTGATAGGGTTTCCATGGGAAAGCACCCTTTAGTTGCCCGTTTCATTCGTGGAGCTAAACGTTTGAGGCCACCCACAAGAGCCACTGTCCCTTCATGGGATTTATCTATCGTGCTCAAAGGTCTAATTGACACCCCTTTCGAACCACTAGAGTCAGCAACTGTCAGGTTTCTGACCCTTAAGATAGTTTTTCTATGGCCATTCTAGATCTACACGCCTTGTCAGTCTCCCCATCCTGCCTAGACTTTGCCCCTGGGCTAGTCAGGGCCATTTTGCATCCTCACCAGAACTATCTTCTGAAAATTCCATTTTCAGCCATGCACCCTGTTGTTCTTGAAGCCTTCTGTTCTCCGCCTTTTACAGCTCCGGAGCAGAAGAGACTTCACTTACTGTGTCCAGTATGTGCTCTTCAGATTTACGTCCACCGCACCAGCCAGTGGTGTAAGTCAGAGCAGCTTTTAATATGCTATAGGGGGCCGCAACTGGGGGGTGGCCGTCACTACACAGACCCTGTCACCCTGGGTGAAATATGCTATTGCCCTCTCCTATGAGGCGTGTGGGCTCACTTCGCCCCTAGGAATTAGGGCTCATCTAACCAGGGGGATCGACTCATCTATTGCGCTGGCAAGGGGTATTCCCCTGCAGCAAGTGTGTGACGTGGCAGGTTGGTCCTCTCCGCACACATTTGTTAGATTTATAGTCTGGATGTTCATGCTACTCCGGGCTCATGGGTCCTCGAGTCAGCCCCCCAGAAACAGTTCTGAGACCTCCTCGGCCTTTGTGCACACGCTACACAACCTTGGGGTCCAGACAATTGCAGTGTGGCGGTGTTGGTATTTTCATTCCCATAGCGTTTTCATGCAGCATCGAGTGTAGCCTTTGAAAGGGAACGTCTCGGGTTACTTTGCTGTAACCCTGTTCCCTAAAAGGCGGGAATGAGATGCTGCGCTCCAATGCCGCACTGCCTACGTGACCGGACATCCCTTCAGACAAAATCGATCAGAGAAAAAGTTCCGGTTTACTCCTATTTATAACCTGCAGGTGCGTCTCATCAGATGACGTCACCTGACCGAGGTTATATAAGCCAAAATTTGGCGTGTTTGATACACACATGCTTCACAACCGGCAACACGAAAAGATGTTCCCATAGCATTTTCACGCAGCATCTCGTCCCCGCGTTTTCAGGGAACAGGGTTACAGCAAAGTAACCCGAGACATTTTCTGCACGTTTGGAAGATGGCACGCGCTACACAGCCGAGGAAGCATTTCAGAATGTTCTGGACAGTGGGCGGAGTTTATCTTTTACCTCAGAAGGAGACTGTGTGACTCTGATGACGAAGGGAAGAATTTTGAAAAGAAAACAGATCCAGTAGAGAACATTCAAGCAAACTGTTATGACAGTGGGTAAGTTATTAAGTTTTATATAACTCTTATTCTGATAATATTAAACTAATATTAGTAAATATTTTTCTCACTTCAGCTAGCTTTTGTCAGCTTATGTGAAACATTGGCTTTTAATGCCATTTACATAGTTTAGTGTAGGATGTAGATAACACTGCTAACAAACATGTTATTTCCCAGTGGCTAAGAAAATGTCTTATGAAGTTTACAGATGTTTTTTAAATGTTCTCATGTATTTCACCTCGTTTTGGATAGCTTTAGATTATGGTTGCTTATATATATTTGACTCTGTTTTGGTTAGCTTATAACACTGCTAATCTGTGATGTTATTTTGCACAAACAAATTCCAGTTGGCTAAAACAAACTGCCTTATGTAGCTAAGAGGTGTTTATAGATTTCTGCAAGTAGGAATAACTGCAGACTGGAGCAATAGGCGTGCCGTAAGGGTGAGGCATTTAGAAGGGTAGAGGGCATGTCAAAAGAAACTGGTGGGTGAATGGAGCTTTTGCGTTGGCCAATCAGCGTGCCGAAAGGTAGGGGGCGTGTCGAAAGGTAGGGGCGTGTCGAAAGGTAGGGGCGTGCCGAAAGGTAGGGGCGTGTCGAAAGGTAGGGGGCGTGTCGAAAGCTTTCTCATTGGTAAAAGGAGCTTCTGCGTTGGCCAATCAGCGGTAATCCTATTTATATGTGCCCTTTTTTTTAGCATGGAAAAACATGGCGGTGGTAAGGCTTAGTGTGGTTAGTCAATATAAAAAACAATTTTTCTTTATTTTTATCATTTAATTGTTCGTTTAATTGTTGTCGACAGACACATATTACTGTGAGACGAAACACAGACAGGTTTTCCCTCGAAGTAAGGGTTGGCAGTTTGTATCGGTGTCCGTTTTGCGCTACAGATGTTTTTAGGCCTCGTGAAATGTTTATTCTGACCGAGAGTTTGAAGGATTCTGTTTCATGGACTGCTACTACAGCATAAATGAATGAATGAGCAGATTGAGTGTACAGGTTGGGTGGAGTACACTCTTAAACGGAGCAGCTCTGCCTCTAAATAAAATGTTTTATTGGCTAAAATTGTGTCTGTTTACTGAATTAATGCCACTTCAAAGGTTACTAAACTGTACCCATCCTCCTCTTTATTGTGGTGTTTTATAAACCATATTTGTCCTTATCAGGCAATGTCAAAGTCAACGTTATTGTCAATTCTGCTACTGTACATGTACAGTGCATACATATAGAGAATAAAAATTACGTTTCTGTCAACCCTTGTTACAAATAACACTAAAAAAATGTAGTTCTCCACAGGTGGGTTAGCATCACTGCTGCAGGTAAGAGTCACTGCTTTGTTTGGATAAACAAAACTACTTTAATTTAACCTAATTCACATGGGGAGCATTCATTGTTTTTGGAATATTCTTGTAGGTGCTTTCAGACAATCTTACTGCTGCACTATAGGGTTGCTTTGCGACTTTTAGATGGTTTTTCTTATACTGCGGCTTCCACCTTTTTCTACAGTTAGAAACAATTTCCAAAAAGAGATTTGGAGAAAAATACAGAAATGTGAAACAGTAAAAATAGAGATAACATATATATTAAATAAGGCTAAGACTAATCAGCAAGCACAAATCATGTAAAAAAAAAAAAAAAAAACAGGAAATGAGACATAGAAGCAGAGAAATCATAAAACCACAGTGCAGGTGCCATCTGGTGGTTGGGTGGAGATCTGTAATTTACACAGGGTACCTCTTAAAAGTGCAGCTGATGAAGTACCCAAGGTTTGGAGATCCAACTTACCTGGCCAGAGTGACAAACAAGACATGGTTGCTGCTGCCTGATGACTCTTTATATAAAATGTCCATGCCACATATCCAAATCCATAAAATACTTTCCAGTGTTTTTATAGATCCACATTAACCCTTCTTAAATTTTTTTTAATTACTCAGCCCATATACTAGGAAGAACAAAATGCGTGAACTTACATAAACTCCTTAAAGATTAAGAATAGTGCAGACTAGTTATTAATACACAACATAGCATTTAAACAGATTAAGAGTTCTTAGAGCCACTGCCCTAAGGAGTGAAGAAGGAAGTATACTGTTTAGCTTGACACGTTTCTCAGTCACTCAGCAAGTTACAGACTCTCATACATATTTAAAGGTTTTCTCCTACGGACAAACAATTTATTAACTAATGGTAAGACCAACATTTATTTAACATGTATGTTTCTAAGAGTATCCTTGTATAATTCTAGGACACTGGAAATCTCTTTACTGGTATAGTTTTGTAATGTTATAATTATATATAATATATATATATATATATATATATATATATATATATATATATAATATATATATATATATTTCTTTTTTTTTTTTTTTTTTCCCTTTCTGACTTTTTCAGGAGCACTCATTACTGGTGTGGCTGTTGAAATTAACTGGCATAATTTTTCAAGTTATATCAGGTATAAATTATTATTAATATAATAAAAATATATATGTTTCTTAGAAGAATGATTATTGGTGAAGTCAGAAGTGCAAAGCATTAATAGTTCACACTTATTATACAAAATAGCTTCCTTTTTAACAGTTTCAGAAAGGTTTGTGGCAATTTCTTCAGTAATTTTTTTTTTACAGTGTTTTATCACAATTATGAATAATTAATATCACATTATACTTTGCTTCCGGTTCTGGTTACATTTGGAACATTAGTAGAACAAGTTAGTTCCTCTTGCCACATTATAACAGCTATAATAATCACAGCTCATCATATTAGTGAGAAACCACACAGAAAGCTGAGTTGCTTGTCAGGCGAAATGCTTGAGTCAGTGCCTTGCCTCACAGGTCAGTGTCTGACTTATAACACAAGATATCAGAAAACTTTAAAAAATTACAGCTGACGTTACAAAGCACTGACACAGGATGCTCCTAACATTCATGATAAATAAACATATTATTATTATTATTATTATTATTATTATCATTCCTTCATACATGTATGTGTGTATCTCAGGGTCTCTGGCTCAGGGCTGGAGTGTGTCTCACACACCGAGCAGATTGTGTGCTCTTCAAAACTCCTCTGTTAGATTATTCTGCAAATTCACCTACCCCAACAACCAAACAGTCACCAGTTCTGAATGGCACTATAAAAGGTCAAAAGGCATGGCTTTTGAAAGACAAGTAGCAAATTCTCTCTCCGATGGGTCAAACTACTCTCTTACCCTGGACCGTGTGACACAGGCTGATGCTGGTGTTTATCAGTTCACCTTCAGAACCAGCGACTCCACCAAGGATCTGACAAATGAAGACAGAATTAAGCTGGAGATAACAGGTGAGCCTTGGAAATAAATAAAGTATTTAAACACTTTTTATACGAAGCATGTACTGTATTCTGAATATTGCACAGATTGAGGATGAAGCCTTCCTGTATTTGTTTTTTGCATGTACTGAATATAATCAGTTTTTTTCTTGTAATATTCAGCTTTTTAAACAAGTAAAAACATATTTGCAGTAATAATAAAAGCCATAATATGTCTACAATTATATTTCCAAAATAATTATACTACCAGAAAAGAAAAGCATATCTGTTTATCTTGCGTAAATTGACCAAATTAACCTCTTTACTGATTTACAACCAATAGCGTAAATCATATTCAATCATATCCCTACCAAATTGAATCTAAATATCAAGAACAATGAAGTATTTACTTTAATTAACAACCTTGCTTACTTTCACTGATGGTCAAGGCAAGCCTTAATAGGGTAAAAACACATAAGAAAGTTTTCCAAAGGGTTTGAAGCATCTAAATTCTGACCTAAACAGTCCTATGCAATTAATACTGCTAATTCTAGATGTTAATAAGATGCAGTGCCAAGTCACAGAAATACAACAAAATTAAATGTCCAAATAAATAATCAAAGCATATGAAATGTAATTTTATTATTAAAAACTATATTTTGGGGGAATTTGGAGTGATAGAAAAGAAATAAACACATCAAGTTATAGAAACATCCACCCCATCTCTCAAAATTGTAACAGTAACACACATGGTGTTGTATTACAAAGTTTCAAAAACATATATTAATATTACATCATTAATGATAATATTGTTCAGCAAAACTTAATGTCAATCTAATGGAGTTTACTTTTTAATTCAGATCTTCAGGTGGACATGGAGCCACAGATGGACATGGTGTTGGAGGGAGACTGGGTGATGTTGATCTGTGGCTCCTGCATTCCTTCCCTCACTGTTCCCACCTACACCTGGTATAAGGACGGACATCAGTTCAAGCAAATACATGGAGATTATCATCTGGAACTAACAGACATTAAAGTGGAGGATGAAGGCAGCTATCAGTGCTCCATCAGTGGCCATGAAGGCCGGCGCTCCTCAGCTGTGAATTTTACTGTTATATGTAAGGAAACTCACAATTAGTTGTTTAAATCTGCTGTGTATTCATATTAATTTCAAAATTATTTGATGTAAAAGCTTTCATTGGGGCACAGTGAAACAGAGACACTGTAGTCAGACACAGTTTTATTTATTTATTTTTAAAATTACGGGTGAAATCGCGCAGACACACACACAGTGTCAGGTGGTGTCCGGTAGAGAGAGTAAAGGTGTTGTGCAGAAGATGCAGCTTTATGATAAGGATCCACAGTTGAGCGAGGCAGTCTGCTTGGCCAAGCCGAGTGAAATGAAAGGTGAGCAAGCTAAGGAGGCATAAGACTGGAGCATTCCACTTACCTGACTGAGTCAGTGCAAGCCTTTAATACAAGGGAGACAAGTTGGAAAGTGATTGGTAATCCGCTACCAGACAGGTGATCAGGATAGGTCAGCATGGCCATGGCACCATCGGGATAACTTGAAGGGCTTGCTAAGGTTTATTTATGACATACACATAGATAACCTTCTTTGTTTCATAAAATCTTTTAGATCCTCCAAAGAACATTTCAGTATCCATCAGTCCCGCGGGTGAGATAGTTGAGGGCAGTTCAGTGACTCTGACCTGCAGCGGTGATGCAAAACCACCTATGGAGAGCTACAACTGGTTTAAGGGGACAACATTAAAAGGAAAAGGAAAGACATACACTATATCCAAGATCAGCTCTGAGGACAGTGGAGAGTACAAGTGCAAGTGCAGTAATAAAGTTGGACATCAGGAGTCCAGCAATGTAACTCTGAATGTTCTGTGTAAGTTAAGATTGGTTTACTATGGTGGATTTTGTAGCTCGTTCACTCTTAGAACCACCTGACATAAAATATTCTGTGCATAGTCATTTACAAAAGAAAAACCCAAATAATTTAATATTCTGCTAACGTGATATCTAGATCTGCCAAAGAACACTTCAGTATCAATCAGTCCCTCTGGTAAGATAGTGGAGGACAGTTCAGTGACTCTGACCTGCAGCAGTGATGCTAACCCACCTGTGGAGAACTACACCTGGTTTAAGGGTTTGGCAGCAGTAGAAAAAGGAAAGACCTACACCATCTCCAAGATCAGCTCTGAGGACAGTGGAGAGTACAAGTGCAAGTGCAGTAATAAAGTGGGACATCAGGAGTCCAGCAGTGTAACTCTGAATGTTCTGTGTAAGTTAAGATTGGTTTATTATGGGGCATGTTGAGCTTGTTTACATTTAATAATCTTAATCATCATCCTGGAATATCCTGACATAAAATATACTGTATATAGTAATTTAGTAAAAGCAAATCCAAAGCATTTTATACCCTGCTAATGTGGTATCTAGATCCACCAAAGAATGCTTCAGTTTCTATCAGCTCTTTTGGAGAGATAGTGGAGGGCAGTTCAGTGACTCTGACCTGCAGCAGTGATGCTAACCCACCTGTGGAGATCTACACCTGGTTTAAGGAGATGATATCAGTAAGAAAAGGAAAGACCTACAACATCTCCAACATCAGCTCTGAGGACAGTGGAGAGTACAAGTGCAAGTGCAGTAATGAAGTCGGACATCAGGAGTCCAGCAGTGTAACTCTGAATGTTCTGTGTAAGTTAAGGTTTATTTTGAACTTGTTCTCATCTAATAATCTTAATCAACATTCTGGAACCTCTTGAATTAACATATACTGTACATCCCAAATCATTTAATATTCTGCAATTGTGATCTTTAGATCCACCAAAGAACATCTCAGTGTCCATCAGTCCCTCTGGTGAGATAGTGGAGGACAGTTCAGTGACTCTGACCTGCAGCAGTGATGCTAACCCACCTGTGGAGATCTACACCTGGTTTAAGGTGAACGAATCCTCAGCTGTAGGATCTGGACAGAGTTACAGAGCTCTACAGAGTGGACAGTACTACTGCGAGGCTCAGAATAAACACGGCTCTAAGAGATCAGCTGCAGTGTCTGTCACTTTACATGGTGAGGCACTGGATTTTTCTTTCTATATACTAATTTCTTTTTTTTTTTTTTTACCCAATATACAGCGAGGTGAATAATTCCTTATTATTTTTTTATTATTATTATTATTATTATTATTATTATTATTAATATTATTGTTGTTGTTTTTTAAATATTGCCATAGTCAAGGGGCAGTGATGGTTTTAACAGTTAAGGCTGTAGATTGTTGGGTTACTGATTGGAAGGTCTGGGATTTGAGCCCCAGCATTACTAATTTGTCCACTTTTGAGCCCTTGAGCAAGGCCCTAAACGCTATCTGTCCCAAGGGTGCTGTATCCTGTGCTCTGACCCAAGCTTCCTAACTGGGATATGTACAAAAAAAAGTAATAATAATAATAAATTATTTGTGCTGTAAAGTACATGTGACAAATAATTTAATCCTAATCCTAATTGACTGTAGTAATGAAGCGCACAAAAATGTTGTGATCAAAATTTTATTTATAGGGTTTGACAAAACTGTGGCATAATTTCGAAATTACAGCCATCTTCATAAACACACACACACACACACAAACACACACACACACACACACACACACACACACACACACTATTTCAAATTCAATGTGGTGCTGAGCAGTGGACTTATGGCAATTAAAAAAACACTTTGATATAGAAATGATGGGACTGACTGTAATAGTGTGTGTGTGTGTGTGTGTGTGTGTGCGTGTGTGTGTGTGGTGTCAGGTCATTCTGTAATTGTGTACGTGTCTCTTGGGGTTGGACTTTTTGGCCTTGCAGCTCTTCTCTCTGCACTCTTCTGCCTGAGGTGAGACTCTCTGTTTTTGCTGGACTTGTACATGCATTTGTTTTGCACTTGTATTTACATTAAACTGAAGGAGATGATTAAAATTTATACATTTAAGCAGAAGCAGGAGGCAGAGGAAATGCAAAGAAGAACATGACGCCCAGGTGAGTATGTTGCAGGTGGAGGAGGAAAGATTCTCACCATAGTGTTTATTCTGAACAGTCAGTAATAATTCATGAAAATTCTCTCTCTCTCTCTCTCACTCACACACACACACACACACACACACACACACACACATACAAGCTCAGTCTATTTTTATTTATTTATTTTTTTTTAAAACAAACTTTTTAAAGATCTTCAGCAGAACCTGATCACGTTGTCCACCCTTCATGTTTTCAGAACGCTGGGCCGAGTGTTAAAGACGACACGTACGCAGCTCTCGACCCCACAGGCCGGACGTCTGATGATGTCTATCACACACTTACAGTAAGTGTTTAAAATAAATGAGCTTTAGGAGACCTCTTGGATCAGTATATTCCATTAGTAGGTGCTGGTTTATTGCTTTCGGCAATTAATTACAATTCTATTTAATTCATGTAGCCTAGCTGGGCTTAGCATTTTAGCAGCTAGCTTTTGCTCATTTGGCATTCGAGTGATTAAAAGTTATGATATTAAAGTCAGCTCATTATATTTACCGACAATGAGATTTCGAGTTCTGATGATGTGTCATTGCACAGCTACTTTTTGTGTTACATCAGCTAGAATCCAAGCTTTGTGCTGAGTGGCTTATGGTAAAAGTTAAACACCCTTCTTCTCTCCTACAGACGTTTCATCCCAGCCGTCCTGCTGACACACACACATCGTCTGACTATCAGGCTGTAGCAGTGAATTGTAACATTTTACCCTCTAATGTAACAACAAATGAAAATGTTTATTCATAGATTGTTACATTAGACTTATTTATAATGCTCATGAGGAGGTGTGAATGTATTGGTTACCTTTCACTGAGATCCTCCCCTAAAATATAGTGAGTGAGCAAAACTATTGACTAAGCAACTGATTCACTTCATACTGATTCGTATCGGTTCTTGGTTTGGGTCAACCAATATTTTAAACCAAACTATTTAAATGGTACTTAATTATCCTGTCAATAAATTTGGTATACAAGTTGTAAAAATAATGAACACATAAAGATATATATATATATACTTTCAAACCAGAAACTGTTTTGTGCATTCGCAGCTTTCTGCCTCCATAAAATTGACGTCATGCCGATAATCATTATAACAGCACTCTCACACATGCTTAAGTAAAAGAATTAATTAATTAATTAATTAATTGATAAAAATATATTAATAATAATTATAATAAATGACATGGTATCAAAGTAAAAACATTTAAAAAAAAACATAAAGAACATAAAACATATTGTGGCAAAAATACATTGCCAAGGGGCAAAATACTTGGGCGGAAAAAACATTTTTTATCTTTAAAAGCTTTTAAAAAGTTTCCAATTTCCCAATTATTACAAAATCCAGTTCTCTTACTGTGACTCCTTGAACTTGTACATCAGGCAAACAAACTACAACCAAAAATAGTCTGAGATGAAAAGTATGTAGTTGCTGATATAAAAACTTTTGTTTCCTCTTTTTTTTCCTCAACTAGTCCTGACTTCTAAATTAATTAGCATATTTTAAAAAAAATGACGCATATGAAAACTCAGATATTTGGACTAAGTGTTTTTGCCTTGTGTATAATAAACTGATTTTTTTATCTGATGTGTAACTGTGTTTTTACTTAACATGTTTTATACTAAATCAAATAAATGATAAAAAAAAATTTTATGTCTAAAAAAAAATATACACGTACAGCATATCCTAACATGTTTATGTTTAAAGTGAAGTTGTGCATGCATTGTGTAGGGGACATTTTAACACATCGGTCCACTGTGTGAATAAATAAACCTACAGCCTCAAGGAAGTGAAACAACACACAACCAAACACATAGGGAAACTTTCTCACATTTAAAAATATTAATGTATACATGTCATGTGTCCCACTTATTTATATAGTTTGTTATGAGACTTTCTGAAAACAGCAACCATTAGACATGGTATCATGTAAATGTGAAGTATGCAGTGAGCAAATTGTTTTTGTTTAAGAAGGAGTGAACTTACCAAGAGTCCAAGAGCCTTAAGAGTCAGTGTTGAATTGTTCTGTAGTGCAATACTGCTGCTCTACACATGAGGCAGTCATGAGTCACACCCTCACTCATCGCCTATACCGCTTTATCCTGTATTTATGGTCATGGTGGGCCTTGAACCAATCCCAGGAGTCTTGAACAAGGATTTTTACTAAACATCTGCCAGAAAATAGTGTTGTTGTTTTTTGTTTTTTTTTCTTTTGGAGCAAACACCAAACTTTACAGAAACACCTGTAACAATAAATGTTCCCAAGATCTCTCAGAAGCAGCACAGTCACTTTTCCATTCAGGTATGAGGGGCATTTAAGTCAAATTGGGACTTTTAATTGTACAACACAATTATGAGTTTTAACTTTGTTTATTTCATTAATGTTGGTATACGTATCTTATCTATATCTAAGAACCATCTGGACTAAGAATAAGCTGTTTTTACTGTTTTTTAGGAAAAGTGATTCATTATTGTTCCCCTACCTGACAACTGTCTTAACCTCGACTTAATTACTGTATGTAATCGCATTAATGAATATGCTAGCAAACTCCTGTCTTAGCTTCCATTGTAATATACAGGTGAGTGATGATACACAGGCTTTAGTAAGAGATACTGAAGATTGAGAAACTATTTTATAAAAAGTGTAAAATGATTTCCCTTACTGTGTGTAACAGTAGCTACGCTTGTGCTGTTGTGTGACTTTTTGAACTGCCCCACAATAAGCAGTACCATGATTTGGCTACTGGACATTTAAAGGGGAAGTTGATCTGTAAGTGTTATTATGTAAATGAATGTGGTTTTGCACAAGCAGAGCAGTTTAGAGTGTGTGAGCTTCATCAGTCTCCATTGGATACTGCTGTAGATGTTTACATGTGTAAGTGGGATAAATCTTGTATAATATTTTCTTATGCATACTGGCTCTTCTAACACACATCTTTAGAACTTGTTCTATGCATAATTAAATAGAGAGGATAAATAAAACCCCAGAAACTTTAAAGAGACAGTGCTATCAGTTGTATAAATTAGTTTAAATAAAAACAAATAAATAAATAATGATGATTAAAATAAGTTTCCTGATTAATAATAAAAACTCGAAATTAAGTATTTAAATTAATTAGTAGATTACTTTTGTTAGAGCATGCACTAGTGAGCAAACAGCAGTGATTAATGACATTATCTTATCTGCTCTACTAATGTCGGGGGTTTATTCTTTTTGCCATTTAAAATTTTAAACAGTTCCCAATTTACCAACACTACCACCTCCACCAACAACAAAAAAAACAACACTGAGCCTCTGTATGTCCAGGAAAAGTACATGCAATGAAGACATTTAGTTATGAAAAATTATTAAACATTAATGTTTTCTTACTGCGCCTACTCGACCTTCACGTCCCGCAACCAAACTACTGAAGAAACGTGTGAGAGGATGAGTGTGTTGATATGTTTGCCTTGTCTTTACTTCTAAACTGAAGAAAGAACAAACAAAGAAAGATAAAATGTATAGTTCATAGTGTGAACCCCATGATATGGACCAGTGCAGTTATTAATGATGAACATCTGTAATTTATAGCATCAGCAGGACTGCGTCTGCAGCAGAGTAAAAAACGCTGTGTACATTTTAACTCATCAGTCCTGAGTGTGAATAAATGATCGCAGTATTTAAAAATAAATAATTTATTGGTATTATGGATATTAATCTAATTGTGAGGTTTATTTTATTTTATGATGGCACTAGCACTGTCACGTTGCACCTCCAGGGTTGAGCAATTGGACTGATAAGCAAACTTGAAGGTGTCCAGGGAGAGGGGCAGGGCAGACTTGATATTACTGCATGACTAGCTGTTCAAAGCATTTCATATTGACAGCAGTGCAACTGGGTGGAAATCATTGAAACAGAATGGAGATGTTTTCTTTGGTATTGAGATTATGGTGGTAGCTTTGAAGCATGTGCGGATAACAGCCTGACTTAGTGACATGTTAAAATGTCCATAAAGACATCAGTTACAGTAGTTCCCTTGCACGCTGCCAGGAATGTTGTCAGGACCCGGGGCTTTGTGAGCGTTTATACTGCAGAAGGATCTCCTCACGCTGTTTGGGAGGAGTGTCATCACCTGGTCGCCGGGAGGAAGTGGGCACTTCCATGGTGTGGTGGTGTGCTTTTAAAAGTAAGTGAAGAATGCGTTCAGCTCATTCAGCAGAGAGATAGAGCTGTCACATGTCTGCGGTGGGGACTCGTAATCAGTGATGGTCTGTATCCCATGCCACAGGCTCCGGTGTCTCAGCTGTCTGATGGGCTATCCTGTCTTTTTGCCTGCTTGGTGCCGCATGTCAGTTTGGCCCTAGCTGTCTCAGGGCCACCGTGTCTCCAGTTTTGAAGGCAGCTGTCAAGAACTAACCTGAGATGACCAGAAGACGTAGCTTTAGCGGTTAGCCCTTTGTAGCGTGAATGGTAAACCCAAACGCGGAAGAGCACGAGTAGGCAGGATAATCACGCTTTTAATCTAAGGACTCTCACAAATGGGGAGCAATGGAAAGACACAATCTAACCCGCGTCCTATAAATACACACTCGATCAGGAATTGAAACCAAAGAGGTGAGTACTCACAGTTAGATGGAGGAATCCGACGTGGCATCGGCAAAACTCAATGACTGAGCGAGGTGCTATGGTTTGTTTACCTCTTTTATACTTCCTGGTTTGCGACCGCTTAACTTCCGGGTCCTAGTGCCGGTCGCGTTCCGAGTGTGCATGACAGTACCCCCCTGTCCAGGACCGGCTCCAGACGGTCCTGAGGTGGAGGATACCCTGTGACGGTAGTCCCGGATGAGCTCAGGGTCGAGGATGAACCGTGCTGGAACCCAAGATCGCTCCTCGGGGCCGTAGCCTTCCCAATCGACCAGGTACTGGGTGCCCCTGCCCCGAGGGCGCGAATCAAGGATTCGTCGCACGGTGTAGGCGGGACCGCCGTCAATGATTCGGGGAGGAGGAGCAGGGGGGGTGGGTGGAACCAGAGGTGACGTGATGAAGGGTTTTAGTTGTGAAGTATGGAAGACTGGATGTATCCGGAGCGCCGCAGGCAGCTGGAGCCGGTAGGTGACAGGGTTAATCCGTAAAGTGATGCGGTATGGTCCGATGAACCTTGGTGATAATTTTCTTGACTCAGTGTGCAGATGGAGGTTTTTAGTTGATAACCATACCTTGTCACCTACGTGGTACAAACGTCCCGGCGGATGTCGGCGGCGATGCTGGGCGACGTAGCTGGTGTTGGCTCGCTGGATGGCGTGATTAGCTTGGTTCCATATCCGCCGACACCTACGGACCAACTGTTGGGCCGATGGTACGTCAACCTCCGGTTCTTGATGGTTGAACATGGGAGGATGGAAACCATGGCACACCTCAAATGGGCTTAGGTTGGTGGCTGAGGAGACGTGGAGGTTGTGGGACAGTTCGGCCCATTTGAGGTAGCGGGCCCAGGAGCGCTGGCGATCGGAAACGAAACATCTTAGGTAGCGCTCCAGTTGTTGGTTGGTCCGTTCCGTCTGACCATTAGTCTGGGGGTGGTAGCCAGATGACAGACTACAGGTGGAATTGATCAGACGGCAGAAGGCCTTCCAGAACCGGGCTGTGAACTGGGGCCCTCTGTCCGAGACGATGTCCTTTGGGAACCCATGCAGTCGGACTACGTGTTCCAAAATCAATTCCGCTGTGTCCTTTGCTGAGGGGAGTCCGGCTAGGGCCACCAGGTGCACGGCCTTGGAGAACCGATCAACGATGGTTAATATGGTGTCCTTGCCCTCAGAAACCGGCAGGCCCGTGATGAAATCCAGGGCGACGTGCGTCCAGGGCCGTCGAGGAACAGGGAGTGGTTGGAGTTCTCCTGGAGCTGGTTGATTTGTGTCCTTTGCCCTGGCGCACACCGGGCACGCCTGAACGAACTCGCGGACGTCTCTCCTCAAGGAGGGCCACCAGAATGCCCGTTGAATAAACGATAGGGTTCGTCGGGCCCCAGAATGTCCGGCGATGATGGACGAATGTCCCCATTGAAGAACCTCCGCTCGTAGATGTTGGGGCACGTGGAGTCGTCCAGGCGGCACACCTGCCGGTTCGGTCTCCGCCGCCTGAGCCTGGCGGACCCTGGTCTCCAAATCCCAGTGGAGGGGTGCGAGGATTCGAGATGGATGGATGACAGGCACGGGTTCCGCCCGGGGGAGATCGTCCTCATACTGGCGTGATAGGGCGTCGGCTTTGGTGTTCTTCGACCCCGGGCGGTAAGAAAGATGAAAATTATATTGTTCAAAAAATAGCGCCCACCGTGCCTGCCGTGGATTGAGCTGTTTGAGGTTCTTGATGGTGATCAGGTTTTGGTGATCGGTCCAACTTGGAGAACACAGTGGCACCAGAGAGGGCGTCCAGGGCGGAGTTGGTGAGTGGCAGTGGATGTCTGTTCTTGATGGTGATGTTGTTTAGCCCCCGATAGTCGACACATGGGCGAAGTTCGCCCCCTTTTTTCTTGACGAAGAAGAACCCCGCGGCGGCAGGCGAGGTGGAGGGCCGGATGGTTCCCTGACGGAGGGCGTTGGTGACGTATTCCTCCATCGCCTGCGTCTCCGAGGTGGATAAAGAGTAGAGATGGCCGCGGGGAGGGACGGAACCCGGCTGAAGTTCTATCGCCAGGTCGTATGGGCGATGAGGTGGGAGGTGGGTAGCTCGTCTCTTGCAGAAAACTTCAGCCAAGTCCCGATAGGCGACTGGAATGGCGTTGGTGTCGACGTCGGGGGCCTCGGACTCCCTGGAACACGTCCCAGTCCGTGCCTGTAGGCAGAGTTCGGCGCAGGTCGGCCCCCACTGGAGAATCCGGTTCTGGTTCCACGAGATGATTGGGTCGTGTTGTAGCAGCCAGGGATAGCCGAGGATGATGGGTGGTGATGAGATGGATGTTAGGTGGAATTGGATCTGCTCCTGGTGCTGGTCTATGGCGAGCGTGATGGGTTGGGTCTGATGGGTGATAGGGCTGGATGATAAGGGCCGACCGTCGACCGAAGTGATTTTTACCGGCTGGGATAACGCCTCAGTCCTCACCCCCAAATCTTTGGCATAATTAGAGTCAATGAAGTTACCCGCGGCACCGGAGTCGATGAACGCGGTGCTTCTAACTCGTTTGTGGCCAATTTGGAGGTTTACCTGAACCGTGAAGCGTGAGATGGTGGCGTCGATAGTGGAGGAGAGGTGGAGGGGGCCCGGTGAGTCTCCTCTTTCACTCACCGGGGCTGCGCGTTTCCCGGGCGAATCGGACAGATAGCTCGGTGGTGCGCCGCCGACCCACAGTAGGCACACAGCCCCTCTCGATACCGTCGTTCGCGTTCCGCCACGGTCAGGGAGGCGCGTCCTAATTGCATGGGTTCCCCGGCTCCGGTGTCAACCACGGCAGGAGGTGGAGATCCGACTGGTCCAGTAGTGGAGGTGGTGAAAGCAGTAGGTGGTCGTGGTGAGGTGTAGGAGAAGGTGGGTGCAGGCGGCAGGGTCCTAGGGGCTGGCTTCGGGCGAGAGAGGATGCGTTGATCAATACGGAGGGCGAGCTGGATCAACCCCTCCAGGGTAGCAGGAAGCTCTCGCCCGGCGAGCTCGTCTTTGATGCGTGGAGCCAGTCCCTCGTAGAAGGATGTCCGGAGCGCGGCATCTCCCCAGTCGGTCTGTACAGCGAGGGTCCGGAACTCAGCAGCGTACCGGCTCACGGACGATCCTCCCTGCCGCAGATGATAGAGTTTGGTGTCGGTCTCCACCTCGCCCGCTGGGTGTTCGAACGTGAGTCTGAGTTGGCGGGTGAACTCATTGTATGAGTGCGCGGTATCTGAATCCGCCCGGAGAACTGCCGTGGCCCACTCAGCTGCCTGCCCGGATAGCAATGAGACCAGAAGCGCGATGCGTAGCCGATCGGTGGAGTACCTGGTGGCATTAAACTCAAACACCAGATCAAGCGCTGTTAAAAACACATTACACTTCCCGTCTGTGCCGTCCCATTTATCCGGGAGTGCCAAGAATACATCCGAAGGAGGGGGGGGGGGTTGGTGCGGCGCCGCGGCCGCCGCGACGGGAGACCGGCTAGCCGCGCTATCTACAGCCGCCCGGAGATCCGCGTTCTCCTGCCGGAGCTCCGCGACCTCGCGGCGCAAGGCCGCAACGTCTTGGAGGTCCCGGCGCAGATTAGCGATCTCCCCGGTTAGCGTGTTGATGAGCTTGGCATGCTGATCAACCACATCGCAGAGGTGCGCGTAATCCGCTGGGTTCACCGCGGTGGGCTCAGTCATTCTGTCAAGAACTAACCTGAGATGACCAGAAGACGTAGCTTTAGCGGTTAGCCCTTTGTAGCGTGAATGGTAAACCCAAACGCGGAAGAGCACGAGTAGGCAGGATAATCACGCTTTTAATCTAAGGACTCTCACAAATGGGGAGCAAGGGAAAGACACAATCTAACCCGCGTCCTATAAATACACACTCGATCAGGAATTGAAACCAAAGAGGTGAGTACTCACAGTTAGATGGAGGAATCCGACGTGGCATCGGCAAAACTCAATGACTGAGCGAGGTGCTATGGTTTGTTTACCTCTTTTATACTTCCTGGTTTGCGACCGCTTAACTTCCGGGTCCTAGTGCCGGTCGCGTTCCGAGTGTGCATGACAGCAGCGTTCCATACTTTGCAGGTTACAAGCATCTAATGTTTCAAATGAAAACCAATGATCCTTATAAATAAACAGCTTAGCTTATTGATTAGAAATGCTCTAACACTGATACTAATATTAAGTAATGTTGCTCACTGGTAAAAAAAGACCCTCAGAACATGAGAATATTAAGAACATGGCCATGAATGTTGTAGAGTGTGTGTGTGTGTGTGTGTGTGTGTTTCTTTTTTCAGACTCTTTTATGTTCTGGCACCTAGGTGGTGGAATGAACTTCTTCTGGAAGACGTATCTGTTTCTTCAATATTCAGACTAATCCCTCTGTTCCACCCACTGTTTTAAAATAAACTTCTTTCCAACTGTGTTTAACAGATGTCACTGTCGCTGCGTTTACACTGTCAGTTAAATGTGACCCAATTCCGATTTTTTGCTCATGTGTGACACATATCGGATATGTTCTATGTCCGTGTAAACAGGAAAAAAACGCATGCATTCTGATATTTCGAGATCGGTTTCAGGCCTCCTTCATATGTGGTAATAAATCAGATATAAATCAGATACAGTATGTGCTAATGTGATTATTGTGTAAACAGACAGATCGGATTTCCTGAGGCATTGTGTTTTGTAAGTCATTAAAACTGCAACTTCTTTGCGGTTTAATGACGTAATGTTATCTTCCGGTGGAAGCGCGTGCGGAATTATAACATCGCAGGTGACATGGAAGAGGAAAAGCAGCCCCTCCCCACCTTGTGTTAATGCGTATTTAGGCTAAATAACATTAAGAAATCCGTATTATAAAGCATATGCACAGGCTGCAATTATGCTGTTTTTTTCTCCTCCTCCGTTTTAAAACCATGGTGACGTTTCGCGAACTTTGCATATATCGCAGAGCGTCAAGCATACTTTACCTTTGTCTATCTTGGCTAGTGTTTAGCGCAAGAACCTCCCTTTGGGTATGCGCAATGTTTCAGATGGCATGGCAAGTGTAAACACGTGAATCAGACATGAGTCATAGTTGAAAGAACGTGTAAACAGAGTAAAAAAATCAGATAAAGACAACAAATCAGAATTGGGCATCGAGACCCGCAGTGTAAACATAGCCTTAGTTAATAACCTAGTAACCCAGTGTAAGGGCCAATGCCTGAATGTGAATATAGACCTATCCAGTTTTTTTTTTTTCATTTTTGTTTGTTCTGTTTCTGAAAGTGTATCTGTTTTCATCTGTTTCCTCTATATCACTCAGTCTGAGGGAGAAGTGTTTCTGTTCATCTTCTAAATACTCCACTCTGCCTGAGTAACCTGATTCATTACGCAGATCAGTCGACTGTTTACCCTTAACTGGGTTTATAATCCAAAATGTCTCTGTATGTAAGATGTGTTGGGTGTGTGTACGAGGTGTTCATGAACACAGTAGAGCCTTTTAAAGCACAGAGTTGCTACATGCCACTTAATTTAAATATTATTTTAAAATATTGTAATACTAAGATTTTGAAAAAAGAAAAATACTAAAAAACACACAATTATCTTTTGGCATAATGCATCATGGAATCTATATTATAATGCATCTCAATAATTCCTAGAAAATATAGACAATCAGTAAAAGCTGTTCTCCTACTGTGCCTTCTTGACCTTCACGTCCAGCAACTAAACTACAATGAAAGAAGAGCCTGGGAGGAAGAGTCTGTGGTTAACATAAGTTGCTGATATAAATGCACTCTGTAGTTTCCTCATTGTTTTTTTTTTTCACAATTAGTCCTGACATCTGAATTGAAGAGCATAATAACGTGTTTGTCACATTTATAATGATGAATTCATATGTGTTGTATTATATGTGATTATAACTTATAATCTATATTGATCTTATGTTGATCCTAGTCCTTACAAATTCTAATCCTCGCTAATGCTTACTCTAGTTGAAGTCTACTCTAGAGGTCACTGTACATCCTAAAGGCGGATCTCACATATAATAAGAGTCAGTGTTCATTTGTTCTGTAGTGCAAAACTGAGGCATTCGTTAGAATTTTTTGTTTGTTTGTTTTTGTCTAAACATCTAATCGCACATCTCAAACCTATTTTAATGCTTCCTTTTATCACTCAGAAGTGTGTATTACTTGCATCATAGGGTTGTGTGTGCATTGTAAAGAGGATATGCAACAACACCTTTGGTGATGAAAGCTATAACTATAAGCGAGGTGGCATGGAGGTGTTGTGGTTAGCACTGCGGCCTCGCACCTCAAAGACCCCAGGATTCCAGTAACCCTGTATAAGGTAAGTGGTGTATGCGATAAGACATATACACACTGACAAAATTGTTGGTACCCATCTGTGAAAGAAAGAAAAACCCACAATGGTCACTTAAATAACTGACTAAAGTAATAATTAAAAATAAAATCAGATAATTAACCAATAAACATCTGGCATTGCTTTGAATTGTGGTTCAACAGAAGCATAAAAAAAAAATTCAAATTGACCTGATTTCAAATTACTGAATTTCCTTGTTACAGATATCTGTAACTTTCAAGTGGACTTCTGTGTCTGTCAAACGGTATTTTGGGCCACTGAACTTGTCTACGCCTGGACTAGTCCAATGTTTGTTCTTAGTCTTTCTTGGATGTTTCTAGCTGTGTGTTTTGTGTCATTATCCTGTTGGAGGGCTCATGACCTGCAACTGAGACCAAGCTTTCTGACAAAGCAGCCCCTGAACATTCTGATCTCCCTGAAGCTTAGTGGCTTGTCATTAGGCCAGTCTCGCCTGTCTATGATTTGATTCCTCCTGAGTTGTCCTCCATTAAGTCCACTTTGCCTCAAACTGCAACGTATGGTGCAATCAGACACTGATATACCTTGACCTTGGAGTTCATCTCTTATCTCTTTGTTTACCATTCATATTACCTGTCTCTTCAATTTGTCCTCAGTTTTCTTCTTGCAGGCATGTCCAGGTAGGTTGGCTACGGTCCTGTGGAAATTAAACTTCTGAATAATTTGTGCACCGGTAGTCACAGGAACATTAAGCTACGAGATTAACTTATAGCGTTTGCCTTGAACATGTTAAAGGTAAAAAAAAGCCTTTTTTACCTCCTGAGACACCTTTCTCCCCAGGAAATTTAATCCATGGAAAACAATACACTTTTGGTCTCCTACTGCACAATTATCTTTGGTTATTCAGTCAATTCCTGTTTACGCCAAAAGCTGGGCCACATCTCAATGCAAAACTATGTGCTGAACTTTATATTCTCTATAAACTATCCAGAATAAAATTACTATATTAACCTATAATTCTAATGCTGAAATACTATACAAAATGTAAAAACTGAAATTTAATACCCCTTAAATACTATAGTTAAATGCAATATCATGAAACTGTAAAAAAATATATAAAAATACAATTCTAGACAAAAGGGAGAGAATGTGTACTAAATGTAAAGAAAAAAATATATACAAACAAAAGCCTCTGTTTGCGCAAGAGAGACTAAAATAAATCCTTTACAGATGACTGAGTTACATCAACTCCACAGCTCCTCTTTCAGGCCAATGCAGTCACAGCAGGAGAAGGCCATAAAAGAGACCCATCAACCCTGTGTTAATTATGGCTTTACAGGACTGTACACACTGATACACACCGGCATCATGAATTAGATTTAGATTCAGATTTTTAATGAATCCTGTAAGACAAGACATTGAGGATAAGGTTTCATTTTTAATGTATTCAAGTACAAAATAAAACAGAAAACAGAAAACGTACACAACAAAAGAAATGTATATAACAACAAAAAACAGCAGATATTCTTGCATATTTTATAAATACAATAATAGTAAATGATAATACATAGTTTTAAAATTATATTTATAATTGCTGTTGTTTTCCCAGACCTTTTATATTTACCTTTGAATATCAGTGCTTTAGCAGAAGAGTTAGGAGGTGGAGGTTATAATGAACAAATTTTCAACAGTTTAATTCTGATAAATATTAAACCTTATCTAATATTCTTAAGTTGTGTTAAATAAACTTGTCATGCCTCCGAGTGGCGCAGTGGTAAAGTGCTCGCCCTATCATCCGGAGATCGCTGGTTCGAACCCTGGGTGATTCCTCTCACAGCTGGAGGCACAGAGAGAGCTGATTGGCCGAGCTCTCTCAGAGGGGAGGGATGAGAGGTACTTGTGCTCCCACATTAATCACGGCTCTA
This sequence comes from Clarias gariepinus, assembly GCF_024256425.1. Taxonomy (NCBI): domain Eukaryota; kingdom Metazoa; phylum Chordata; class Actinopteri; order Siluriformes; family Clariidae; genus Clarias; species Clarias gariepinus. Next base: position 5,078,869 of record NC_071117.1, read on the forward strand.
CAGCCAATCAGGGGTCTGTGAGCTCGCGCACGCGAAAGGAGCAGATAGCGCTTTCCTCCGAGTGTTATTCCGCTCCTAACGGTGCGTGAGCGAGCAGTTCGAAAAGATGCGGGCGACTGACGTCACGCGGTTCGGAGGAAACACGTGATAGTCTTCGCCCTCCCGACTGAATGGTAGTAGTAGCCTTAATGTGGGAGCCCCCTAGTGACGGGGAGGAATTGGCCACGACTAAATTAGGGAGAAAATTTGAAAAAAAAAAAATAATAATAATAAACTTGTCATGATTTTTTACCTTGTTTTTTTGTTTATCTTGCATTTCTATTTCTTTTATTTTAATTTATATTTGTCTTATATTTTACTGACAAATCTTTCACAGTGTAACGCATAATGTAACACAGCAGATGATTAAGTTCAATTATTCAGGCTGTATGAGCTCTCTTAAAGCACTGCTGAAATCGCACAACCCGCATAACACGCAAATTAACCATCTGAACTCCAAGAAGCTTCTTTTATGAGCAGGTGGCGGTTGTTTTGAGGGCAAATTGGTGAATAGTGTTTATTTCACACTGCTGTAGATGGCACTGGGATTCTCAGCATTGTCAGGCCTACAGAAAGAGAGTAAATGATCTCACAACATCTAGCAGAAGATAATTACCAGCTCTGTTATACTAAAACAGATTGACTTCTCTCACCTGTGATCAGCACCAACGTTAATAAATCTGACACTAGCGTACTGAACCTCATCCTCCTCAGAGGCAGAAGCTTTCACAGCAAAACTCTCAGCCATGTTCCTGGAGTCAGTTGCTTTCTTGTGAACAATGCTGGCATACAGAACTTCATCCTGTTTGCTCGAGTCGGAATCAGATGGAGGGTTGATTGGATTTGCTGCTACATTGTTGGTATTGAGCTCATCCTAAGGTGACAGAGCATGGCACATGAGTACAGGAATGAATATTTATATAATTGATTTTGATTGGTATGATGGTGTCAATTAATTAACAGCAGGGTTGACTGCAGTCCAGCTAAAAATTACAAGTTTACATTAGGGTGCTCATGTACATATTTTTCAAAGTGCAAAAACTTTAAGGCATTTAACTGATGATTTTCCCCAAATTCCTGTTTTTCCAATTCTGATCTAGGCTACAGTATCATTCTGGATTTTGAATGCATCTCTACAGAACATTCATCGAAATTTTGCTAAAATGAAACTACTAAAATTGGGTTAAAAGGCATTGTTAAAACCTGGACTAATCAAGCAGCATTTTCAATAAAGAAATGTGGTCAAACATTTTTTTTAAATGGTTGTTTGTTGAAAAAAAAAACAGTGGAACTGTCTACACAACTGTAGAACTCATTAGAACACAAACGTTCACCCCAATGAGAATCTTTTGGATATGGCGGAGAATAATTTTTTTTTTTTATAAATAACGACACTTTTCCTAAAAATAAATTCACCTAGTTAACATTTTTAATAAACTTTAAGGTTTCATATTTTGTGAAATTAAAGAATGACCCCTGAAGGAGTGGCTAGCGCTTTCCTCCGAGTGTGTTACTCCGCCCCTAACGGGGCGTGAGCGAGCAGTTTGAAAAGATGCGGTCGGTTGACGTCACGCGGTGCAGAGGAAACACGTGATAGTCTTCGCCCTCTCGACACTTTTCCTAAAAATCAATTCACCTAGTTAACATTTGTAATAAACTTTAAGGTTTCATATTTTGTAAAATTAAAGAAAAAGAACCAATTATTGAACCACAGTATTTATTGTAAAAAATGCTATTATAGTATGTGCTGTGCCAATTATCTATATCTGTTTTATCATTGATATCCATACAGTATATCATGGACTTCAGGATATCGTGTTTTCCCATCATATGCGGGTGCTAAGGTAGATAGATAGCTAGATAGCTAGATAGATAGATAGATAGATAGATACATACGACAAACGGTGCGGGACTAGTTACGCGCCGAACTTTCATACGGAAGAAGAAGAAGAACAAAAATAATAAGCCGGCAAGATAACAATAGTATCTAGAGAAGTACATTTCCTAAAGGAAATGTGAGTGGTGCTCGCCATGGCAAAACTCGGGCCCCCCAAATGTCTATGAAAATGGGATCTTAGCATCATGTTAGTGACTTTTTCATGATGTTGCTAGCAACATGCTAATCATAGCTAGCATCATGCTAGCAACATGCTAATCATCTTAACACCATGCTAGCAACATGCTATTCATGTTACGTGCAAAATGCTAACATAGTTAGCATAATGCTCGCAACATGCTAATCAGCTAAACGTCATGCTAATTACACTAGCATCATGCTAGGAACATTCTACACATGTTGTTAGCGAAATGCTACTAAAATTAGCATAGTGCTAGCGACATGCTAATATCGTTAGCATTATGCTAGCGACGTGCTGATATAATTAGCATAATGCTAGCAACATGCTAACATTGGTAGCATCATGCTAGCAAAATGCTAATCAGGTTAGCATCATGCTAACAGCATGCTAATGCTAACAGCATGCTAGGGAGTGTGGCTTATGAGCATGATGACAAATGCAAAAGACTGATTGGGTGCCTGAGTTCAAATAAGGGCCTCCCCCGTGTATCTACAACAGTGGGTTCCACAGTTAAATTAAATTAAAAATTTCCTATGTAATTTACCATTGTATGTTAATTGCCCTCTGCTGGGACAGTTAACCACTCGCCCCATAAAAAAGTCATAGCACTCCATTAGCCAATAAGCCGCATGGTTTGACACCTCATTCATGGGTCTACGACGAACGGTGCGGGACTATGTCAAAGTTGGTCTCAATGTTAAGTATGTGGGCAGTTAATTGACCCCTGCTGGGGCAATTTACCGCTCACCTCTTAGAAAAGTCACAGAACCCCATTCCCGAATAAGCCACACGGTTTGACACCTCATTCATGGGTCTACGATGAACGGTGCGGGACAAATGTTTCGCCAAAATCCCCATTATAAGTCAATGGGGCAACTTTGGGGACCTCTCTTGCCCCGGGGGTAAAACTTATTAACGATTTGACATCTCACTCATTGGTCTACGACAAACGGTGCAGGACTAGTTATTTACCAAGATCCCCATTATAAGTCAATGGGGCGGTTAACCCTAACACTACTAATATGGTAACCCTACTAACCCTAACCCTACTAATATGGTAGTATATGCAATGAAAAAGCTATTTACACATGAGAGCTCAAATGTAAAGCAAATTATTAATTTATTGTGTATGTTTAACTTCATTCAGCCGTTTAAGTTATATGAAAAATAACATGCCTACCAGCCCACTATTATTTTCTGTTCAAATTTAAAGATGCCCGTGTGTGTGTGTGCAAAATAAAGTACAACAAAAAATACAGAAGTGAATAATCTTTAATAAAGTTAGCCTAATACAATATTGTTTCCAATGCTGAAGCAAACATGATTTTGTTATAGTCTAGTCGCTAAATACAACGCGGCAGCGCGCTCCGAGGTGAACAACCACAGAAACCCCAGTTTCTGTAATGCCTCTTCTCACCTTTCATTCACTAAAAGTGTAAAGTTATCAAAACAGTTTCACCAATGGGGGAATTCACAGAATTGTGGAGTTTAAAACAATTTAACAAGACCGAGCAGACATCTCTGCCTAAAATGTATTTCACCAGCAAAACATAAATAGAAAAATAAACATTAGTAGATGAAAAATGTTCAATGGTAAGAATTTAATAAGACTTCACAGTTGGATTTTTTTTTTTTTACTTTGCATGTAATTCATAAATTTAGCATAGTAAAAGTACCCTAGCATAAGTTAATATATACCTATATCAAATAAAATTTCATATTATACACACACACACACACACACACACCACACACACACACACATACACCACACACACACACACACACACACACACCACACACACACACATACACCACACACACACACACACACACACACATATATATATATATATATATATATATATATAGTTCATTCATGTCTTCTGATGATAGCAACACATTTTTACGTTTAAAACCATTTAAACCGAGGCGCTTTAAATACTTGTAGTTTCCTCAGAATAACACAGGAAAGGTGAAACTAAGAGAAAACTAAGTAAAAAAGAAAGACAAACTATTTAATGATACATAGTCAATGTCTGTATACAAAAAGTAACCAGTGATATACTGTTTATATGTTATGTGATAAAATATAATTGACCAGTTTCTGTAACATGCGTTGTACTACATGACATATGCATGATATATGAATAAAAATGAACTGGCATTTCCAAGACACTGCCCTTGTTGCAGATACTTTAAACATTTCACCACATGGGAAGCTGTGGGATTTATTGACTGGAATCTTCAACAACCACAAATGTAATTAAAGAATACAACACTAACAAGATGAAAGACTTAAGCCTTAAGTGTAAATGCGCATCTCTTTGTTTACAGGTGTGACTCTGATTTTGGGGAACCTCTGATAACGAGTAATGTGGCGACGAGTGTTTCGAAAGACGAACAAAGATTTTTAATAAATTTTGACTTGGAAAAAGAACAAGTCTTGGTTTACGAGCACTAGTATCATGTATCACGCATGCGCTTTTTGTTTTGACGTCGAGCGTTTTTTCTCTCTCTTGCACTGCGGAATTGTGGGTAATCGTCTCCCCCACTGGGTCTTAGTGCTTGTCTCTCACTGATATAATCAACATCCATGCACACGTGTACTGTTTGCTATAACACTGTGACCACGTGTCTGTGTAAAACATTTTATTTTGTGTTTGTAAGCGCGTGTGGACAGCGCATGTGTACTGTTTCTTATAGTGTACTGTTGTGTACGCATGTGTACTGTTTCTTATATTTGCTTTTCAAGTCTCATTAGAGGTTAAAAATCCATGTTCTCCCTCTCTATCTTGCCTTTAGTGTGTGTGTTTGAGTGTGTGTGAAGAACCCCCTCTCTGCTTCACACACACACACACACACACACACACACACACTCTGGTCTACACAAAAACTCTGCTCTGTTGCGATTTTTTTCCTAGCTAAAGTTCAGGTTCATTTATTTGTTTTACTTTACAGCAGTGATTCTGTTAGAATGCGCTTACACGTGTCATTAGCGATGTTCCTTGCTATTTTTTCCGGAAAAACAATCTGTCCAGTAATGTGTGTGTGTGTGTGTGTGTGTGGGTGGGTGTGTGTTTGTGTGAAATTCAACGAGAGTCTACTGTGTAAGATCTAAAGAGGGAGACAGGAGGGGCTGAAAACAAGAGTCTCCTCTCACTCTATCTTCACACACACACACACACACACACACAGAGCGCCTACACGCACAAATGGAAACACTTATCCGTCGAGATTTATTTAAACTTTTTTTTAAAGGTAAAGTGCAGGTTCATTAGTTTTATTTTTACTTTATATTTTGTATTAATTCCTTTTAGATATTTATTTTTTGGGCTGTGGAACAAATAATCTGAGTTTCCATTATACAATAAAAGCCCGCTTCCGGAACGAATTACTGTTTGTATTTTCGGCTGACTTTTATTTTTTTATATTATTTAAAAAGTGTATAAGAGTGACAGAGCAAGATCACATATTTGATGTAATGATAATATGTAAATATGCAGTAACTTAAATGGCACGATGTCTTATGCATGAAAGGTCGGACCATTAAAGCACTAACTTAGGTTAGTGACTGGTACTTAGACACTGACACTGTATATATCTCCAAAATGACAAGCTTGATTTAATCATAAAAAAATATGTTGGCGAACTGCAGTTAACTAAAACAGTCACTGCTCCCCCTGGCGGGACTATACAGCATTGCAGACAGGCAAGAGGGCGTTTATGGGGTGAGGCTTTGTTTACTGTGGCATCGCGTTGGATCGGGTTCTGTGCACAGATCGATCACGGATTGGAAAACTCTGTCAATTCTAATGTGGTAGGAACTACTTGTATTATAACAACGTAGAAGCTATTGGGAAAGACAGCAACTCAGTTACGAAGTGGTAGGCCATGTAAACTCACAGAACAGGGTCAGCGGAAGCTGAGACATGTAATGTACAGAGGTCACTAGCTACAGAGTCAGTAGCTACAGACCATCAAACTTCATGTGGCCTTCATATTACCCAAAGAACAATGTATAGAGAGCTGCATGGAAGTGGTTTTCCATGGGTGAGCAGACGTATCCAAGCTTTACATCACCAGGTGCAATGCAAAGCATCGAATGCAGTGGTGTAAAGGACTCCAGTACTGGATTCATCCTATCGTACATTATTACTTCTACTTGCTATTTTTCACATAGTGGGCTACTTGCCCTACCTTGCACATTTACTTTATGTACACTTTATGTACATCTGTACATGCTTAGGATTCCCCAAACTCCAACCTGCCTTTATTTAACCTGTAAAGTCACTGAATGTTATGTAATTACTGTGTATAGTGTTTTGTCTTCAACAAATGTGCAGTGTTTTATTTTGGTTTGTACTCTAAGAGCCACAAACAGCTGGAATAAAATTCCTCGTGAGTGTTTAAGCAAATAAAACCTTATTCTGAAGTACAGTATATGCTGGGGAATGGAAACTTGAACAGGTTTTAAGTTATGAGTCTTACAAAACACAATAGGCAAAAAGACCAAAATCAGGGTACAAATACTGAAAGATCATGACGTTGTGTAACAGAAATTGGCTGTTGGGGTGGTGCTAGTGACATATTATTGAATATTTTACTACTAATAAGATACACTGAAGTATTTAAATAACAGTAGAAACACAAAAAGCAAATTGACAAAAGTTAACAATAATCTGAAGATTATTTACTGTACCTGTTTTAAACTTTGATCTGCTACTGAACCAATTCTTTTCTTTTTTCTGTGAAAGAAAACATAATTTTATATAATGCAATGAATTTGTTAATCCTGTTACAGTAAACACTTAATACGTACAATATGGTGACAATTTTGCGTACCTGTGACCATCATGCTTACATGTGGTTCTTCCCCAAAATCCTACCAAAAAGTCTAAAGCACACAATTCTATAACGTGACTATGTTTGCTGCAGTGTTACAGTTTCCCTTCAGTCTAACTAAGAGGCCTAATCATGTTCCTCCCTGAGAAACTTGTGTAATGAACACATAATGTGTTAAGGTTGGAGTAGGAGAACTAGTGTGTCCCACTCACTCAAGTGTCTGCCAGAGCTCATTAATGCTCATGTGGGTGAATAAACACAAATCCCCACAGCCACGCTCCAACATCTAGTATAAAGCTTTGATAAAATAGTGGAGCTTGTAGTATCAGGGAAAGGAGTTGTAATGGGATGGAAGGGGAGGTTCCACAAGCACACATGGGTGTGATGGTCAGGGGTGCACATACTAACTTGGACTATTACAATGCATATTAAAATTTACCAAGTAATATATGTACATAAAACCTAAAATTAATTTAAAACCCAAATAAATAAACCTGTATATAAAAAGCTCTGATTATAACCTCAAATTAATATAGAAAAATTCTGCATTGTCTTACCTTACAAGACAGCAGGTGAAAATCAAACAAACGAAGACAATCACAAGAGCACCAAATCCTGCATAGACAACTACGCTCTGAAACCCTGTGCGGACAATGATGTGGAAATTAATAAATGTTTGTCATATTTAATATTGAAGTAATTCTGACTTATAGATTTGCATCATTGCCCTCACAGTTTACAGTGACAGACACTGCAGCTGATCTCTCAGAGCCGTGTTTATTCTGAGCCTCGCAGTAGTACTGTCCACTCTGTAGAGCTCTGTAACTCTGTCCAGATCCTACAGCTGAGGATTCATTCACCTTAAACCAGGTGTAGATCTCCACAGGTGGGTTAGCATCACTGCTGCAGGTCAGAGTCACTGAACTGCCCTCCACTATCTCACCAGAGGGACTGATGTACACTGAGACATTCTTTGGAGGATCTAAAACGAAACAAAAACAAAAAAAAAACATCAATCAATCAATAAATAAATACAAATAAATTATGTACAATTATTAAAAGATGTAAAATGTTTGGGAAAACAAGGCTCTCAAGTAATTCTATGACAAGTTTATCTGTTATTGGCTGTGAGGAGATCTTCATCATTAACTTACACAGAACATTCAGAGTTACACTGCTGGACTCCTGATGTCCGACTTCATTACTGCACTTGCACTTGTACTCTCCACTGTCCTCAGAGCTGATGTTGGAGATGGTGTAGGTCTTTCCTTTTCCTATTAATGTCATACCCTTAAACCAGGTGTAGTTCTCCACAGGTGGGTTAGCATCACTGCTGCAGGTCAGAGTCACTGAACTGTCCTCCACTATCTCACCAGAGGAGTTGAGGGACACTGAGACATTCTTAGGAGGATCTAAAACAGACAAGATAGAAAGTATACAAAGAAAACACTATATTTTTGGATTGTTCAAGGTGAGGGAGTTATATAATGGACCACATTGGATCATTATTAACTCACACAGGACAGTCACAGACACAGCAGTAGAGGACTGATTTCCATGTTTATTTACAGCCTGGCATGTGTAATTTCCACTATCCTCAGATCTGATCTTATCAAAGGTGTAGTTTATTTCTGTTCTTAGAGATGATGTTCCCTTAAACCAGGTGTAGTTCTCCACAGGTGGGTTAGCATCACTGCTGCAGGTCAGAGTCACTGAACTGTCCTCCAATATCTCACCAGAGGGACTGATGGACACTGAGACATTCTTTGGGCGATCTAAAGAGGACAGGAATGTTACACTGTTAACTAGGAAATCTATTAACTTTTATCTGTTATTGGCTTTGAGATCTTCATCACTATCTTACACAGAACATTCAGAGTTACACTGCTGGACTCCTGATGTCCGACTTCATTACTGCACTTGCACTTGTACTCTCCACTGTCCCTAGAGCTGATGTTGGAGATGGTGAAGGTCTTTTCATTTCCTATTGATGTCATATCCTTAAACCAGGTGTAGTTCTCCACAGGTGGGTTAGCATCACTGCTGCAGGTCAGAGTCACTGAACTGCCCTCCACTATCTCACCAGAGGGACTGATGGACACTGAGACATTCTTTGGAGAATCTACAGGGTTCCATGAAAAGGGTGTGAAAAGCAATTAATAGCCAGAAACAGTGAGTGTATGTCCGTTTCTTATTTTCTTAGTTTTTCATCTCACTAATTGAATGAAACATTTTGTGTGAATATAAAACACACCTCTTTGACCTTACAGTCATGATTCTGGGAATATCTTTACAGTATATGTATTCAATAATAATTCTGAACACCTTCATGACATTAAGTTTGTATGTGCTTGTATTATTCCCTTTTCAGGGTCAACATATGATTCTCAATAGATTTTTTATGCCTTAATGCTTAAAGTTACTTGTGTCTTTATTTATTTAATTATATGATTTTATAATAAACACATTTTCATCTGCTACTATCACAAAGATAGTAAAGACAGTTCCAAATTATAGTAAAGGTCTTTTTTATAACTGTCTTTACTTTTATCAGACATTAAACCATCTTTCCGCCCTTAGTGCAGATACTTTAAACATTTCACCACATGGGAAGCTGTAGGATTTATTGACTGAAATCTTCTCTTCACCTCCACCAATGTACATAAAGAATACAACAATAACAAGACAAAAGACAGCCTTAAGTGTGAATGCGCATCTCTTTGTTCACAGGTGTGACTTTGCATAGTGTTAATATACGTATTCAACATTCAACATATAATTAGAAGGTAAATAAATCTCACATCTGACTCTGAGTGTGTGAGCAGGAGAGGGGAGATGTTCATATCCTCTTACAGCACAGCTATAACTGCCTGCATCCTCACTGCTGACCGACTGCAGGTGGACTTCATTGCTCTTGATGGTGTTTGTAGTTAACTCACTGCTGTTTTTGTACCAAATGAATGTTGGATCAGTCAGACTGCAGGTGGTTTTACAGGTCAGAACGGCTGATTGTCCCTCTGTCACTTCTGCAGGAGCGATCACCTGAAAATCTTAAACACAGAGAGACATCAGGAAAACAGTAGTAAGGCCATTAAATTGTCAACTTTAAATACTCCCATGTTTTAAAGGACAGTGAAACCTTGGATTGCGAGTGGTCCGCCAGATAAGCGAAGATTTTTTTATTTTTTATTTTGACTTAAAAATGAACAATTCTTGGTTTACGAGTACAGAGTATCATGCGCTTCTTGTTCTGACGCCGAGCATCACATGATCACAACTGAGCCAATGTTTTTTCTCTCTCTTGCACTGCGGAATTGTAGGTAATCGTCTCCTCTGCTGGGTCTTAGTGCTCGTCTCTTACTGGTATACAGTAATCAACATCTGTGCTTGCGTGTACTGTTTACTATAACCGTGTGAACGCGTGTGTGTGTGTAAAACATATTTTGTTTTGTGTTTGAAAGCGCGCGTTTCTTATAACAGATGTGTGCGCACGTGTAAAGCAAAAGAAAGTCTCATTAGAGGTTAACAATCCATGTTCTCCCTCTCTGATTCAGCCTGTCGTTATATGTGTGCGCGCGGGTAATTTGACACCGTGCCAGTTCACACACACTCTCTCTCTCTCTCTTTCTCACCTTTAGTGTGTGTGTGTGTGTCTGACACACACTCTGCCTTACACAGAAACTCTGCTCTGTTGCGATTCAAAGCTAAAGTGCAGCTTCATGTGTTTGTTTCTTTTACTTTACAGCAGTGATTCTGTTAGTATGAGCTCACACGAGTATCATTAACGATGTTCCTTGCTAATTTCAACAAAACAGTCTTTCTGCTTGTGTGTGTGTGTGTGTGTGTGTGTGTGTGTGTGTGTGATATTCAAATGAGCGGAGAATAAAAGGTTTACTGTGTAAGATGAGAAGGGGGTGGGGGCGGGAGGGGCTGTAAGCAATAGTCTCCTCTTAATCTAGCCTCACACACACACACACACACACACACACACACACAGCGCCTGCACGTAGAAACGGAAACACTTATCCGTTGGAATTTATTTTTACTTTGTTTTAAAGGTAAAGTGCATTAGTTCATTAGTTTTATTTTTACCTTATATTTTGTATTAATTATTTTTATGTATTTATGTTTTTGGCTGTGGAACGAATAATTAAGAGTTTTCATTATTTCTTATAGGAAAAATTTAAATTGGTTTTGGATTAAGTTTTGGAATACAAGCCCACTTCCGGAACGAATTATTATTGTAATCCAAGGTTCCCCTGTACTAGTTTTCTATCTAATAACATTCCTATTATATTTATTTATTTATTTATTTATTTTTGTTAGTAACCTTTTTAACTCTGCAGGCTTATCATTGTTACTCAGGCACCTATAGATGGTTTATTTTAAGAACATGTTAGTGTTAGGGCTCCCCCTATTGGTACAATTCTGAGTCTGCACCCTTCGGACAACTGTTTGTTGTTGGACTTTTGTTTTGACTTTGTGTCTCACTGTCTTGTGCTTCCTGCTTGTGTTCATAGGTGTCCCAGTTTAGTGTCCCTAATTAGTATTATTATTTAAACTCCTATGTTTAGTTCGTTATTGTCTTGCGTCTGTTTAGTTTATTTCTGTTCTGGTTCACTGTTGGATTTATTACTATTCTGTTTTTTTTTCACTTTAAGAAATATCTACATACCTACACAGTGCCTGAGACCCCCATATGTGACAGTTAGAGATCTTTATTAATCTGGTACAAAACTCTGACCCTCCTGTATCTAAAGAGAGATTATGGCCTGAGTGATAAATGTAGAGAAGAAGATGATTTTATTTACCTGTAACAGTGAGAGTAACTCCAGGTTTACCCGTCCATCTTTCTTCGTATACATTTGTTATGATTCTGAAGCAGTACACATTTTCATCTGTTTTCTTCACGTCACTCAGTTTGAGGGAGAAGTGTTTCTGTTCATCTCCTAAATACTGCACTCTGCCTGAGTAACCTGTTTTTTTACGCATATCAGTAAAATCCTTATTCTTAAATGGGTTTATTAACCAATATGTCTCTGTCACTCTAAGACGTGTTGGGTGTGTGTATGAGCCGTTCATAAACACTGTAGATCTGTTTAAAGCACAGAGATGTTCCTGACTGTATGTCACACTCCAACCATTCCCAAGAGCTCCTGAAACATGACACATGAAAGAGGTTATTAGAGGTCATTATCCTGAGCTCCATAAAACACTGAGTTAGTTACAGCTTCACTTCCCTCCTCTGGAACTCTGGGTTTAAGAAATAAACATAATTATTTATGACTGGAAGAAAACTGTGTGCAGTGATTTTGACACAGGTGAGTTGTGAAGTCAGGACTTGAAATAAAGAATTTACTATTTAAACTAAGTGTCTGCATTAGTATCCACTATTCACACTTTAAACTTCAACATTTTATAATTTACGTCCAGTGTCAATGATACATATATTTAAATCATGTTTAATTCAGGTTGACAGGAATATTGTACTAATTTTAGAAATATTGTACTCTCTTTTAGATACTGTTAAAATGTTGATGTATTATAGTTACTCCTGAGTCGTTCTTTAAAAATAAGAAACATAATAATTTGTCTTGTGTGATATCAGGAAATCCACATGAGCAGCAATATACCGTACAATAACCAGGATATACTGGACCTTTCCCTGTGTAAACACTGACATAACGCTGAATTTAGTCATCAAATCTGAATAAGTAACTTTGTTCGATTTTATTACGTAAATGTCAGGTCATTAAAAGCAAACAGTCCACTGATCAAATATCTGTTCAGATCATCATAGGTGCTAGAGACAAGAAATCCTTGTGGTTTAATGTATTTTATCATTTCCAGTGTGTGTGTGTGTCTGTGAGAATATTAACATAAGACTCACCTGTGATCATGAGGAGGAAGATCAGACCAAGCAGAGCAGCTGTTTTAAGGAACATCATTCTTCTATAAAGATTCTAAATGCACCTAAAAGATAAAATTTTATGCCAACAAGTAACAAAACCACAACGTGACCTAATAAGTTAAAGGTTAAAGTAATGCCTTTTCTTACATGGCTATGTACAGCGATTTTATGTGTGTAATAAATCGCCACTTTCAGTACTTTTAAACAGTCAGAGTTAAAGCCGTAACTTTTTGTGTTTTATTTCTTAAATAATAATTACATAAAGACATGTACTATTAATATAGTGCTATGTGTATTGTTATTAGGATGATTCTTTAAACATTTAAAGATGTTTTAATCAATTATAATAAATGAATATTTATGAGCTACAAATAAAAACTGCATGAAAATATGTTCTTGTCGTTTAATGATTTGCATATTACTTGAATTGCCATTAATCACATATCACAATCTGTTCCTTGAAATATTTGTCAAACAGAATACAAAAGTCATGCAAATTTTACAAACTTGGGGTCTATAAAATCCCATGTATCATTGGCCTTTCGTCATCTATTTCTATGGACAGAATGCCTTTTATTTTTGTTTGTAGTTTTAGATCTGCCCCATAACTAGTGATAGGAAAGTGTAATCACTAGCTGAACAGTTAAACTGTTATTGTTGATCAACATTCATTATATTCAGCATAGATAATGCTGCTGATCTTTAGGCTGCTCCGGACAAGAGGTCGCCACAGCAGTCCATCCAGTCTGCACACACGCTTGGCAAAGGTTTTACAACGGATGGCCTTCCTGACAAAACCCTTCTATGTGATACAGGCTTGGTACCGCCACTGCATCAAATGGTTGGTGTTTGGGTTCTGGGTGGAAATCTAACATGGACAGGAGAGACATCTACTGTCCCACTGAGCCACCAGTGCCCTGATTCAGCAGAGATAATGACGTATAATAAATGCCTTATATATTTTAATGTGTTAATTAAATCAACAAATTAACAAATATACAAACAAACAGATAAATAATCTGTAAATTGCTCTAGGTGTATACTCTGTAACTCTGTAAATATAATGTATTAAACAGACTAAAGTAAATATTCTACTCTGTTCATGCACACAAAAATTTCACAAAAACTATGATTAAAAGATTAAAATTGACCCCAAATTAAGTTCAAATGTAGCGGCCGTGTCACCAGGTAAGACTGTTCCTGATTGGCTGTGTGAATCTACAGAACCGGGATAATTACAGTTAATCCACAGTGTCACTTCATACTGTTACGTTTTTTTGACTTATGATGGGTGGTGGTGCTTGAACATTCAGTTTAGATACATTTTAAATAGACAAATAAATAAATAAATTAAAATAATTTTAATAAATGCCAAAATATTCCTTTTATTTTATGTTTTTTAAAATTCCAAGCGCTTAAAAGCCCAGTGCCGCGCCTTTATTGCACACATATAGACAATAAAGTGTCAAAAAAATCATGTGCGCACACAAAAAAGCCCATGACTCAGTTAATATACAGGTGAGTGATGATACACAGGCTTAAGTGAGAAGAGATTTTTATAAAAGTGTAAAATAAACAATTTCTCCTGCTGTGTGTAACAGTATCTAAGCAGTGCCATGATTGGGCTACTGGACGTTTGAAGGGGAAGTTGATCCGTGAGTGTTATTATGTAAATGAATGTGGTTTTGCACAAGCAGAGCAGTTTAGAGTGTGTGAGCTTCATCAGTGTCCTTATGTACTGTAGGCTGCTGTAGATGTGTAGATGTGTGTGCGTAATAAATGCTAATGTCCGCATGTATACTGGCTCTTCTTATACACATTTTTAGAACTTCTTCTATACACGGCCAGATAAATAAAACCCCAGAACCTTTAAAGAGACAGAGCTATTGGTTGTAGAAATGAGTTTAAATAAATAAATAAATCACCAAATAAGTAAACAATGATGCATACAATCATTAAACTAATAAATAATTATAAAAATAGAAATTAATTATTTGAATCAATTTTTTTCCCATAATTTCTTAGTAAAGACAGACATTAAAGTCACATAGTTCCTAATTTAACAACAACAACAACAACAACAACAACAACAACAGTAAGCCTCTGTATGTCCAGGAAAAGTACATGCAATGAAGAAATTTTGTTTAAAAAAATGATTAAACATGTAATGTTTTCTTACTGTGTCTTCTCGACTTTCACGTCCAGTGACCAAGTTGTGACTGAGGAAACGAGTGTGTGGTTACGACTTGCTGCTGATGTGAACACACTATTTTGTTTCCTCTTTTTTTGTAAGAAAGATACAACCTATTTTCATTGTGTGAAATCGTAAAAAGGATCAGTGGAGTTATATAATCACAAACATCTGTAATTTATAACAGGTATTAAACTCATAGTTTGCCATTTATTTAGAGTTTGACAATAATTAATATATCTGCTTATTTTTTTATTAGTCTAAAAGTAAAAAAAAAACAAAAACTGTCTGCTCCATAAAACTACTTCAATGAACCCTGGCACTGAGTATGATAAGAAGTTACTTTTGGGTAAATGTGCTGCATGCTTGTATGTGTATAACCTCAGATGTTTTATACAAAAACTGTCAGACTTTTAAAGAAAAAAAAAATGTTTTTTAAAAGTGTGTTAATGAATCAGCAGGATCATGTCTGCGCAGAGTCAAAACTGTACATGCATTGTGTGTGTAAAATATTTCAACACATTGGTCTTGTGCGTAAAAAAATGACCACACTGCCTTGACAACCAAAGAAGTGAACACCACAGCACCAAACACAGACGACATGCACACACGTTTGAAACAGTCTGTCTTTTTTTTTTTTTTGAATAAGTAATTTATTGGTATTATTCTAATTGTGCACTTTATTTTATCTTATTGTAGCCCCTAGAATAATACCTTAGCACTTAAATCTCATCTGTTAGTCAAGTTTAGACAAATATGTAAAAGCAGGCTTTGTGTAGAATTGTTACAAACATGTTCCGTTTCTTTATTTGGTGTTTAGGTTCACAGAAATAATTTGCCTTGGTATTAATGTGTACTCTGTGGTTTGGTTGCAATATATTGTGTGTCATGAGCTTGTGCTGAGGACAACCAATGTTGATGAAGTTCGTTGTTGTGATTGGAAGATGAAGCGTTATGACCAGTGGTTCTGTATTGTGATTGGCTGTGGGGCGGGAC
Source organism: Clarias gariepinus (assembly GCF_024256425.1). Lineage (NCBI taxonomy): Eukaryota > Metazoa > Chordata > Actinopteri > Siluriformes > Clariidae > Clarias > Clarias gariepinus. The sequence continues at coordinate 5,094,929 of NC_071117.1, forward strand.
TTGGTAAAAGAGCAGCACGGCAGAGGAGAAGAGGAAAGAGCGAGCTGAAACTAGAGGCTGTGCTTGGAAAAGAAAAAGGAAAAGTATTTTTTGTTATGAAGGAAAAGTACAGTTTTTAATAAGTACATTTATATTTTGTTTTGATGAATGGTACTGAGTATGACCAAGAAAGACAGTGTTGTGTCGAAGTTGGTTCCCCCATTAGGGTGTGTTTTTTAGCCACAACTCAGTTAAAACGGCACAGGGAACGTGCATTTAGGAGAAGGCTTGCCCTCGAAGGGTTATGTGCGTGGGAATCTACGGAGCTCGGTAAAGGCCAAAAATCACATTGTTAATTTTTTTTAATCCCTGAGAAGATGGCAAAATTCATGCCCCTTTAAAACATCTAAACTTATAACATGCGTTGTATTGTTTTTTTTTTTTTTTTAATCACTGGTATACACTACCCATTTTTTATTATTTAATAAGAAATAAATCACTACCAATGCTCATTCCTTTCATATACAGTTTGGGTTTATTCAGATAGATGTGACCTAGTGAGTTGACATCAGGCAAACAAAATGCAAATAATATCGCAATATTATAATTATTCTTATACTAATTATTATTATTATTATTATTATTATTATTATTAATGTCTTGAGACTGTATCTGACGGGTCTCTATTCTGGCAATATGGTTTTGCTCCATTTTACTGAAAATACAGATTTGAGAAGAAATATCAGACAAAATCTCTCCTGACTTGTTTCCAGACCACAGGAAAAGTCTGTACATTGTACTGTGTCACTGTCAGATACTGTTTCCGTTATATTTTCTAAGTAAAGAGGTTCCCACACATATCCGACTGTTGCCACTGATTTGTTTTCACACCACATATGAATTAACTGAGTGTTATCCTTCTAAATATGTTAATTATAACAAGGAAAACACATCCAGATGGATAGAATTATTAGTATCAGATACTGATTCCACTCTTCTTTCTATGTAAATAACTTCCCTCATGTATCACACTCTTACTGTAGCTGTTTCATCATTCTAACACTATGTTCATATTTCCATATGTTCCAAGTAAGTAGTAGAAGTTCTGTTACTGCTCGCTTGCTTATATGTCATTTATAACATCCTGATGGAAGAGTTGTGTTAATGTTCCCCCTTTACTTTTTACATACAGATTTACAAACCAGTTTTACATGGTTTAAATACCTTCACTTGACACTTACATCATTGTTTGTTCCTTCTTAAGTCAAATAATTATTTAATATTCATTAGATATAAGCTTCTTCTGTTCAGGTCAGATTGGTGTGGCCTTTCCCCATTACTATTCTCATCTCATATTTATTCATGTCTGAGTAGGCCTAAAAGATCTTGTTTTTATCGTTCCCTATTTTGGAGATGTTTTGGTTTGTTCCTCTTTTCTTAATCAGACTATTGACCACTGTGAAGACCTGGGCATTCATTGGAACCGCAATTATTTTAATCTTCCTTATCAAGATGATATGGTTAGTTTAAAACAATTACATTCACCTAATTATTGGGATGATTATTTATACTGCTAGTTTTTTTTTAACCTATACTCCTCAAATCAATTATATGATTCTATTTAGTTATGCATATATAGTAGATTATCATTGTGTATAAGAGTGCATTTAAAAAAGCAGAAGTCTATCTCTTTTACAGTCTTGTTTATAAATATTATGAATGTTATTATTAACATTACTTTTCCTATTACTATAATTTTTCTATTATTACTATTTAAATTTTTTTTTTATTTATTGCTCTGTTTTCTTAATCCTGCCTTCTACTTGTGTATTTCTCACTTCCTCAATTTGTCGTGCAGGCGCCTTTTCTTTTATTGAAGTGAGCGGATCAAGGCCTCTTGAACAGATGCCTTGTGGGTATATGGTACCTTACTGTCTCAATGTCTCAATACATTAATAATAATAATAATAATAATAATAATAATAATAATAATAATGCGAGATAATTAGCAATTTATTCATGTAAACAATAAAACAACTTGAACAACTTTGTTGCTTTGAATTTTTATACTTTGAAAATACTGTATTTTAATTTTAGGCTGATAGTGTGAACATGTTAAGCTTGGACAGAACAAGAGAGCAAACATATACCAAGAACAGTCAGCACTCTTCCCCGAAGAGAGTAATGTCACTAGAGTGCGTTTTCCCTGATTTTCTCCCTAATTTAGTCATGTCCAATTCCTCCACGTCACTAGGGGGCTCCCACATTAAGCTACTACTACCACTTAGTCGGGAGTGTGTTTCCTCCGAACCACGTGACGCCAGCCGATCGTATCTTTTTCGAACTGCTCACTCATGCACTGGTGGATGCGGCGTGACGCACTCGGTGGACAGTGCTATCCGCTTACAGATGCCCCTGATTGCTCATAAAGCCGTGATTATTGTGGAAGCACTAAGTACCATTGAGAGAGCTTGGCCAATCAGCTCTCTCTAGACCTCGAGCTGACCTCGACCTACAGCATCACCTGAGGATCGAACCCACAAAAGTTTTTTTTCGATTTTTTTCGATTTTAATGCCGGTGTAAACAAGCCCAAACACACAAGGGAAACACTGCTTTATTGGAAAAACTATTTAACAAGAAACATCTCTGTGCGTGCACACAGACACTATTGGAATCACTGCTGTAAAGTAAAAATATATTAAGACTCGCTGGTTTAACATGGCAAACATGTATTAAATATTTTTGTTCGTCTTGCAAAACACTCGCAAACCAAGGTTACCAGATAATCTGAGGTTCCACTGTATACAAAAATTAAGATGCGTTTATAAAATGCATCAAAAGAGCCAAGTACTGCATTTATTTAGAAAGCAGTCTAATAAACTCTCCCCCTTTACAGTCTTGTTTATATTTAGGTTAACAAATAAATTATTTATGTTTAGGACATGTAAAGCCATCACATATATCTCTTTATGGAGATCTCTCTCTATTCAAGTCTGAAAGAAAACACACACAGTAACATCAGAAATGTGTGATAAAGCAGAACGTTTTACTAACATTTTTTTTTTTACATCAGCCATCATCACACCATCCGATTTAGGAATATTACTGATTAGAAAAAAAATATAAAATTGTTGCTGGAGTTACAACTGTGTGCAAGAAAGAAACAGAATCACATTCATCTAATTTCTGTTTTTAGTTTTAGAGTTTGAGGTTATTGCTGTATTCTAGCAGTCAGCAGATTGGCATGCATTATCAGGAAGAGAAACCTGAATAACAAAAATAATGGCCTTATTGAAAGCCTTGAGTTGTTGGATGTGTAAAACTCCAAAGTGTAAAAAGAAAAAAAAAGGATATATATGTTTTTTGGCTGTATGTAACACCTATTGACCAGACTGGAGCTGTTGGTGGTCCAGGAGGATCCTCAGGGATGTGGATGCCCAGGAACTTGCAGCTGGTAACACGGTCTACCACCTCTCCATTGATGTGAATGGGTGTGTGTGTGTCACCGCTCTCCTTCCTGGAGTCAACTATGAGCTCCTTGGTCTTCTTGGTGTTGAGCAGCAGGTTGTTGTCAGCACACCATACAGCTACTGTAGGTGGTCCACCTTCTCTCTATAAGCTGACTCATCATTGTCTGAGTCCAATCATTGTGGTGTCATCTGAAAACTTCATGCATAGGCTTGCAGTCACTTGTGAAGATAGAGTAGAAAAGGGGACTTAATTTATTGTTAAATCTACTTTGCAGCCCTCACCTATGGATGCATGTCCAAGCCATGTGATTGTGTGGACTTGTCCTTGCACAGGCTTTCTGAATAGCATAATAGACAGTTTGAAATCCAATTTGTCTAATTCCCAACTGATTCCAGTCTGGATCTGCCAAAAATAAGATTTAGTATGGGAGTCTGAATAAGGACATGTAGTCTTTAATATCAGAGTTGAATTGTTCTGTGAATGTTGTAATTCTTAATATAATAATGTAATAATTATTAAAATATTTAATTAGTGTAATATAATACTTACTTAATGCTATACATATTCATATAATACTATAATTATGAATGTAATAATGTAAAGTGCAGTGATGCTCAGACGGTTAAGGCTGTGGGTTCTGGTTTACTGATCAGAGTGTTGCAAATTTGCCACTGTTGAGCCCTTGAGCATCTGTCCAGGGGTGCTGTATCCTGGCTGATCCTGTGCTCTGACAACAGCTTAATAATTGGAATATGTAAAAAAAAAATATTTCAATGTGCTGTAAAGTACATGTAACAAATAAAGTAATTGAATAATGTAATCTAATAGCATAAGTATAAGTTTGTTAAAATGCTTACAATTCCACACAAAGCAAATCTTTATTTGCATACACAAAACTCAGAGAAAATGTAGTGAATATAAAGCAGTTCTTTACATAGGACTGAGTGAAATCAACTCACCAGCTCCTCCTTCAGGCCAAATGAGTCACAGCAGGAGATGGTCATAAAGAGAGGCATTACCCCAGTTATTTATAGCTTTACAGGGCTATTGTTTGCCATCATCATGAAGTACATAAAAATAGAGTTTTACTGTATCTAGAGTAGTTTTAGAGTATATTTTAGAGTATAAAATAACTGGCTGAGACTTGTGGTCCTAGTACACATACTGTAATGTGACACTCTCACCAGCACATGATTAGGTGCAACTATTTAGGCTGTGTGAGCTCTCTTGAAGCAAATGACCTCATTTAATCACACTGTACCAGTGCGTCCATTATAATATTATAAATGCTTAATATATTCTATTAAAACCTGTAAATTATATTAATAACGAGGTTTAATTTTTAAGAACCACAATTTTAAGAAGCACAAATTAAGAAATACAACATACAAACACAAACAAATGCCTTAACCAGGCAAATTTAAACTAGTAAATGTAATATTTAAAATATAAAAAAAAAACATATTTGACAAATGTTTTTAACAGTATTGCATACATAGATGATATCACAAAACCAGGGATAATATACAGATTAACTATAATTAACAGATATTAACTATGAGCAGGTGGAAGTTGAATCAATAGGGGAATGTTGTTTGTTTCACAGTTCTGTAGGTTTTAATTCTTTTTTAACAACAGCTCTGACATTAGTGCAGCTTTAAATCACAGTTAATATTAAGGTGCTATTATTAATATTAACTAATAATAATTATATTATTGTTTCTGTAGTATCAGCTTATTCACAGGAACATCTACAGCAGACATGCTACATGAACATAATTTAAAAATCTACAACTATGAATATGTTAAATAATTAATTAAAGGATATATTTATGCATAATTTGATTGTCAGCATTTAAAAAAAATTTTTTTATGACAGCAGAGTTTGAAATTCGTATATTCTCTTTAACATGTAGTATGTTCGTTTCTTTTTTGTACTAGAAAAGTTTGCTGTTGAGTCAACTGTTTATTGCTGCTATAAAATAAGTGACAACAGGATCTAATTTCTAATAAGATGTTTCAAAACATTAATTGTACAGTAACAATAATCTGACAAAAGTGTGTATCAGTGGGAGCATGGGCAAGTGTGGCCTGCAGACAGAGAGGGGCAGATGAAGCCAGATGGTATAAGGTAGTGCTTTTCATATTACTATTGTCACAGTGTGTACAGTATAAACTAATATATTTAGTTATTATATTAATATATAATATATTTTTTACTAAACCTGTACGGTATATTGATAATAAGGTTTAATTTTTAAGAAGCACAAATTAAAAAATGCAACATACAAACACAAACAAATGCCTTAAACACAACAAATCTAAACTACTGTAGTATACGTAATATTTAAAATAAAACATAATTTAACATGAATGTTTTTAACACTATTGCATACATGATAAACATGATAATAGTAAATGATCATATCACAAAACCAGAATAACATACAAATTAACTATAATTAACGGTTATCCATTATGAGCAGGTAAAAGTGTTCATTTCACAGCGCTGTAGATGGCAGTCAGATCCTTTGATCCATTGGCAGGTCTACAGAAAGAGAGTAAATGATGACACTAAGATCCACCACATTATCATGCCCAGCTGTACTAGAAGTAACAGATTAGCTCCTCTTACCTGTAGTCAGCACCAGTGTGAGTAAAGCAGACACTAGCATAATTAATTTCATGATCCTCAGACGCAGAAGCTTTTACAGCAGAACAGCCAGAGTCAGTGGCACTCTGGTGTACAATGTTGCCATAAAGATCTGCATCCTGTTTATTTGAGGCTGAATCGAATAGAGGGTTGATTGGATTTTCCACTGCTACATTGCTAATGAAATCTTCCTGGTGGGAGAGCATGAAATCACAGAGATGTAAGAGTAAATAACTAGATTATGAGTTGTGATTGGTCAGAAGTTTTTAATTCTTTTTTAACAACAACTCTGACATTAGTGCAGCTTTAAATCACAGGTTTATATTAAGGTGCTCATTCTTGCATGTTATTGTTCGTGTAGTATCAGCTTATTCACAGGAACATCTACAGCAGACATGCTACATGATCATAATTTAAATAACCACAACTATTAATATGTTAAATATTTAATTAAAGGATATATTTATGCAAAATTTGAGTGTCAGCATTAAAAGAAAATCTTTAGGATAGACAAGTTTACAATTCATATATATATATTCTCTTTAACATGATGAGGTACAGTATGTTCATTTTCTTTTTGTACTAGAAAAAAGAAAGAGAGTTTGGTGTTGAGTCAACTGTTTATTGCTGCTATAAAATAAGTGACAACAGGATCTAATTTGTTTCACAGATGTTTTAAGCCATTAAATGTAACACTAAGTTGACAAAAGTGTGTATCAGTGGGAGTCAAGTGGGATTGCAGTAAGAAAGGGGCAGATGAAGCCAGACGGTATGAATAAATGCTTTTCATCTTACTATTGTCACGGTGTGCGACAGTGATCAGTGTGCATTTAAATATTTTGTCACTCTTTGCTCACTTCGTAGGCTCACTAGGCAGGCAGCCACCCCTTCTGCAGGTGTGCGAAGGGGCAGGGTTGCTAGAAAGGGCACAGCTGATGAATTATCTTTAATGGATCTCAGACTTTAGATGACGTCCGGAGCTTTAAAACATTACCCATTGTTTACATAATGTGCCAAGGGAGGATGCCTATATAAAGCACATTTGCTATCTATTAAACAAGAGGAACTTTCCAACTTACCTTAGACTGAAGAAACTACAAGGGTTGGACAACGAAACTGAAACATTGGCCAAGTTAGTGTTGGAGGTTTTATGGCTGAATTTGACCAGCCTGATCTTCATTGATTGCACATTTAACCAGTAAGAGGAGAGTGTAAAGGTTTAATTAGCAGAGTTTTGCCTAAAATATTGCAGTGCACACAACAGGTGACATATCAGTGTTCAAAAGAGGACAAATTGTTGGTGTGTGTCTCGTTGGCGCATCTTTGGCCGAGATAACAAGTCCTTGTGATGTATCAAGAGCCACAGTATCCAGGATAATGTCAGCATACCACCAAGAAGGACGAAAAACTAGGGTGGTTGTCCAGATGCTGACAGTACAGGGGAGTTTCATACACTTGCTGCCAGTCCTGGCTAGAACACTGTAGCCCTCCTGGCAGACTGAACTTTGAGCGAGTCTCCTCTCCACCATGCTTGCCTGGGGTGAGGGCCTTAAGGCAACAGTGGAAGACTTCATTAACTCGGGATCAGATGGTAACTTCCACCTCCTTTCCCAGTATGTGTGTTGAATGAATGGCTGATAGGGGTGGAACTCATACCCAAGAATGGGCCTATTCCACCTATTATACCCCAGACAGGTTGTCACTCAGAACACCTCTCAACATTATAGAACATAATGGTGTAAGGGTTCTCATAACTCCAGGAACAATATTTAGCTTGTTTTTAGCTCAAACATATCCATGTGGGGTGTACAAAGGGATGTTCCCAAAGAAGCTGTAAAGGGATTCACGTCCCAGCTCTCATTATCTCTAACGTAGTAGGTTGAGTGCGTCTAGACTGAGAGAACAATACACTTATTTACCTGGGCACTTCAATTGTGCCATCAAGTTACTCCTTCTCCCTGTAAACTTAAGTTGTGGCCAACACAAAACTAAGAAAAATTTTATCAGAGGCTTTGAAATCCTCCCATCTCACTGGCAGGAGTGTAATTCTTCTTTGCTTAAAGGAAAGGGGGGGGGGGTCTGAGGTCCTGCATAAATTATTGAGGTCTCAGTGCTATCACAGTGACTTTTAAATAGTTAAACGATGCACAACAGGTATTTGTAACATTAAACAGGAGATTAACATAAGCACTGAAGCTGCACATGCCTGATCCAGCAGGCCAATCCATAGTGCACACCTTAGATATAGGGATTGGCACTGTCCTTTCTACTCTTGAGCCAGAGCACAAATTTTACACTAAATTTAATGAACATTAAGTCTATGACTAGGCCTGAGACAAGAGACTAGAGTAACTAAGATTAAAGAGACTACGACTAATGCTAATGTCAACAACAACAATATCAGAGACAACAATAGACTAAACAGAGACACTAAACAATAGTAATAAAATTAACAGAAAGGTACAGTAAACCAAACAGACACAAGAAAAAGAACTAACTGAAACATGGACTATAAACAACTTATAACAACTTAACACGTACTGTATTAGATTCAATCATGTTGAGATAAACCAAAGAGATCTTGTCACTATGAAAACCGGAAGTATCAGATCAAACATCGCGAGAAGAGAACACAGCGTGTTGAGAAGACAAACGTTTGGCGGGCGTGTGGAAAAGGTAAGCAGGAATTAATTCCCGTCTTTCTAAATAAAAACGAAATACTGAACATAAATGTCACCTGCTGTTTAGCGATGTTTAGTCACGTTATTTTGGTTTAAGCTATTTCTTATATTTTAATCACACTTAAAATACCGACGGTTATATGCGCGTGCTTAATCTGCGGTTCGGTTCTGGTTTGTTTATTTGTTAAATTAAGTATCATGAATTTTAATTGAATATCTATGTCTGTATTTTTTCACAGCAGTTTGTAACTGCAAAGTGTCCTGTCTGCATCTGACTTCAGGAGTTTCCTGACCAACCGTCTCTAACGGTCATATTTAAAAGTCATAACGGACAGTTACAGTATAAAATACAAAACTGAAAGACTTTTGAATGATATTGGAGTATCATAGACATAATTAAATTACATTATAAATGCACAATCCATTGCTATTACAGTAAATGATAAAGATTATGATGTGATAAGTCAACATGATTCTTTCACACAAGTTTAACATGAATTAAATACTTTGGTTACCAATGTACACATTGAAATAAATTTAAAGGATTATTTTTTTTTTTAGTGAATAAACCACTTGGGTACAAGTTGTTATAGGAAATGAATAACTTTTGGGAGGTAACAGTGACTTACTAGTTCCATTAAACTAAAATACAAACACACACAAATACAATACAAAAGTCAACGATAATCTAATTTACCTGTTTACATTTTTGATCTGCTGCTGAACCAGTTATTTTCTTTTTTCTGTAAAACAGAAAAAAAAAGAAATTAAAATGACTTGAGATAAGAAATTAACTTCGGTCTAACACTTAAGTAGTAAACAAAAAAGATGTACAATATGGTTGAAAAGTCCTGTGTAAGAAGGGTACCAAGACCATCAAACATATACCTATGTGGTAGTTTCCCTTCAGTGAAACCTGCAGCCTCAAACCAGTTTATCATTATGATGCCCCATTGAGAATCACAAAGCTTGCTCCATAATATCATGGTCTATTAAGGCTGGAGTGTAAGAACCCAAGGGTCATGCACAGAGAAACCAAATTCCCAAAACTTTATTCCAACATGTGGTGGAAAATCTTTACAGAAGAGTGAAGTTTATAGTAACAGAACAGGAAGAACAAATCTGTACCAAGATATTCAACAAGAACATATGGCTGCTGTAGTCAGAGACACACATATAGTACTTTTGATCATAAAAAAAATCAAAAAGGATTTGGTCAAAGAGAAGTATTTACCAGGTGAAAAAAAAGTCAAACAAACAGAAGTAACAGAATAAGAGTTATTTAACAGAAAATTCTGTCCTTAAACATTTTAGTTTTTTTTATTATTATTATTATTATTATTATTATTATTATTATTATTATTACAGTGCATGAGCTAAACAAAAGTTGCACAGCCTTTTTAAGATTACTAAATTTTAGAGGAATGTGCTGGCCAAACAAAATATTTCACATTGCTGTTTAGTTCACATATTGTGTACCCAGTTCAAAATCTTAAGTTCACTTAACTTGTAATTAAGATATCCAACTTTTCATTGACCCCAAAAGTTAAGTTGTCTCCCATTGATGTAGTTTGTGTCTTCTCTAAAAACAGTTTGCCCTAACAATACCCTGACAATTAAAACATATAAACATTACTTAAAAAACTTTATTATTCCAAAACTAGTCAAACGTAAAACAGTGATCTGCATAAAACAGGAGAAAACACGTTCTATTTTACTTAAAGGTCAATAAAATACCTGGAGACACAAGAAAACTAGCAAATATTTTACTTTTGAAGACTTTTTTCCAAATGTGTCAGACATGCACAAAAAAAGAGTCTCTATGGCAAAAAGAGTTTGTTGCTCTGCAGAATTGTTTTGAGTGTAATATGGCTGATTGAAGACACAGTTCAAAACCAACCAGTTAACATTAAAGATAGTAACAGAAAGCTAATATAAGAGGAAGGTTAAAAACGTACTATAAACTCACTCACTGAATTTTATATGGGGAAGAAAGAATTATGTCTTACCTTAAAAACAAGAAGATGATGATGCAACAAACAGACACAGAAACAGCGACACCAACTCCTGCATACACTACTATGCTCTGAAACCCTGTGTGGATAATGGAGTGATGATCAGTGGTAAATGTTTATCTATGTGATTCAGATTTATACATTTACATCAACACTCTCACCATTTAAAGTGACGGACACTGCAGCTGATCTCTCAGAGCCGTGTTTATTCTGAGCCTCGCAGTAGTACTGTCCACTCTGTAGAGCTCTGTAACTCTGTCCAGATCCTACAGCTGAGGATTCATTCACCTTAAACCAGGTGTAGATCTCCACAGGTGGGTTAGCATCACTGCTGCAGGTCAGAGTTACTGAACTGTCCTCCACTATTTCACCAGAGGGACTGATGGACACTGAGACATTCTTTGGCCGATCTAAAGAGGACAGGAATGTTACACTTTAAAGAAAATCTCTAATAGGTTCAATTGTTACGGGCTGTGAGATGATTTTAATTTTTAACTTACACAGAACATTCAAAGTTACATTGCTGGAGTTGTGATGTCCGACTTCATTACTACACTTGCACTTGTACTCTCCACTGTCCTCAGAGCTGATGCTGAAGATGGTGTAGGTCTTTTCTTTTCCTATTGATGTCATCTCCTTAAACCAGGTGTAGTTCTCCACAGGTGGGTTAGCATCACTGCTGCAGGTCAGAGTCACTGAACTGCCCTCCACTATCTCACCAGAAGAACTAATGTACAGTGAGACATTCTTTGGTGGATCTAAAATAGACATGAAGATGACACATCTCTGAGCACGTAAATCTATAATGGTTTTATCTGTTATTGGCTGTGAGGAGATCTTTAGCATTAACTTACACAGAACATTCAGAGTTACACTGCTGGAGTTGTGATGTCCCACTTCATTACTGCACTTGCACTTGTACTCTCCACTGTCCTCAGAGCTGATGTTGGAGATGTTGTACAGTAGGTCTTTTTATTTTCTACTGATGTCATATCCTTAAACCAGGTGTAGTTCTCCACAGGTGGGTTAGCATCACTGCTGCAGGTCAGAGTCACTGAACTGCCCTCCACTATCTCACCAGAGGAACTGATGGATACTGAGACATTCTTTGGAGAATCTACAAAGTTCCATGAAAAGGGTGAAGAAAGCAATCAATATTCATAAGCAGTGAGTCTGTGAAAGTTTTTTTTTAATTCTTTTATTATTTTCTAAAGACAGTTTTCAACTTATCTCATAAAGACATTGCACATTTAACACACATTTGCACATGGTCTACATTTTGCACACATGGAACTTTGCACATTGTTCTGCTTGTGACTGGACATGGCTTTTCTATTGTATTATATGTATTTACTTGTACATCATTTAAATTTTACGATTAAATTTTCTATTTTTTAATGATTTTGTATATATATATATACTCCTAAAGGATTATTAGAAACACCATACTAATACGGTGTTTGACCTCCTCTCGCCTTCAGAACTGCCTTAATTCTACGTGGCATTGATTCAACAAGGTGCTGAAAGCATTCTTTAGAAATGTTGACCCATATTGATAGGATAGTATTTTGCAGTTGATGGAGATTTGTGGGATGCACATCCAGGGCACGAAGCTCCCGTTCCACCACATCCCAAAGATGCTCTATTGTGTTGAGATCTGGTTACTGTGGGGGCCATTTTAGTACAGTGAACTCATTATCATGTTCAAGAAACCAATTTGAAATGATTCGTGCTTTGTGACATGCGGCATTATCCTGCTGGAAGTAGCCATCAGAGGATGGGTACATGGTGGTCATACTGTAAGTCATGGACATGGTCAGAAACAATGCTCAGGTAGCCCGTGGCATTTAAACAATGGCCAATTGACACTAAGGGGCCTGAAGTGTGCCAAGAAAACATCCGCTGCTTCATCATACAGGGATGAAAGTTAAAAGTCTGTGTAAGTACAAAAAAGAAAAAAAAAGAATCAAAGTATTACCAGCGATCCCCGGATGATAGGGCGAGCACTTTAACACTGCGCCACTCAGGGGCCCCATAAGTTTTATCTCTTACTATGACAATGAAAGCAGTTCAATGTTATACTTTAATTCTTTTTTTTTTCTTTTTTGTACTTACACAGACTTATAACCTTCATCCCTGTATGATGCCCTCAAAGTCAAAAGGTAGTGCTACCACTTTTAACTATTTATTTATTTATTAATTTAGTAAAAACATAGCAAAAATAATCTGATTTTGGTGGTTCCTAATATTAAGCAAGTATAACATCATACAATTTTTTTTTACCAAGCCATTGTTTATTTTATAATAATGAAGCCAAAAAACAAAAAAAAGGGAGCAATACCTAGTATTCCCCTCTTGCTTCCACTGGATTTAAAAGGGTATGTTGCAGCCAGGTGTCACTAGTCAGCAGATCTTGACTAACTGATTATCATCAGAAAAGCAGAAGTTTTGTCAGTTTGCTGGTCTGACAAAAACAAAAAACAATGGTCTTAGAGAAGCAACATCGAGGTGCACATCAATTTGGATAGGGTTATAAACTATTTGGAGCTTAAGATCCTACAGAAATAAATATTATCGACAAGTGAAAACCATTCAAGACAGCTGCCAGTCTTCCCAGGAGTGGACATCCCAGCACGTTTATCCAAAGGTGAGATACAATACTTAGATAAACACAAAACTCCAAGATCTACAGGTCTTGCTGAGCATGTCAAATGTTAAAGTCCATGACAGCACGATTACAACAAGACTGAATAACTATGGTTTGCTTGGACGAGTTGGCAGGAGAAACCTAATGCAAGAACATCATGCAACAGGACAGTCACCCACAGCACACCAGTAAATCTACATCAGAATGGCTAAAAAAATCAAATTATTAAGACTTTAGAATGGCCACACCCTAAATGAAAAGGTGCGGTAGAAGTTTAACAGAGCTGTGAATAAGCAAATGCCCAAAAACCTCAATAAAGCGAAGCAATGTTATAAAGAAGAATGGTCAAAATGATGTAAGAGACTGATTCAGTTTTACAGGAAAATATTACATTAAGTTATTGCTCCTGGAGGTGGATCTACAAGGTATTAAATCATGGGGCAAACTTAGTACTGTATTGCCCAACTTATATTGGTTTTCTTTTTGACTTAATTATTGTTAAATAAATAATGGCTCAGTTAAAAAAAAAAAAAAAAAAATATATATATATATATATATATATATATATATATATATATATATATATATACTGAAAAATTGCGGAGTATATTTTCCAGAGTTAATATTTTTTTCCTCAAAAAGAGTATTTTTTGCTCTATTTTGAGTATACAGATTAAACATTTTCCATAGAGTGGGAGCTAAATCCCAGAGTAACTGTTGTGACTTCTCCCATAACTCTCCTCCAAAAGTTTTGTTTATTCACCATCACTGTCATATGCTGCTGCTTTGGCTTGAGAATAGAATATGCTCTTCTGCTAAATAAATTAAGTGAAATTTTAAGAAGTCTTAGTAATATTTTTCATAATATTCACCCCTGTTTTTAAGTCAGATGTTTTTTTTTTTGGTTTTTTTTTTTTGCATTAATCACTTTGTCATGTTAGACTTAGCACTAGGCCAGGTTAGAACTAGGTTAGACTATATTATCTTTAAAGCAAATAGCTAACATAGCTATAAATTACAAATGTTAACTGACATCAGTCAGTAGGCTAGCAGCCTATCAATATTTAGTCCACAAAAATACTGTGATAGCCTCGAGTTGTGCACCACATCTACTTGACTCAGTATACTGTAGAGTTAAAGCTGCGGTTTGTACGCCTGTGCTCAAAATGTACAAAAATTATACAAGTTAGTACATGATGAATGCATTTTCCAAACCGTGTTTTTGGCTTGTCGTGGATCATTGGGGCTATATATTAGATATTTATATTGAGACTATTTAGACTGGTTTAGGTAGGTACCGCCGCGGTAGCCCAGTGATCCGTCATAGACATAAATAGACATAAAATTAGATTGCTGGAGGCTATTTTGATGTGCATTACTATCCCTATTCGCATAGTAATTTTAAAAAGGTATTTTTAGCATTTACAAGGTTTGTTTGTGATTTTTTTTTTGGTTGTCTGAATCCAGAATTTCGGGGTGTCAAATCCAAATTCACTGTTCTCCTCCTAAAGTTTAGTTTATCCAGCATTTCTGTTAGTGATTGTCATCGGCCGCTGCTGCTGCATTGAAAAGAATGTGCGCTTCAACTGGATGATAAAGTAAGTAAAGTCTTAGTATTTATTTTCTTGATATTTAATCTCTGTATTTAGCTCAGACTATTTCGTCACTTTTTTTTTTTTTTTTTTGCAGGAGTGCTCTGAGTGCCCGAAGTTAAAAAAAAAAAAAAAGCAACTCTGAGCGGAAAAGCTCTCAACGTCATTCATGTTTTTTCTCATTGTCCAATCGAATGAATGCAGAGACGGGCCTTAATTAGGTAATGTTCAACTGCTAGGTGTATTGTTCTGGTAATAGGAGCATTACTTTAATGCAGAAGATGGAAGCGGATATTTGGCATGGATGATTAAAACCCTGGAAAAAGAAGCATCAGAAGGATGGATGAAAAGTGCCCGGCAACCACGAACAGGTGCAAGATTTGATGTTAATTGAATACTTTTATTAGTTTGACTAATATTTATTAGACTTAATATTAGTTTTCAAATAAATATACAACTTGCTTATTTTACTTTTCTCAACATTTGTGACTTGTCTTTGAGGTATTCTTTTGTTCCAAATTGGTCTGTCCTTAAGTCATATAGTGAATGAGGTTTCATGTTACACAGCATCTCTACAGAAAATATTCTCTGTTCTTTTAAAATGCATTTTTTGTTCAAACCTAATTATCACTCTGTGATACAGTATGTGCATGTTTTAAATCTAGATTAATTTATCTAGTTTTGGCATCAATGCACTGTACTTTGGAAAAAACTATATGAATTACAAATGTGGTTTTCATATTGGTCTAAACACTTTAGGTGGACCAACTGCTGACAGGCATCCCTACAAAGAAGACTCCATTCTGACTGAGGACCAAGAGTGTCAGAAAGCAATAGCCCTAATGAAGCATACTGCTGATGAGTCAGTGGTAAAGGAAAAGATGAAGTTAACACTGGGCTAACGCCAGAAACTACTGCACGACCCTAAAGATTCAACTGATATTCTATAATTTTTTCCATGATTCCTGGATATACCAGGCTTGGTATGTGAGACCTAAAACATAAAAACAGGCAAATATGAAATCAAGTGCTATAGTTGTTCTGCAGTAACAGAGATGTGTTAGGTAAACAAACCTACTTTAATTATATTTGACAGATTGATCGAGATTTTGGACTTCTTTTTGGTGGTGCTACCTCTACAAAGTTGTTGGAGAAGTGGTCTACCAACCTAAAACCAAAGGTTATTGCACAGAACCATGGCCTCACACAGACCTGCGAGCTCCAAGAACTCATCCAAAATGCTGAAGCCACTAAAGTTGAAGAAGGTATCTACACTTCAAATTATTTAAAAGGAAGTTATGCATTCATGAAAGCATAAATAGTTTTACCTTGATGAACTTCACAAGATGATCACATCTTCACAAGATGATCACATGCAATAGGGTAAACTGTCTGAATTCACCTGTTTCTCTAACATTTCTACCCTGATCTTTTCACAATGACCTAGTACAGGACTGCATATTTAGAGTTTAATATTGTTTTAATGTGTGAGTCTAAATAACAAAAGCATCTTTGATATGCTGTAGGTAAAGTTGTACTGTATGACTTCAGTTTGGTATCTGTAGAGGTTTCACCTAAATTCCTCCACACATCTGTAGCCATCAAGACTAGCCATGAATGTGCTTTTATACTGTATCTGTGTTCAGTATTAACTAAAGTACTGTGGTTAATGTATTTACATTGGGACTTCTTCCAAGTCAAGTTAAGGTTACGCTCAAACTCTTCTGCCTATCTACCAAATAAATGTGTTTCTTTTTGTGTGTGTGTCTTTAGGTTGGTATAGTTACATGTCTTCCATTCTGATCCTGGTTCACCTTTTGCCACCCTCAAGTCAAGGCCGCAGGAGACCGGGAAAGATCTCAGCTAGACATGCATGTGATCATCTTGTGAAGTTCATCAAGGTAAAATTACTGATTTAAGCTGATCAAAGGACCCTATTTCATAATTATTTTTGTTATTGTGTGAACTTGCTTATTTCTCAGACTTGCTTATTTCCCCTTAAAAATCACTTGACCTCCAAATTGTTTGGAGTACTTGTGTTATTCTTTTCTCTATGTAATATAAAAACTTTGGTGAAATACATAACAGTATCTTTCTTTGTGCTGTTTATTGACTTTTAACTGTTAAGTCACATTGGCACTAATGTGTTTTCATTCTTTCACAGACTGGTACCAGTATCCAAGGGCACTTGGATAGCATTGGTAGAGAGCCTCCAGCTATATCCACTTCCTGTTGGGCCAAAGAAAAGTAGGGTCAATTCTTGGTTCATTGTAATAGACCAACATGCTCTACCCTGTAAGGCTGCTAAACCACTGGCGTGTGTTGTTGATGAGCTTTTCAAAGCTCATTTTGTTTTTGACACTTCATACTGTCAGGAATTGACCAATGTGTATAGCTTTCTGCAAACTATGTGTTGTTCGTCTGAGAGGTTGTAATATTAGATAGAGGTTCTAATATGATCCTGCTACGATCAGATGATTTTTGTTATGTTTTTTTTTTTTTTTTTTACAAAAACATGGAATTAAAGGAGCGTCTCGGGTTACTTTGCTGTAACCCTGTTCCCTGAAAAGGCGGGAACGAGATGCTGCGTGAAAACGCTATGGGGAAACATCTTGTCATGTTGCCGGTTGTGAAGCATGTGTGTATCAAACACGCCAAATTTTGGCTTATATAACCTCGGTCGGGTGACGTCATCTGATGAGACGCACCTGCAGGTTATAAATAGGAGTGAACCGGAAACATTCCTCAGATTGATTTGTCTGAACGGACGTCCGGTCACGTAGGCAGTGCGGCATTGGGACGCAGCATCTCGTTCCCGCCTTTTCAGGGAACAGGGTTACAGCAAAGTAACCCGAGACGTTCCCTTTCAAAGGCTACACTCGATGCTGCGTGAAAACGCTATGGGAACGAGAATACCAACGCCGCCGCACTGCAAGTGTCTGGACCCCAAGGTTGTGTAGCGTGTGCGCACAAAGCCGAGAAGGTCTCAGAACTATATCTGGGAAGCTGACTCGAGGACCTGTGAGCCCAGAGTGGCATGAACATCCAGATTATAAAATCTAACAAATGTGTGCGGAAAAGACCACGCCGCCGCATCACACACTTGCTGCAGGGGAATACCTCCTGCTAGTGCAGTAGATGAGGCGATCCCCCTGGTTAAATGAGCCCTGGTTCCTAGAGGCGAAGTGAACCCACGCGCCTTATAGGAGAGGGCAATAGCATCTCTCACCCAGTGTAGTGGCAGCCGCCCCCCGGTTGCGGCCCCAAAACATGTAAAGGCTGCTCTGACTTATGCCACTGGCTGATGCGGTGGATGTAAATCTGAAGAGCACGTACTGGACACAGTAAATCTCTCCTGCTCTGAAGCTGTAAAAGGCGGAGAACAGAAGGCTTCAAAAACAATAGGGTGCATGTTGAGAATGGAACTTTCGGAAGATAGTTCAGTGAGGATGCAAAATGGCCCTGACTAGCCCAGGGGCGAAGTCTAGGCAGGATGGGGAGACTGACAGATCTCCAATCCTCTCAAAGAGGTAACGGCCATTAGAAAAACCATCTTAAAGGTCAGAAACCTGAGGCGCTGACTTTAGTGGTTCAAAAAGAAGGGTGTCAATTGGCTCTTCGAGCACGATAGATAAAACCCACAAAAGGGACCGTGTCACAGTAACCCCACCAATCAGGACGTGGCAGGCTGAAATAGCAGTTACGTACGTCCTGAGGGTACTAGGGCACAAGCCCGAGGACAATTTTTCTTGCAGAGACGCCAGCACTGAAACATTTCGGCAGTGGACTGGGTCTACCTGCTTCGTTATGCACCAACTTTTAAATACATTCCATTTAAGGGCATAAGCTCTTCTAGGGGAGGGAGCCCTAGCACTTAGAATAGTCTCAATTACGCTGGCTGAAAGACCAGCTTGACTTAGTTGGCCCGTTGTGGCAGGCTGAAATAGCAGTTATGTATGTCCTGAGGGTACTAGGGCAGAAGCCTGAGGACAATTTTTCCTGCAGAGACTCCAGCACTGAAACATTTCGGCAATGGACTGGGTCTACCTGCTTTGTCATGAACCAACTTTCAAATACATTCTATTTGAGGGCATAAGCTCTTCTAGGGGAGGGAGCCCTAGCACTTAGAAAAGTCTTAATTACGCTGGCTGAAAGACCAGCTTGACTTAGTTGGTCCCGTTCAGGGACTGAACGTGAAGGTTCCAAAACTCGGGCCGGGGATGAAATATCGTCCCCTGCGCCTGAGACAGAAGATCCCAACCTCATTGGAATCACCCATGGTGAGCCGTTGAAGAGGGATACTAGATCCGAGAACCACACTCTGGTCGGCCAACAGGGCGCTATCAATAAGAGGCGCAAACACTGTTGATGGACCCTCGCCAAGACTCCCGGGAGCAGAGCTATTAGGAAAGCGCATAAAGGCGTAACCAGGGCCATGTACGTGCCACGGCGTCCAGACCCGGGGTAGCTGGAAGAGTCAGAGAGTAGTAAAGGGGACATTTGCTGATCTTGCGAGGCAAAGAGGTCCACCTCTTCTACCTGAAATCTCTCCCAGATTGACTGACTATTTTGGGGTGGGGTTTCCATTCCCCGTGTGTCAGAGATTGACTGGACAGAACAACTGCTCCCACATTCATATGCCCTGGAATGTAATTCGCCCTGAGGGACAGGAACCTGGTGCGCTAGCTTTTTAGCGGCGCGAGCACAGTCCGCCCTGGCAATTAATATATGAGACTGCCATAGTGTTGTCCACCCGCACTAGGACATGGTAGCCTCCCAACTGCTGGAGGAAGTGCTTTAGGGCCAGAAATAGAGCCATCATTTCGAGGCAATTGATGTGCCGCGCGAGAAGATGGCCTCTCCAGCTCCCTTGGGCTGGACGGTCATCTAAGACCGCACCCCAGCCCATAAGGGAAGCGTCTGTCGTTAGCATCTGTGACGACAAGACGAACTTAGAGTGGGACCCAAAGTCAGAAACCGGGGTCTGAACCACATAGGAAGGGTACGAAGCACCTGGCGCGTAACCTTTATTGGGGATTGGCCCTAGAGTGAAATCCCCTGGTTTTTAGCCACAACTAAAATGCTCTCATGTGCAGAAGACCCAAAGGTGTCACCGTGGATACAGCTGCCATAAGAGCTAAGATCTATGAAAGTGATGGTCACTTTCCGGTCTAGCTTGATTTCCTTGAGGGTGTTGAGAATGGATTCGACACGAGCGGGAGACAGCTGTGCCCGCTTACGATCGAATCCCATGTGACACCCAATATGTTGTCCTCTGAACAGGAAAGAGCACGCTTTTCATGGTGTTGGGTCTCAATCCTAAGAAACAAAGATGAGCTAGGATGACATGCTGATGTCAAAGCGCTAGCTACTGAGACTGGGCCAGCCAGTCGTCTATGTAATTCAAATACGGATGCCCTGGAGTCGTAAGCGCCAGAACTACATCCATGCATTTCATATATGTGCGGGTGAGAGAGCTAGACCAAATGGAAGGACCCGATACTGGTAAGCTTCGCCCCCGAAAGCGACCTTAGGAACCTCCTGTGTTGTGGCAATATTTCTATATGAAGTAAGCGTCCTTCAATCGATTGTCCCAAGTCAATCGCTTGGTAGGACTTGAGAGCAATCACTTTGACAGTCAATATTTTGAAGCTGTATTTATTTATTTTAAATAGCAGAACAGCCCGCCAAAAATCTAAAAATTGGACGTAGCCCCCGTTCCTCTTGGGAACCAAGAAATACCGACTGTAGTAGCCTGACTCACTGTCTGGTAGGGGGAACATGTTCCATGGCCCCATTTCCCAGCAACTTCTGTCAGCAGATGCGCACTTTCCGGTTTCACGGAAGTGGAGACCACGCCGTTGAAACACGGAGGGTGATGTGAGAACTGCATCCTGTAGTTTCTCTCTACAGTGCTTAGTACCCAAGGAGATATGCTTGGCAGTAGTTTCCACGCTGCCAGTTTCTCTGAAAGGGGCAAAAGTCTCGGCGGCTTGGTTAAACGGGGGGGCAATGTTAGATGTTCGGCATCCTGAAACATGGCAGGAAAAACCGAAGAGCTAACACTTTATTGGAGACTGGTGTTGCCCGAAACACCAGTGGTGGCGGAGCAAAAACACCGACCTCCTGGGGTGCCAGGGAGAACACTTCATTCTCAAAAGGAATTCTGCATGCCTCTTCCCATTGGGGGGCCACCCCCATGGTCCTGGGCACATGAACCTCAGGGCCTCTTTCTAAAGAAGACAATATGCCAGTCTGAGCTCTTTTGAGGTGGATTGCGAAGTGCAGGCACGACGCACCCCAATCTTTATGAGGGGGGGCCGGCTCAAAAACACTCTCCTTGTGTGTTTCTCGCCTTGCAAGCGTCTGACCCAGTTGAGACTGGGTGGCCGACAGTCCCGACTCCTGAGCACGGCGGGGAAGGAATTTCCGAAGGCTTGTTCATATAACTTTGCCTCATGAACCTAGTGGCGAACAAGTTAACGACATCGCCAAACAGGCCGGAAGGCGAAATAGGGGCATCAAGGAGGAATGCGCAATCCTATGCTTGATGCCGCTGAGATTCAAGCCATAAGTCTGTGGCCAGGCATTATTTCAGAACGTCCTATCTTGAAGAGCCCCGCCAGTACTCAAGTCTCTCAGCAGGTCAGCCTGGTAGACCTGCAAAACCGTCATGGTGTGCAATGGAGCACCAACCAGACCTGCTGCCTGAAAAGCTTTTCCCTCCAGGGAAGATAAAAGTCTACACAGCTTGAAAGGAAGTAATAGCTTTTCAGGGAGGATGATGTCCCAGGAGAGAGATAGCCTGGAAGCGTCTCTTCTATCTGGGCGTCATCATATAACCCCGTGCTTCCACCTCAACTATATTTACTAAAGTAGATGGCAGGAAAACACAGAATAGATACAGCTTACTCCATGAAAGGGTTAACTCATATGGAGATTGCTAAGAAAAAGGGAGAGAGCGTTGTTGAGGCTCCGCCCCCCGGCCACCCGACAGAACCTGCCGTTTAATGTTTTTTTTTTTTTTTAAAGTGCTTGGGTGCTATTTTCATCTCCGCGGAGCGAGAGAGGATGTTTATCCTTGCCCATTCACAAGAAGCGCAGCGCGCGCTTGCGAGCGGACAGAGGGATTTCCCGATCCAACGAGGAAGTGAGAGATACAGTAGGAGTTTTAAATCTGTCGCTCACAGCTCTGCTGGATACACGCGTTTTTAACCTCCAGAAATATGCCGCGGCCCGGTGCTTCTCAAGGAATGCGCGGCGCGCGCGGTGCACTTTATTAGAAGCAGTAAAGTGTAGAGATCGCCCTCCGATATGTGTTTATTAGACACGGAGGGATATCTCAATTAAAACTCTGCCATATCGGTGAGTTAAACACACACGCATACACAACAAGGTCAGTGAAGACAAAAGATCTGAGGAATGTTTCCGGTTCACTCCTATTTATAACCTGCAGGTGCGTCTCATCAGATGACGTCACCCGACCGAGGTTATATAAGCCAAAATTTGGCGTGTTTGATACACACATGCTTCACAACCGGCAACATGACAAGATGTTTCCCCATAGCGTTTTCACGCAGCATTAAATGTAGCCTTTGAAAGGGAACAGTATCTATATATATATATATATATATATATATATATATATATATATAGAGAGAGAGAGAGAGAGAGAGAGAGAGAGAGAAAACGAGAGAGAGAGAGAAGGTAAATAAATCTCACATCTGACTCTGAGTGTGTGATCAGGAGAGGGGAGATGTTCATATCCTCTTACAGCACAGCTATAACTGCCTGCATCCTCACTGCTGACCGACTGCAGGTGGACTTCATTGCTCTTGATGGTGTTTGTGGTTAAATCACGGCTGTTTTTGTACCAGATGAATGTTGGATCAGTCAGACTGCAGGTGGTTTTACAGGTCAGATCGGCTGATTGTCCCTCTGTCACTTCTGCAGGAGCGATCACCTGAAGATCTTAAACACAGAGAGACACATTACATCAGGAAAACTGTACTGAGGCCAGTAAAGTGTCTTCTTTTAAAACACATCTCCTTTAAAATGTTTTCTATTTAACAATATTCTTTTTTTTTCCCCAGTAACCCATTCAACTCTGGAGGCTAGTTATTCTTCCCCCGGCACTTATTGCTTGATTTATTTTAATAACATGTTAGTGTCAGGGTTTCCCCTAGTGGTAACTACTGAGGCTGCACCCATTGGACACTACTGTTTGTTGGGCTTTTATCTTGACTTTGTGTCTCAGTGTCTTGTGCTTCCTGGTTGTGTTCATAGGTGTCCCTTAGTTTATCTATGTTCTGGTTTACTGTTGGATTTATTACTGTTTTTCCCCCAGTTTCTTAGTTCTTGATCCTGATTCCTGTTTTTGTTGTCCAAATCTTAGTTAGTGTTTGTTTATTTTCACTTTAATAAATGTCTACATCTGTACTTACACGGTGCCTGAGACCCCCATATGTGACAGTTAGAGATCTTCATTAATCTGGTACAAAACTCTGACCCTCCTGTATCTAAAGAGAGATTATGGCCTGAGTGATAAATGTAGAAAATAAGGTGATTTTATTTACCTGTAACAGTGAGTCTAACTCCAGGTTCACCCCGCCATCTTTCTTTGTCTACATTTGTTATGATTCTGAAGCAGTACTCATGTTCATCTGTTTTCTTCACATCACTCAGTCTGAGGGAGAAGTGTTTCTGTTCATCTCCTAAATACTCCACTCTGTCTGAGTAACCTGGTTCATTACGCAGATCAGTCGGCTTTATACCCTGAACTCGGTTTATAAACCAAAATGTCTCCTTCACTGTAAGACCTGTTGGGTGTGTGTACAAGCCGTTCATAAACACTGTAGATCAGTTTAAAGCACAGAGATGTTTTGGGCTGTATGTCACATTCCATTTACTCCCAAGAGCTCCTGAAACATGACACAGAAAAGAGGTTATTAGAGGTCATTATCCTGAACCCCATAAATCATTGAGTTAGCTTACAGCTTCACTTCTCTCCTCTGGAACTCTGTGTTGGAGAAATGAACACAATTCTTTACCACTATAAAAAATACTGTATAAATGCTACAACATAAAACCGTATTTCACAAAACTTGCTATAACCGTAGAATTTATAGTACAGTGAAAAACTTTAATTAGTTTTAGAGTAATACCTTAAATTTAATAGTTAAAAACATATAAAAAAATATGGTTTATTGCTGTAAAATGTACAATATACTGTATTTATAATAAGATAAATTCAGCATTTATTTATTTTTTATGTAAGAGGTACTCTGTGGGTTATTTCTGTGACTGGAATATATTGTGATGTCATTCACAAGAGAAATAAGCTGAGGCTATATATACACGAGATAGCAAGCTAAACGATCATAACCATGCTTATATTTTCCCCATGACTTTGGCCATGACTTTTGTGTGGTAGCATGAGCGCTTAGTTAACAAATGTTGGATAAAAACCCTGAAGTATTTAACAGTTAAGGAGTAGGGGGGCTTCAATACTCGGTATATTATCATTTGGCTTCATAGTTGCATCAATACTCATATACGAGTGTTATACCCAGGGTCGAATTGTAAAAAATTACAAGGGGGATGGTGTGGTCAAGCAACCATACAAAATTATTGTATTAATATTAATATTATTAAGATCAGTTTTATTAACAAAATGTAAGCTTAATTAAATCAACTTGGAGCCATCAAAAAAACCCACATGCATTTAAACATGCAATTATCACAACTATCATTTAATTCTTTCCATGACTTTCATCTGGAGAGGATTATAAGAGTAAAATAAAAATCTACATAAACATTGCTAATTAAATAATTAAATGTAATAGTATTGTGGTTTTATATGAATCAAATTACTATTATGGCATTTCATAAAAAAAAAGCATCCCCTCATATCCCCCTCAAATTGAGCCCCGGTTATATCATTAAACTTATTTTTATGTACATAAATTCATGGTTATTTTATGCAGACGTTAATAGAGACACACACACTGTCTAACGTTAACAAAGTTCACGGGTTAACATTAGCATGGGCAGTTTATTTACATTCCAGAATTCCCAAAACAGTATTTTGGTAAATAGGTTTATTAATATCTTTTTTTTTTATTACAACTATATATTCTGTAAAGTTTATTTATCTTTGTTTTTACTTAATTCTCCTGTTCTCTCTAAGCAGAACTTTTGGAGCTACTGAAGGAGCATGAACAAGCTGTTGATAGTGCTGTGTTACAGTAGGTGGCCAACCAGAATGCCTATTACCGTCGCACTCAGCGCCTTAGGAAAACGGCAGCGGCCAAAATAAATCAGTTGCATTTTAAAGTCATTCGTGAAATGACTGCCAGGTGGCGCAAAGTGACATTTTTTACTCTACGCAGTTTAAAATATAATTAAGTCAATAAAAAAGTCTTAACAATATGTTGTATAGAAGAAATACTACAGTGATTGTAATTTTCACATCTGAGAACTTTATACAACATAAATGAAAAATCCGAACCAGATATATTGATATTTATTGTATAATAATGAGTCAAAAAAACAAACATTGGTTAAATGTTGTTTTGACAGATGATCAAGTTCACTAGCTGATAATTTTATTTGTACAAAGAATGAACTGTTATATCTCTGTTTGTAACTGTTTATTGTTATGTTAAAAAATAAAAAAATAAAAAACATCAAACTTTAAATATAGAAATAACTGGTAAAATAGACTTTCAGAATAAAACATTACAATAACTCAAAAAAGACGCACTAAAAATGCTGTGTTGTTTCTGTAAACACATCCTTGGGTGGTTTATGCTGGGTCAAAATTCTGGGTTATTTCGGGTATTTGAAACACATTGTTGTGTTGCTCATGTTGGGTCAGATGTAGTGAGTCATTTACAAATGAACACCTGTTTGGGGTATTTTGACCCAACAACTGGTTTATTCTTTATTCTCTGGTTTCTCCAAATGTCAGCCTGCAAAATGTTTGAAATATTACTGTTATTGTATCACAGGTGTAGTTTTTGGAAATTTAAGCTTCAGTAGGCTACATCCCCCGGCACTCTGCGCATAACACCGGTCCAATGCAGCCTTGTAAAGAATTTCTAAACGTGGGCTATTGTTGTTTACTAACAATATTTGTTAATTTAATTTGGTGGCAGTGGGCAGAGTGGCAGAACAGGACACGCGGAGGCCGCGCGCCTGCACGGAGTGAAGGCGCCGTGAGAGCGCGAGGATCAAAGGGCGGACTTTCAGTGTCCTGTTTGAAGTTCCTGGACCGCGTCACATCGCCCCGCTCGCATGCCACTCTGTCCTGCTCCACCGCATCACGTACTTCCCGGACTTAACTCCGCGCCTTGCTTTTATAATGCGGAGCCTAAAATCTTGACGTTAATTATCGCCAGCCGGCCCGAATAGGCGGCTCCGTCCCTTTACATACCTGCCGCCTATCTAGGGAGCCTACGGAGTGAGCGAGAAGCGATAGAGCGATATTTGGGCGCACGCTTTATCTCCTCCTCTTGCACGCATAAAGTTTTCCCGAGTGCGGAGGAATTTTGTTGTAATATTTAATAATATCTATGCTGTTTAATCAGGGGCTCTTATTCCTATTTCCCCTGGGATGTTAGTGTTACTGTCTGTGCGTAACAATGGCAGGCAACGTTCAAATGCTAATTATTCACCCTTCCCAGGTGTGAATCAGCTGTTCTCACCTATACATTCAGATTAATGAAATGCACCCCTCCCCACTTTAAGACCTGGATTTTGAAGACCTGCAGTGATTCAGGCCTCTGCAAATTTTATCTTCTGGATTTTAGATTCTAAAATTGACATTATTACTGTTTTACTGGAATAGAAAAATGGAGATTTTCTTTATCAGAACATACATTGTATTGGTTGTAATCACTCTATACACAATAATTTTCTTTGGTATTTTTTATAAAATATTGAAAGTTAATATTTTATAGAAAATGAAAATAACAAAAAATATTTCATTTGTATTTCCCATCTCTAAAATAGCATAAAAATCACTGGTTGTGTATAGAGTGATTAAAAACAATACAAGGCATGTTATGATGAGGAAACTTTCTATCTCTTCTATTCCAGCGATTAAAAAACGGTAACAATGTCAATTTTAGAATCTGCAGAAGCTGAGTGGTCTGAGCACAACCTCTCACAGGGGCGCTTTTCTCTGAATACGCTGTGTTCACGGTGGTGGGGCTAAGAAACATGCATCTTGGTTTACTCATTTTACCTCCTTTTACATTTAGGCATTTGGTAGACGCTCTTATCCAGAGCCACTTGGATTTTTATTTGGGGTAAAGTGACTGATGTGCCTAACGTTTTTCAGCAGAGCCTACAGTATGTTTCAGTGAATAATCCACGACTTTTCATGAGTATGTAAGACCTCTCGACACCTCTCTCTCTTTCTCTCTCTCTCTCTCTCTCTCTCTTTCTCTCTCTCTCTCTCTCTCTCTCTCTCTCTCTCTCACACACACACACACACACACACCTACACACACACACACACACACACAGCAGACACATTCAAATGCAAACAAATCACCCTCCCCAGGTGTGAATCAGCTGTTCTCACCTTTACACATTTGGAGAAACTATATAAAACAATACAAGGCTTGTTATGATAAGGAAACTTTCTATCTCTTCCATTCCAGTGATTAAAAAACGGTAAAAATGTCAATTTTGAAATCCACAGACGCTTATGGTCCGAGCACAACGTAATAATGTTTGTATGATTAAATGACCCGTGGCATGAATCTACACGAAGCTGAACTTAAACAGCAAAGAGAACATGGCGCGCGTGCGCTCTTTCACGTCGAATCGAGAGATTTCTAAGAGATTTCTCTTTCCCAGAAATACGACAAACACACATCTATACGTGTTAAATAAGCGCTGTCTTTGCGGAGCTGTGCGAAACGCATGCCGGTGTGAGCTGCTTTATATATTAACATATGTTTGCCTTGTTAATATGTTTGCTTTGTTTTGCGCACCGGCAGAAGTAGAGTAATGATTATGAATGCTTCGGGAAAAACAGCAATGAAACTCACTCTGACCATTTTAATAATTAATTAATAAATTAGTGATTTCTTTGGTTTCTGCTGTGCTGATGGTGATAATGTCATCTCGTCTTCTGCGCACATGTGAACGCGCCTACAATTCACTTTACATACGAATTACATAATCTAATAATTTATTTTTCATTAGTTTATATAAAAGCAGACATTTCGGTTTCTATAAGTATATATTTTTCACGTCTGTGAGGCGAGTATACACGGAGTCTCGGCTCATTTTCTGACGTGCTCAAGTTCACTGAAAACAATACAGAACAGCGCACCCTGTTTACTTTCTTTATTTAACAAAATCATAAATTTTTTTCGTCATTGTGAGCGCACCTAAATAAAATTAGAGTCTTATAAAGGCTGTGTAGCTTATATAGTTTTACTATATAGTTTTTGCACATTAATCTGACAGTGTTTTAATTTTATAGGCGTTTAGTTTAATTTATTTTCAGTTAATAAATCTACTACAAATTTAAAGAACACAAAATAAAAGATGATGCAAGACCCTACACGTGTAACTTTTCTAATTACACATAAAATCTCAGTAAACATAAAATTAAACATAAAAGGCTCAGTATGTACAATCCTGAAAATATTTTTTAAATAATTGTACAGTAATTATAAATTTGTACTGTAATGTTAATACTGTGATTATGAATTTGTTTAATTACAATGGTTCACTTGATTTTATCTGCAACTACATGCGATTCTAGCCGAGCTGCGACTCATTAATCCTGGAGAGAACGAACTAAGGCCTGAGGAGTCAGTCTGTAGTTATAAAGCGCCACTCAGCGGTAAAAGCCAACAAACGCACAAACCCAAATGTAGTTGCCAAAAGTCGCAGACTGCCTGGCCACCTACTGTACTTTAGGACCTGCATGACTGCAACAGCTTTAGGATTGATTTTTGGTCAGGTCTATATTCTGAACATAGAACTGCAAAACACCTGTCACATTGGGGGAAACAAAGACTTAAACTGTTTCATTTTTTAGTGTTTGGATGGATACTTTATGGACGCGAACCACCGCACTCATGCTGACCATCACTCTTCTCACCAAGCACTTAATCTCCACGTGTTCACCCGCCTCACCCACTAAACAATAATAAAACCTGCACTTTTGTCTCTCTGTATCCATAATTTCAGAGCCCACTCATACGTTCACAGTAAATTGGTCATAGACATTGTTAGTTTTGCTGAACAGTGCGTAGTTAATAAACAATATATAAAATAAAACAAACCAGGAAGTGCCCTAACAAACATAGCTACATTGTACAGTACAAACGTAGATTATGTGCGCTGGTGAGGATTGGAAGATGTTCCACTGTGCCCCAGATGTTTTTCACTATCATTCTTGGGACATTATGAAGTTGGTGATTAAAATGGTATGTCTGTCTGTTTGCGGGTTCAACCCCCCAACCAATGTAAAGAATATAACATTTACAAGAAAAATATCGTCAAAAGTATAAATGAGCATCTGTGTTTTGTTAAACGAGGCATAAAGCAAGACAGAGAAACAAAAAGCCATTCTGACCTGTAACAGCACCTGAAATCACCACCTGCACCACCTGCAGTCAGACTGATCCAACATTTATCTGTTACATCTGGTACGAAAACAGCTGATACTTAACCACAAATAGCTATTATAGCTGAA
This sequence comes from Clarias gariepinus, assembly GCF_024256425.1. NCBI lineage: Eukaryota > Metazoa > Chordata > Actinopteri > Siluriformes > Clariidae > Clarias > Clarias gariepinus. The sequence goes on from NC_071117.1 coordinate 5,124,696, forward strand.
TAGCAGTTATAGCTGTGCTGTAAGAGGATATGAACATCTCTCCAATGTGTGTATGTGTGTGCTTTAGGTTCCCTTTCAAAGGCTACACTCGATGTTTAGCTTCGATTAAGTGCTACGCGCGCGCCTCGCATTCATGAGAAGCTTCTAACCGCCGCGCATTCCTGGGGCTTAAACTCGTGCATCCGGCAGAGCGGTGAGAGACCGATTTAAAAACTCCTTTTTTTCGCGTTCTCATCGGATCGGGAAATTCCTCTGTCCGCTCTCAAGCGCGCCCTGGCGCTTCTTGTGAATAAGCAAGGATAAACATCCTCTCTTGCTTCCGTGGAGATGGTAATAGCCTCTAAGCACTTAAAAAATAAATTAATTAAAAAAAAAAAAACATAGACGGCAGGTTCTGTCGGGTGGTGAGGGGCGGAGCCTCAACGACGCTCTCTCCCCTTTTCTTAGCAATCTCCATATGAGTTAACTCTTTCATGGAGTAAGCTGAATTCATCCCGTGTTTTCCTGCTATCAATTTATTTATTTATTCAAATATAGTTGAGGTGGAAGCGCGGGGTTATATGATGACACCCAGATAGAAAAGACGCTTCCAGGCTATCTTTCTCCAGGGACATCATCCTTCCTGAAAAGCTATTACTTCCTTTTAAGCTGTGTAGACTTTTTATCTTCCCTGGAGGGAAAAGCTTTTCAGGCAGCAGGTCAAGTTGGTGCTCCATTGCACACCATGGCGGTTTTGCACGCCTACCAGGCTGACCTGCTGAGAGACTTGATTACTGGCGGGGCTCTTCCAAGTAGGGCATATTGGACTTACGCCGGGCCACAGACTTGTCTCTTCGTGCAACAAAGCAGATGGCTCGTGCTATCGGCCGTTTTATGGCTGCGATGGTTTCCGCTGAGAGGCACTTGTGGTTGAATCTTAGGGGCATCAAGGAGAAGGATCGTGTATTCCTCCTTGATGCCCCATCTCGCCTCCCGGCCTACTTGGCAATGTCGTTAACTCGGTCGCCACTAGGTTTATGAGGTGAAGTTATATAACAAGCCTTCGGGAAATTCTTTCCTCGCCATGCTCAAGAGTCGGGACTGTTGGCCACCCAGTCTCGACCGGGTCTGAATCTTGCGAGGCGTGAAACACACAAGGAGAGTGTTTTTGAGCTGGGCACCCCCTCGCAAGATTGGGTGTGTCACGCAATCTGCCTCAAAAGAGGTCAGACTGGCATATTGTCTTCTTCACAAAGAAGCCCTGAGGTTCATGTGCCCATGGGGGGTGGCCCTCCAATGGGAAGAGGCACGCAGAATTCCTTTCAAAGAATGAAGTGTTCTCCCTGGCACCCCCAGGAAGTTGGTGTTCTTGCTCCGCCACCACTGGTGTTTCGGGCAACTCCAGGCTCCAATAAAATGTTAGTTTTTCCTGCCATGTTTCAGGATGCCGAACATCTAACATCCCCCCTGTTTAACCAAGCCAAGACTTTGCTCCTTTCTGAGAAACTGGCAGTGTGGAAGCTACTGCCAAGTATATCTCCTTGAGTACTAATCACTCTAGAGAGAAACTAAAGGATTCAGTTCTCACATCACCCTCCGCGTTTCAATGGCGTGGTCTCCACTTCCATGAAACCGGAAAGTGCGCATCTGCTGACAGAAGTTGCTGGGGAATGGGGCCATGTAACATGTTCCCCTACCAGACAGAGAGTCAGGCTACTACAGTCTGTGTTTCTTGGTTCCCAAGAGGAACGGGGGGCTGCTTCCAATTTTTAGATTTTGCAGGCTTTACCGTTATCTAAAAATTAATTAATAGAAATATTGCCACAACAAGGTTCCTGGGGTTCACTTTCAGCGGCAAAGCTTACCAGTATCGGGTTCTTCCATTTGGTCTAGCTCTCTCACCCCCACATACACAAAATACATGGATGTAGTTCTGGCTCTTACGACTCCAGAGCATCCGTATTTGAATTACATGGCTGGCTGGCTCAGTCTCAGTAGCTAGCGCTTCGACATCAGCATGTCATCCTAGCTCATCTTTGTTTCTTAGGATTGAGATCCAATGCCATGAAAGTGTGCTCTTTCCTGTTCAGAGGACAACATATTGGGTGTCACATGGGATTCGATCGTAAGCGGGCACAGCTGTCTCCCGCTCGTGTCGAATCCATTCTCAACACCCTCAAGGAAATCAAGCTAGACCAGAAAGTAACCATCACTTTCATAGATCTTAGCTCTCATGGCAGCTGTATCCACAGTGACACCTTTGGGCCTTCTGCACATAAGAGCATTTCAGTTGTGGCTAAGAACCAGGGGATTTCACTCTAGGGCCAATCCCCAATAAGGGATACACGCCAGGTGCTTTGGACCCTTCCTATGTGGTTCAGACCCCGGTTTCTGACTTTGGGTCCCACTCTAAGTTTGTCTTGTCATCGCAGATGCTAACGACAGACACTTCCCTCATGGGCTGGGGTGCGGTCTTAGATGACCGTCCAGCCCAAGGGAGCTGGAGAGGCCATCTTCTCGCACGGCACATCGATTGTCTCAAAATGATGGCTCTATTTCTGGCCCTAAAGCACTTCCTCCAGCAGTTGAGACTACCATGTCCTAGTGCGGGTGGACAACAGTATGGCAGTCTCATATATTAATCACCAGGGCGGACTGTGCTCGTGCCACTAAATAGCTAGCGCACCAGGTTCCTGTCCTTCAGGGCGATTTACATTCTAGGAAAATTTCATGTAGCAGAGGTGGACCTCTTTGCTTCGCAAGATCAGCAAATGTCCCCTTTACCACTCTCTGACTCTTCCAGCCCCTGGGTCTGGGCGCCTTAGCGGCCCCTGAACGGGACCAACTTAGTCAAGCTGGTCTTCCAGCCAGCGTAATTAAAACTATTCTAAGAACTTATGCCCTCAAATGGAATGTATTTGAAAGTTGGTGCATGACGAAGCACGTAGACCCAGTCTACTGCCAAATTGTTTTAGTGCTGAAGTTTCTGCAGGAAAGTTGTCCTTGGGCTTGTGCCCCCTTGTTGAACCACTAGAGTCAGCACCTCAGATTTCTGACCCTCAAGATGGTTTTTCTAAATGGCCTTTACCTCTCTAAGTGGATCGGAGATCTGTCAGTCTCCCCATCCTGCCTAGACTTTGCCCCTGGGCTAGTCAGGGCCATTTTGCATCGTAACTGTACTATCTTCCGAAAGTTCCATTCCCAACATGCACCCTATTGTTTTTGAAGCCTTCTGTCCTCCGCCTTTACAGCTTCGGAGCAGGAGAGACTTCACTTACTGTGTCCAGTACGTGCTCTTTAGATTTACGTTTACCGCATTAGCCAGTGGCGTAAGTCAGAACAGTTTTTACATGTTTTGGGGCCGCAAGCTGCGTGAGAGATGCTATTGCCCTCTCCTATGAGGCGCGTGGGCTCACTTCGCCTCTAGGAATTAGGGCTCATTCAACCAGGGGGTTCGCTTCATCTATTGCACTAGCAAGAGGTATTCCCCTGCAGCAAGTGTGTGACGCGGAGGGTTGGTCCTCCCTGCAAACATTTGCCAACATGCACCCTATTGTTTTTGAAGCCTTCTGTCCTCCGCCTTTACAGTTTCGGAGCAGGAGAAGCTTTATCTACTGTGTTCAGTACGTGCTCTTCAGATTTACATCCACCGCATCAGCTAGTGGCGTAAGTTAAAGCAGCTTTTACATGTTCTGGGGCTGCAACTGTGAGGCGGCCGCCACTACACTGTGCTATTGCCCTCTCCTATGAGGCGCGTGGGCTTACTTCACCTCTAGGAATCAGGGCTCATTCTACCAGGGGGATCGCCTCATCTATTGCACTAGCAAGAGGTATTCCCCTGCAGCAAGTGTGTGTTGTGGAGGGTTGTCCTCTCCGCACCCATTTGTTACATTTATAGTCTGGATGTACATGCTACTCCGGGCTCACGGGTCCTCGATTCAGCAACCCAGACATAGTTCTGAGACCTTCTCAGCCTTGTGTGCACATGCTACACAACCTTGGGGTCCAGAAACTTGCACTGCGACGGCGTTGGCACTCTCGTTCCTATAGCGTTTTCACGCAGCATTGAGTGTAGCCTTTAAAAGCGAACGTCTCGGGTTACTTTGCTGTAACCCTGTTCCCTGAAAAGGCGGAAACGAGATGCTGCATCCCAATGCCGCACTGCCTACGTGACCGGACGTCCGTTCAGACAAATCAATCTGAGGAAAGTTTCCGGTTCACTCCTATTTATAACCTGCAGGTGCGTCTTATCAGATGACGTCACCCGACCGAGGTTATATAAGCCAAAAATTTGGCGGGTTTGATACACACATGCTTCACAACCAGCAACATGACAAGATGTTTCCCATAGCGTTTTCACGCAGCATCTCGTTCCCTCCTTTTCAGGGAACAGGGTTACAGCAAAGTAACCCGACACGTGCAACATTATAAAATACTACATAATGTCACATCTGTACCACCACGGTCCGGGGAAATAAGATCTGGGTCTCCGGAATACTGAGCCGCAGCTTTGTCCCCCCCTAGTGTGGTAAGGTGGTAGGTCTCCCCATCAATAATGATGTGCACCTGTGTCTCTCCCCTGTGTGTCTCTATTTAAGCCAGTCGAACCCGTATAAGCTTGTCCGTTCACTGTTGGTGTCACTTGTTTGTTTTATGTCTCCTAAGTCGAGCTGTGTCTACATGTCTCCTCCTCAGGACTGACTGGAGTCTGCAGGGTTGGGGTAAGGCCTGTTAAGAGACAGGCAGTGCTAAGCAAGATCAGGCTGAGACGCCAGCCACGTCCGTATTACACTGCTTGTGACTTCTGTTATGCTTTATGAACTAATCTCCTGTGCCTGTGTGTGTGTGAGTCCGTCTGCAGATCCAGCCTGAGGAGGTTGACCGGGAGCAAGTTTTGTTTGGTTTCATTTAAGTTTTGTTTATGTTATATGTTTAAAGTATTATGCTCAGCAAGTCCCCTAAAGGGAAAAAGAAGAGAAAAATAAAGACTGACACTGTTTGCACTAAAATACCTGCGTTTGTGTCCTTTGAATACTCGCAGAAACATGACACATAAACAAATCTTTTCCACTGATATTTTACATTTTTATTTTTATGAAAGTGTACGAGAGTGACAGAGCAAGATGACATCCTTGATATAATAATAAAACTCTGTAAATATGCTGTAACTTCCAGTGGCACGATGTCTTATGCATGAAAGGTCTGACCATTAAAGCGTAGTTAGTGACTGGTACTCAGACAGTGACTGAAAATATGTAAACAATGCAAAAGCTGCATTTAACTAAAGCAGTCAGTTCTCCTCCTGTTTTTTTCTTTTTCTACCCATCCCGAGGCATCTGGAGTTGGACCAGCTCTAGTTAGATTTTGCTTCATGACGGTTTGGAGCTACTCATGCTGCTCCTGAACTCCCAGTTATCCAGATGCCGTCTGCCCTCTGCACTTGTCTGTCTCATCCTGGTTCCATGCTGGTGCCGAACTGCACTGGACTAATTGTTAAATCAGACATCTTCTGTAATATTGAACTTCCAGTTGCCTAATACAGTATGTCTGCATAAAATTCTTGCTATCTTTTAGGACCCAAATGAGGATGGGTTTTTGAATTGAATTAAATTGAATTGAATTGAATGGTGGGGGATTAGAGTTTGAGCACGGATCCATCACGGATTGGGAAGGGTACTGCCATGTAGCAGGTGGCTGTTTGAAAAGGGTTTTACTGTAAACTGCAGAACACTGATCACCTATTTAAAAACATGTTCAGATCATCGAAGATGCCTTTGACAAACCTCTGTTAATTGACAGATCTATACAAGCTAATATACCACATTTAAATAAATCCCAGTAGTAAAATAGTTTGTCTCCAGTGTGTGAGACTGTAAGAATATGAACTTAAGGCTCACCTATGATCATGAAGAGGAAGATCAGATAAAGCAGAGAAGCCATTTTAAGAAACATCATTCTTCTATAAAGATTCTAAATGCAACTAAAAACATAAAATGTTCCATTACAACAAGTAACAAAACCAAAGCACAAGCGAATTGTGCCCTTCACATTTTAAGATTGTTAAGGTTGTTTTGGTTAAGATGTGTTTTTAGGCTTTTAATAAATACACTTACACTGAAAATTGTACAAAAAATCTAACCTTTAACTGAAGGGAATAATAATAAAAATATTATATATATATATATATATATATATATATATATATATATATCAAATCCATGACTTAAACGTTATATTTTTTTTTATTAAATCACCTGTCCACAATTATTGGCACCCCTAACAGTTCTGATAAAATAAATATAATTTAAGCATTTTTGTAATTTTTATTGTTGTTTTTTAAAGTTGATCAGAGTATCTAGAAACTTTTAATTAATGATTCATTACTTCCTGTTTCCCTGTGGTATAAATATGATGTGACCCAGAGGCCCATTTTTCTTATCCACTCTTCAACATGGGGAAGACAAGCAAACACCTCATGCAAGTAAGACAGATGTGTGCCAACTTTTAGAAGTCAGGCAATGGTTACAAGAAAATTGCCATATTTGTAATGGCTATTATAATAAGGCTGTGGTCAGATGAGACTGACATAGAGCTTTTAGGGTACATGGCATCATGACCTCTATAAAATATCAGGACATTTAAATCAAAACCTAAAGCTGACATTGGGTCTTTCAGCAGGATAATGACCCAAAATCAATCTACTCCCGTGGCCATCTCAGTCACTAGACCTCAACCCAATTGGAAACCTGTTGGGTGAGCTGAAGAGGACCCAGGACTCTGGTTGATCTAGAAAGAGGAATGGTCAAAGATCCATCTATCCATTTGTTTTCCAATATTGTAAAATGTTATAGGAGGAGATTAAGTGCGGTCTTGTTGGCAAAGGGGTTTTTCAATAAAGTATTAACATCAAGGGTGCCAATAATTGTGGCACACGTGATTTCATGTAAAAAAAATCATGTGGGATTTTTTTTCTACTAAATAATTGTACTTCGATTAAAGTTTGGATTTTTTTCTTTTGTGCACTGTGATTCAACATTGTTATATTGTTTTAATAAAAAATATATATATATTAGTAGCCTAAGAACACATCTTAACCACATCTGTATTTTATTTATTACATTATAATCACACTATATTCTATTGACATTACATGTTTAAATTTTTTTTATTAATTAGAATTGATTTTTCTGAGCTACAAATGAAAAGCTGCCTATAATTTTATCCATCCCATCTCTATTCATTGTAGCTATTGCTAGCTTAAAATGTGCTTCTAATTTCACCACATGGGATTTGAATATTAATTGTCAAGTGAAGTCAAGTAGGCTTTTATTGTCACTTTAACCATATACAGTTAGTACTCCATGAAATGGAACAACGTTCCTCCAGGACCAAGGTGCTACATGTAACATTTATTTACAAAATAAATTAACAGAAACTAACCTCCTTACGTACAGACTTAATCAGCCGGCTAGCTGGGATAAGACAAATTGACATTTTAACCTTCCTCTTATGCCATATTACCCTCAAAACAATTTTTTATCATCAATTTTTTTTCCCTTACCTCTTGGTTACTTTGTTACGCTTCCTTGTCCATTAAAAGAATGTTTTTAATATTTGACCTCATGAGCTTTTACTTTAACAGCATACCTCTCATTTTCAATTATGATAAAAATTTAGGTGAACCTCAGGAGAATTATTTAAATAAATAAAAGTTTGTTATGTTACCTGACTATTACTGAGAAGTATAAATAAAAAGATTCTCTTTTTTTATAATATTAATTACTATAGTAACATCTACATATATGGTTTTACGGGTCAAATTTGACTCATATATATTTATATAAAAAAAAGCAAAAAAGTATTTTTAAAAATAATTTTTATATTAATGGAAAGCTAAACAAGTAAATCTCAAAGTGTGGATTTGCAGGGTCAAACAAACAGCAAACAATTAAGCAAATCAAACCAATAGAAATGAGGCACTAGTTCCAAAAAACATCTTTGACTGCAAGAACATGCATGTGCATTTAGATGCATGTGTGGCAAAAAGTGACACTTTAGTGTGTTCTTTGCGAATATATTTTTTGCAGTAGAAGCAGAGTACGTTTGTCTTTCTGTCTTTATTGCTAGGACAAACCTGACACCTCTTTTTTTTAGAATCAGGTGGCCTCAGTGGGGTTGTGGCTGTGGCTGTGTAGGTTGATGTTGAGGCAGTGCTGGCCGGAGAGGATGCTGACACTGATGCCCTTTGTGTTGCTGATGGTGTGGCGGGAGTGCTACTGTACATGAGCTCTGCAGTTGTATGACCAAGGTTGCAGCAGCTGGTTCTTGGGGGACCCGGTCCCTTTTGTGTGCCTTAACAAGGGTATTTTTTTAACGCCTCAAGAAACATTCTCTGCTGGTTGTTTTTCTGGTTAAGTTCCACCCTAGGTGAATGTGGATCCACAACACAAAAGCATTGTATGCAGACACAAGAAATGGTCACGTGTAATATAGTGACCCCGCAGTCCAGTAGTCATATCGAGGATAAGAATGATTCGGGACCTTTTTCCAGAGGGCAAGAGTGTGAAGAGTGTGTGTAAGGGGTGTGTTTTAGCATATTTTAGTTAAATATACTTGTGCATGCAGTAATAGGACAGAAAATATTAATCTTAGTAAAATAATATAAAGGTAAGGTGAGGAACCAAAAGTGAGCCAAGGACACAAAGATGTGATATCATAGTAGAAAAAGACATGTTCAGTACACAGCATGTACCCAATGAACCCTAGACATGTAGCCATCTTAGATATAAAATGCTGAGCGTACAGTGTGTGCCCAAAGTACATGATTTCATAGTAACCCTAGACACAATATAAGCTTAGCAGACATGATGCACTATCAGCAGATGTGATGTAAAATCAGCAGATATAATGTAATTGTCACGTACTGCTAGTTGTTGGACTGTGGGCATGGTGTGGCAGGCATAGACGCAGAGAGGGATGATGTTGAACAAAAGTCTTTAATAATAAACAAACCAATCAAACAAAACAGGAACAAAGGAAGTTGGCTTTACTTGGGAGCATATGAACAAAACCAATAATCAACTAATAAACAGACAAGGGAATACACACACACACTAATATACAGTACAGACATGGGATACAAACCAGACAAGACAAGACGGACTAAACAGACTAGAGGACTAAACACGAGGGACAATACATGCTAGGGGCTAAACACACACAAGACAGACTTGGCTAGGTCTACTAGCTGTTATGCACATTAGGAGCTAAGCTAGCTAGTAGCTAAACAGGCTAACTGCTAAACAGGCTAGTAGCCAGAGACCCAAGGGATGAGCAGACTAGGGATGCAACAGACTAAGAACTCACTTAACAGAACAGAAATTAACATTAATGCTTGACCCAGTTTCCCAGAACAAACAGGTATTTATAACAAGGCTAATGAGCTTCCTTGGTTCAGGTGCGCACCCACGTCACCTGACCAAGGTGCCTTCTGGGAAACTGAGTCTACAACCTAAAACTACAAACTAAAAACAGTGCCCTCTGGTGGGAAACCCTTACAGTACCCCCCCCCCCCCCTTAAAAACGCTCCTCTGGAGCGTTAACAGAGGTCCTGGGTACCCCTCCCTAGGCCCCCGGTCGTTCCACCCGACTGCGACGCCGATGAGCAGGCTCCCCGAGGTGGGTGGGAGGGTGTGCGAGCTTAGATTGCCGCCGAAGCCAGGCGCCGGATGCAGCAGCGGCCTGCACCCGAAGCTGGGTGGCGGAGACAGCACTGGCTCGTCCTCGGGGCTGAGCGGCGGTGGAATCATGACTTTGTTGCTGGGTGGCGGAGGCAGCACTGGGTCGATGCCGGAGGCCGGGCGGCGGAGGCAGTGCTGGATCGATGGTGTAGGCCGGGCGTCACCCCCCAAGTCGGACGGCCGATGCAGCACTGTGATGTCCTCACGCCGGGCGGCCGATGCAGTACTGGGTCCTCCTTTGACACCGGGTGGCGACGGAAGCATGCTCTTGTTCCGCCTTTGAAGTCAGGCGGTGGAGGCACTAGTCCATACAGCCGTGGCGGCTGTGAACGAAGCTGGAGAGCGTGGCGAGGTCCTGGCTGGGCCCGCTGGCGATACTGGAGCCTCCCACTGAGGCCCGCTGGCGATACTGGAGCCTCCCACTGAGGCCCGCTGGCGATACTGGAGCCTCCCACTGAGGCCCGCTGGCGATACTGGAGCCTCCCACTGAGGCCCGCTGGCGATACTGGAGCCTCCCACTGAGGCCCGCTGGCGATACTGGAGCCTCCCACTGAGGCCCGCTGGCGATACTGGAGCCTCCCACTGAGGCCCGCTCGCCTCCAGTCCAGTCCCGCTTTGACGTGGGGCAAGCTGAGTATTCCCTGTCAGCTTGCCCCGGCGTTATGGTCCCAGCAACCTAAAACTACAAACTAAAAACAGTGCCCTCTGGTGGGCAACCCTTACAGTAATCTCAGACACGTGGCATTTTAACTATGATGAAACAGGTGTAGTAAGATGTGCAAAAATGTCAAATTAAAAAAGCATAGACAAATAACCAAAAGACACATACAAAGTTTTATGAATTATAAGTTTAATAGGAGTAAACACAAAAAATAAAATTACATGTGCATCTACATAGTGAGTAATACTTCTGTATAAAAGTCCAAAAACACTTTAAAAAATACCCAAACATAACTAAGCATTAAATTTATAATTATGTGGCTGAATCTCTGAGTATGTTAAAGCACATTGAACTCAAAGCTTGGATTCTAGCTGCAGTAACATGAAAACTAGCTGTGTAACTTGACACATCTTGAAATCTCATCGTCACTAACCATAATGAGCTGACTTTAGCATGATTTTTAAATTTTATAACTTTTATAACTTTTAATCAGAGCTGGCAAAAGCTAGCAGCTAAAATTATATCAGATGGAGCGTTGTGATAAATAAAATATAACTGTAATTAATTACCAAAAAAAAATAAACCAGCACCTGCTAAAGGGAAGATGCTAATATATTATCGAGATTAAGGAAATATACAGGTGAACAAAAAATGACTTAATTATATAGAGGAAGCTCAGCTAATTCTGGATAAGGAGTGTCTTCTGATAAAGTGTAAAGCAGAATTAACTACAGTTGCTTGTTGTGTAGAGAAAGCTGCACAATCCCTTATTATTCTCTAGGCCCTGGGTAAGCAAAATGAAAATGCATATGATGTCAAATATCAAACCTTCTTTGAGGAAGGACCACACCAATATGAAGATCAGTAAGAGGAACTTAAACAGAAATGCCGTGATTTAGAAGTGGCACAGGCACTGGAGGAAAATCTGTTTGGTTACCAACAGACACCGGTTCGAGATCAGTTTAAGTACAGACAGGTTTTAGGACTAGACTCTGGCCGTATGGGCCTAAAAGAATGAGGACGAGGGTTGTTTTTTCTCCAGATGCAGTCTTTTAGGACCAGGTTTAGAATCATCCTTTTTGAAATAAGTAAGCCCTATGTCTTCTAAAAATTGCATTTATGATACAGATGGCTCAGGCTCATCTTCAGTAGCACTCACCGAGGCCCGGTCCATAACAGGTTCAGTAGGGTTGTAATTCTCAGAAAGGTTGTAATCCGGACTGCCCTGGCTGTCCGAGTCTTCCAAAGGAATGTAGTGAGCACTTAAACAATTGCAATTAGCTATAAGAATAAAATAAAATATTTAAATAAAACAAGTTGGGAAAATAAGGCAAATAATTAAAAATAGTGCGCAGGAGATACTTACCCATGGCCTGTCTCTTGAGAACTGTAGAGTAAACTGGAAGCACCAGGAATATATAGTAAAAATAAATGCCACCCCAATATTTTTCATTTGAACAAGAAAATATAATGGAAATTAATTTGTAAGAAAAATAAGTTATAATGGAAAACATATCAGTACAAGGTGGAGTCAGATGATGAGGTATATGATGTAACAGAATTGGGTAGACAAAATGTAATTATAACGGGTGAAATTATTGGAAAATGTTGAATTATAATGGGTTAATAATTTGATAAGGAATAGAAAAAAAAGTGTACAGAGGAGGGGGCTAGGTGAGCGCCACTCCCCTTGCAAACCATATAAAAAGAGCATGTATGTCTGAGTCAAGTCAAGTCAGTCCTTGATGATGCTTGGATTCACAACCTAGGCATTACAAGGCGAACTCACTTGTTTTTTATTGCTGCAATAAATCCTATCTTACTTCATGATAGTGATAGAAATTATGCTGTTGGGCTTTCTTGTGCAGAGAGCTGGTGTTAAGGGTCCAGATGAGGTTCTTCTCCAGGTGGACATGCCGGCAAATTTGTTGTTGTCGACAATCTTCACAGGGGAGCCACTGATGCTCAGCAGAGAGTGGTAGCGCCATGTCATTCTGAAGTCAACAACCATCTCCTTTGTCTTGTCGACATTCAGCATCAGCAAACTTAATTATGTGATTCGAACAGTGTGTCAGTGATACGTCAGCAGTGTGAGCAGCAGGGGACTGAGCACATAGCCTTGGATGGCCCCAGTACTCAGTGTCGTGGTGGTGGACGTTCTTTTCCCAATTAGTACTGACAGAGGCCTTCCAGTCAGAAAGTCCAGGATCCAGTTACAGAGGGAGGTGTTCATGCCCAACAGGCTCAGCTTCCTGATCAGGTGTTGGGGAATGATAGTGTTGAATGCTGAACTGAAATCTATGTACAGCATTTAAACGTAGACATTGTCCAAGTGTGTGAGGGCAAGATGGAGTGTGGTTTACATGGCATCATCCATTGAACAGTTAGGACAATACACAAACTAAAATGGGTCCAGTGTGGGGCAGCAGGAGTTTAATGTGTCGCATGATGAGCAACTTAAAGCACTTAATAATGATGGGAGTGAGTGCAATAGGACGGTAGTCATTGAGACAGGACGCAGACGACTTCTTTGGCATGGGACTAATGGTGCTGGGCTTGAAACACGTGGGAATGATGGTACTGCTCAGAGAGATGTTGAAGATGTCAGTGAGAACATCTGCCAGCTGTTCAGCACATTCTCTAAACACTTTGCCAGGGATATTGTCTGGTCCAGCAGCGTGGGTTGACTCTGCGTAGAGTTTTCCTCACATCAGCTGTGGTAAGACACAGCAACTGGTCATTCGGAAGAGGGATGGTCTGCCTCGCCATCATGTCGTTTTGCATGTCGAACCTAACGTAGAAGTTGCTCAGTGCATCTGGAAGTGAGCCGTCACTGTCACATGCAGGTGATGATGTCCTGTAGTTGAGGATGGCTTGTATGCCCTGCAACATGTGCAGTCACCACTGTCCCTAAAGTGTTTGTGATTTCTCTGGGCGTGTGCACGCTTCGCCTCTCTGATGATGGGGGAAAGTTTGGTCCTTGCTGTTCTTAGGGCCACCTTGTCCTTCGCTCTAAAGGCAGAGTCTCAGGTCTTCAGAAGTGCACACATCTCTGCAGTAATCCATGGTTTCTGGTTGGGTCGTGAGATGATGTTCTTGGAGACAGTGATGTCATCGGTGCATTTTTTGATGTAGCTGGTCACTGATGACATGTACTTCTCCGGTGAACTCACCATAAGTTGCATCCTCCCCGAACATGTTCCAGTCAGTGTTCTCTAAACAGTCCTTGAAGAGCAGAGATGGCTTCTGCTGGCCAGGTTATCACCTGCTTCAGAACCAGTTTTGAATGCCTGACAAGTAGTCTGTATGCTGGAATTAGCATAACATATATGTGGTCTGAGTAGCCATGGTGGGGATGAGGATCTTCCCAATATGTTTGATCCAGCTTATTTCCCCCTCTCGTTGCAAAGACCACATACTGATGGAATTTAGGGAGCACTGACTTGAGATTTGCATGGTTGAAATCTCCAGTGACAATAAGCAGTCCATCTGGGTGTGTGTTCCGCAGTTCACTGATCTTTGCAAACAGTTCTCATAGTGCTTTCTTAGCATTTGCGCTAGGTGAAATGTGGCTATAATGAAAACAGTGGTGAATTTCTGCGGTAGATAGGAAGGTCTGCATCTAACAGTCACAAACTCCACCAGCGATGAGCAAAGGCTAGAAACTAGCACAGAGTTCTTGCACCATTTTGTGTTGATTTAAACACTCAAGCCACCGGCGCGAGTCTTACCGCACAGAGCTGCTTTTCTGTTGGCACGAATTAAGGCTAGGCCACCTAATTGAATGGCGGCATCCGGTACTCTGTCACTGTCATGAATATTTTACAGTTTTTTGTCCATGGAGGGGATTTATTCTTGTAAATGTTTATAATTTTTAGAACTACTCCTGATCAGAAAACCCCAGTTTTAGGAAAGTATCACTAGCTCAACAATGTTCTGCAAAGACATTGTAGTGTGAAAAAATAGCTTGACCAGTGTCCGCATCTCATAAGCTGGATGCAGATTCGTTGCACGATGAACAAAATCAACACACGTTCAATATTCACCCGATCTACCTCTTTCCAGGTGTTTCCATAAACCCTTCTCCCTTCCACATTTGTCATGTTCATGTCAATGGTTACAATACAGTCTGTGAGGAAAGGTTTAAAACAGGACTTGATGTCATCCACTCGGGATATGGCATATCGGGTTAGGGCTGGGGTTTGGTTGCATTTTTTGAAGGAGACCACAACTTTATCTGGGTCTTCTTCCTCATCAGTGTCAGAGTCTTCCTCCTCTGACTTTTTCTCCTCTAAACTCTCCTCACTGTCAACCTGGCTTCTCTTTTCCTGATCACTGTCATTGTCAGATATAATTCCGCAGCTTCATGTGCAGTATATCTCTTGGCCCTCATGCTGCTAAAAACAAAACTGTGAGTAAGGCATCAAAAGCTTTATATCTCAGAGCTGCAAGAAAGTTGTATGATTGTTGATAATGTTGCAGTTTTGTTTTTTTAACAGGTGTGGTAAGAATTATGTTGTCGATAGGTTCCTGTGCAGGTTGCCATGGAAGCCAAAAAGGGGCGTGTGTGTGTGAGTGTATAAAAGTTCCATAAAACACACATTTTTTTAATAAAAATATTTAACTTATTTTAAGTGTTTACATGCCATGTGCGAACAAAGTCATTGAACCTCATGAGAAATAGATTTACTGATTTACTAGATTTACTGCACTTTTTTAGAGAGGAAACTTGTAAATCAGTCAGATTTGACCAGAACACAACATGAGGGTAAACTAGATTGACAGCACTAGAAAGGCTAAAAGATTAAGGCTTAAATTTAGCGTAAATGTGGGAATCTACAGCACTGGGTTAGTTACAGTGTCAATCAATCAATCATTAAATCAATTAATAAATAAATAATCCAAATGTTATGTGTATGCCAAAAAAGCTAATTACTGTAAATGTAGATAAATTGTTAACTTAACAATAAATAAAATAGCTTAATCAGGCTAGCAAATTGATTTGAGTCATAACTGCCCTGCACACATGTAGCCAAATAAAAAAATAATAGTATTTACATACATGCACAAAAAAAAAAAAAAAGAAATCCATGACTCAGTTAATATATAGGTGATTGGTTCTGCACAGGCTTTAGAGAGAGGTCATTGGAGAAAGTGTGTTTCATTTCATTTTATTAAAGTGTAAAGCAGACTACTGGATGTTTAAAGAGGAAGTTGATCAGTGAGTGTTATTATGCAAATCAATGTGACTGTACACAAGCAGAGCAGTTTAGAGTGTATGAGCTTCATCAGTGTCCATTGTATACTGCTTAGATGTGTACATGTGCATTTGTGATAAATGCCAATGTCCTTATGCATACTGGCTCTTATACTTGATCTGTTCACACTCTGATTAATTAGACCCCAGAACTTTTTGTTGGATAACTAATTTTAAATAAATAGATTAATATATATTACAATAAATGTAAATACTTGACTTAAAGTTGAGCAATTATTACAACATGCATTAGAGGGCAAATTAGCAGTGATTATTTAGAGTAGCTACTCTTTTTTATGTTTTTTTTTTTTACATTTAAAATAGTTAAAAAATTACATTCAGAGTTTGACAAAGTACAGAAAAGCTTTTTTTCAGACATTTTTTTCTTATAAAATCAGTATTATACTGTATCTACATACATTTCAGTAAAGGTAGACAATCGGTAAAAGTTGTTAAAGCCACATTGTTCTCAATTGAACACCTCTAAGTATATCCACATTAAACATCAACAACAATAATAACAATAAGCCTTTTCATGTCTGGTAAAAGTAAATGCAATAAAAAAAATTGTTCTGAGGATATATTAAACATTAATGTTTTCTTACTGTGTCTTCTTGCCCTTCACGTCCAGCGACCAAACTGCAACTGAAAAAGAGTGTGAGAGGACGAATGTGTGGTTACGACACAAGATGGACATAAATACACCATTGTATTTCCTCTTTATTTGCTGAGTGTAAAAGTGCTATGTGGTCAAACATAAAAAAAAAAATGTTGAAATAAACAAATGAAAAAAATAAAAAAACACAAAAACTGGCACTTAATGTTACTGCATCAGCAGAATAAAACCTGTGTGTGCATTGTGTATAGAATATTTTAATACATCATAAGAGTGTGTGAACAAATGATCTCACTGCCTTGACAACAGAGGATGTAAAACAACAAAAAAATTAAATCCAAATTATATTTGTCACGTATATTTGTCACAAAACCACATAGTATATTTGTAACCGAAATGCCTTAATGAAAGATAAGATAGAATAAAAAGATGGCAAGATTTTACTTCACATAAGAAAAAAAAAAGTTAAAATCTACAAATGTATAGATTTACAAGTTTAAATACAATAAAATTTAAATAGAAAAATACAGAACATGCAATATAAGAAGGTATAAGAGGGTAAAGACATGGTATGTTGACATGACAGCAGCAGTATTGGTGGGATATGAAGTATAAAATGAAATTTTGTCTGTCTGCAGCAGTGTTATTGTCCTTGTTTTAAAGTTCAATTTAGTCTTCATTTAAAGTGCATCCGGAAAGTATTCACAGCAGATCACCTTTTCCACATTTTGTTATGTCACAGCCTTATTCTAAACTGGATTAAATTGATTTTTTTTCCTCAGAATTCTACACACACAGAATTCCTCAGAATTCAACACCCCATAATGACAACATGAAAAAAGTTTACTTGAAATTTTTGCAAATGTATTAAAAATAAAAAAATTGAGAAAGCACATATACATAAGTCTTCACAGCCTTTTCCATGAAGTTCAAAATTAAGCACAGGCGCATCCTGTTTCCCCTGATCATCCTGTTTCCCCTGATCATCCTTGAGATGTTTCTGCAGCTTAATTGGAGTCCACCTTTTATAAATTCAGTTGATTGGACATGATTTGGAAAGGCACACACCTGTCTATATAAGGTCCCACAGTTGAAAGTTCATGTCAGAGCAAAAACCAAGCTTGAAGTCAAAGGAATTGTCTGTAGACCTCCGAGACAGGATTGTCTCGAGGCACAAATCAGGGGAAGGTTACAGAGAAAGTTCTGCTGTTTTAAAGGTCCCAAATGAGCACAGTGGCCTCCATCATCCGTAAGTGGAAGAAGTTTGAAACCACCAGGTCTCTTCCTAAAGCTGGTCGGCCATTTATTCTGAGCGATCGGGGGAGAAGGGCCTTAGTCAGGGAGGTGACCAAGAACCCGATGGTCACTCTGGGATAGTTCCAGAGGTCCTCTGTGGAAAAAGAAGAACCTTTCAGAAGGACAACCATCTCTGCAGCTATCCACCAATCAGGTCTAAATGGTAGAGTGGCCAGACCGAAGGCACTCCTTAGTAAAAGGCACATGGCAGCCCTCCTGGAGTTTGCCAAAAGGCACGTGAAAGACTCAGACCATGAAAAACAAAATTCTCTGGTCTGATGAGACAAAGATTGAACACTTTGGTGTGAATGCCAGCTGTCATGTTTGGAGGAAACCAGGCACCGCTCATCACCAGGCCAATACCATCCCTACAGTGAATCATGCTGTGGAACGCATGCCGCAGGAACTGGGAGACTAGTCAGGATAAAGGGACAGATGACTGCTGCAATGTACATCCTGGATGAAAACCTGCTCCAGAGCACTCTTGACCTCAGATTGAGATCTTTCAGCCGGACAACAACCCTAAGCACACAGACAAGATATCAAAGGAGTGGCTTCAGGACAACTCTATGCAAAGAGCAATGGGCAAAACTGGCCAAGAATATGTGTGCTAAGCTTGTGGCATCATATTCAAAAAGACTTGAGGCTGTAATTGCTGCCAAAGGTGCATCGACAAAGTATTGAGCAAAGGCTAAGAATTATTGGATGCACTGTATATGTAAACCTGTGGGTGCACTAGGACAGCACCAAATACACACACACAGACACACAAACATAAGAGATATGAATATCCTCTTACAGCGCAGCTATAACTGCCTAAATCCTCACTGCTTACCGGCTGCAGGTGGACTTTATTGCTCTTTATGGTGTCTATGGTTAAATCACGACTGTTTTTGTACCAGAAGAATGTTGGATCAGTCAGACTGCAGGTGATTTTACAGGGGCTGATTGTTCCTCTGTCACTTCGGCAGATCTTAAACACAAAGATTACAATGAAACAACGAGAAAACATTGCTGTCTTGGAACAAGTAAAAAAACATAACACATTTAAAACTGTATATATTATCTACCCATCATTTTGATAAAACTTTTCAAAAAACAAACTTTGTCAACTTATTTAACCGCATGATAAAACATAATAAAGATCTTCATTATTCTACTACCAAATTCGGAGACCTTGTGTGCCTTCCCAAATAATGTCCATTTTTTTTTTATTAGGTAGATAGATAGATAGAGAGAGAGAGAGAGAGAGAGAGAGAGAGAGAGAGTAGATTATTAACTCCATAGGGAAATTATACTGTTACATCAGCCAGTCCGGAGATTATACAACAAGTAAGCAACAAGGAAAAATTGCAATGAGAAAAAGGTAAAAAATAATTGTAAAAATTGTTTATTGTAATTGTTTACAATTTAAGGTGTCATAATGAGGTAAAGGAAGTCAGGAGTCGCAGAAAAGTATGTGGAGGTGGTGCAGGGTGCCATAGGTACAGTACAAACTACTAGTTTAAGGTGGTTTACAGCCCCTTCCTGTTCCCACAGTGGTGATAAACAGGTTGGCAGATGAGGTTAGACAAGAGTCCCCATGGACTATGATGTTTGTGAGTGATATTGCGATCAGTAGTGAGAGTAGGGAGCAGGTTAAGATGAGTCTAGAGTGGTGGAGAGATGACCTGGAGAAAAGAGGCATGAAGATCAGTTGGAGTAAGATGGAGTACATGTGTGTAAATGAGAGAGAGGGTTGTGGAAAGGTGCAGTTGCATAGAGTAGAGGTAGGAAAGGTAGATGATTTTAAATATTTATGGTCATCTGTCCAAAGAGAAGTAAAAAAGAGAGTGCAGGCCTGGTGGAATGGGTGGAAAAGAGTAGCAGGAGTGATTTCTGACAGAAGGGTATCGGCAAGAATGAAAGGGAGACCTTTGTATGGTTTGGAGATGTTGCAGCTTGACAACACTTGCTTGACAGCACATCTTGACCCACTCTTCTATGCAAAAATGAGTGGATGTATTGTAAATATGTTAAGTTACTCAATACAGAATACAAGTCTCATGACTACTAATAAAGTCTCTGTCACATGCAGTTACTGATTTGGTTAATGTTAAATTCTCCGGACGAAATGCCCAGGCATTAGC
Organism: Clarias gariepinus; assembly: GCF_024256425.1. NCBI lineage: Eukaryota > Metazoa > Chordata > Actinopteri > Siluriformes > Clariidae > Clarias > Clarias gariepinus. The sequence goes on from NC_071117.1 coordinate 5,144,374, forward strand.
ATGCACATGAGGGAGAAGCCGAAATTGGTATGGAACAAAATTTTTTTTAAATAAAAATAAAGAAAATAAATAAATAAAAAGTTATTTAAATGCAGTAGGTAATAAAGTAATAAACATGTATGGCAGAATCAGAATTCTCCAGTGGAATGAGTGTTGAAAGAAAGGGGTGGTTAACATCTAGACATGGAGTGGATATGTTTGACTGACAGGTAAGTGGACAAATGGTTGTAAGGCTCAAAGTATAAAAGGCCAAAGTCAGGAAACAGTGGCACTGCAGGACAAATTTGGAGAAATTTTCTAATCACAGCTGAGCATTACATTCTTTTGGTAAGTGTGTGATCATATGGCTCTAGGTTTTTATATGATGGGACTGTGGTTAGTTTTGCAAAAGAAGTTACAAAAATGCAGAGGCTGCAAGAACCTTTGCAAAATTAAATTTTAGTTGAGTAAATAATTTAAGGCAATTAAAATTTTCAATATTTGGAGAGATGAGCATGTATGCACTTATGCATGAGAATGGCTTGTCTAGGTTGAACAGGGCTGTTTTTAAAGGCTTACTATCTTGGGTTTTTCTTCACTGGTGTGTTAGGTTCTATATCGTGTTGCTACTATTTCAGTTCTGTAGTGTGATTGAAGTATGTCTAATTAATTAATTCTCTCTAGTGATTAATCTAGAGTAGTTTCAGCCTTGTGAATTGTGGGCAGGGCTTAGCAACATGTATTGTATGTGTTTTTTTTTTTTTAAAGCAAATTCTGCAGCAATTACAGCTACAAATCAGATAGGAAGAGCACTGATCAACAACATTCTTTAGTGAGGACATGCCAGTTTTTCTTGGGTTACATGTGTACACACTCTTAGAAAGCATCTTGGTCTGAGAATTTATATCACAAAGCTGTGGCAGAACTCTCAAGTATCATCTACCTTCCACTGTTATCTCACACTTAAGCACTGGTGAGCTGTGGAAGTCCCAGTCTTCTGTAAAGAGACTTTCCCAACTTGCCAGGTGTGACTATCCAGACCATCTATGAGGGAACCCTGGTTCATGGTCATAAATGCTGACTTAATGCCTTCAAAATGCCATAATTTTAATTATTTTTACAAATAAGATGAAGTGCTGAGTTGGTAAGTACTGCTGGTTTCATTTACTGACCTCATGCTATTATGCTCTGTCTGCAGACAATGTCTGACTGTGAGTTGATTCTGGCCAGCTGGGGGAAAGTGGAGAGCAATCTTTCTGGCTATGGAGGAGATGTTCTCACCCGGTTAGTACCAAACCAGAAAACTTTTTAGCATGCCAATCATTGCATAAAGAACCAAGACTTTAGAGTAAAGGCTTTTAATAAAGACAAGTGCTATTTGTTGCTTTAACTTGAGGCAGGGGTTGCATTTAGTTACAGCTGACTGATAAATGTTACAGTTCCTGGCCTGTAGCTCTGCAGACTGCTTGGTTTCAATTTGTCCTAATGAAGAAAAATTGGAGAAAGGGTGAGGACATCAATAATAGTCCTCCTCTTACTGGTCTCAAAAAGAGCTGATACTTTGGGAGAGCCTAGTCTGCCATTTTGTTTTTTTTAACCTTTATTTTCTCATGGGTACTTCTCAATCACCTTTTCTCTCATCTAGCCCAAAATTTTGTACTGTTGAATAATTCTTTGCATGCACTGTATGGATAGTCTGTTCACAGAGCACCCTGACACCCAGAAGCTCTTCCCCAAGTTTGTGGGGATCCCATGTGGTGAACTGGCTGGACATGCAGGTGTTGCAGACCATGGCAAAACTGTTCTGACAAAACTGGGTGAGATCCTCAAGGCAAAAGGCTCCAGTGACATCATTAAGCCACTGGCTACAACCCATGCCAACAAACACAAGATTCCCCTTAACAACTTCAAGGTAACATGGTTTTACATTTACAGGTTTAAGTCAATACACTAATACTACCACTGATGTGCCTAATACCCTCAATTGATCTTTCCATTAGCTGATCACCGAGGTCATCGTTAAGTTGTTTGGGGAGAAAGATGTGTGGGATGCTGCTGCCCAGGATGCTTTCAGGAGAGTTATGGGCACCGTTGTCAATGAGATCGACTGCGTCTACAAGGAGCTTGGCTTTTCTGGCTAGATAACACTTGTCCCTGAGTTTGTCATTAAGATGCTTTCAATTTCAATCAAGTTGTGTTGATTGTGTCGCATTATAAGCACTTAAATGTTAATGTTTAAGCTTCATTAAAGCAGTTCTTAATTAACTTGTGCTTTTGGACTGATTGCATTTCACAGCCTTATAGAACGCTCCACTTACCAGTTGTTTAATCTGTTATGGGTTTGACAAACTAATTACTGGAACATTTGTACTATGGGGTTGTTTGGGAGGGGGGTGAGGCAAGTTGAGTTGAAGTAGGCCTCATATTGGGTGTGTTTAAAGAGGGACGATCTATTATGGCTCCTTCCTGTATTTGACATTTGCTTAAAAAAATACTGTCCATATTTAACAGGTATGGGGGTGGACCAAGTTAAATGCACAAAGACCAACCAAGAGTGTTTATTTAACCTTCATGTGTCAGTCACTTGATGTGATGGTAGTTGAGTTAATCTACTCCCTGAGCACTTGTTTTTAGCGTCACTGTGTTTTACAGTATGTACAGTAGCAAATTAAGAAATGTAGGCAAGAACACTCTGGGTGGGGAAACTAGTACGTCCTGGTGTTTTGCATAAACTTGGAGCATATTACTACACCATCCACTGAAGTAAAACTTGCCCACCACATTCCCTCTCTTCAAGCCAGATTTTGTTGGCTTAAAGTTCATTCTAGCCCAAGAAATGACCTTAATCAGGCCCTGAAGAATCCACCTGCAACCAGTCACCGAGGTAGAGGTGACTGTCAAGTCATCCATAAAGGCTTTGATCAAGGGCTGCCTGATTTCAGATTAAAATTTTGTCACATACACAGTACAATATGCAGTGAAATGCTTTGACAACTGCTCGTGACCTTATGAAAAAAGACCTTAAAATAAAAGGCTAATGAATAGAAAAATGAAAGAAGGGAAATTTAACTAAAGTTAAAAATAAAATAACAGAACTGTACAGAGCAAACATACAATATAAGAAAAATGAGATGGCTATACAGAATATACAATATAAGAAAAATGTAGAAAAATAAGAACAGTTGTACAATATAGATATATGGAATTTTATGGACTTTTGTGTGGGAATGAAGTTGAATATAAATGGAAACGTAATGTATGTAAAGTGTTTAAAGTGTTTTGTGTAGCCGGGTAACGGAACGTACAGGGGGTGTGCAAATATGCTTGAAAGTGACATATTTAAAGTGACCTGTGATAGGGGTAATTGTGTAATTTAACTAATGACCACAAATGGTAGTTGTGCAGTGGCCACTAGTGGTTATTGTAAGTGAATGTCCATGGTGAGTGAAAAAATCATATGTGTGCATGTGCAAAATGTATCAGTACTGTGTGTTAGCCTGGTTAAGAGACCGTATCGCCTGTGGGAAGAAGCTCCTCCTCAATCTCTCTGTGTTGGTCTTTAGGGAGCGGAATCGCTTTCCTGAGCTTAACAGAGAGAACAGTCCATTGTTGGGATGGCTGAGGTCCTTCACGATCTTCCTGGCCTTGGTCCAAGACTTTGACAGGGGGCCTCTATGCTCCATTATTGCAGCATTGACCAAGATTTTTACAGTAGCAATAAACAAAATGGATCACAAAAATTGTACAGCCAGTAATGATCCCTTTCTCATGCTGGTGCCAATTTAATGTAATGCTCCCTGATGTAACTCAGCCTGAAGTTACTGTAATAATCCAAAATGAGATCCTTGATCTTACAAGGTAAATGGTGTTGGACTAGAATCGTCTCGGATTGACCCATATGCATTGGCAAGATCCCGTCAAAGCACAGCTAAATCTCCATTTCCCTCATGTGCTTCCCTTATCAATTGTGTGAGGACTCCAGTATGTTCCAGGTACCCTGCCACTCCAGGAATGCCGCCCTTCTGTACCGATGTGTCGATATAAACATTTTTCAGTAAGAAGTCTGTCATCCTTCTAGCTAAAATGCTAAAGAAGATCTTGCCCTCCACACTAAGGAGTGAGATGGGTTGGAACTGCTCCAGTTTTGTTGAATTCTCCTCCTTAGGACTCCAGATGCCCTACGCCTGCCTCTACTGTTCTGCAATTATTCTTCCTCGCTAAATCACTGTAAGAATCTTTAAAGGAGTCCTGGGCAGCATATGTACACCTTATACAGTAAAGACTGGGACCTGAAGCAGAACTCGCTCTGGCTGCTATCACCTCTTGAACTTCTTGCTAGGTGGGTTCTAAAGTGTTGAACTCCACTAGTGGTGCTGGTACCTTCAAGAGGGCTGTCTGTGGCCTTTCTATCTTGCTCTCTGTCTGGATCACGCAGGGTGTTGTGCAGGAAGTGATCTACCGCTTCCTTAGGGCAATCCAAACATCCGCTGCAGTTTCTCCCAGCAGCCTTTTGTGTAGCCAAAGGGGTCAGCTACAAATGAGGTTTGCTTCCTGGCTCTTTCAACTCTACGTCTCCTATGCCATTCTGCTCTGCGCAGCATCATGAGCTTCTTCCTAATAATACTGTATGCCAAAGCTCAATGATAGATGGATTCTCTTCTTCAGCTGCTCTCCTGAACTGCTTTGTCAGAATTCACAGCTCTTTTCAGAGTTGATGGATCTTATCTGACCTGCGGTTCCTGGTATAGGTATGTTTACTCAACTTGGGCTCCTCTATGCCAAACCTTTCAGTTGCGAAACTTGTGATGATTGTGGTCAGATTTAAGAGTCGTCCTTCCAGATCACCCTTGGCTGTTACATGAACTGGTTCCACAGTTTGTGCTGCTTTGCTGGAGGCCACTTGATATGTGTGACTACTCTGCTTGTACCTGGAGTGTTTGACACTTGGAGGTTCTGGGCTCTGTGGAGTTTTTCCTGGCCGGGCTCCCCCTGCATCTCACCAGATGTGATCCTATGCGCTGCACTGTAGGTCAGCAAAGACATTTAAATGTAAAAAAAAAATGCCTGACCAGTTTTTGCATTTTATAAGCCGGATGCAGATCCGTTGCACGATCCGTAGGTGAAATGTACACTCCAATAATGAAAACTGTGAATTCCACAGAGTTCTTGCACCATTTTGTGTTGATTTAAACACACAAGCCACCGGCGCGAGTCTTACCGCACAGAGCTGCTTTCCTGTTGGCACGAATTAAGGCTAGGCCACCTAATTGAATGGCGGCATCCAGTACTCTGTCACTGTCATGAATATTTTACAGTTTTTTGTCTATGGAGGTGATTTATTCTTGTGAAGAAAATGTTTATATTTTTAGAACTACTCCTGATCAGAAAACTCCAGTTTTAGGAAAGTATCACTAGCATAAACAATGTTCTGCAAAGACATTGTAGTGTAAAAAAAATTGCTTGATCAGTGTCCGCATGTCATAAGCTGGATGCAGATTCGTGGCACGATCTGTAAACACACAAAATCAATACATGCACATAGGCTTCAATATTCACCAGGTCTACCTCTTTCCAGGTTTTTCCATAAACCCTTCTCCCCTCCAGGTTTGTCATGTTTATAACAACGGTTACAATGCAATCCATGAGGAAAAGTTGAAAACATGACTTGATGTCATCCACTCAGAGTATGGCATATCGGGTTAGGGTTTGGTTCCACTTTTTTTTACAGAAACAAGACTACAACTTCAGCCGGGTATTCTTCCTCATCACTGTCAGTCTTCCTTCTTGGTTTATACGTCATCCTCAACCTCTGACTTTTCCTCCTCTAAACCCTCCTGACAGGGAACCTGGTTTCTTTTCTCCTCTTCACTGTCTCTGTCAAATATAATTCTACAACTTCGCATGCAGTATATCTCTTGGCCAGTGATGCCAAAAACTTAACCTTGAGTAAGGCCTCAAAAAGCTACCGTATATATAAAAGAGCTGCAAGAAAGTTGTATGAATGAAACAATGTTGCAATTCTTTTTTACAACAGGTGTGGTAAAATTTATGTTGTCAATAGGTTCCTGTGTGGGTTGCCATAGTAGCCAAAAAGGGGCATAAGGTGTGTGTGTGTGTGTGTGTGTGTGTGCGTGTGTGTTTGTATGTTTGTATGTTTGTGTGTCTGCTTAAAGACACATGCGTATTTAGGTGTAGGAATGGACTGTGAAAATATGCTTGAACTCTGTTTTCTACAGTTTTTTGGTATTTTTTAATTGTAGTCTTACCAATTCATTTCCAATGACTGGTCATTTTTGACCGGGCATACCATGAATGTAATAAAAGTTCCATAAAACACACAAATGTTTATAAAAATATTTCAATTATATTTTTGTTTAAATGCAATTTGCAAACAAAGTCATTGAACCTCATAAGAAATGGATACAATTTACTGCACTTTTTTAGACAGGAAACTGACAGAAACACAGCAAGAAGGTTAACTTTCCTCTTATGTTAGCTTTCTGTTACTATCTCTTATGTTAACAGGATCTTGAATCTGAAAATGTGGATTTGCAAGGTCAAACAAACAAACAAGCAAATCAACCCAATAGAAATGAGGCACTATTTTCAAAAACATCTTTGTGTGCAGGAACATGCATGTGCATTTAGATGCATGTGTGGCAAAAAGTGACACTTTTAGTGTGTTCTTTGCAAATATATTTTTTTGCATTAAAAGCAGAGTATGTTAGTCTTTCTGTCTTTATTGCTAGGGCAGACCTGACACCTCTTTCAGATGGCCTCAGTGGGGTTGTGGCTGTGGCTGTGTAGGTTGATGTTGAGGCAGTGCTGGCCGAAGAGGATGCTGGTACTGATGATCTTTGTGCTGCTGATGGTGTGGAAGGAGTGCTACGTGAGCCCTGCAGCTGCTTGACCAAGGCTGCCGCGGCTGGGTCCTGGGGCACCTGTTCCCCTTCTCTTAATGTGTGCCTTGACAAGGGAACTTCCTAACTCCTCAAGAAACATTTTCCGTTTTTTCTGGTTGAGTTCCACGCTAGGGGAATGTGGGTCCACAACACAAATGCATTGTATGCAGACACATCTAAAATGTTATAAAACCAACCATTGCAAGTTACCAACGCTAAACTAAATTTGTCTTATGCAAGCCAAGGAACATCAAGAGATCTGTTAAATAATAATAATTATATATTTTTTTTACTTTTTGATTTCAGCAACGCACCCTCTTGTTAATACAAGTACAAGTAATATAGAATTACGCTACATTTTAATGTTTACATTTTTACTCATTTTTGACAGCTACTTTTTTTTTGTTACAACACTTGTTAGAATGATATTTTACTTGAATAATTTTTAATAAAACATTTTGCACTCTAACCAGTATTTTACACATGCTAAACACAAAACATTGATGCACGGTGAGGTTTCAACACTATCACAAGCACAAGCATCTATCTTATAAGAATTTTGTCTTCTTGATAGGAACATTTGGCACCCATTCCTTGTGACAGCACTTTTGTATACTAAATAATTAGAAGGTAAATAAATGTCATATCTGACTTAGAGTGTGTGATCAGGAGAGGGGAGATGTTTATATCCTCTTACACACTGTTAGCACTTAGCACAGCTATAACTGCCTGCATCCTCACTGCTGACCGACTGCAGGTGGACTTCATTGCTCTTGATGGTGTTTGTGGTTAAATCACGGCTGTTTTTGTACCAGATGAATGTTGGATCAGTCAGACTGCAGGTGGTTTTACAGGTCAGAACGGCTGATTGTCCCTCTGTCACTTCTGCAGGAGCGATCACCTGAAGATCTTAAACACAAAGGAATAAAAAAAAAACAATAGCTGGCCTGGAACAAATAAAAAAAAAAAAGTTTGCAGATGTTGCTGCTGTCAAAAAGACAAGAAACAGAGCTAGAGCTGGCAGAGCTTTTCCCACATTTCATGTGACCTACTGTGTAATCTGTACAACTCAATTAAAAAATTTAATAAAAATGTAGGGCAAAAGATAAAAAAAAGGGAGAGAATGGGTATGAGTATTGAAAGGGGCGGTTGATGTCTGGACAAGAAGTGAATATGTTTGACTGACAGGTGAGGGGACAAATGGTTATAGGGCCCAAAGTATAAAAGGCCAAAGTCAGGAACCACTGACACTGCAGGACAAATCTAGAGAATACTTTATCATCACAGTTAACCACAACACTCTCTTGGTAAGTGTCTGAAATGATCGCTTGGATGGCTCTGGGTTTTTATCTGATGGGTTTAATTAGTTTAATAAGCATGTGTTTGCTTTTATGTATTATAATGACTTGTAAGTTGTACAGGACTGTGTGCTTTAAAGTTTTTCTATCTTAGATTGTTCTTAACTGGTGAGGTAGATTTTTGTAATTTAGTAATTTTATTTATTTTTTAACATAATTGGTTTTATATGGTCAGTACTATTCCAATTCTTTAGTGTTGATTTTGTAGTGTGATTGAAGTGGGTCTGAAGTAACTAGCTTCAGGCCCACTAACTAATTACTTGGTGATTTTTAATCAAGAGTAGTTTAAGCCTTGCTTAAAGTGTGAATTGAGGTAAGGCTTGGCAACATTTTATTTTTTTCTGTAGTGGGTTAAAAGCATAGTCTGCGGCATTTGGTGCTACAGATAGTTTGTAGATATGACTTTGAACCAAAAAAACTCTTGTAGAATGTGGTCTCACCATACCAAGATTCTTTTTCACAAAGCAGAGGCAGATCTCTTGGAAGCTTTTCTCTACCTTCCACTGTTCTCACACTCAAGCACTGGTGGGCAGTGGAACTGACAGTCTCCTGTAAAAGGATATTTTTGCAACTTGCCAGGTGTTTGCCTGGTACTTCTAGTTAGTATCTCAGTGAACCAGTTTTGTGCTGTATCTAATGAAGCACTTAAGTGACTCTTGTACAGAGTGTCTGCCAAGTGAGACCCAGATTCTTTTGTCACAAATACTGGCTTAATGTTTTCAAAATGCCAAACTATCCTTTTAATCATTTGAATAAAAAAGTGCTATGTATATGTGCACTATTAATTTAACTTACTGACTTCATGCTGTGCTTTTTCTGTAGACCATGTCTGACTGTGAGTTGATTCTGGCCAGCTGGGGGAAAGTGGAGAGCAACCTTGCTAGCTATGGAGGAGAAGTTCTCACCCGGTTAGTACCAAACCACTTTCTAGTATGCTGAGCATCATGGCACAAGAAATATCCAAGACTTATTTTTTAGTGAAGACTATTAATGGAGACCCTCGCCTTAACCTTAGCCGGGGCAGTTACATTCATCAGTCAGCTGTAAATAAATGTTTCTGGGCTGTAGCTCTGCAGACTGCTTTGTTTCCATTTGCCCTAATATAATTGGGGAAGGTTTGACATGGACAATGGTTTTCCTTTCCTCTCCTCTCACTGGTCTTAAAAGGAGCCAACACTTTGGGAGACCCTAGACTGCCATCTTAATTTTACCTTTGTTTCCTTATGGGTATTTCTCAATCCAGCTTTCTCTCTGATGTATTACTAGCTGCTAACTTGCAGGCCCAAATTTAATACCGTCAAATAATTCTTTACATGCATTGTGTGGCTAGTCTGTTCACAGAGCACCCTGACACCCAGAAACTCTTCCCCAAGTTTGTGGGGATCCCATGTGGTGAACTGGCTGGCAACACTGCTGTTGCAGACCATGGCAAAACTGTTCTGACAAAACTGGGTGAGATCCTCAAGGCAAAAGGCTCCAGTGACATCATTAAGCCACTGGCTACAACCCATGCCAACAAACACAAGATTCCCCTTAACAACTTCAAGGTAACATGGTTTTACATTTACAGGTTTGAGTCAATACACTAATACTACTACGGCTGTGCCTAATACCCTCAATTGATCTTTCCATTAGCTGATCACGGAGGTCATCGTTAAGTTGTTTGGGGAGAAAAATGTGTGGGATGCTGCTGCCCAGGATGCTTTCAGGAGAGTTATGGGCACCGTTGTCAATGAGATCGACTGTGTCTACAAGGAGCTTGGATTTTCTGGCTAGATAGCACTTGTCCCTCAAGTCTGTAACATTGCTGGGACAGAATTAACAAATGTGTTGCCAGTGGAAGTAGTGTGCAATTGTAATGCTTCCTATTCCTGCAAGTTTTGTGTTGACTGCATTATAAGCACTTAAATGTTAATGTTTATAAGCTTCATTAAAGCAGTTCTTATTTGACTTGTACTTTTGAACTGACAATTTACAGCATTACAGAACACCAATCACTAATTGTTTAATTTCTGGCAAGGGTTTTGAGCCAAGCAAATGAAGCACTGGAAGTACAGTACTGTTGGATTGGGAGGGGGGGGGATAAATACTTAAGTGGTAATTTGGGGGGCGGTCAAGTAAAATGCACAATAAGCCAACACCAAGAGTATTTGTTTAACCTCCTTCATGAGGCAGTTACTTGGTATGATTGAGTTCCTCTACCTCCTAAAGACTTGCTACATCCATTACATGTTCTAAAGTGTAACTAATTAAACATGGTCAAAGAGGCAGAAACACTTTGAATGGGGAAATAAGTTCAAAAAACACGCCTTCCTTCTAAATTATTGCAATCCAGAATAATTTTCTGCACATGAGAAACTGCAATCCCTCTTGGCCCTGGTTGCATCCATATCACATTGGCAGCCATGCAGTGTGGCACATTTCTTGGGCAAGATGATTATTCAATTTCACCACTTTTTGACATCGATATTTTTTTCACTTGCTAACATAAACTTGTAACTGGAGAGCTCACTAGAATCTCAAACCTGAACCTCAGATAAGCCTGTATCCACTGGTCCTTTCTAGATCTAGTTTGACACCCCTGGTCTGACCTGTGGAATGTCAATAAGATTGAAGTGAGTACAGTAGATATGGAAGACATTCAGTAATTAAAAACATATACTTGGAGTTTATCAGTTATTTAAGGCTCACCACCGGATAGATACTGTGGTGCTGGTTGAAGTGGTAAATGTTTAATTTGTAGGAGTTAAAGGAACTGCTCTCACCTGAATGCCTAAACTTCCTTCCATTGACCGTTCACGAGACACAGGTAGTGGAAGATGGGTAAGCAGCTGGATTTGAGCAACTTTGCCAAGTGCCAAACTGTAATGGCCAGAGAAAGGCATTAGAGGATAAATTGCTGAATTTGTAGTTGATTATATCATGTACCAAGTCAACATGTTATATTATGTGCATTTAGATTTTGGGTATTGAGTTTATTTTTGCCTTGTTTGTGCTGTCTGTCTACCTGCTAGTGGTGAGATGGGGTGTGTCCCTTAATATTTCAGGTCCCACCATGCTTTTTTTTTTTTAAAGTGTTATATACAGTAGTATATACAGTATATAAAGAATATAGTGCATTTTTATGCCTTTTACATTTTAATAAATTTTCCCTGGTAGCACACATACCAAAGTAACCCTCCTCCATTACATTAATTTTTCATAATTATATATATATATATACATATATATATACACACACATACACTGGGGGTTGGACAATAAAACTGAAATGTCTGGTTTTAGACCACACAATTCATTAGTATGGTGTAGGGCCTCCTTTTGCGGCCAATACAGCTTCAGTTAGTCTTGGGAATGACAGATACAAGTCCTGCATAGTGACCAGAGGGATTTTGAGCCATTTTTCTTGCAGAATAGCGGCCAGGTCACAATGTAATGCTGGTGGAGTAAAGCGTTTCCTGACTTGTTCCTCTAAAACACCCCAAAGTGGCTCAATAATATTTAGATCTGGTGACTGTGCAGGCCATGGAAGATGCTTAAATTCACTTTCATGTTCATCAAAACTGTCATTAGTCTTGCTGTGTGTATCATCCTGATACATGGCACAACCTTCAGGATATATATATATATGAAATTTTATTTTATTTTTTTGGATTTTTTCAATTTTCCCCCCTAATTTAGTCGTGTCCAATTCCTCCCCGTCACTAGGGAGCTCCCACATTAAGGATACTACTACCACTCAGCCGGGAGGGCCGAAGACTATCACGTGTTTCCTTCGAACCGCGTGACGTCAGCCGACTTTTCGAACTGCTTGCTCACGCACCATTAGGGGCGGAGTAACACACTCGAAGGAAAGTGCTAGCTATATATATATACACATTGGTAAATATATATTATGTGGTTTATTTGACCTTAAAAAGACTTTTTCCTACCTTAACACACTTACATATGATTTATTGAGTTTTTGATGTTAAAGCATGCTTGCTTGTATATATACACTGAAGTTGAGCAAATATTAAAGTATGCACGACCAGCAAAAACAACAGTAATTATTGATAATTGCTGCTTTACTAATACCAAAAAGTTACAAATTTTCCTAGCAAGCCTGCTTCAACTCAAAAACTCAATTAATCATTTTTGCAGCCAATACTTTGGGTTCTGTGGTTTGCAAGGTTCTTTTTTATTATTATTGTTGTGTTACTGCATCAGCAGGATCATGCCTGCATCAAGATAAAAACTAGGAATGCTGTGTATGGGGCATCTTAACACATCAGTCCTGTGTATGAATAAATAAGCTCAGTGTCTTAACAATTGAGGAAATTAAACAACACACATACTGTACATACACACACAATGTTTGAAATTCATTTACTTTTAACATATGCAATCTATCGGTATTACTTTAATCTAATTTTGTCTTTTCTAATGCATTACAGTACAAGCATTTATATGTTCATGATATTAACATATGAAAATATGAATAAATACATTAAAATATAAAAAAATACAGTAATATTTATGTATAAACAGCCTACCTCATTGCTTGGAAATTTTGATGCGAATTGAAATTAAACTATTAATACTTGCTAATACTTGCTAAATTAATTTTCAAGACTGAACAGTTCTGTAAGGTCTGAAAGCAAAACGTTGTCCATTATCTATACTTACTGTCATGTGATTATAAAAATCACTTATGTGGACCAAAATGTGGAGATTTTTTTTTTTTTTTTTACAGTAGTTTGATTTAAAGTTTGATCAGCTCACATAGAACGAGACAAGATTTATCTGTTTATTTTGTAGTGATGATCGATAATGTATCTGAACAGATGTGGCTAGTTACTTACTCCCTCATCTTCTATACCACTTTTTCCTGTATTCAGGGGCATGTGGGGCCTGAAGCCTACAGGAGACTTAGGGCACAAGGCAGGGTAATGACTGTTTATTTCACTTCAGACATTTTTGGGATAGGGATGTAATTGTATTGGGGTGATAGACGCACCTCATTTTGTGTTCCCTTTCAAAAGCTACACTCGATGCTGGGTGAAAACGCTATGGGAGCATCTCTTTGTTCAACCGGTTGTGAAGCATGTGTGCGCATTTTCGGCTTCAGTAGAAACACAATACTTTAGATTAAAACACGACTGCCCCCTACAGGTAATGAAGCTGTAAAAATGCCCTTCATTACCTTTATAAAAAAAATAATAATAATAATAATAATAATAATAAATACCAAAAGAATAAAGAGTGCACTGATGAGCAAGCTGAGAATGACAGTGGCAAGAAAAAACTCCCTGAGAAGGCAATAGGAGGAAACCTTGAGAAGAACCGGACTCAACAGGCAACCCATCCTTATCTGGGTGAAACAGAAAGCAGAAATTGATCTGCATTCATACTGTGTGTTAGTTGGCAGGCGTAACAGTTGATCTTAATTGATGTTAATTTGGAGTCCAGGTAGTTATTGGAGGCTTAGATAGACTTGTAGGACTTGATCCCCGTGATCATATCCCATTAAACAATTAAGGACCACTACATACATGTGCACTGACAAATGGGATCTCTACTGAAGCAAGCTAGGTCAACCTGAACATTCTTTGGGCTGGTCTCGGCAAGGGGTCACCACGGAACATCCGAGTACAGGTTTTAAGCCAGAAGCTCTTCCTGAGGACAAAACCCTCGACTTTTTCTAACGAGACTTGGATTTGGCACTGCATGCCATGGCTGTGTAGTGTGGGGTAAGGCAAACCACCAACAGCAGGGATCAAACCCAGACCCTCAGACCACCAAATCAACAAACCTGACCCAACATATTTAAGGTTTATAGAAATTCACTCATATCCAAGTGAAAAACACACGTCTACTGACAAATTGGGTGTCTACAGCCAAATCCTACTGAAACTTATGTAACTATGGCTACTGTAACTTATACTGTACACATCTGAATTCACCTCCGTGACTTCCGACTAAAACAGAGGAAAGAGAAGTTTTATCAGTTTATTTGGAATGAGGCAAGATGTACTGTAACAAGCATGTACATGATCAGCTCTGACTGGTTAGAGCAGCTCTATTGAGATATTAGAATCACAGTGAATTAGGTGTCGATCCCAGGATCACTGGCTGACAATCAGTACCTTATCATATGTTTGACTACAGCTCCAAAAAAAAAGAAAAAAAGGAAAATAAGAAATAAATAAATAAAACAGTATCCTTAACCCCGAGCTTAGCATATAACATCAGATCCACCTGGTCACTTACATAATTAACAGTAAATAAAACATCCCTTTTTTATAGCCACCATATTTAAATTGAGTGCATGTTTAAACAAACAATTACATTCATAATATGTTGTAGAGTTTCCAATATAGGATAAAGTGAAGCGACTCTACAGATGACTTCTTTTTGCTTTTATTTCCAATTATATTTAATATATGATTTTAAATAATATTATATGTATATACAGTAAAACCTCGTTTATGAGTAACATGCGAGTGTTCTTCAAGACGATTTTTAATAAATTTTGACTTGGAAAATGAACAAGTCTTGGTTTACAAGTCCCATGTATCATATATCAAGCATGCGGTTCTTGTTTTGATGCTGAGTGTCATGTGATCACAAATGAGCCAATGTTTTTTCTTTCTCTTGCGCTGCGGAATTGTGGGTAATCGTTCCCCCTGCTGGGTCTTAGTGCTCGTCTCTTACTGGTATGATCAACATCCGTGCACATATCCGTGTACTGTTTACTATAACATTGTGCCTACGTGTGTGTAAAACATATTTTTCTCATTGGAGGTTAAAAATCCATTCTCTCCCTCTCTGTCGTTATGTATGTGCATCATGTATGTGCGCGCGTAATTTGACACTGTGCCGGTTTACACACACTCTCTCTCTTTCTCGCCTTTTCATTATTTATGGAAAATTTTTCTTTGATTTCCAAGTGTTTTGGAATACGAGCCTTGCGGACTGAATTATGCTCGTAATCCAAGGTTCCACTGTATTAACACACTGCATATTGGGGAAATGTATGAATCTGCAGATGAACTGTGGCACTGTAGAAGCAAAGTTTCATTTACTTTTTCAGCTCCCAGATTATCACTGTTTCAAAGCTGCATCCTCACTACTCCCAACCAGTTAAAACACAGCTCTCCTACATTTTGCTGGGGTTCAGTCTACCTGTGTGCGAGGCTCATAAGTGCGTGTGTGACGTCTTGCCTGGGCGGCTTCTGCACAATGATGATATAATGTGGAAATAAAGATTTTGTTGCATGAGAAATGAATCAGCTCGACAGCGTGTCTCATCAGCTCTGCTTTTTTATTTAAAATGGTATTCTTATTTTAAATTCTTTATCAAATGTAATTTTTTAGCTTTGTGTTTGTATAGTGGAATTTATTTATTAAATTAACATTTACAATAAACATTGCCAATGAAGTACTTACAGAACAAATTTATAAGTCAAAGTAATTAAGTATAAAATAACATTCGATGCCAAATAAGTAATAACATTCACCCAACAAGTTCACAAAGGAATAAATCGACAAAAAATGGCTATTTATGAGTTTTTAATAACCTTTTATATTTATATAGAGCTATTCCTCTAATAGTTTTAAAGGTGTACTCACCCACAGAGTGTCTCATCAGCTCTGCTGTGGGCAGTCCTTATTCCACACATCAAATACCATCGTGGTCCAACAGATGGCGCTGTTTAATTTAACCTTTTTTACACTCTGTTACACATGTACTATTTGGTTCTTCCCATAAATGACTCTGGTATGACAATGCTGCTTGTATAAAATGCATATTTATTGGTGGATGAATACCAGATGTGATACCAGTATCATTTGTGTTGGTCAAGATGGAAATGGATAATTTCATGTGTAATTTGACTTAATTGATGTACATCGTAACACTTATAAATACATTGGTATAGTATGCTTTGTGTGTTCCAAAGAGGGAGGACCTGTCACCTGTTAATCCACTGATTATTTCTCCTCGTTACATGTATGTTGTTGAATTAGTTTTGTCAATAAACAAAAAGAGATTTAGGTGACTATAAATGAACGTGCATTGTAAGTGGAGTGCTACAGGAGAGAGAATCTGATTTAATGGTTCTGGTGCAGTTTACTGTAACGGGTTTGACCCGTTCTTCCTGGACCCCGGCCTAAACTCTGCGCCTTGCTTTTATAATGTGGAGCCCGAGATCCTTTTAATGTTAATTATCGCCAGCCGGCCCGAATAGGCGGCTCCATCCCTTTGCATACCTGCAGAAGGGGGTGCCGTCTATCTAGGGAGCCTACGAAGTGAGCAAGGAGCGATAATAGATTTGTGGCCCTTACACATGGTACAGTGCTAACGTATTGAATGTTTAATTTTGGTATGTAATATAAGGAATACTGATTTGAATGGTTTTGTATACATTTTCTTTCTTTTCCTCCAAACTGTGACTAGCTAAATAATGGTCTGGTAGGTGATGAGAATTTGGTACAGTTAAACTGATATTACTAGGCATTACTAGGTGGTTGTCCTGCATCCTCAATAAACAAGCTACAGTTAATCCAAAATGCAGCCGCCAGGGTTCTCACCAGATCCAGAAAATATGATCATATAACACCAATATTATCATCCCTGCACTGGCTACCTGTTCAATTTAGAATTAATTACAAAATAGTACTACTTACATACAAGGCTTTAAATGGTTTAGCTCCCACATACCTAACCAGTCTTCTGAAACGCTATAATCCACCACGCTCCTTAAGATCACAAAACTCCGGACTTCTGGTAATTCCCAGAATTTTAAAATCTACAAAAGGGGGCAGGGCATTTTCATATTTAGCTCCAAAGCTTTGGAATAGCCTTCCAGACAGTTTTCGGGGAGCAGACACGGTTTCCCAATTTAAAAGTAGACTCAAGACATATCTCTTTCATCTGGCATAGGCCTACGTGTAACTCATCCCATAACCTTATACTCCAGTACACCCATCCTGAATGGCAACTACGCTAATTCTCTCCATCTTTTCTGTATTTTTCTACCCATCCCGAGGCATCTGGAGATTGTACCAGCTTCAGTAGACAAAGGCCAACCCTGCGAGGTTTCTGAGGCATCCAGAGAAAGACCAGCTCCAGCTGGATTCTGCTTTATGATGGCTGGAGCTACACATCCTGCTCCTGTGCTTCCAGTGACCCAGACCTCATTTGCCCTCTGCACCTACTGACTCCCTGTGCTAAACTGGACTTCATGTTAATCTACACAACTTCTGTTATATTGAACTTTCACTTGCACAACACACATGCTGTTATTTCTATCAGTTATCACCCAGATGAGGATGGGTTCCCTGTTGAGTCTGGTTCCTCTCCAGGTTTCTTCCTATTGCCATCTCAGGGAGTTTTTCCTTGCCACCGTAGCCGTCACCCTTGGCTTGCTCATCAGAGACATTTCATTCATCATTCATTCATCTAATTATTATCTAGACATATTTTTCTCACACATACACACTTCCAAATATTTTCTTTTATTTTCTTTTCTAAAAAAAAAATCAAAAAATTCTTTAATTTTTGTGAAGCTGCTTTGAGACAATGACCATTGTTAAAAGCGCTATATAAATAAAATTGAATTGAATTGAATATTATTCCAATATTAAAGAAGGTCTAATTACTTTTTTAATCACATGTTTTTATTCTGACAGTATGGACATGTTAAGCTTGGACAGAGAAAGCAAAGTTATAAGGAAGAATTTGTCAATAGCTAAATCCACTACTCATTCACCTGAGCAGGAGAATTTTCCACTATTTAGGAGAGAGACAAAAACCTGTTGTAGTGATATGATGAGAGACTAGAGATTCCCCAATAGGACAGGGTGCAAAAAATAATTTAGGGGACACACAAACTTTACTGGTATTTATTTATTTATTTATTTATTTATTTATTTATTGTTTACAAATATTCAGGTGCATAAAATCTTTGGTAACAAAATAATATTGTAAAAACTTTACAGTGGTACTTTATAATGTAAATTTAATCTGTTCCAGAGGCGAGTTCTTAAGGTAAATTTTCTGAAATAATATAAATGCAGATTACTAATTACCAGCAGTATGATTATATTTTTTGCATATAAAAACAATTGGAACATTTAGAAAAAAAAAACATGTAACCTCATTAAACCTGAGAGTTGCTACTATTTTTCTTTTTTCTTGTTGCTACTATCTTTGCTAACATTCTAGGGACCCATGGTTCTGTGTATTCACTAAATCTTGTACAAGAAACAAAACAAACACAAAAAAGCAACAAAAAAAGGAAACTTGCCTTGCTTATATTTGCACTGATGTAACCATGTTTTGAACGACTCCCAAACATTAGCTGATGTTCGGTTCAGCTCGGTTTGGTTGCTCAGATGCCAAACATGCAAAAATTTTCAAATTTACATTTTTAAGATGAAACACAATATTAAGGTCGGAGGTTTGTATGCTGAGGTACCACTGCCATTTAAATTTGTTTTACTTACACTGAAACTAAATGAGCAGTGTATGGGACACAGTGAAATAGCATGCATCCTCTTATACATAAAAAAAAGAAAAAAATTAGAAAATGAGTTATTTATGTACAGGAGGTCAAAAGGAATCATACAGTGATATTGACCTTTACATGTCTGTAATTTGCTGATGTTTCTGGTGTAAAGAAACGATTCAGTTTCTCCACTTCAGTGAGGATCTCTCTCTATTTATCAACTGTTTTAGCTCTCATTTAAAAGTCTAAAAGAAAACACACAGTAACATCAGAAATGTGTGTTAAAGCAGAACATTTATTAAATTAACCATCATCACGCTGTCTGTTTTATTTTTACAAATATTACTGATTAGGAAATAAATATAAAATTACTGTTGGAGTTACAGTTATAGAGCTACAAATTTAGAGAAATACTGTTACATGAGTCTAATAACATTTCTGAGTTTAATAGTTAAAACTCACTCTTCATTCTAGCAGTCAGAGGATGAGAGCATGTCAGGAGGAGGACTGGGATGAGAAAACTGTGAAAGAAAAAAGAAAAATGCCATGCCTTCTTAAAGGTGTCTGTAAAATAAAGGTTTCGTAGTTGAATGAGTCACTAGGTCTGTCCGCTGTGCTTTACTAAGATTTTTAGTATTTAAAAATATCTTCATTCATTAATTAATAGAAATTATTCATTAATAGCAAAATAGCAAAAGACAGAATATTTATATGCTTAACAAGCAGCTGATGTCGTGTATATCATGTATAATTTCCCCACGGGGATGAATAAAGTATCTATTTATTTATCTTAACCATTTTTAACATGAAATCTTAAAGGACAAAGGATGGAAGTTGGACAGATATTCATCCAGGGGTTAACCAGGAGGTGTCAGCTCAAGAGAGGAGAAGAGAGAGAAAGTGTGGGAAAGTTAGCACCTTAGGAGCAGATCCAAAAGGAGACAGGAAGGTAGTAGCAAGAAAGATTTAACACATTAATATCAGAACCATGAGGAAGAGATCAGTGCCTGTATTTACTGAGCATCATTTACAGAATAACACCATTTTTTGTCCTATTTTCAGGAGTAGGAGTAAAAGATATTAATCAAAGTTCTCAAAATAGGAAATCAGTCCCATCTACACCAAAATAAAGGAAAGCTCTGGAGATGTCCTAAAAAGTTAGGAGTAGTGATAACCTGGTCGTCAGGCAGAGACGTGGGTGGAGGAGAGATGTTTTAGTGACAAGGAGCACATAAAAGATATGCTTGGACAAAAATGTAATAATTTTATTTATTTATAAACATTATGTGCGATATGTAACTGGTTAGTTAACGAACATGTCGTATGTTGTCAGCAAACAGCATTTTTCTTTTTTTTTTACTAACAGTAAAGATGCAGCTTTAAAACAGTGCCACAGTCGACAGTTTCGGAAATATTAAATTAAACTCATCATACATTTCCCCAACAACGAGAAATCAGCGAAAAATCAACGAGAATAAACTGTATTCATGTCATGGTCATCATCTATTGGGGGCACACACAATAAAATAACGATATTTATTTTAACACTTTATATATTTATATTAAATGATTTATGATATACAAAATGAGCTTAAGCAACAGTTTTGTGAGATCTCTGTTAAATGCAACACTTAATCACGTCATTAACACGGCGTATCACTGTGTTTAACACTCCTCAGGCAGCAAACTGACAGGTGGCACTGACGCTTTCACAAATCGCCTCCACTCACTTATTATCTTTAGAGGTAAGAGTAGGGCAGAATTTTCTTTAAAGAGGTCCAATTATGCCATTTTAAAGGTTGCTGATATTGCTTAATGAGTCTCTTAAAACAGGTTTATTTGTATGCAAGGTCAAAAAACGTTTTCTCCAAAAATAGACTTAATTTTACCCCATTTCTAAATGATTCGTAAACGACTCGTGTGAAGCTGTTTGAAGATTCAGTCTGTCTTAACCCCTCCTTTCCGTGAGCCCTCACTGCTGTGATTGGTCAGATGGCGCGGTGATTTATGATTGGTCTACCGCTACAGCATGTGTCGGAAAACGAAACTAGTTGTTTGTGATGTAGAATGTGGGTGGGCACAGTGTTCGCGATGTAGAACGTGGGCAGACATTATGCAAATATGTTACGGAGTGACGTCGATCCGTAAAAGACTAAACATTGATTTGCTAACAACTCGTTTAGGCGAATGTGAGCTGATTCTTTTTTTTTATAGACAAAAACTCCATTTATCGTGCACTGTCAGCGTCACAGATAATGCAGATAGTTCATGTTCACATTCAGCTACATGACACACTGCATGAAAGAAAATATTTGAAAAAGCATAATAGAACCTCTTTAATTATTTCTTTACATGTTACTTCCTCCTCCACAATAAATGCTCTCATCCTCTCTCCAGTCTCACATTCTGTTCTAAATCATGTTGATCAGATTATTACAGATCTAATATAGGGGCTTTAAACAGTTGTGATTAGGATGATGTCATACACCGAGTCACACATCTATAAGTTTTGTCTGTGTGTATGAAGCTTCCACACAACTGCTTCTAATTTCACCATTTTGCTTTTCCACCGTTTAAACTACCAAAAACCTCTAAAAATTACAACACCCAATATAACATGCAGCTTACTGTATGGCTCTTAATGTCGCAGTCCTACTCCTTGCTGAAAGTAAGAGTAAGAAAATTCATAAAGAACTTTTATGTCCCACTCAGAGGTAGGAATATTTTCAGTCCTTAATGATCTTTGAGCGTGATTACTTTGATTGATTTCGAGATGCTTAATAAATACAAGCCTGTTTTAACATATTTCATATCAAAATTCTCCTAAATATAGTGTCTAACTCCAAAGCTAAAAAATAAAGAAAAAAATATGAAACAATTCATTTTAATTGTGTATTTTAAATGTATATTTACAATATAATTATGATTCAGTTAGATAATAATCATCAAATTTTTACAAAAAATAATATTCTTGTGTAAACACGTACTGTAAGTGTGTGATACACATCATCAGATGTCCGGCCTGTGGGGTCGAGAGCTGCGTACGTGTCGTCTTTATCACTCGGCCCAGCGTTCTGCAGAGAGGAGGGGTGAAGAACATGAGTAGGATTCCGCTGAAGATCTTTACTGTAAGAGTTTATTATGAACAAAGCACACCTGATGAACATTTCTGTAATAACTCACCTGATAGTCACCTGCATCTGCCTTTTTCTTCTGTCTCTTCCATCTGCGCACACAAAGTCAAATATTTATCCATCGTAAGCATCTTCAGAGTAATTAGTAATGAATTTATCAGCAAAAATAAAGGGACAAACGTGATAAAGAGCAGTTGAAAACGTTTACTAATTTTGTCATATTGTGGCGTGGGCGGGGTCTCGACTAGCAACCATCATGCTTTGCGGGAGGGGTTGTTGTGTGTTCACCCTGTTGGGGAAAGGTGTTTGGGGTTAGTGGCTTCTGACAGGTTGTGTGTGTGTGGGTTAGATGTGTGTCCGTTAGATGTGTGTTCTATTGATTGTCGATTCGTGTGTGACCTGTTGAATGTGCTATTCATGCTATGTCGTGCTGTGCTGAATAAATTACTCCCAGCCATTTTCATTGTGCAGCAAGGAAGCTCACTCGTCTCTCCAAATTCCTTCTTAGCGGTGAAAAGCGCTACATTTGGTGTCAGTGGAATGGAGAGTAACGGGTTAGAGCGCACCCTGGAGGACATCCGCAGAATTCAGTTAGGCCGCCGAGTAGCAGAACCGTGGAGGGGGAGGAAACCCCTCCCTGACGGGGCCAGCGCGAGCAAAGAGCGGCAACCGGAGCGGAGCGGCGCGTTTAAGATTCCGGCACTGGACCTCAGAAACAGCCATCCAGGTGGCCCTCTCGCTGGAGGGCGATGTGCTCCAGGCGTTGGAAGACCTCCGGGCTGATGAGCGAAAGGACTGGGCGAAACTGTGGGAGTCGCTCCACTTCCGGTTCGGCGCGGGCGACCTTCGAGCGGCGCGCCTCCCAGCCACTGGGGGCGTTCGCCATGGACATAAGATGTCTCGCGCGCCTCCCACAGCCGCCCTTGTTTCCCCAACTGCTAGATTTAACTTCCGGTCGGGACGTGTAGTAAATTGCGCGGGGTCTACGTGAACTGTGGCCTGGACAACGTTTTACTACGGGCGCTCGTAGACACCGGCTCTACAGTTTCGCTGCTGCGCTGGGGATTATTGGAACAAGGCGAGCGCGGTTGTACACTGCCGGACCCAGCCTTAAACATTTGCACCATGTCGGGGAGCTATCTGGAGATACGGCCTGTCGCACAGTGCGGATACAAGTAGGTGCAACGATTCTTATCCGTTACCGCGAATAGATGATGCGCTGGAACACTTTGCGGGCTCAACATTATTTAGCTTGTTGGATCTGCATAGCGGGTACTGGCAAGTAGAGCTCGCCCCGGAAGAACGACCTAAAACCGCTTTCTTGATCAGGCAAGGGCTATGGCAATTTCGGCACATGCCGTTCGGCCTGTGTAATGCTCCAGCTATGTTTGAATGGTTGATGAAGAAAGTGTTGGCAAATATTCCTCGCAACCATTGTGTCGTCTACCTAGACGATTTACTGGTGCACGGCAAAAAGTTTGAGGTCACGCTAGCTAACCTACGGGAGATATTTCTGGCTATCCGGCGGGCGAATTTGCGGCTCAATCCCAAAAAGTGCCAGCTGTTGCGGCAAAAGACCGTTTTTCTAGGACATGTAATTAGTGCTCAAGGGATTGCCACCGATCCAGCCAAAATTGCTGCGGTACAGAATTAGCCTGAATCGATAAATGTTTCGCAGCTACACACCTTCCTCGGGTTAGCCTCTTACTATTGCCGGTTGTGAAGGATTTTGCCACGATCGCCAGCCCGCCGCACGGGCTTACGAGAAAGAACCAGCCGTTTCGCTGAGACAGGGTGCACGCCGTATTTATACGGGCAATCCTTCCTGCTGCGGACCGATCACGCTTCGCTGGTGTGGCTGCTTAGTTTTAAAGAGCCCGAGGGGCAGTTACTGCGCTGGCTCGAGCGGTTGCAGGACTACAATTTTACCGTTCAGCACCGAGCAGGAAAATTGCATGCTAACGCCGATGCTTTAACCCGCCGGCCGTGCAGCAAAGAGCGTTGTCGGTACTGCGAGTGAGTGAAAGAGCGCGTGGGTGGTTGCGACTTCGGTGCGGAAAGGTTTACTCTACCGCCACTGGGAACGGCTGTGCGGTGCTGGCGAATATTTTCAGGTGCTGGTGCCGCGGACTCTGCGGGAACGCGTGTTAGGGATGGTTCATGGGCATGCAGGTGCAGGACACTTCGGAGTAACGAAAACTCTGCGGCGGTTGCGCGCTCGCTTCTACTGGCCGGGCTGTCATACTGATAGTGAACTCTTTGTTCACACATGTGATGTCTGCACGGCAAAGAAGGGCCCTACCCAGCGCTCGTGAGCACCCTTGCTGGATTTTCGGGTGGGGGCACCTATGGAGCGGATGGGCGTGGACATTCTCGAGCCGTTTCCCATTTCCGATCGCCGGAACCGGTATGTGCTGGTGGCCATGGACTATTTCACCAAGTGGCCGGAGGCTTTTGCTGTTCTTGACCAGAGCGCTTCCACCACGGCTCGAGTGATGGTGGATGAGGTGTTCAGCCGATTCGGCGCCCTGGAGCAGTTACACAGCGATCAGGGGCGTAACTTCGAGGCGGAGGTGTTTGCGGCGGTGTGCGAGCGCCTCCGGGTGAAAGAGACCCGCACTATGCCCCTTCATCCGCAAAGTGACGGCCTCATGGAAACGTTTCAATCGGACGCTTACCACCCAACTCACCGTGCTTACCAGCGACCGGCAGAAGGATTGGGACGAACATTTGCCTCTCGTACTTTGGGCATATCGCACAGCAGTACAGGAGTCCTTACAGCTGACGCCAGCTGCGTTAATATTCGGCCGCGAGTTGCGCACTCCCTTGGACCTTGTGTTCGGGCCACCTTCACAATAGGATTTGCCCACGAAGCCTGGGTTGGATTATTTTTGTTCCCTAAAAGACAAACTGTTCCGTGTCCACGAGTTGGTGCCTAAACACTTGGCGGACGCCGGTGTTAAGCAGCGCCGTGTGTATGATACTCACAGCCGGGGGCGAGACTTTGCTACTGGGGAGCAGGTTTGGGTGTATTCCCCCGGAAGGAAAAGGGAGCTCTCGCTCAAGCTTATGTCTCACTGGGTGGGCCCCTGCATGTTAATTACCCAGCTCTCCGATGTAGTCTACCGGGTGCGGTTGACGGGGCGGTCGCGAGTCGTCGTGTTCCACTGGGACCGTCTCGCTCCCTATCAGCACAACGCCAGCGAAACCTCGAACTCTGTGGAGGCCGGTCCGCTTCAGGGAGAGGGTTTGGCCCTCCTTCCCCCGCAAAAAGACTCCGGCGTTCACAACGCCAGCGCCGACCACCGTCACACCTCCAAGACTGAGTTCGCCATCATGACCGCAGCCCGGGTGGGGGCAGTGTGGCTTGGGCGGGGTTTCGACTAGCAACCATCATGCTTTGCCGGAGGGGTTGTTGTGTGTTCACCCTGTTGGGGAAAGGTGTTTGGGGTTAGTGGCTTCGGCCAGGTTGTGTGTGTGTGTGGGTTAGATGTGTGTTCGTTAGATGTGTGTTCTATTGATTGTCGATTCGTGTGTGACCTGTTGAATGTGCTATTTATGCTATTTCGTGCTGTGCTGAATAAATTACTCCCAGCCATTTGCATTGGGCAGTAAGGAAGCTCACTTGTCTCTCCAAGTTTCTTCTTAGCGGTGAAAAACGCTACAATATTATTACTCTCTGATACACAAGATCATCTATAACAAAACGTTACATTTGAATTAGTGATGTGTCTGTGGCCAACGATACTGCTCTTAGAGCTGCTCTTTAAAGTGAACGATCGGAGTCGGCTTCTGCTCTTAGAGCTGCTCTTTTTTTTTTTTTTCTTTTTCCTATAGTTAAACAATCACGTGTGGCTTAAATATGTCATGATGTGTGGAATAAATGTGAAATTAAGGTGTAATGAATCAATGCAGTAATAAATGTATTTGGAAATGAATAAATATGGAAAAAAATAAATAGGTTAACTATTAAATACGTAGATGAGTAAATAAATTGATATGTAGGACAAAAATGGACAAAATCTAAACAGAATAAATAATTTTAGAAAAATAAGTCATTTGTTAAATGATTAAGAACATTTTAACTTTTTATTGTTTTTTTTTTGGTGAATTTAATTATATTTGAATTAGCATGCACATTTGTTATTATTATTATTATTATTATTATTATCATTAAGTATTTTTAGCCATGCAAACATTTCGCTGTAATGTTTTTTTTTTTTTTCTCTCATTAAAACTCAATTAACATGTAAGTGATACTAAAGTGCATACTTAAATTACCATAAAAACATACCATAAAGGTAAGCTTTATTTATCTTTGGTGCAAAAATTATGAAAGATTTCAGTACAGATTCTTGCTTATAAAATAAATCTACACTGATATAACCAAAACAATTATTTCTCAAAACTGAAAAGTCAAACTGCTCAAATATTCTTACCTCAGCCAGAAGAGAGAAGAGAGAAGAGCTAAAAGACTAAAACATCCAACTCCAACAGCTACATAAGAAATAACGGAACCGCTTCCTAGCACACACACACAGATATTATTTAGAAGTTCCTCCAATATGGGTGATATCTAGCAGAGCAGTAATCAAACAGAACTAAATCATCATCACTCTCACCATTTAAAGTGACGGACACTGCAGCTGATCTCTCAGAGCCGTGTTTATTCTGAGCCTCGCAGTAGTACTGTCCACTCTGTAGAGCTCTGTAACTCTGTCCAGATCCTACAGCTGAGGATTCATTCACCTTAAACCAGGTGTAGATCTCCACAGGTGGGTTAGCATCACTGCTGCAGGTCAGAGTCACTGAAATGCCCTCCACTATCTCACCAGAGGAGCTGATGGACACTGAGACATTCTTTGGGCGATCTAAAGAGGACAGGAATGTTATACTTTAAAGTAAATCTATAATAGATTTATCTCTTACTGGCTGTGAGATGATCTTCATTCATAACTTACACAGAACATTCAGAGTTACACTGCTGGAGTCCTGATGTCCGACTTTATTACTGCACTTGCACTTGTACTCTCCACTGTCCTCAGAGCTGATGTTGGAGATGGTGTAGGTCTTTCTTTTTCCTATTGATTTCCTCCCCCTAAACCAGGTGTATGTACCCACAGGTGGGTTAGCATTACTGCTGCAGGTCAGAGTCACTGAACTGTCCTCCACTATCACACCAGAGAAACTGATGGACACAGAGACATTCTTTGGGCGATCTAAAGAGGACAGGAATGTTACACTATAAAGAAAGTCTTTAAACTTTTATCTGTTATTAAATTTGTGAGCTTCATCACTAACTTACAAAGAACATTCAGAGTTACACTGCTGGACTCCTGAGATCCAACTTCATTACTGCACTTGCACTTGTACTCTCCACTGTCCTCAGAGCTGATCTTAGAGATGGTGTAGGTCCTTCCTTTTCCTATTGATGTCATATCCTTAAACCAGGTGTAGTTCTCCACAGGTGGGTTGGCATCACCGCTGCAAGTCAGAGTCACTGAACTGCCCTCCACTATCTCACCAGAGGGACTGATGGACACTGAGACATTTTTTGGGTGGTCTAAAGAGGACAGGACTGTTACACTATGAAGAAATTTATTTCATAGCATGCTTTTCTGTTATTGGCTTTGAGAGCTTCATCATTAACTTACACAGAACATTCAGAGTTACACTGCTGGAGTCCTGATGTCCGACTTCGTTACTGCACTTGCACTTGTACTCTCCACTGTCCTTAGAGCTGATGTTGGAGATGGTGTAGGTCTTTCCTTTTCCTATTGATTTTCTCCCCCTAAACCAGGTGTAGGTACCCACAGGTGGGTTAGCATCACTGCTGCAGGTCAGAGTTACTGAACTTGACTCCACTATCTCACCAGAGGGACTGATAGACACAGAGACATTCTTTGGGCGATCTAAAGAGGACAGGAATGTTACACTATAAAGAAAGTCTTTAAACATTTATCTGTTATTGAATTTGTGAGCTTCATCACTAACTTACAAAGAACATTCAGAGTTACACTGCTGGACTCCTGATGTCCAACTTCATTACTGCACTTGCACTTGTACTCTCCACTGTCCTCAGAGCTGATGTTGGAGATGGTGTAGGTCCTTCCTTTTTCTACTGATGTCATATCCTTAAACCAGGTGTAGATCTCCACAGGTGGGTTGGCATCACTGCTGCAAGTCAGAGTCACTGAACTGCCCTCCACTATCTCACCAGAGGGACTGATGGACACTAAGACATTTTTTGGGTGATCTAAAGAGGACAGGACTGTTACACTATGAAGAAATTTATTTCATAGCGTGCTTTCATGTTATTGGCTTTGAGAGCTTCATCATTAACTTACACAGAACATTCAGAGTTACACTGCTGGACACCTGATGTCCGACTTCATTACTGCACTTGCACTTGTACTCTCCACTGTCCTCAGAGCTGATCTTAGAGATGGTGTAGGTCCTTCCTTTTCCTACTGATATCATCTCTTTAAACCAGGTGTAGATCTCCACAGGTGGGTTAGCATCACTGCTGCAGGTCAGAGTCACTGAACTGTCCTCCACTATCTCACCAGAGGGACTGATGGACACTGAGACCTTTTTTGGAGAATCTAAAAGGTTCCATGATAAGTTTGAGGAAGGAAATTCATAGCCATAAGACTGTTTGTCAATATTTTTATTTATTTATTTATTCATCTATTTTATAAAACACAATTCTTTGCCATTAAAATTTCCTATTTTGAGAATATGTTTATACAGTAATAATTCTGGGACGACTCCTGTTACATGTGATTCTGAATAGATTTGTTATGCCTTAATGCATAAAGTTACCTGTGTCTTCATTTTTTTATTATTTTTTTCATTATCTTATGATTATTTAATAAAGGAATATCATCTCCTGACATGCCAATCACAATTAATGTAGTTCAAGTTTATAGTTAATGTTGTTTTTACCTTCTTTAATTACACCTGCAATTTAACATTTATTCCTCTACAATATATAAAAAGAAGGTAAATAGATCTCACATCTGACTCTAAGTGTGTGAGCAGGAGAGGGGAGATGTTCATATCCTCTTACAGCACAGCTATAACTGCCTGCATCCTCACTGCTGACCGACTGCAGGTGGACTTTATTGCTCTTGATGGTGTTTGTGGTTAAATCACGGCTGGTTTTGTACCAGATGAATGTTGGATCAGTCAGACTGCAGGTGGTTTTACAGGTCAGAACGGCTGATTGTCCCTCTGTCACTTCTGCAGGAGCAATCACCTGAAGATCTTAAACACAGAGAGACACATTACATCTGCTTTATTAAATAATTTAAATGTACATAATTGTCAAGTGAATGGAAAATCATAAATGGTTTTCCATTTTTTTTTATTATTAAAAAAAAAAATGTGGTGTGCACCAGTATTCATTCCACTTCATTCTGATAACCCTAACTATCAAGTGGAACCAACTGCCTTCAGAAGTCATCTAATTAGTAAATATACCTGTGTGTAATTATACCTGTCTATTGTATACATATGTGTAATTTAATCATAGTATGAATACAGCTGTTCTGTGAAGCCCTCAGGGGTTTGTTGGAGAACAGTGAACAAACAGAATCATAAATCCCAAGGAACACCAGACAGAATAAAGTTGTGGAGAAGTTAAAGTAGTGTTAGATTAATACCCCAAGCTTTGAACATTTAATGGAGCATTGTTTAATACATCATCCACACACACACACACACACAGTATATACTGTATATATATACACACACACACACACACACACAAACACACACACACACACACACACACACACACACACACACACACACACACACTGTGTATACTATATATAAACACATACTGAAACTGCAAAAATTGCGATATTGACATATTCCAGTCAAACTGCACAAAGCTTTTACTAAAACCCAGTATTGTTAGATTTAAGCATTTTCATTTGTTTGTGCATTGAATGCTTATTTACTAAAAATGCCTGCATTTGCAGCCAGCTCATCTGCGCATTCCTAGCATGATCATAATAATTTTGTGAAGATACTCGTCATCTCTGGCTGACATGAGCTCTTAAGAGTTTAGTTTTAGCTTTGTTTGTTTCAGCACTTTCACATACAGAAATTGACATTTAATATAGCCAAACCGTAAATTGTATTTTACGTTCATGCTGTAAGATCCAACGAGAACATTCCAAGGTCCAAGGGCTAATTAATGTCTTTGTTTGTAATGTTAGTAAATAATAGTTTAGGTGTTTCATTAAAACAAAAATGTCTTAGAAATCTTTATTAAGCTCTTATGACCCTACTTCATCTAAAAGAGATGGTTATTATCTAAAGAGACCTGAGTGATACATTAAAAAAAAATACCTGTAACAATGAGAATAACTCCAGGTTTACCAAACCATTTTTCTTCATTCGTTCTGATTCTGAAGTAGTATTCATTTTGATCTGATTTCTTCACATCACTCAGTCTGAGGGAGAAGTGTTTCTCTTCATCTCCTAAATACTCCACTCTGCCTGAGTAACCTGGTTCATCAAACAGACCAGTGTCTTTACCTTCAAATGGGTTTATTAGCCAAAATGTCTCTGTCACTGTAAGACGTGTTGGGTGTGTGTACGAGCCGTTCATAAACACTGTAGATCTTTTTAAAGCACAGAGATTGTTCTGGCTGTATGTCACACTCCATTCATTCCCAAAAGCTCCTGAAACATGATACATGAAAGAGGTTATTAGAGGTCATTGTCCTAAGCCCCATAAAACATTGAGTTAGGCTAACAGCTTCTCTTCTCTCTTCTGGAACTCTGGGTTCAAAATATGCAAATAAGCACATTTGTCTATAAACACACACACACATACACTCACCTAAAGGATTATTAGGAACACCTGTTCAATTTCTCATTAATGCAATTATCTAATTTCATGACAGCCACAGGTTGAAAAAGAGTCAAAGTCACCTTTATGAATTAAGATTGATGCTGCTTTTTTCCGAGTTCCGCCAGACAGACCAATTTTTCAACTTTTAGTCCCCTTACGAAGAGTGAACATATAACTGATAAGTATTTTATCTTATAATATATTCACTCGAAACGCGTGTTATATCGTTAGGTTTTAATTGTTTTGCAGCACACCGCTTCTAGCCGGCTTTCCATTAGCATCGCTAGCCCGTTAGCCCGGCTGTAACAAGTTTGTTTACGCTTTTTCACACCGGTTATTTCCATTTTTAGACACCATGTCGGTTGTGTCTCTGCCTCTGTGTGCAGGTGAGAATACATTGGAGCTGCACTTGGTGGATTTGGAGCTGGAGGCCGTAGAAAAGCTGATCCGCGACCTACAGGTGAAGCTGGCCCGGCTACAGCAGCGGAAAGCCACGCTGGAATCGTCGCGGACCGACGCTCACCTGTCCCAGGTAAATTCTCGGCGTGAGAATTCTCCCACAACCTCTACCCTGCGTGTTTCTCTGCCCAGGTCCAGCCCGCCCAGGTTTCTTTCACCCCGGCGCTGGGATACCATAAAGCCTGGATACTGCAACAGCGGAAGATGTGCGCCAAGCCCCGGACAAGGACCTCTCCTCCACCGCCACCACCCGTCTTCGAAATCTCAACCCGAAACCGCTTCACTCCTCTCCGTGAGATGGCACACGATGCGCTGGTCATCGGAGATTCCATCGTCCGGCACGTGCGTGCTACCACGGCTAAAGGTAAGGCGTACACACGCTGTTTACCTGGTGCACGTGTTCTTGATGTTGCTTCACAGGTGCCTGCGGCCCTGAGGAAGAACATTCGAGCTGTGGTTCTTCATGCTGGTACGAACGACATCAGGCTGAGGCAGACGGAGATCCTAAAGAAGGACTTCAGGAGCCTGGTTGAGAAGGTCCGCAGCACATCACCCACGACAAAGATCGTCGTATCTGGACCGCTTCCAACATTTCAGCGAGGAATCGAGAGGTTCAGTTGATTATTTGCTTTTAATGAATGGTTAAAATCTTGGTGTCAACAACAGAGATTACCCTTTGTTGATAACTGGAAGTTTTCTGGGAGTGTCCTAGGCTCTACCACACCGATGGCCTGCACCCTAGCAGAGCTGGAGCAGCAGTCCTTTCAGACAACATCTCCAGGACATTACAAACCATCTGACTGGTAAGTCATACCTTAGATTCTTTAGATATTAGCCACAATACAACTTACCATACTAATAGACGCACACACATAGCTTGTCCTATAGAAATTGTGTCTGTTCCCCGAATAGTGAGAAAAAAGAATAAATTTGTTAAATTTGCCCGAAACAATTTGATAACCATAAAACCAGAAAAAGGCCAAATAAGTAATCAAAATCTACCTCTAAAGTTTGGACTTCTCAACATTAGATCCCTTGCGCCTAAAGCACTTATTGTTAATGAAATGATCTCGGATTATTGCCTTGACGCACTCTGCCTCACCGAAACCTGGCTTAAACCAAATGAATATATTGGTCTGAATGAGTCTACTCCGTCAGGATATTTCTATAAGCATGAGCCCCGTCTAACTGGTCGCGGTGGTGGTGTCGCCATTATCTACAATGATGTACTCACTGTTACTGAGAAAATAAGGCCCAGGTTTAACTCATTTGAAGTGCTCATCATTAATGTTGCACTCAGTAAAATACATAATAAACCCGCGCTATATTTTACTCTGGCCACAGGGTCATATGTCGATTTTCTTAAAGAATTTAAACATCTGCTATCAAACCTTTTGGTTAACAACAAAGTGTTGATAGTAGGAGACTTTAACATTCATGTAGATGATGCTAACGATGCTTAAGCACTCGCATTTATGGATTTACTAAATTCCTTTGGGGTTAAACAAAATATAAATGGAGCAACTCACCACTTTAATCATACACTAGATTTAATTATATCCCATGTTATAGATGTCTCTAATATAGAGATCTTACCTCAAAGTGATGATTTCACAGATCATCACCTCCTGATATATACTCTACCGATAGAACAGATTAGCTGTCCCCACGTCATTAATTTGTTAGAAATATGAATCCCACTACTAAAGACAGATTCACAAGTAATCTGCCGGATCCATTTTTTACCAGTACATTAGACACTGTTGCTCCCATCAGATTAAAAAAAGTCAGAGATAAAACACTTGCACCGTGGTACAACAGTCATACTCGCGCCCTAAAGAGAGCAACCCGTAACCTCGAGTGAAAATGGAGGAAAACTAAATTAGAAGTTTTTCGAATTGCGTATAAAGACAGTATGTGCAGCTATAGACAGGCTGCCTAACAAAACCCAAGATGCCCGCAGAGAGTATCCCATCACAGTTTAGAAGTGAAGACTTTATGGACTTCTTTAATGAAAAAATCAATAGTATCAGGAAGAAAATAACGGAGGTTCAACCTCTAATACTATCTCACGATCCAGTTCAGCCTATAGCTTCACATTTAGATTTTCAGTGCTTTACAGGTATTTATACAGACAGGAAGAGCTGTATAAACTTATCACCTCAGCTAAATCAACAATGTGCCTGTTAGACCCAATACTAACCAGATTTTTAAAAGAAGTGATGCTTACGGTTGGAGAGCCACTTCTAAACATTATTAATTCTTCATTATGTCCAGGTCACGTCCCTAAACCTTTGAAGTTGGCAGTTATTAAGCCGCTTCTTAAAAAATCTATTTGAACGCGAATAAAATAACAAATTACAGACCGATTTCAAACCTTCCGTTCATATAAAAAATATTAGAAAAAGTAGTATCAGCTCAAATATGCACATTCTTGCAGGAAAACAACATCCTAGAAGAATTTCAGTCAGGTTTCAGGCCCCATCATAGTACAGAAACTGCACTAGTTAAGATTGCGAACGACTTGTTTTTAGCTTCAGACCAAGGCTGCATCTCAATACTAGTCTTACTTGATCTTAGTGCTGCATTCGACACCATAGATCATAATATTTTCATAGATCGCCTACAAAATCATATAGGTATTCAGGGGCCCGGCATTAAAATGGTTTAGATCATACCTGTCTGATTAATACCATTTTGTAGATCTAAATGGAGTGCTGTCTGATGTAATGCTAGTAAAATATGGGGTCCCACAAGGGTCAGTTTTAGGACCTCTGCTGTTCTCAATATACATGCTTCCCTTGAAGGCATGGGATTAGTTTCCGTTGTTATGCTGATGAGACCCAATTATATATCTCAACAAAACCAGACGAAATACCCAAGTTGTCTAGATTAACCGAGTGTGTCCAGGACATAAAAGATTGGATGACCAATAACTTTCTTTTACTAAACTCAGACAAGACAGAGAAATTACTCATCGGCCCAAAAACCAGCACACAACAGCTTTCACAATTCAGCCTGCGTTTAGAAGGATGTACTGTTACTAGCAGCTCAACAGTAAAAGACCTGGGCGTAATATTAGACAGTAACTTAGACAGTCCTTTGAAAATCTTTGAAAATATTAGACAGTAACCTAGACAGTCCTTTAAAAATCATATTTCCAATATCACAAAAACAGCCTTTTTCCATCTTAGAAATATTGCCAAACTTAGGAGCATCCTATCCGTATCTGATGCAGAAAAGCTAGTTCATGCATTCATGACCTCCAGACTGGACTATTGTAATGCATTACTAGGTGGTTGTTCTGCATCCTCAATAAACAAGCTACAGTTAGTCCAAAATGCAGCCGCCAGGGTTCTCACTAGGTCCAGAAAATATGATCATATAACCCCAATATTATCATCCCTGCACTGGCTACCTGTTCAGTTTAGAATTAATTACAAAATAGTACTACTTACATACATGGCTTTAAATGGTTTAGCACCCACATACCTAACCAGTCTTCTGAAACGCTACAATCCACCACGCTCCGTAAGTTCACAAAACTCCGGACTTCTGGTAATTCCCAGAATTTTAAAATCTACAAAAGGGGGTAGGGCATTTTCATATTTAGCTCCAAAACTTTGGAATAGCCTTCCAAACAGTGTTCGGGAAGCAGACACGGTTTCCCAATGCAAAAGTAGACTCAAGACGCATCTCTTTAATCTGGCATACGCGTAACTCATCCCATAACCCCATACTCCAGTACATCGATCCTGAATGGCAACTACGCTAATTCTCTCTATCTTTTATGTATTTTTCTACCCATCCCGAGGCATCTGGAGATTGTGCCAGCTTCAGTAGACAAAGGCCAACCCTGCGAGGTTTCTGAGGCATCCAGAGAAGGACCAGCTCCATCTGGATTCTGCTGTATGATGGTTGGAGCTTCGCATGCTGCTCCTGTGCTTTCAGTGACCCAGACCCCATCTGCCCTCTGCACTTACTGACTCCCTGTGTCATGTTAATCTACACAACTTCTGTTATATTGAACTTTCACTTGCGCAACACACATGATGTTATTTCTATCTGTTATCACCCAGATGAGGATGGGTTCCCTGATTCCTATTGCCATCTCAGGGAGTTTTTCCTTGCCACCGTCGCCGTCACCCTTGGTTCGCTCATCAGAGACATTTCATTCGTCATTCATTCATCTAATTATTATCTTGACACAATATTCTCACACATAAACACTTCCAAATATTTTCTTTTTTTTTTTTTTTTTAAATGTTTGTGAAGCTGCTTTGAGACAATGACCATTGTTAAAAGCACTATATAAATAAAATGTAATTTAATTTAATTTAATTTAATTAATCAACCCATAACATGGCAGTTGCTTCAATGCATTTAGGGGTGTGGTCCTGGTCAAGACAATCTCCTGAACTCCAAACTGAATGTCAGAATAGGAAAGAAAGGTGATTTAAGCAATTTTGAGCATGGCATGGTTGTTGGTGCCAGGCGGGCCGGTCTGAGTATTTCACAATCTGCTCAGTTACTGGGATTTTCACACACAACCATTTCCAGGGTTTACAAAGAATGGTGTGAAAAGAGAAAAAGATCCAGTATGCGGCAGTTCTGTGGGTGAAAATGCCTTGTTGATGCTAGAGGTCAGAGGAGAATGGGCCGAATGATTCAAGCTGATAGAAGAGCAACTTGGACTGAAATAACCACTCATTACAACCGAAGTATGCAGCAAAGCATTTGTAAAGCCACAACACGCACAACCTTGAGGCGAATGGGCTACAACAGCAGAAGACCCCACCGGGTACCACTCATCTCCACTACAAATAGGAAAAAGACTTCCTGTTGGTGACGTAGCTTCCTGTTTTTGTATCGTTGCCGTGAAAGTTTCGCGTTTGTATTAGCGTTTAAGTTACATAACTTTTTCATTCATACAATAATAATATTAATAGCAACTAGTTTTTCCATTTTCATACTATACTTTTTCTGTACTGTTTACTATACTGTTTCTTCGTCTAAAAACAACAAATGGAATTCAGCTCCAAACAACTAAACTCCGACTCAGGTACGATATCATGTTTAATATTTAGCTCGTTCAGTGTGTGGAGTGCAGGATGTTTAGACATTCTTCCTTCGTCGTTAGTGGTAATTGTAATAGGTGTGTGTTAGTGAACACTCTGACAGAGAAGATATCAGCGTTAGAGGAGCGCATCCAAACTTTAGAGAGGGTTAGAGAGTGTGAGAGCAGTGTTATTCTCGTAGCAGACAGTCTGGGTGCCGCAGGCGGAGATAACCAGCCCCCGACTCCGGCATTAGAGCCCTCACAGCAGGGCAAGTGGGTGACGACTCGGCGGCATACTTGTTCAGCCAAAGCTAACGCTAAGGCTAGCCCACCGGAGCACACCTCTTCTGCGCTTTACTTGTCCAACAGGTTTGCTCTTCTCAGTGATGCACCCACTGAGAAAACTAAAAGAGCTCTGGTTATAGGAGACTCTATAATGAGACATGTGAAATTAGCTAGGCCAGTGGTTAAGTGTATCCTGGGAGCCAGAGCACCGGACATAGCAAGTAATCTTAGGGCTCTAGGAAAGCACAGGTTCTCCAAGATAGTGGTACATGCTGGAGCTAACGATATACGCCCTTGTCAGTCAGAGGTTAGTAAGAATAACTTTACAGAGGTGTTTAAATTAGCAAAGGTGAGGTCCGATGACATAATATGCTCTGGTCCCATCCCAATGAGACGTGGTGACATAACGTACAACAGGTTATGGTCGCTGAACCGCTGGATGTCCAGGTAGTGCTTCGAAAACAATGTGGGCTTCATTGATAATTGGAAGACCTTTGAGGGCAAAACTGGCCTGTTAGGGCAGGACGGTGTCCATCCCACTCGGGAAGGTGCTGTTCTCATGTCTTGCAGTATAGCTCATAGTCTCAGAAGAGGCCTAGTTAATCGGGGACATTCCAGAGCCCAGGCCAGGAAGCAGACAGACAGGCTAAACCAACCGTCAGCTAGCTGCATAGTGTCGTCACCCAGGGTTCACTGTATTGAGACTGTGTCTGTTCCCCAAACTAAAAACAAAATTAGAAAGACTTAGAAAGTCTGTTTTAGTAATTTAATTAACATAAAGACCACAAACTCAGATCACACTGAATGCGCAGCCGGCACCTCTGATCTGAAGCTAGGACTGTTAAATATTAGATCTCTCGCATCTAAAGCAGTTATAGTTAATGAAATTATCACGGATCAGGAGTTTGATATACTCTGTTTAACAGAAACCTGGATAAAACAGGACGAGTATGTCGCTCTAAATGAAGCTAGTTCTCCTGGATACAGCTACATACACCAGCCTCAGTTAACTGGTAGAGGAGGAGGCGTTGCAGTTATTCACAATGATAATTTGACTATTGTACAAAAACACGGACACAAATTTAATTCATTTAAAATTATTTATAGTAACATAAACATAAACATAACTATATTAAATCAGCTCAGTCGATTCCGCTAATTGTCATTTACAGACCTCCAGGGCCGTACTCTGAATTTCTTAGTGAATTTGCAGATTTCCTCTCAAACCTAGTCGTTTCTGTAGACAAAGTGTTAATTGCTGGAGATTTTAATATTCATTTTGAAAACCCAGAAGACCCTCTGAGAACAGCATTTATGTCCATACTGGACTCGGTAGGAGTAAATCAGTGTGTAGTAGGACTCACTCATAAAGCAGGTCACACTTTAGATTTAATAATATTATTCGGATTAATTATAAGAAATTTATTCACAATTCCACTATCTGAAGTTATCTCAGACTATCTTGTCTCAATTGAAGTGTGTCACAGTAAAAATGTATGCACAGCGCAGCGCTACCGTATGAAACGTACATTCACATCAACTACCAAACAGAGTTTTATCAGTAATCTCCCAGAGTTCCCAACTTCGATTAGATCACCATCTGACCCCACGGAAACTCAATCAGGCGACTGAATATTTAGAGTCGACATTTTGCAATACCTTAGATAATGTAGCTCCAGTTAAAAAAAAAAATTATTAGAGATAAGAAACTTGCTCCCTGGTATAACGATCACACAGACCGCTCGGAAATTAGAACGTAAATGGTGTCAAACTAAATTTTTAGTATTTCAAATAGCATGGAAGGAGAGCTTCCTGAACTATAGAAAAGCTCTTAGTGTAGCTAGAATAACATATCTCTTCACTCTTATAGAAAATAACAAAAATAATCCTAGATTTTTATTTAATGCTGTAGCCAAATTAACCAGAAATAAGACCACTGCAGAAATCTCCACAACATCATCATGCAATAGTGAGGACTTCATAAACTTTTTTAATAATAAAATTGTAAATATTAGGCATAAAATTGAGGTTTTGAAACCGAACAATGTAATTGATGCAGATGTTAATCTAGCCATGTCAGATCAGAACCTAGAATACTTTACTCCCCTTGAAGAGAATGAACTAATTTCACTCATCTCTTCTGCAAATTCATCAACCTGTATATTAGATCCTGTACCGACACATTTTCTTAAACAGATAGTACCAGCAATAACAGAACCCCTGTTGAGAATAATTAATTCTTCACTCAGCATTGGTTATGTTCCAAAATCTTTTAAATTAGCAGTTATTAAACCAATAATTAAAAAACCTGACCTCGACCCCTGTCAGCTGTCCAGTTACAGGCCAATATCAAACCTCCCCTTTATCTCTAAGATTCTGGAAAAGATAGTAGCGGAGCAGCTATGCTCATATCTACATAGAAATGGCATACATGAACTGTATCAGTCAGGATTTAGGCCTCATCATAGCACAGAGACAGCACTCATTAAAGTAGTAAATGACCTCCTATTGGCCTCTGATCAGGGTTGTGTAACTATGCTTGTATTACTCGACCTCAGTGCAGCTTTTGACACCATTGATCACGCTATTCTTCTTCACAGATTAGAAAATGTAGTAGGAATTAAGGGTACAGCCCCCTCCTGGCTCAGATCCTATTTGACCTATCGGCATCAGTATGTAGACCTAAACGGTGATTATTCTGCATGTTCTCTAGTGGAGTTTGGTGTTCCGAAGGGTTCGGACGATACACAGTTATATATCTTAGCAAAACCTGATGAAAAAAAAAAAGCTTACTAAAATTGAGCAATGTGTGCAGGACATAAGAAATTTGATGCTAATTAACTTTCTTCTGCTTAATCCGGATAAGACAGAAGTTCTAGTCATAGGACCGCATACAGCTAGGAGTAAAATTTTTAGATCACACCGTAACTTTAGATGGCCTTTCTTTTCCATCAAGTGCAACAGTGAAAGACCTTGGTGTGATTATTGATTCCAGCCTTTCATTTGAAGCTCATGTAGATAATATTACCAGGTTAGCATTCTTTCACCTCAGAAATATTGCTAGGATAAGAAATGTATTGCAGATCTGGGGTACTCATGGGCGTAGAGTATTATGGTGAGCTGGTATGTTTGGATGCTGTCTTCCTCACTCTCATTGATCACTCAGGTTTGCTGACGGTGACGGTGAGGTCTCAGGAAGCCCTCATGTTTGTGTTTCCTTCTGGCTCTCCCTTTTAGTTATGCTGTCATAGTTAGTCCTGCCGGAGTCTCTGCTTGCACTCTACAGTTAATATACATTCACATTATACATTATGTGACTGTGACCATACCTAACTGCCATCTCTCCTCTTCTTCTCTTTCTCCCCCTCTTGCTCTTTCCTCTCTCCTCCTGTCTCCCCCTTTCACTCTTTCTCTCTCTTTCTGTCGAGCTACACATGTCGTTCCCGAGCTGCCAGTGATCCAGACTCCCTCTGCCCTCCGGACCTGTCTGACCCATCCTGGTGCCCCGCTTCTGGTTGAAGATCTCGTCACATGGATGCCCCGTGTGTCTCTCTGGGATGCGTCTGGTGTCTGGGGATGATTCTCTCTACCTAGAAGTTGGTTCTGGCCTTGACTGGTGTTGGCAACTGTTTCTCTGGGGACTTGACAGTTCGATAGTTCAGGACTGGAACTTCCTACAAGTCTACCTTGGTCTTCAATAACTACCTGGACTCCATATTAACATCAATTAACATCAGCTATTATAGCTGAACTGCCCGCCACCTAACACACTGTATAAATGCAGATCATTTACTGCTTTTTGTTTCACCCAAATGAGCATGGGTTCCCTGTTGAGTCTGGTTCCTCTCAAGGTTTCTTCCTATTACCATCTCAGGGAGTTTTTCCTTGCCACTGTTGCCCTCGGCTTGCTCACCAGGGACAAACTGACCATTTTGATTCATACAAATTCACATTACATACAAACTTAAATATTTCTTTTGATTGTGTAAAGCTGCTTTGCGGCAATGGAAATTGCTAAAAGCGCTATACAAATAAAATTGAATTAAATTGAATTTATTTGAAAAAGAGGCTACAATTTGCACGAGCTCACCAAAATTAGACAGTTGAAGAATGGAAAAATGTTGCCTGGTCTGATGAGTCTCGATTTCTGTTGAGACATTCAATTGGTAGAGTCAGAATTTGGCGTAAACAGAATGAGAACATGGATCCATCATGCCTTGTTACCACTGTGCAGGCTGCTGGTAATGTTGTGGAGGATGTTTTCTTGGCACACTTTAGGCCCCTTAGTGCCAATTGGGCATCGTTTAAATGCCACGGGCTAGCTGAGCATTGTTTCTGACCATGTCCATCCCTTTATGACCACCATGTACCCATCCTCTGATGGCTACTTCCAGCAGGATAATGCATCATGTCACAAAGCTCGAATCATTTCAAATTGGTTTCTTGAACATGACAATGAGTTCACTGTACTAAAATGGCTCCCACAGTCACCAGATCTCAACCCAATAGAGCATCTTTGGGATGTGGTGGAAGGGGAGCTTCATGCCCTGGATGTGCATCCAACAAATCTCCATCAACTGCAAGATGCTATCCTATCAATATGGGCCAACATTTCTAAAAAAAAAAAAAAAAAAAATATATATATATATATATATAGAGAGAGAGAGATAGAGAGAGAGAGAGAAAGAGAGAGTATATTTATGTATATACAGGGGAACCTAGGATTACAAGCATAATTCGTTCTGAATAGCGGGTTTGTCTTTCAAAACATTCGGAAACCAAAGCAAATTTCCTCATAGGAAATAATGAAAACTCACATTATTCGTTTCACAGCTTAAAAAAAATAAACACATAAAATAATTAACACAAAATATAAAGTAAAAATAAAACAAATTAATTTACACTTTAAAAATAAATCCTGACAGATTAGTGTTTCCGTTTATGCGCGGTTACACACACACATACACACACACACACACATTAACGGAAACACTTTTATCGAGAAAATAAAAATGAAATCTCTCTAATAACACTCGCATGAGTGACAAACTAACGTAAACACTGCTGTAAAGTAAAAATAGAACAAATTAACTGTTTAATTAATTGTTTTCATTAAAAGTGTGTGTGTGTGTGTGT
Source organism: Clarias gariepinus (assembly GCF_024256425.1). Taxonomy (NCBI): domain Eukaryota; kingdom Metazoa; phylum Chordata; class Actinopteri; order Siluriformes; family Clariidae; genus Clarias; species Clarias gariepinus. The sequence continues at coordinate 5,186,051 of NC_071117.1, forward strand.
GTGTGTGTGTGTGTGTGTGTGTCTGTGTGAAGTCGAGATGAGGAGTGGTGCGTGTGTGAAGGGACACAGTGTCCAATGATACGGAGAGAGAGAAAATGGATCTTTACCCTCTAATAAATCTTTCTTTACTTGCTTTACATGCGCGCACACACAGGTGTTATAATAAACAGTACTCATGCGCTGTACACACATGCATACAAATACAAAATAAAATATGTTTTACACACACACACATGGTCACAGTGCTATAGTAAACAGTACACGCATGGAGGATGATTATACCAGTGAGAGACGAGCACTAAGACCCAGCAGGGGAGACAATTACCCACAATCACGTGATGCTCGGCGTCAAAACAAGATGCACATGTGTGATACATGATACTCTGTACTCTGTACTGTATATTAATATAGAAATATCAGGAAATTTAAAGTAAACTGTCGTCCACTGATCAGATATTTAATAAACTGTTCAGATCAAAACAGGTGTTAGTGACACACTGCTATACAACTACAGATTTATACATACGGCAATAAAACATTTCAACAAATACTAGTGTTTAATACATTTTATTGTCTCCAGTGTGTGTGTGTGTGTGTGTGTGTGTGTGAATATAAACATAAGACTCACCTGTGATCATGAGGAGGAAGATCAGACAAAGCAGATTCCTGTAAGCCGTTTTAAGGAACATCATTCTTCTATAAAGTTTCTAAATGCAAATAAAACATAAACTTAGATTATAACAAGTAATAACAAAAGTGACTTTTTTATACATGACTATGTGAGGAGATTTTTTTTTTTTAGAACTTTATTAATCCCAGAGGGAATTTTTTCGCATATCCCAATTAGAAAACTGGGGTCAGAGCGCAGGGTCAGCCAGCTTACAGCGCCCCTGGAGCAGAAAGGGTTAAGGGTCTTGCTCAAGGGCTCAACAGTGCTCAACAAGGGCCCCAATGCTGGGGTTCGAACCCCCGAACTTTCGATCAGTAACCCACTAACCCACAGCCTTAACCGACTGAGCCACAACTGCCCCCAATTATTAAAGAGGTTTTTTATTTCATACATAACAATCAGACTGTATTCTATAAATATTAGGAATGCCTTTTAAACATTTACTGAAATATTAATTAATTACAATAAGTAAAATTTTATCAGCTACAAATAAACCCCTGATGATGAATTCATTAATCCCAGCTCTATTCACTGTAACTACTGCATGGAAATATGAGCTCGTCATCCACTGATTTAAATATTAAATACATTTTTGTTCCCTTTCAAAGGCTACACTCGATGCTGCGTGAAAACACTATGGGAATATCTTTTCATGTTGCCGGTTGTGAAGCATGTGTGTACCAAACACGCCAAATTTTGGCTTATATAACCTCGGTCAGGTGACGTCATCTGATTAGATGCACCTGCAGGTTATAAATAGGAGTGAGCCGGCAACATTCCTCAGATCTTTTTCTTCACCGCATTGTGCGCGTGTGTGTGTCAGCAAAGCATAACAAAAATACAAAATAAGCATAATTAAATCTCATAAAACTCACCAGATAGTATGGCGGAGTTTAGAACTAGATGTCCCCCTCCTTGTGAAAATTTCCTCTCGGAGGGCGATATGCACACATTCTGCTTCGAATGTTTGGGTGAAAAGCACTCTCTCAAAGGGCTTAATGGAGAGTGTGAGCACTGTGATCTTCTCCCCATGAAGCTGCTTCGCGCGCGTCTTGCGTTCTTTAGGGAACCACGAGCCGCGCTGCACTCATGGGGATCACAAGCAGATCTGGCCGAGGCGCGAGAGATGGAGTCCCTCCTTTCTCTCGCCCTCTCCCCCGATCCCGATGTCTCTCCTTCCACTTCACGAGCGCACTCCAGTGCTTCTCGCGGGTGTGTTGAAGAGACTCGTTCTCCTGCTTCTGTGGAAATGGAAGTTGCTTCCTCAGAACGCTCCTCAAAAGATGAAAGAGAATATGAGGAATTGCTCGAAGTTATAACGCGTGCAGTCGAACGACTGCATATTGACTGGCCACAGGAGCAGGCTCACCCAAAACAATCTAAATTAGATGACAGATTTCTGTCGGGTGGCCAGGAGATGGAGCCAAAACACCGCTCTCTCCCATTTTTTGATGACCTCCACAACGAGTTATCTCGTTCTTGGAGAAATCCTTTTTCTTCCCGTATTTTTGTACCATCGACTTCGTTTTATTCGAACATCGTTGATGCAAAAGCACAAGGTTATGTGGTGATGCCCCAGATAGAAGAGACGCTTGCAGGCTATCTCTCTCCTGGAACATCATCCTCATTAAAGAAACCAACACTTCCCTCCAAGCCGTGTAGAACTTCTTCTACCCTGGTAGGAAAAGCGTTCCAAGCATCAGGTCAGGCCGGCGCTTTCTTGCACACCATGGCGGTTTTGCAGGCGTATCAGGCTGATCTGCTGAAAGATTTGAGCACGAGCGGCACACTGAATCATGACGCATTCAATGAATTACGCCGGGCTAATGATTTATCCCTGCGTGCGACTAAACAGATAGCCCGTGCAATCGGCCATTCCATGGCCTCCTTGGTGACCGCTGAAAGGCACCTGTGGTTAAACCTGACAGGCATCAAGGACAAGGATCGAAGATTGCTCCTTGATGCCCCTGTCTCACCTTCCGGCCTATTTGGCGACGCTGTGAATTCCGTCGCCACTAGGTTCTGAGAAGCTAAACTGTATGAACAGCCTTTTGGGAAATTTCTCCCACGCCGTGCTCAAGAGTCGAGGCTCACGGCCACCCAGCCTCGACCAGATCTGAATCTCACCAGGCGAGAGGCACAGAAAGAGAGCGTCAGCAGCCGGGCACCCCCCCGTAAGGACTGGGGTACGGCTCGTCGCCCCTCACAGGCTGCCTCCAAAAGATCAGATCGCCGCACTGTCTTCTTTTCAAAGACTAAGTCCTGAAAGCCTACGTGCCCAGGACTGTGGGGGTGATCCCCCCCGGGGAACGGCACTCAACGCTCTTTCCTATAAGAGCATGCCCCCCCGGACACCCCCAGGGGGTCGGTGTTCAGTTTCCGCCGCCTCTGGTGTTTCGGACCTCACCGACCTCCAGAGATATGTTAGTGCCTCGGTTTTATCCTGCTATATTCCAGGATGCCGAACCACTAACACCCCCCCGCGCACTAAAACTTGTACCCCTTTCGGAGAAACTGGCAGCGTGGAAGCTACTGCCAGGCAAATCTCCCTGGGTGCTAAAGACTGTGGAGAAAGGCTACAGGATTCAGTTTGCTCATCGCCCTCCGCGTTTTAACGGCGTGGTCTACACTTCCGTGATACCGGAGAGAGCGCATCTGCTAAACTCCGAACTCCAGCCGTTGCTGAAGAAGGGAGCCATAGAACAGGTTCCTCCTCCAGACAGGGAGTCAGGCTACTACAGTTGCTACTTTCTGGTTCCCAAGAAAGGCGGGGGGCTGCGTCTGATTTTGGATCTTCGCGGGTTGAACCGCTATCTCAAAAAGTACAGATTCAAGATGTTAACCATCAATATGATTGTCTCGCAAATCCAACCAGAAGATTGGTTCGTGACGATAGATTTAAAGGACGCATACTTCCACATAAAAGTTTTGCCACAACACAGGAAGTTCCTGAGGTTCGCTTTCGGGGGAGAAGCTTACCAGTATCAGGTCCTTCCATTCAGTCTAGCTCTGTCACCCCGCACATATACAAAATGTATGGATGCTGTCCTGGCTCCCTTGCGACTCCAGGGCATCCGTATTCTCAATTACATAGACGACTGGCTAATCCTGGCCCAGTCTCAGCAGCTAGCGCTCTCCCGCTCGTGTCGAATCCATCCTCAGCGCCCTCAAGGAAATCAGACTAGACCAGGAAGTGACTATTTATCACTTTCAAAAATGTTTAGGCCTCATGGCAGCTGCATCCATGGTGATACCTTTGGGCCTTCTGCACATGAGAGCTTTTCAGTTGTGGCTAAGAGCCAGGGGATTTCATACAAGGGCCAATCCCTGAAGGCGAATAAGGGTTACGCTCGAAGGACGTCGTACCCTTTCTATGTGGTTCAGACCCCAGTTTCTCACCTTGGGTCCCACTCTAGGTCAGTCTTGTCGTCGCAAAATGCTAACGACAGACGCTTCCCTTACCGGCTGGGGTGCGGTCTTGGATGGCCGTCCAGCTCAAGGGCGCTGGAGAGGTCATCTTCTCGCATGGCACATCAATTGCCTCGAAATAATGGCTCTATTTTTGGCCCTACAGCACTTCCTCCAGCAGCTGAGAGGCTACCATGTTCTAGTGCGGGTGGACAATACATCGGTAGTCTCCTACATAAATCGCCAGGGCGGACTGCACTCGTGCCGCTTAAACGAGCTAGCGCATCAGGTTCTGCTTTGGGCACAGGACAAGTTCCTGTCCCTCAGGGCGATTTACAGATGGAGCCACGCCAAATAGCCGCGGCCGTGTGAATTGCGTACGAATGGCGTACGGCTGCCCTATGCACGCCGTAATCCCCCCTCCTTTTTCTTCGAGAAAGGCGTGTCAAGATTTCACAGTAAACACGCCCATTCAAGCCCTATTTATGCATTTACCTGGTTCCACCACTAGATGGCGCTTCGTTCTCAAGGACACGTTAACACAAGCCAGCAATTTAGCTGCGCTGAGTTGCAATCACGTGATTTTAACAACCCGCTCCCACCCCCGCCGAACTGACGCTGCCAAACTGCACTAGAGATGAAGATGGCGGATTAATGGTCTATTCGCGGTAAGTGGTGTTTTAATTTATAAAAAATTTTTGGGATTAGTTTAAAGTTTATTTCCCAGTTTAGTTTTTTTTATCGGCCATTTTGAAAATCACTGGCAGCACCAGCAGCGGTCAGATGTAACTTTAGATAACTTAATGATCTGTTTACCAAGTCTGGAGTTAACATTACAGCTTACTGTCAGTGTCACAAACTCACAATGTCACTCCTCTTCTAAAAAGACACTAAAGCTTCGAAAATACTCCTAATGTCCCTATTACAAAAGCTGCACTACCGGATGAAGAGTGTTTGTGCTCTATAAAAATGCCTTTAGAGTCTGACCGCATGTTGTCTGGATAAATTCAGCATTTATTTATTCTTTGGGTAAGAGTTAATCTGCAGGTTATATCTGTGAATATAATATGATGCAGTTCATGAAGGACACAAGCTGAGGATAGATGTACAGGAGCTCGCGAGCTAAACGCTCATAACCCGGTTTATATTTTTCTCAATTTGGCCGTGACTTTGCGCGGTAGCGCGAGCGCTTAGTTACCGAGCTGGATAAAAACTCTGAAGTGTTTATCAGTTAAGGAGTGTGAGGAGGGGGAGGTGTGTGTGTGGGGAGGTGTGGGGGGCTTCAGTACTGGGTAAGTTATAGTTTGGCTTCAGAGATGAACTAATATATACGAGTGTTATATCGCCTAACTTATTTGTATGAAAAGCGCATTTTAATTTAATGCAGACGATAATACAGACAGACCGGGGTTAACACTAACAAAGTTCAATGGTTAAAGTTATCCCAGTTTATTTACATTCCAGAATTCCCCAAAACAGTATTTCACCCACTCTGTGGTGTAGGTTTACTAATATCTTTTATATTTATTACAACTAGATATTCTGTGACGTTTATTTATTTTTGTCTTTACTAAATTCTCCTGTTGTCTTTAAGCAGAGCTCCGCCGTGGAGGATTGGGGGGTCAGACGGATGACGGTTGGCCTTTTGGAGCTACTGGAGGAGCCTGAACAAGCTGTTGAGGGAGCTGTAGGAGGGATGACGTCACAGTGCAACAGCTTTAGAATGATGTTTGGTCAGGTCTACTGTATGTTCTGAACATAGAATTGCAAAACGTCTGATACTTTAGGGGAAAAACAAAGAATTAAACAGTTCCATCTTTAATATATATATATATATATATATATATATTTTTTTATGATATTTTAATATAAAAGAACCAGATAGAGACTGATAAGCAGCTGGTGTGATCCAGGTATTTTAATGACCTTTAAGCAAAAATTTAACATGTTTTTACCTGTTTTATACAAATTATTGTTTTACCTTTGACTAGTTTTGGAAGAATAAATTTTATTTTTAAAGTCATGTGTGCGTGTTTTAATTGTTGGGGGATTGTTTGTGTATTTAAAAATACATTTACTTAAACCAACAACTTCAATGTGCAAAAATGGGACCCGACGTTGTTTTAAATAGTCAAAGAGTTAGGCTAATAATAATAATAATAATAATTATTATTATTATTACTGGTTATAGAAACAAATTAAAACAACAGTTAAACACTTGATCATATGTATCTGTGCTAGTTTGTGACTATGTGACCCATAATAATTTTTTCTCAGTATAAAAGTTTTGGGTTTTTTTAAGAACTCCATTAAAAGAGCAAAGACAAACTTAGAAGGAGTGGAAGGTAAGAAACCTCAGTGGAGAATACTGACTGTGACATGGTGCTAATTGCTCTCTCTCTCTCTGTGTGTATGTGTGTTTGGCGGGGGGAGGGGTACTTCAGACTTACTTGTCTCTGCCCAAATGTTTGTGTTAAAGCAACAGAGAAATGCCGGAGCGCGCGCACACACACACACCTCTCATCCACAAACGCTTTAACTGTTGTCTTGTAAATCGTTGATTAAACCTATGAACACAGCTGTTCAGCATCAGTCCTAAACACAAGCGCAGGGTCTGTTTTTGTCCCTAATTAAAAGACACCAATATGTTAATAATTTACACAATGATAACATGTTGTTTATGTTTAATGTTTATTTTGCGGGAAAAGGTAATAAGCAATATTTAAAATAAAACAAACCAGGAAGTAAGGGTTTCATACATTAAAGTGCTGTGTATAACCAAGTGCCCCAACAGACATAGCAACAGTGTAGAGAGTGTGTGCGCTGTGGGGGATTGGAAGGTGAACGAAGATAATCATTTACAAGACAAAAGACGTTCAGAGGTCTGTTATGCCCTAACACCCCCCCCCATTACGCAATCGCTATCTTCAAAGAAAAGCCGCCGCCCCTTTTCATTCAAACGCGTTAGCGAGTGTTTTTTCTTTCCCTCCGCTCGGTTTTGTGAACACAGTTGCGTTCAGTAACACGATGGAACCAATTACATAAACAGCAGCAACAACAACCATTATGATCACACTGTTGAATTTATATTGCTTAAATATTTCGCAGCTCTGTCCTCTTTGCATTGCTACGTGTTTATTTACTTCCTTTTCGCATCGCACGTATAATGCACTCTAAAATCGACACTATCAAACTTGGAAATGATATAATATCAAATCAAACATCACGTTATTACAATTAACGAATTTGTCACTACTCTTCTCTTATGCAGCACGGCTAAAAAGATAATAAAAATTACACCAAAGTGCTGCAGGTTTGGTGTCTGTGAGCTTTTCCTAATCAGAGTTACACGGGGGGCATTTTGTGGCTGCTCCAGTTACACACTACTTAGATATTACACAGAGGAGAGTTCACTTCTGTTCTCTTCATCCTAGCTTAATTTCATCTCATAAAATAATAGTAAGTTTTGGAGTTTTGGTATGAGTTCATCTCCCCAGCCAGTGTTGGGACAGGGTAGCATCGTGGCAGGATTGGTGTAATTTTTATTATCTTTTTAGCCGTGCTGCGTAAGAGAAGAGTAGTGACAAATTCATTACTTTCGTTACTAGACATGGTCTATTTTGTCTGCAAGTGAAATACATCGATACGTTAATAATTTACACCACGATAACATTACTGCAGAAGGATCTAGAGACGTGACTTTGAGACGTTCACAGTATATTCGAACCGTAGACAGTGTTTATTTTGCAGAACATTACAAAACAGCCATGTCCAATAAAACAGTGCATCTTTAATAATTGGTTTCGAGTCAGTAGTAAAATTAACGAAAGACTGAGAAGCCCCGTAAACTTGACCCTGACAATAATAGTTGATCTTATATTTATGTTTGTATATATATATATATATATTTATTTTTATTTTTTTTAAATGTTCGAATTCACGTTTCAGGGTAGCCTATATAATTTGTCTTGTCATCTGTTTACAGCGTTGGCTGATTTTGTGATTGAGACCCATGGGTTACATTGAAATATTTTTTATTAGTAGTAGTAAGCCAGGCTTTAGTAACCCTGGATAAATCACAATATAAGCCCTCTCTCACGCACGCTCTCTCTCTCTCACACACACACACACACGTACACACACGAACAAGTAAAACATAAAATCGCGTAAAACCAAATGAAACTATGGCAAAAATATATAAGCAGTAAAAATTACAGTAGTATCCTGTAGGTGATCCCTGTCCTGATAACAGGCGCTGACCCTCTGGACCTGTTTAGTTCTGTTAGTATTGTGTTCAAGTGTGAATGTTTATGGGGATTTAGTCTGTCACTGCTGCCGCATCTATTCACCGTAGTGATAAGTGATTAATGTCCCATCAGATCTTTGATGGGGGAACGTTATACTGGTTAAATGACTGAAGACAGACTGATCCGTATGGACAGATATTTGTTCCAGATATTATGCGCCATTAATCGATTTGTTATGCCAATTTTTGACTATCAGCGAAAAAAACATCAGCGAAAACATCAAAAATATAACGAAAACAAACTCAAGCAGAAGTTAAATTTCAAGCTTTACTTTGCAGTAAAATATGATCTACCAGTCTATTAAACGGAAATAGATAAAAACACCGTAATGTAAAATACTGTACATAGCCCGCATTTGTATTTCGTACCTATAACGACTGGTATAGATAAATTACAGATTTTATCGTCTTTAAGTATTATTAAGGATGTCGTGAAAAATATTGCAATAAGTAGTTTTATTAATTGATTTAATCATTAATTAAAATAGCATAAGCATCATGGATTGTGTATTGAGTGATTTAAATCTGTTTTATGAATCGTTTTTTATCCCTCTTTTTTACCACATCATCTATTTATGAAACTATGTTGACGTAAGTTATGAAATATATATATTAAATATAGTAACCGTCTGCTTGGACACTGCAGTTAACTGAAGCAGTCAATGCTCCATCTGGCGGAATTATACAGCATTGCAACCATCTTTTTAGAAAGCGCATGGGGGCGTTTATGGGGTGGGGCATCGTTAACTACGTCATCGCGGGGGATCACATTCCGTGCACGGATCGATCATGGTCCTGTCACGGTCCTGTCATGGACCTATCATGCTCCAAGCGGCTGTTTGACGTGGCTCCCACTGTACATTCCAGGGCACATGAATGTGGGAGCAGATTTACTGTCCAGACAAGCTGTGACACACGGGGAATGGAAACTTCACCCCGACATAGTCAGCCAAATCTGGGAAAGATTCTTTACAGCAGAGGAGGACCTCTTTGCCTCCCAAGAGACAGCACAATGTCCTCTCTACTACTCTCTGACTTATCCAGCTCCCCTGGGTCTGGACGCGATAACCCATACGTGGCCCAATTTACGCCTTTATGCGTTTCCGCCAATATCTCTGCTCCCGGGAGTCCTGGCGAGGGTCCGTCAACACGGTTTGCGCCTCTTACTGATAGCGCCCCGTTGGCCGGCCAGAGTATGGTTCTCGGATCTAATATCTCTCCTCGATGACTCACCTTGGATGATTCCAGTGAGGAGGGATCTTCTGTCTCAGGCGCAGGGGACAATATTTCATCCCCGACTGGAGCTTTGGAACCTTCACGTTTGGCCCCTGAACGGGACCAATTAAGTCAAGCTGGTCTCCCAGCCAGCGTTATTGACACTATTCTAGCCGCTAGAGCTCCCTCCACTAGGAAAGCTTATGCCCTCAAATGGAATGTTTTCGAAAGTTGGTGCATGACGAAGCAGGTAGACCCAGTCCACTGCCAAATTGTTTCAGTGCTGAAGTTCCTGCAAGATAAGTTGTCCTCGGGCTTGTGCCCTAGCACCCTTAGGACGTACGTGGCCGGCACCCTTTAGTTGCCCGTTTTATTCGTGGAGCTAAACGGTTCCACTAAACGGTGGAGTCCACCCACTAGAGCCACGACCCCTTCATGGGATTTATCTATCGTGCTCGAAGGTCTAATTGACACTCCTTTCGAACCGCTAGAGTCAGCGCCTGACAGGCTTCTGACTCTTAAGATGGTTTTTCTTATGGCCATTACCTCTCTCAAGAGGATTGGGAATCTGCGCGCCTTGTCAGTCTCCCCATCCTGCCTGGACTTTGCCCCTGGGCTAGTCAAGGCCATTCTGCATCCTCACCCGAACTATCTTCCGAAAGTTCCATTTTCAAACATGCACCCTGTTGTTCTTGAAGCCTTCTGTCCTCCGCCTTTTACAGCTTCGGAGCAGGAGAAACTTCACCTATTATGTCCAGTACGTGCTCTTCGGATTTACGTCCACCGCACCTGCCAGTGGCGTAGATCAGAGCAGCTCTTTATTTGCTATGGAGGCCGCAACCGGGGGGCGGCCGCTACTACGCAGACCATGTCACATTGGGTGAGAGATGCTATTGCTCTCTCCTATGAGGCGCGTGGGCTCACTTCGCCTCTAGGAATCAGGGCTCATTCAACCAGGGGGATTGCTTCATCTATTGCACTAGCAAGAGGTATTCCCCTGCAACAAGTGTGTGACGCGGCGGGCTGGTCCTCTCCGCACACATTTATTAGATTTTATAGTCTGGATGTTCCTGTCACTCCAGGCTCACGAGTCCTCGAGTCAGCTTCCCAGACATAGTTCTGAGACCTCTCAGCCTTGTGCGCACACGCTACACAATGCGGGGTCCAGACACTCGCAGTGCGGCGACGTTGGTACTCTCGTTCCCATAGCGTTTTCACGCAGCATCGAGTGTAGCCTTTGAAAGGGAACGTCTCGGGTTACTTTGCTGTAACCCTGTTCCCTGAAAAGGTGGGAACGAGATGCTGCGTCACAGTGCCGCACTGCCCACGTGACCGGACGTCCATTCAGACAATCAATCTGAGGAATGTTGCCGGCTCACTCCTATTTATAACCTGCAGGTGCATCTAATCAGATGACGTCACCTGACCGAAGTTATATAAGCTAAAATTTGGCGTGTTTGGTACACACATGCTTCACAACCGGCAACATGAAAAGATATTCCCATAGCGTTTTCACGCAGCATCTTGTTCCCGCCTTTTCAGTGAACAGGGTTACAGCAAAGTAACCCGAGACGTTATTACAATCATGAAATATTTTTCAAACACATATCTAAAGAATGTTACTGTAAATAGAATACAAAAGTCATGGGCATTTTACAAACTAGGTGTCTGTAAAATACCAAATTATCAGTTTTAAACCTTTCAGTCATCTGTTTCCATGTACAGAATGTGATTTATTCTTTATTAATTTATTATTATTTTATTAATTGAGAATGTTTGTATTATTATTTTTTTTAAATGCTTCTGAACAGAGACCACTATCGTCTCAGAATAATACTACCGGCGATTGAATGATCAACACTGTTGGATTCTGATTCATATAGAAGTTTATAAAGATAAAATTTAATTATCTCTTTGTGCTTTGTTTTCACAAATAAACAATTAATCAGTTTAAAGATCTGGAAAGAAAACACAAAATAGCTTTTCACACAATATTTCATTTTTTCACAAAAAAATTCTCAGTGTCTATCATTTTCACCTTGACCAAACCCCTTCACCAGCAGAAACCTCTAAACAATATGTAACCAGGTGGTAAATAGACGTTTGGTTTTTCTTTTCTCTACATGGTGATATTTCCTAGTTTGTGGTTGTTGGTTGTTTGAGATATGCCATGAAGTCAAATTCCCGTCTTTCCCTTAAGTGGCCACTTGGTGGTGCTGTGTGTGTCAGGTGTTCTTGCCAGGTGCGCATGCGTTCTTGTCTTCAGACATTTTGTGTGACGTGCAGTGAGCCGGAGGAGCTGCATGCTCTCTGTGGAGTCGCGTCATGGTTGAGGCCATCCAGCGGTAAAGATATTATTTCTCATAAAAATTCTTGTTGAATGTTATGCTTGGATGTATATTTTGTAGTTATGTTTCCAGGAGAGGTAATATTTGTAAAGTTTGTACCATGTGCAATTTTGTCCGATGGTATGACGCTACATGTGGTGTAGGCCTGTTCAGATGTGAATCTTAAAAAGTGAAATACATTTAAATGAGCAAATGTTCCTCTGTTTTCATGTGCCTTACACCATATGTGACTGTTTACACAGTGTGTAAACAGAGATTTTAGCCTTTGTAAAACAAAGTTAGAGGTTCATGGTTATGTAAGTGTTAGTTTTTATTTTATTTCTACAAGAAATGTGCCGAAGAGTAACATAACATAAGGTGTACTTATAATGTTTTTTATTTTGCACAGTGTTCCCACTGCCGTATTGTCCCGTACTGTGCTGTATTGTGCCGTATGGTGCCGAATTGTTCTGAGTAGTAACACATTTTTCTTGCGTGGTGGGTCTCTGTAATATTGCGGCGTTTTGCTCAGTCTGTAATATTTTTCTTTAAGTTAAATTTTCCCTCTTTCTATGCTCACTACGGCTGTATATTTACTGTCCGTGTGCTGATGTTGGCAAGATAAATAGTGAGACAGAGCTGTGAAAGTTTGAGAAGTGCTCAATAGATTTTTGTGTTATGTTTTTTTTTTTTTGTTTCGACGCCTTTTCTAATGAAAGCTTTAAGGCCGCATATAATTTTCATCGAATTGTGTTAAAATGATGTCTGTCAAGAATTATCTGAATAAACTACAAAAGAAGTGAATACCGCTCAATGTGTTCCTGGTGGTAATTCAAAATCCCCGGTCACACATTTTGGTACCAGGAGTGGGGTAGTTTATTCAGTCTGATTTGGTTGCGACGAGCGATGTAGGTTGTTTAGACAATACGGCAGTGGTGAATGTTTTACAGAGGTGGAGGACGTCCCGAGCAGAACTGGGGTGGAAGCGTGCAGTTACAGCGGATGTTGCCAGAGCAGGATGGATCAGAGTTTCCAGAGTGACAGCGGCTAAGAAGATTTATTCAGCGTGACCAGATCCTTTTTGTGGATCTGATAGCTTCTTGGAGGTTGCAGCTGTATCCAGGAGCTGCACATCAGTGGAGTTTGTCTGAGGTGCTGGGAAGACTGTGAGGATTGGATGAGTTTGCAGCAAGGACCGTTATCGGGGACTGGGTTGTTAATTTCGAATAGTTTCCATTTGAACCTATTTGGGTGAGAAATGTCGAGCGCTGACGAACTGTCTGCAGTGGGGGAACAAGCCCCCGTTGTCGAAGCTGGGGGTAATGATGACTTAGAACAAAGGAGGGATCAACTTCAAGAATCAAGGGACCGCAGGAATGACACTTTGGCCAATAGGGCTGTTGGTGAGGTTATTTCCACTCGCTCTTACATTTATGTTCCTCGTGAACGTCAAATTCAACCTTTTTGCGGGGAGTATAACAAAGATGGGAGGTCTGTCGAGGAGTTTATTGAGGAGGTAGAAAGGGTTTTACGGGCCAGAGACCAGACACCAGATGAAGAGGCGGACTTTATTATTTCATTACTGAGGGGATCTGCACTAGAAGAGGTACGATTATGTGTGGGGAACCAGTCCCGACAGGCCAGTGATTTGTTTATTTTTTTGCGTGAAGCATTTGGGGAACGGCGGAGTGGGACGCAATTGTTACAGGTATTTTACAACCGCAAGCAATTGGAGGGGGAAGACCTTCGAAATTACTCACATGCTCTTTCTCGTCTATTAAGCTCTATCACAAAACAGTCACCAGACAGCTTGGCTAACGAGCAGGGGATTTTGCGTGATCAGTTTGTGGAGGGTGTACGAGACGCTGTGTTAAGGCGAGAGTTGCGTAAGATGATCAGGGAAAAGCCACACTTGACCCTTCTTGAGATTCGTAATGAAGCCCTTCTGTGGTCTATGGAGGAGAGCAAACCAACTAGAGTTGCGGGTAGCCGACCTGTCCATTCAGAAGTACTGGGGGAAACCAAAGATAGATCTGGTCCTGAAACCCATACATCTGCTGTTTTAAGTGATATTTTACAGGTGATTTCCCGGCAGGACAAGCGAATAAGTGACCAAGAGCAAACTATTTCAGAGCTCACTAAGGCTGTCAATGACTTGACTGCACGATGGTCCGGGGCAGTTCAGCCGAAGTCCTCATCAAAGTTAATCCCTAGGTTTACAGAGGAGGGAGAACCTATCTGTTTTAGGTGCAACGAGACTGGGCATGTGGCCAGGCGCTGCACATTGAGACGGGGTGGGAGACCAAAGAGTGACGCCAGGACAACTGAGGGGCAAGAGAGGCAAGGTCCCTCTATTGCACTGAGTCAGGCAGCACAGGGAGTAGTTTCTGGCTCACTATCGAAAGGCACCAGTCGGGACAGGTTTCTTGAACGGGCGGTTGGAACTTGCCCAATGGTGGATCTCGAAATTAGAGGTGTGTTGGTGTCATGTCTGCTCGACACTGGTAGCCAGGTCAGTACTATTACCGAAAGGTTCTTCCGAGATAAATTGTTCGGAAATGACAGTGATGTAAGGTCCACTTCAGGTTGGCTAAAAATTACAGCGGCCAACGGTTTAGATATTCCCTATTTGGGTTACATTGAGCTGGACGTAGAGGTTATGGGGATGAGCGTGCCTGAGTGTGGGTTTTTGATCATTAAAGAAACTCCTAGTTCATCATCTGTGTCTGTGCTCGTTGGAATGAACATTATCAGTAAGTGCAGACAGATTGTTTATACTAAAATAGACACTCCACGAGGTGGGGAGCTTGATTCAAATTGGCAGGTGGCTTTCCAACAGGCCCAGTCAGTTGAACTGATCAAACGAGCTGCATTCACCCGGGTCGCAGGTAAGACACCCACTCATGTGCCTGCGTGGTCGGCAGCTACTGTTCTTGTCAAGGGGATAGGACACGGTAAAAAAGATGACTCTATATGGTTGGTAGAGCAAGTAAACACCCCCTTACCGGGAGGTTTGGTTGTTGTGCCTACCGTGGTTACAGCCGACTTACCTGTGTGTCCTGTAAGAGTGCTCAACTTGTCTCAGGAGGACATCTGGTTGCAGCCCAGGGTCCGTGTGGGCGTGTTCTCTTTGGCAAATGATAATGATGCAGGTTCGTCTTGTGAAGTAAAGTTTCAGCGGATCTCAGCAGACACTGAGAGGGTCACTGTGGGCGTAGGTCAGGGCTCAGAATCGCACATTCAATCGGTCTTGGATCGCATCATCATGGGAGGTACACTTGAACAACAGGTTCAGTTAAAATTAGTGTTGGGAAAGTATTCAGGTGTGTTTGCATCAGATGATGACGATTTGGGGTATACTGATAGAGTTCAGCACGAGATTCACTTGACAGACGACATGCCAGTAAATCAGCCTTACCGCCGCATTCCACCAAATCAGTACCAGGAAGTAAGAGAGCACATCACAAAGTTGTTAAAGAAGGGTGTCATACAAGAGAGTGTTAGTTCTTACGCCTCCCCTGTGGTATTGGTGCGCAAGGCCGATGGGTCATTACGTCTTTGCGTAGATTATAGTAAGCTTAACGCTAAGACAAGGCGTGATGCATTTCCATTGCCGCGGATTGACGAGAGTTTTGATGCTCTCAGGGGAGCCAGGTTTTTCTCGACAGTGGATTTGGCCTCGGGGTATCATCAGATTGCGGTGAAGGACAGGGATAGGGCTAAGACAGCATTCACGACACCATTTGGTCTATTCGAATACCAGAGGATGCCATTTGGGGTCTGCAATGGACCATCAACTTTTCAGCGACTCATGCAGGCTGTTATGAGCGATCTAATCTTCCAGGTGTTGATAGTTTATTTAGATGACATTCTGCTGTATTCACAAACATTTGAAGAGCACCTTGAAAGATTGGAGATGGTGCTGAAGCGGTTGGCAGAGACTGGCTTGAAGGTGAAGCTAGAGAAATGTCATTTCCTCCAAGACTCAGTGCGGTTCTTGGGCCATCAAGTGTCGGTGCAGGGGATTTCTCCTGACCCAGATAAGGTTGCCGCAGTTAGCAGTTGGAAGACTCCAGAAACGGTGAAAGATCTGAGGTCATTTTTGGGTTTTTGTAGCTATTATAGGAAGTTTATAATGGGCTTCTCAAAGATAGCTGGACCCTTACATGACTTAGTGAATGTGTGTTTGAGTGGAAACAGATCCGCAAAGAGTGGTCGTCATTTTAGTGCTCTGTGGTCTAAAGAATGTGATTATGCATTCAATCAGTTGAAGGAGAAAGTGACGACAGCACCTGTACTTGGGTTTGCTGATTTCAGCCGTCCTTTTATACTGGAGACAGATGCGAGCCAGAATGGGTTAGGTGCCATCTTGTATCAGAAACAGGGTGATGAGAAGAGGGTTATTGCATACGCAAGTAGAAGGTTACGGAATGCTGAGAGAAACGATCGCAATTACAGCAGCATGAAGCTTGAGCTACTGGCCCTTAAGTGGGCAGTAGTTGAGAAGTTCCGGAGCTACTTGCTTGGGTCATGGTTTGAGGTGATCACAGATAATAACCCACTCTGTCACTTGCAAACTGCGAAACTAGGAGCGATTGAGCAGAGGTGGGTAGCTCAAATGTCTGTTTTTAATTTTGAGGTGAAGTACAGACCAGGAAAGAGCAACATGGCAGCTGACGCCTTGTCTAGGCAGGAGTTTGCAGGGGAGCCTGAATTTGATCTTGACGGTGACTGGGATGGTTGTGTAGCCATTTGTAGCTTGGTTAACAGAGGAACAGCTTTGGAGCCTGCGCTTGCATTGAAGGGTATTGAGTGTTCCAGGCTGAGGCAGATACGTGCATCAGAGACAGAAGAGGTCATTAGTCCTCAGGGCAACACTCATACACTTCCAGGTTACACTAGAGAACAGTTGATTGAGTTTCAGAAAAATGATCCTGTTTTGAAAGTGTTTGGAAGGTTCTGGGACGAGAAAAGGAGACCAGTGCACATAGAAAGAAAGACTTTGTCCAAAACAGTGAAGTGTCTTCTAAAACAGTGGAACTTTATAAGAGAACGTAATGGACTGCTGTATCGAGTGGTAGATAGTGCTTCTGGCGAGAACTGCTGGCAGTTGTTGTTGCCCGTGTGTCTAAAGGAGCGCGTGCTGCAGTGTGTGCATGATGAAATGGGGCACCAGGGTGCTGAGCGGACTGTGGGGTTGTTAAAGCAGAGATGTTTCTGGTCTGGCATGCATGAGGATGTGGAGGAATGGGTAAGGAAGTGTCAGAGGTGCATCCTTACAAAGATGCCTCAGCCTAGAATCAGGGCTCCTGTAAGGGCATTTCTGGCTTCCAGGCCCTTAGAAGTAATTGCAGTGGACTTTACTGTCTTAGAGCCTGCTACTGATGGGCGTGAAAACGTTCTGGTGGTTACTGATGTTTTTACAAAATTTACACAGGCGTTTCCTACAAAAGACCAAAAGGCCGACACCACAGCCAAGACCTTGTTGAAGGAGTGGTTTATGAAGTATGGCGTTCCTGAGAGATTGCACTCCGATCAAGGGCGAAATTTCGAAAGTGAGGTGATAGCAGAGTTGTGCAGACTCTACGGGGTCGAAAAGACACGTACAACACCTTATCGGCCGCAAGGTAATGCCCAATGTGAACGGTATAACCGAACGCTTCACAACTTACTGCGCACACTACCACCAGAACGGAAACGGCGTTGGCCTGAGTACTTGCCCGAGTTAGTTCATGCGTACAATGTGACTCCACATGCCACTACAGGGTTTTCCCCGTATTACCTCCTTTTTGGGGTGCAGCCACATCTGCCCATCGATGCATTATTGGGGGGAGGGGAGACTTCTGAAGGGGAAGGTTGGCTATCTGTACACCAAGAGAGACTGCAGTATGCTCATGAGAAAGCTAGGGAGTTCTCAGAGGAGAAGGCGCTGGAGAGGGTAACTCGTCTTAATGAAAAGGCCTTCTGTCCCCAGGTCAGCGTGGGTGAGCTTGTATATTTGCGTCACAGACCTCCAGGTAGAAACAAGATTCAAGATGCCTGGAGCCCTGTTGTGTATCGGGTAGTGGATGTAATTGGTACGACTTACACTGTGGAACCCTTAGAAGGTGGGCCATCAAAAAGGGTTCATCGAGCGGAGTTATGCCCAGGTGCTATGCCTACTCCTAAGCCTAGGGGTGTAGACAAATCTCATCCAGCAACCCAGCCTATCGTAAATGAGACTGAGAGTTCTGAGCCCTATGCGGTAGTAGTAGAGGAGATGATACAACCAACTGTAAGTGGGACCACCGAAACTCCGATTAATGTAAAGATACCAGGTACCTTGGAGCTGGGAGTTGACAGCAACGAAAATAACCTAGAATCAGGTTCAGTGGACGTTGGTAGAGGCACTGCAGGATCTGATGGGGAGGGCCTTAATACTGGGTCTGCGGATGAGTGTTTGCAGTCTCAGAAGTTTGGTGAAACGCATCCTTTCAGACAAAGGGAAAGACCAATTTCAGCTGTGCGCAGGAGCAAGCGAACAACTGCGGGTGTTCACACGAATCCCTTCCATGCACCCAGGTCCGCTTGTTATGGAGTAAGTGTTAGCACCGATATGGTGTCTCAAGTGTTAACCAGCATTGGCACTGCATTATTTGAGAAAGCCCTACAAGGTGCCATGAATAACTAAGGGTGGAACGAGTAAGTCTTCGAGGGCGTTGATTTATTGCAGGGGAGGGTGTAACCAGGTGGTAAATAGACGTTTGGTTTTTCTTTTCTCTACATGGTGATATTTCCTAGTTTGTGGTTGTTGGTTGTTTGAGATATGCCATGAAGTCAAATTCCCGTCTTTCCCTTAAGTGGCCACTTGGTGGTGCTGTGTGTGTCAGGTGTTCTTGCCAGGTGCGCATGCGTTCTTGTCTTCAGACATTTTGTGTGACGTGCAGTGAGCCGGAGGAGCTGCATGCTCTCTGTGGAGTCGCGTCATGGTTGAGGCCATCCAGCGGTAAAGATATTATTTCTCATAAAAATTCTTGTTGAATGTTATGCTTGGATGTATATTTTGTAGTTATGTTTCCAGGAGAGGTAATATTTGTAAAGTTTGTACCATGTGCAATTTTGTCCGATGGTATGACGCTACATGTGGTGTAGGCCTGTTCAGATGTGAATCTTAAAAAGTGAAATACATTTAAATGAGCAAATGTTCCTCTGTTTTCATGTGCCTTACACCATATGTGACTGTTTACACAGTGTGTAAACAGAGATTTTAGCCTTTGTAAAGTGAACAAAGTTAGAGGTTCATGGTTATGTAAGTGTTAGTTTTTATTTTATTTCTACAAGAAATGTGCCGAAGAGTAACATAACATAAGGTGTATTTATAATGTTTTTTATTTTGCACAGTGTTCCCACTGCCGTATTGTCCCGTACTGTGCTGTATTGTGCCGTATGGTGCCGTATTGTTCTGAGTAGTAACACATTTTTCTTGCGTGGTGGGTCTCTGTAATATTGCGGCGTTTTGCTCAGTCTGTAATATTTTTCTTTAAGTTAAATTTTCCCTCTTTCTATGCTCACTACGGCTGTATATTTACTGTCCGTGTGCTGATGTTGGCAAGATAAATAGTGAGACAGAGCTGTGAAAGTTTGAGAAGTGCTCAATAGATTTTTGTGTTATGTTTATTTTTTTTTGTTTCGACGCCTTTTCTAATGAAAGCTTTAAGGCCGCATATAATTTTCATCGAATTGTGTTAAAATGATGTCTGTCAAGAATTATCTGAATAAACTACAAAAGAAGTGAATACCGCTCAATGTGTTCCTGGTGATAATTCAAAATCCCCGGTCACAAAAATATTGCATTTAGTTACTTAAATTTGCAAAATACAGAACATAAATATAAATGTCTTAGGGTGTTAGGCTGGGGTCCGGGAACCGTTTCCGAGCACACATGGCCCCGGGACCAGTTGATTTTTGTCTGTGAGCATACAATCGTTCCAAGCTCGGGAACCAACCCTGGATCGATTGGAGAGGTGGTCTCAGGAACGATTCATGCGTTCCCGAGCACAGAAGGTACTGTAGGAAATAAGTACGCGCTCATGCTCAAAAAAGGAAGTGACGTAACTACAATTTGACTCCGTACACAAACAAATGTGGCTGCAAAAGAATCTCTGTGAAGTAATGCTGAAGTACTGTGTTTGCTTAAAATTTAGACAGACAAAAACATCCAAAGACAATCGGACACTACACATAAAAACTCCATATCCATATTTATGGAACCCCTCTGTCCCACGACACCGTCAACCTTCATCATCCGAACCGGACAGCGTGGATTCTGGTCCATCACACAGCCTGCAAGCAAGATTATCACGCCATCTCCTGGTAATTGTCTGTGGATCTCGTAGAGACGTTTTTAATGCATACAATAAGATATACAGGATGATCCTTTCACATTAACTCACAACAAAGTTAACGTTGAATCATCATGTCTGTTTACTTTAAGGCCCCAGAAAAATCCCCTGTTCAAAACAGAATGTAATAAACTTAAGTGCTGTGCTTATGTAGCTATTAGAGTTACAGGTACTTACTCATTTTATGTAGAACCTTTATGTATCTACTCCAGCACATCTCAGAGACACTTATGAAAACTGACATGCTGATGATCTATAGTACATAAGCTCCACATACAATTCCAGGTTATCTGTGATTGCTCTGTGATTCCTGTAACAAAATTAAAATTTTAAAAGAATTAAATTTGTACAAGCCCTTATGGTTGCAACCTTCAGCAAATTTCTTACCTTTATACTTTCTTGTAGCAAACACTGTCAGAGACCTCTGACTGTAGCACAAGACCAGCTAAGAACAGAAGAGGAAGAACCTGACGTGCAAGAGCAGGAGACTTATGATGCCTGGATAAAGTCTCAAATTTAGATGGAGTAGATACAGATACAGAGGAAGGAACATTAAGAGATCTGTTAAATTTATTTATTTATTTTTAACAGTTTAATTTAATAGTGCCTTGGACTTAATTTCAGTAACACACCCTTCTGCTATGCAAGTACAAGTAAATATAGAAATACGCTAAATTTTAATGTTTACATTTTTCTCATACTGTACTTGACAGCTACTTTTCTGTTACTTGCTTAAATTATGTTTTACTTGAATATTTTTTAATAAAACATTTTACACTCTAACCAGTATTTTGTCTCTGTATATAAACACACTGCACACAAAGCATTGATGATGTTTCATATTCAATAGTTTTAGCACCTTAGCTAAGTTGGAAAAGCTACACTTAAAAAGATAAGGACAAAAAAGAGCACAAGCAAACAAATTAATGTTTAATGAATACTTATTTTATTTCACTGTTAAAATCAGAAGAGAATGTAGACAAAAGCTGGTTCCTCACCTTAGAGAGGAGAGTTGTAAAGTCATTCATCAGTGCCTTGTGCCTTATCCGCGCAGTGTGCGCTCATTTCACCCTCTAAACCGCGTGATAGATGTGTCAGTAGGAATGTTGTTCAGAATGCCATAAAACATCCACACTTACCATTAACAGGTGTAGGGCTGAAACGATTCCTTGGTTAACTCGAGTAATTTAATTACAAAAAAATTATAGAGGCAAAATCGCTTGCATCAAAGCTTCCCTTTAATTAATTTTAAAATGTTGCATCATGTTATTGTGCAATTATTTGTTTGCCGTGACACAGCACACTTTCAGATGCAAGCCGCCAGTAAACAATGACTAAGAATAAGCACTTATGTCAACAAAAAAAAAAACAGTTAGCTGTGTATTGATTTGAGGAATATTTCTGTTGCGGGATGCAAAATGGAATTGCGTTTTTATCAATGAAAACATTTTTTTATCAGCATTGTAAGTACATGTTATTCACAAGTTCTGACGCGTGTCCCTTTTGTTACACAGTGTCACTCACGTTTTATTTTCAACATCACAGTACAACGGTTGTTACAGTTTCTTGCATAAATCCACTTTAGTCACGACAAGTCGTTTGCTGTGTTCTGTAGCTTCGGTAGATTACAGTTACAACAACTTATTTTACTGTATCTTTTAGCTTACTGTCTCACGGTCAAAACTTTGTGTTCTCCACACCTTTCTGTATCCTTCCGTGTCTTAAAAACAACTAACAACTAACGTGCATGATAGCCATGCAGCTACACAACTGTAAGATGATGTCACAATACAACTTACGAGTATAATACTAAATGCTTAAACTAATAAACTCAATGGACTTAATGTATAATGCTTAACTAACAGACTTAATGCTTAATGCTTATTATTAACCAATAAATTGAAATGAGATAAACACAACAACAAATCATGAATGAAATATGGCCCTTACAAGCATGAAACATTGGTTCAAAGTGCAGGGCAAGCCTCAGTTCAGAACTGGTTGACATAATTACCTTTCCTCATTGCAATCACATGCTCCTTTAAAGACTAGTGCACACATGCACGTCCAAGAAAGAGAGATTCATATTCTGATGAATATATTGACTTAAAACACAATGGATGGACTCTTGTTCTTGTCCATGGACTTTTGCATCATAAATGTCATCCTAATGCATTTCAATAAGTAGTCAGTAAAGGCTTATGTTATGCCTGAGCTGTAGCTTTTCAAACTTAACGTTTTTGTTTTATTATTTATTTTAATGTGTGCCTTAGTTTTTTTTTTTATACTTAGTTTTTCATCTGAAAAAAAAAGGCTAGAGAAAAGGACCTACATTATTTTACACAACACAAGCTGAACCATGTCAGTCTAGCCAACACATTAGCCCTACTAAACACATTGCTTTTTCATACCAGCATATACAACACATGAGGGGTGGAGTTTTACTGTGCATGTGGTGCATACAGTGGGGCAAATACGTATTTGATCCCCTACATATTTTCTAAGTTGGCCCATTTACAAAGAAATGAAGGTTCTATAATTTTTATCATAGGTTTTTGGTAAAGGATTGAGACAGAATATCAACCAAAAATCCAGAAAAAGCACATGATTCAAATGTTATGAATTAAGCTGCATTTCAATGAGAAAATAAGTATTTAATCCCCTAAAAACCAACAATAATTCTGCCTCTCACAGACTGGTTATGTGCTCTTGTGGTACACATATTAATTTAAGAAGGTGCTTCTAACAACAATGTGGTATGTGTATAAAAGCCACCTGTCCACAAAATCTCTATCTTCCATTCAAACCTCACCACCAGCAGCAAGACCAAAGAGCTGTCAAAGCAAGTCAGGAACAAGATTTAAGACCTGCACAAGGCTGGAATGGGCTACAAGACCATCAGCTAGAAGCTTGGTGAGAAGGATACAACTGCTGGAGCAATTATTTACAAATGGAAGAAATACAAAGTAACCATTAATGGCCCTATATGCAAGATTTCACCTCATGGAATAAGAATAATCATGAGAAAAATGAGGGACCAGCCCAGGACTACACGGGAGGAGCTTGTGAATGATCTCAAGGCAGTTGGGAGCACAGTCACCAAACAAACCATTGGTAACAATACACCTGCATGGATTGAAATCCTTCAGCACAGCAGGGCTTCCCCTTCTCAAGAAGACACATGTGAAAATGCTGACTATGACACTAAGAACACCACAGTCCCTACAGTCAAGCATGAATGTGGAAACATTATGCTTTGGGGCTGTTTCTCTGCTAAAGGTACAGATTGACTTTGCTGCACTGAGGGGCCAATGGATGAGGCCATGTTTTGTAAAATTTTGGATGAGAACCTCCTGAAGATGGGATGTGGATGGGTCTTCCATCATGAAAATGACCCCAAACATACTGCCAAGGCAACTAAGGAGTGGCTCAAGAATAAGCACATTAAGGTCATGGAGTGGTTTAGCCAGTCCTCAGACCTTAATCCAATAGAAAATTCATGGAGAGAGCTGTAACTTCGAGTTGCCAAGCAACAGGCAAGAAACCTTAAACATTTAGAGAAAATCTGTAAAGAATAGTGGATCAAAATGCATCCCAAGATGTTTGCAAATCTGGTAACCAACTACAAGAAACCTCTTCTCACTGTGCTTTCCAGCAAGGGTTTCTCTACCAAGTACTAAGTCATGTTTTGCTTGGGGATCAAATACTTATTTCCTTCATTGAAATGCAATGTTATTCATGCATAACATTTGTATCATGTGCTTTTTCTGGATTTTTGGTTGATATTCTGTTTTAATCATTTACCATAAACCTATGATAAAAAGTATAGACGCTTTATTTCTTTGTAAGTGGGTAAACTTAGAAAATCTGTAGGTGGTGAAATATTTATTTCCCCCACTGTATGTACTTCTTGATGCATGTACATAGTGTTTGTACATAGTGTCTGTCCATCTTGGGTACACACACTTCACAGCACTTCTTTTTGTTATTGCTGGCTGCAACCTAGAATAATAGGCCCTAGGGTAGGAAAATAGGGGGCAGCGATGCTCACACTTTTTTTCTTTTGATAAAACGTAAAAAACGGGTCTCACAGACCCAAACACCACACAAGGGTTAGAATCTACACTGTTTATGAATAGCTTATACACACACCCAACAGGTCTTAATGTGACATATTGTGTGTGTGTGTGTGTGTGTGTGTGTGTGTGTGTGTGTGTGTGTGTGTGTGTGCGTGTGTGTTTGTGCGTGTGTGTGTGTGTAGGCATGTGCCCTGCAGCTGATTGGCAACCTGACATGGATGTATCCTGACTCATGCCGAAAGCTTTGTAGGCTCCATGCTTCCAGCAACCCTGTACAGGATAAACAATATAAAGGATGAATGTTGCTGGCTGCCAAAATGTATCCTTTATGCTAAAGCCTCGTTGCAGGCAAATCCGATGTGTTTTACAAATATGATCTTTAAGACTGAATGTCTATTGTATTAATTAAAAGTAATCAGCTTCCTACATGCTTCAAGTCCACCACCATCATCCCCATGCCCAAGAAGTCGTCAGTGTCCTGTCAGAATGACTACTGTCCTGTGGTACTCACACCCATCATCATAAAGAGCATCGAGCGGCTCATCAAGAGACACATCAAGATACTGCTGCTCTCCACACTGGACCCACTGCAGTTTGAGTATCGTCCTAACCATTCAACAAACAATGCCATCTCCATCTGGCCCTCACAATTGGACATTTCTCCTGAGTGTCTACCTGGAGAAGAACCTCACCTGGTCCCTCAACACAAGCTTTCTGCACAATAAAGCCCAACAGCATTTTTTTTCTTCCTGAGAAGGCTGAGGATGGCCGGGCTTCCACCATCAATCCTTACCCTCTTATACAGTATAGAGGGACTATCGAGAACATCCTGAGCAGCTGCATCACTGTCTGGTTTGGAAATTGTGATATCTCCAACTGTAAGACCCTACAGAGGATAGTGAGGACAGCAGTAAAGATTATCAGCGTCTCTCTTGCCTCTGTTGAAGACATTTACACCACAAACTGCACCCGCAAAGCCATCAGCATTATGGCAGATCAGACACACCATCACACAAACACACACCCATCCCAAACACACCACCCTGTAATGCTATTTTGCACAATATTTATCAATTGCTAATTTGCACATGCACTTTATGTTGTCTCTTTTGTATAAACACATAGATAATTCTCTGTAACCGTAAAATCTGTCTTGTCCCAGCTAACCAGCTAATTAGGTTTCATTGTCTCCTATTTACCTGTAGTTCTGTTAATTTATTGTGTTAATTTATGTTGTAAGTGGCACCTTGGAGCTGGAGGAACGTTGTTTCATTTCACTGTGTACTGAACTGTATATGGTTGAAGTGATAATAAAAGCCTACTTGACTTGACTTGACTTGAACTGTATAATGTCTGTGGCAAATGTATTTATTGAGAGACAGTTAACTAATAAGATCAAATCAGCTCACTGTTTTTATGATCTTGTTACTTCATTTGTAAAGTAAACCAGGTTAAGTTTATATTTCATGTCTTGTTACACTTGAAAAATAAATGGTTATTTGAAATGGTAATGTGTGTATTGTTTCTTTGTTTATAATTTGTTGTCATTAGATATATTTTCCTAAATTAAAATACTTCTGGCGGCACGGTGGGGTAGTGGTTAGCACTGTCACCTTGTACCTCCAGGGTCCGGGTAGATATAGTAAATAGGTAAATATAGTTTGAAAAATGAAGTAACATATTAATGCTGTGATAGAGCAGTATGATTTAAATTCAGTTGAAATATTTATTAAAATGTAGCACATTTGCTTGTTAAATAATAGTCTAGTTTTCACTTATGTCTACCTTGCATTTCAATTATATCTACTCAACTATTTTACTCATTTTTACTTAAAGTAACTGTTGCAAGTTCTAATTTTCAGTACATTCACATTTAATACATTTATATGTCATTATAATTAATGTAGTTATTCAGGTATAATTTTTTATTGACTTTTACTCTTTTTTTTATTCATATGATTTTGCAACTTTCATAAGCACAAATGTTTTACCAAAAAAATGAAAACAGCACCGTTTTTTTTACTTGAAGTGTGGAGAAAGTGAGTGTTCAGGAGGGATTTAAAATAATTCGCCAGAGAATAAGTTAGACAGCAGGTAAGAAAATCACTGCATATAAGGAATCTGTCATAGTTTAGCAAAATGTCACCCAGAAAGTTGAAAAGAAAACCCTGAATAAAGTCCTTGTTAAATTTAGGAGGGTGGTATACAGGTGCATATAATGTAGAATAGGATCCATCAATAATAAACAACTTTAACTCAAAACTGGAAAAGCTGTCCGTAGTGGAAAAGCGGCACTTTAAATGACTTTTAAATACAACAACCAGCCCTCCTCCCTGACCAGAAACTCATGGGGAACAGAGGAAAAAACAATCAGGAGGAAGAAGTAGCTGTATTTAAAAGAGGGCTGTGAAAAATAACTGCCGTATGTCGAGGCCAGGCAGCAGATAATCAAAATGTCAGGCAGATAGATAGACATTAAACCTCACCCGCCTACCTGCTCTCTTACCATAGCACTAGACTGAACAGCTGAGACGAAATGTGGAGGAACCCACAGATTATCGTATAATCCATAAATCACCTTTTTTCCCCCAAAGACACACAGATGTTTAAAAGAGTCATGCAATCACATTGTGCTCATACAGAGCTGCCACAGTTCCAGTACCAAACAGTAAAAACAATAAAAACAACAGCCTGCACAACACAATCAGATGGCGAGCCACAAACATCTCAAATACCTCCATAATTCCCAGCAAATACAGACAATCAGGTAAAGTTAACAAATCACAAAAAGTTCCCAATTTGGGAACAAAAATTACAACCTGACTAAAGAAAGAAAAAAACAAAAACTCTAAACTCTAGCTGTCTATGTTCATAAAAAGTACTCATTATGAAAAAATTTTTTTAACTTAAAATAAACAAAATACTGTCCCCTTACTTTGCCTTCCTCACTTCTTGTCTTCTTGTGCAGAAACCAACTTATAATTAAAGATGGATGTGAGAGAGTTTGTGGATAACACAAGTAACACAAAAACATTTTGTAACTTAAATTAGACAAAATACTGTAGACAAAACACTCTTACTGTGCCTTCTTGATTTTTTTGCCTTCTTGTGCAGAAACCAACTTACAACTAAAGATGAGTGTGAGAGAACACAAGTTACTGTAAACACACCCTCCAGTTTCTTTTTTTAAGCCTTGACATCTGAAATAATGAGCATACTCACATCTTAATACATGTAAAATAATCTGTTGTCTACTGGTGCGTTTCTTACCTCAGATGTTTTATACAAAATATAATAATAATAATAATAATAATAATAATAATAATAATAACAGTCTCTGCACCAGAGTGAAACTGTACATGCATTGTGTATGGAACATTTTTACACATCAGTCCAGTGTGTGAACATATAAACTCACAGCCTTCACAACTGAGGAAGTGAAACAACACACCATGAGACATGCTGTAGAGTACATATTTAAACACTGTTTGTCGCATTTAAAATAAATAATTTATACATATTATACGTATATATGATCTAATGTTAATACTAATGGACAGGAGTTAAAATAAACAAAAATAAATAAACAAATAAATAAATAATAAAAACATCAAATGTTGAACTCACCTACCCTAAGAGTCTTAACGGTCAGAGTTAGTTTGTTCTTTATTGCAATGCTGCTGCTCTGTCACATCAGCTATTTTTTCCAACAGTAATCTCACATTTCAAACATATTTTTAATTCCTCTACAGTGGTGTGAAAAACTATTTGCCCCCTTCCTGATTTCTTATTCTTTTGCATGTTTGTCACACTTAAATGCTCATCAAAAACCGTTAACTATTAGTCAAAGATAACATAATTGAACACAAAATGCAGTTTTTAAATGAAGGTTTACGTTATTAAGGGAGAAAAAAAACTCCAAATCTACATGGCCCTGTGTGAAAAAGTGATTGCCCCCCCTTGTTAAAAAATAACTTAACTGTGGTTTATCACACCTGAGTTCAATTTCTGTAGTCACCCCCAGGCCTGATTACTGCCACACCTGTTTCAATCAAGAAATCACTTAAATAGGAGCTACCTGACACAGAGAAGTAGACCAAAAGCACCTCAAAAGCTAGACATCATGCCAAGATCCAAAGAAATTCAGGAACAAATGAGAACAAACGTAATTGGGATCTATCAGTCTGGTAAAGGTTATAAAGCCATTTCTAAAGCTTTGGGACTCCAGCGAACCACAGTGAGAGCCATTATCCACAAATGGCAAAAACATGGAACAGTGGTGAACCTTCCCAGGAGTGGCCGGCCGACCAAAATTACCCCAAGAGCGCAGAGACAACTCATCCGAGAGGCCACAAAAGACCCCAGGACAACATCTAAAGAACTGCAGGCCTTACTTGCCTCAATTAAGGTCAGTGTTCACGACTCCACCATAAGAAAGAGACTGGGCAAAAACCGCCTGCATGGCAGATTTCCAAGGCGCAAACCACTTTTAAGCAAAAAGAACATTAAAGCTCGTCTTAATTTTGCTAAAAAAACATCTCAATGATTGCCAAGACTTTTGGGAAAATACCCTGTAAACTTTTTGGAAGGTGCGTGTCCCGTTACATCTGGCGTAAAAGTAACACAGCATTTCAGAAAAAGAACATCATACCAACAGTAAAATATGGTGGTGGTAGTGTGATGGTCTGGGGTTGTTTTGCTGCTTCAGGACCTGGAAGGCTTGCTGTGATAGATGGAACCATGAATTCTACTGTCTACCAAAAAATCCTGAAGGAGAATGTCCGGTCATCTGTTCGTCAACTCAAGCTGAAGCGATCTTGGGTGCTGCAGCAGGACAATGACCCAAAACACACCAGCAAATCCACCTCTGAATGGCTGAAGAAAAACAAAATGAAGACTTTGGAGTGGCCTAGTCAAAGTCCTGACCTGAATCCTATTGAGATGTTGTGGCATGACCTTAAAAAGGCGGTTCATGCTAGAAAAACCTCAAATAAAGCTGAATTACAACAATTCTGCAAAGATGAGTGGGCCAAAATTCCTCCAGAGCGCTGTAAAAGACTCGTTGCAAGTTATCGCAAACGCTTGATTGCAGTTATTGCTGCTAAGGGTGGCCCAACCAGTTATTAGGTTCAGGGGGCAATTACTTTTTCACACAGGGCCATGTAGGTTTAGATTTTTTTTCTCCCTAAATAATAAAAACCATCATTTAAAAACTGCATTTTGTGTTTACTTGTGTTATCTTTGACTAATAGTTAAATGTGTTTGATGATCAGAAACATTTTGTGTGACAAACATGCAAAAGAATAAGAAATCAGGAAGGGGGCAAATAGTTTTTCACACCACTGTATTTATTACTCTGTACCTCCTACATCACTTAGGTATAAGTATATAGTGTAGAGAGGATATATAGACACATTTGTTCCTGAAAGCAAAAAATACTGCAGTTGCAGAAAGCAGTAAGCCTGGAAATGACGAGAAGATAATTTAATTAAATACTGAATATATTGCTGTAATATTAAAGATGATACTACAGTACTGGACACAGTATTATAATACTCAAACTCTTAAAATAATATTATGATGACATTTTGTTCATAATGTCATCAACTGATGACAGCTGGCACCCTGCTCAGTCTGCATCCTGTCTCATTCACTAAATTCCTTGGGATGGGCTCCAGGCGTCCCATGACCCTGTACAGGATAAAGGGTAGAGAGAATGAGTGAAAGAGTGAGTTATGAGGATTTGATTAGGAATAAAACTCCGTTCCTCTTGTGTCCCTGAAATATGTGTTAACACAATGGCAAGAGGAAAAGATATAATAAGCAATGGTCTTAGAGAAAAAATTGAAAAACAATATGGAATGGATTATAAAACCCTTTCCAAAAATTAAGAGTTTAATGGTCTACAGTGAGAAAGATTATTCACATGTCAAAAGCATTCAGTTGCCCATCTTCCCAGCAGTGGATGTCCTAACAGATTCATCCCAATGTCAAAAACATCCCAAAAGATATCAGACCCTACGGGCCTCACTGTGCATGTTACATACATAATTTATATTTAATTGACATTTATTATATGACAAACAGGAAGTCATATATAAATATGATAATTTAAAAGACTGTACAAGAAGAAACATATTTTATATGAACAAACCACTAGTCTCCTGGAAAAATGTCTTATGGACAGATGCAAAGTGTAGTTGTTTGGCCTTAATGCTCAGTACCATGTTTAGCAAAAACTAAACAGCATTTCAGCAGAAACACCTCATACACACTGTCAAGCATAAGAGTGGAGTGGTGATGCTGTGACCGTTCAGTCATTAAGCTAATCATAATTTCCTCTGTATACTAAAGTATTCTAGGGGCAAATATGAAGCCATCTGCCCGACAGCTAAAGCTTGATTCATCTCAGAATCACCCGTAAAAATCATGCTTGAAGTTAATTTACTACTAAAAACATTCCTAGCTCAGAGTATGACATAAAAGATATTTATAAAGCTTCCTACGCTTACTTCCTGCGAAAAGTTGGACTGCTCCAAAGAAACATGTAACATCACTGTTTACAGTACGACACTGAGAACCACAAATAGGCTGCACATTATAGGGACTTTTGTAGTTTTTCACAGTTGTTAGTAATTTTAAATAGTGAAAATTTTAAATGATGAAATATGCAGTTGAAAAAGGCAGTTGTGTGAAATCCTCTTGCATGTAAACAAAACCTGAAGAGGATCCAGAAAAGACTGTTTTGTTCACATTCTGTAAGAATGTTACTTAGTAACCAAGGACAATTACGAAGTGAACAAAAACACTTACAAAAAGCATGCTGACATAAATGGGCTCTTATTGATTGTGCAGTACAGCAAATATTAAATAATTTTTTTTTATAAATCCCTCAAAGAGATGTGCATATAAAGCGATGTGCATAAATGCGGCTTGTTTTTTTGTTGATTTTACTCTTCAGAAAGGTTCAGTGGTCAGAAAATTTACAAATCTGCACATGATTTAAAACATCACTGTTTTAAAGTTCCTTTATGAGCTCCATGCCACTCAATTTCACCAAAACATCTTTCCTGAGCATTGCTCCTCCTGAAAGCAATTTCCTTGCAACTCCTAACCATGTGGGACTCTTTTAGTGCTCTCCTAATTTAAAAAATAAATATTTTTCTTACCTCTACTCCTAAAGATAGGACCAGAATCATCACTGAGACGCTTAGGCCCTGACCTCAATTCAATTGAAATGCTGTAGTGGGACCACAGAGAGCTGTGAACTGAGGCAACATAAAAAAGAATGGACTAAAACTTCCCCAAAACAATGTGAGATACTTATATTTTAAATAAATAACTGATTTTGTATTTGCCAAATAGGACAAATTCAAAACAATATTTATACAATATACAATTATACAATAAGCAAAAATATGTACAAAAAAAACATGTATTTTAATGATTTTAGCATTACAGAATGTAACATTAACATCCTTTGTGTCATGTGCACTTTCCAACATAATTTAAAAAAGAGAACCAGTGAGAGAGATACAGAATCCTTAGGTGGGATGAGTTTGAAAAGGGCGGTTAACGTCTAGACAGGGAGTGGATATGTTTGACAGACAGGTGAAGGGACAAATGGTTGTAGGGCTCGAAGTATAAAAGGCCAGGAAACAGTGGCATTGCAGGATAAATCTGGAGAATATTTTCTCATCATAGCCGAGCACTACACTCTCTTTGTAAGTGTAAGTGTGTGTGTGTGTGTGAGAGAGAGAGAGAGAGAATCGTTTGGGTGGCTCTGGGTTTTTATTTGATATGCCTGCAGTTAGTTTTACAAAAGAAGTCACAAAAATGCAGAGGCTGTAAGCACCTTTGCAAATTTTGTTTTTATGTACCATTGTTGGTTCTATATTGTGTCCCTACTATTTCAGTCATGTATTGTTGATTGTAGTGTGATTTGAAGTGGGTCTGAAGTAATTAGCTCTCTCTCTCTGGTGATTTAATCAAAAGTAATTTCAGCCTTGCTTAAGGTGTCAATTATGGGCAGGGCTTAGCAACATGTGCTGAATGTCTTTCTGTAACTGGTTAAAAGCATCCTGCAGCAGTTAGAGATACAAATCCTGATTGGAAGGGCACAGGAGATCTACAGTACCACATTATTCAGCAAGAAAATGTCAGTTTTTCTTGGGTCAAAGGCACATGTCTGTCTACTGTCTTGTAAATCCTCACAGACTTTCTCAGTAGAAGAAGATCTTTCAGAAGCTACCTTCCATGTTTTTGTCACTCTCAAGCACTGGTAGGCTGTGGAACTGCTAGTCTCCTGTGAAGGCAGATTTTTTAAACTTGCCAGATGTTTGCCTGGTACTTCTAGTTAGTTTCCTAGTAAACAAGTCTTGGACTCTATCTAATGATGGAAATGTCAAAGCCCTTAAGTGACTCTTATGCAGAGTGTCTGCCAAGTGGGTGAGGGAGACCCTGGGTCCTTGGTCATAAATGCTGACCTACTGCTTTCAAAATGCCAAATTAACTTTTTTTTTATTATTTAAATAAATAAAGGAAGCATTGAGTAGATGTGTGCTGCTAGTTTCGTTTACTGACTTCATGTTGCTTAATTCTGCTTAATTAGTTAATTCTGGCCAGCTGGGGGAAAGTGGAGAGCAACTTTGCTAGCTGTGGATAAGTTCTCACCCGGTTAGTACCAAATGACTTTTCCAGGAAACTTTCTTCTAGCATGCCAAGCATTATGGTGCAAAATATAATCAAACTTAATTTCTAGTGAAGACTATTAATGGAGGCCATTGCTTTAACCTGAGGCAGGGGTGGTTACATTAATCAGTCAGCTGTAACTAAATGTTTTAGTTAAATGCTCAGTTTCCATTTGCCTGAATAAATAATTGGGGAAGGGCTAAGGTCAATGGTCCTCCTCCTTCCCTCTCCTCATACTGGTCCCAAAAAAATCTGACACTTTGGGAGATCCTAGACTGACATCTTGATGGGTTTTACCTTTGTTTCCTCATGGGTATTTTTAAATACACCCTACTCTGATCTAGTACTTGCTGCTAAGTTATAGCCCCAAAAGTAATACTTTGCAATAATCCTTTACATGCACTATGTGGCTAGCCTGTTTACAGAGCACCCTGACACCCAGAAACTCTTCCCCAAGTTTGTGGGGATCCCATGTGGTGAACTGGCTGGAAACACAGCTGTCGCGGACCATGGCAAAATTGTTTTGACAAAACTGGGTGAGTTACTCAAGGCAAAAGGCTCCAGTGATATCATTAAGCCATTGGCTACAAGCCATGCCACACAAGATAGCCCTCAACAACTTCAAGGTAACATGGTTTTACATTTAGAGGTTTGAGTCAATACACTATGTCCAATACCCTCAATTGCCCTTTTCATCAGCTGATCACCGAGGTCATCATTAAGGTGTTCGCGGAGAAAGGCGTGTGGGATGCTGCTGCCCAGGATGCTTTCAGGAGAGTTATGGGCAGTGTTGTCAATGAGATTGACTGTGTCTACAAGGAGGTTGGCTTTTCTGGCTAGATAAGACCCTGCAAGTCCGTAACCTTGGTGGGACTAAATAAACAAATGTTTAGCCAGTGGACTTGTGCAATGAAGACACTGTATCTGTAAGTTATGTGTTGACTGCATAGCATTTATAAGCAATTAAATGCTAATGTTTATAAGCTTCATTAAAACAGTTCTTAACTGACTTGTACTATTGGACTAACTGCATTTCACAACCTTATAGAATACCACAATCTTTAGTTGTTTAATTAAAGAGGGGGGGGGGGGGGGGTTGAGGCATATTAATTAGGCTGCATGTTGGATGGGTTTAAAGAGGGATGATCTAATGTGGCTCTTTGCACTCTTTATTGTGTTTGACATTTTGATAAAAAAAAAAAACTGTCAAAATACTTATGATGACAATAGCCTGTCTTTGTTACAGACATAATTATTACACATTCATAATCATCAGTCTACATCTGCCCATGGCATCTGGAAAACTTAATGTGCATGGTTGCTTTGCTCCTCCAGGGTCGGTGGGGATTTGATTCCCACCTTTGGTCTGCAGTTTAGGCTATATGGCGTTACCAAATTGTCCATAGTGATTGTGTGTGTATGTGTGCCCTGCAGTTAAATGGCTCCAAGTCCGGGGCCTCACAACCCTGTACACAGGATAAGCCATGTAGACAATGAGTCACTCCTTGTGGAGGGTGTTGTTGATTTTACAAAAACGCTAGTATGCGTGTATATATATATAAATTCAAATTTTATTAGTCACATATACAGTACGATATGCAGTAAAATGCTTAAAGGACCCCCTGTGACATTACAAATAAGATTAATAGGAAATATGAATAAATACAATAAAAATAAATTTTGATAAGATAAGTATCTAAGACGATATATAAATGAAAAATATTTATACTAAATATATATATATAAAGCCTAATATGCAAAATAAGAAATATAAGAACCTAGCTGTACAATATAATATGGAGAAGAAATTATTCTGTACAAATAAATTTTAGTGTGGCAACTATATAAACAAGATACATGGAATACCTTTCCTTGGAACCTCCTTGTGTAAATTCTGATGGAACACTAACTTTAGTCATTAAATCTGAACTTTGTCTGACCTGCCCTTTGATAGATTTTAATATAAAATGACAGGAAATTGAAATAACTGCAGTCCATTGATTTAAAAAATTGTTCAGATCAACTCAGATGCTAGTGACATATCGCTATAAATGTAGATATTTATACATAAAAATCACCGGTTTCAACAAATCCTTGTGGTTTAATAGGTTTTATTGTCTCTAGTGTGTCTGACTGAGAATATTAACATGTGACTCACCTCTGA
This sequence comes from Clarias gariepinus, assembly GCF_024256425.1. Taxonomy (NCBI): domain Eukaryota; kingdom Metazoa; phylum Chordata; class Actinopteri; order Siluriformes; family Clariidae; genus Clarias; species Clarias gariepinus. Next base: position 5,221,292 of record NC_071117.1, read on the forward strand.
TCAAAGAGAGAGAAATCAGACAAAGCAGAGAAGCTGTTCTAATGAGCTATAATAAACTATAAATGAACTTCAGTTACAAGTTATGAAACCAGAGCACAACCTAATAAGCAGTTGGATTCAAAGTCTAATAATAAATAAAACAAAAAGTCATGCACGATTTTGCAAAATGCAAGTACCACATATTGTTTTAAACCTTTCAGATGTCTACTTCTATGCAAAGAATATGATTCATCCTTGTGAATGAGAACATTTGTATTTTTAGGACTAGAAACCCCTTCAGGAAAGTATAATCATTGGTTCAACAAGTGAATATAAAGGTTGACCAACATACATTATACCCATCATAGATTTAAGTAAGGTGGCCCAGAAGAGCAAGGCATCCTTCCCATATATATGTATGATTTTTGCCCTATACAGTGAAACCGTGGATTATGAGTAGCGCGGTTTACAAGTGTTCCGCAAGACGAGCAAAGATTTTTAATAAATTTTGACTTAAAAAACAAGCAAGTCTTGGTTTACGAGCACTGAGTATCATGTATCACGCATGTGCTATAGAGTTAATTATGTGCCAAAATTTAACAAACACAATCTGCTTTGCAAAGAAAAAATCAACTTTCTCACAAATGCAGCGTTTTGCAAACAAACCGAGTTTTGCACGCGTGTACTGTTTTTTTTTTATAACACACGTTTGCGCTTGAGTAAAGCGAAATAAAGTCTCAACACAGAGGTTAAAAAAATCCATTTTCTTTCTCAGTCCATCGCTGTATGCGCGCGCGTAATTTAACACTGTGCCTGTTCACACACACACACTCTCTCTCTTGCCTTAACATGTGGGTGTTTGTGTGTTAGGCAAGAGAGAGAGAGAGAGTGAGTGTGTGTGTGTGACCCGGCACAGTGTGAAATTATGTGCGTGCACACTCTGCTCTCCACAGAAACTCTTCTCTGTCGCGAAGGTAATGTGCAGGTTCATTTGTTTGTTTGTTTTACGTTACAGCAGTGATTCCGTTAGTATGCGCTCACACCAGTGTCAGTAGAGCTGTTCCTTGCTAATTTTTCCAGACAAAACAGTCTTTCCGTTAATGTTTGTGTGAGATTTAAATAAGACAGGTTTACTGTTTAAGATGAGAAGAGGGAGACAGGAGGGGCTGAAAGTAAGTCTCCTCTTACGTTAGCTTCACACACATACACACACACACACACACACACACACACACACACACAGCGCATAAATGGAAACACTTATGTGTCAGGATTTATTTGTACTTTTTTTTTTAAAGGTAAAATGCACGTTAATTTGTTTTATTTTTACTTTATATTTTATGTTAATAATTTTTATGTATTTATTTTTTGGGGCTGTGGAACAAATAATTTGAGTTTACCATAATGTTTTTCATGGGAAAATTAAATTTGGTTTACGAGTATTTTGGAATACGAGCCCACTTCCAGAACGAATTATTCGCGTAACCGAGGTATATATGTACAGGGGCGGACTGGGACCCTGGACTTCCTGGCCCACAGCAGCCCACATCATAAAACATTGGCTCATTAATGTAGAGATACATTTTATCACTAGCTACTAGTGTAACCAGGGTGAAATGCTAACCTGTTAATCACAGGAGTGGTTAGTTGTGCCCCTGTCTGATTGTGCTGCACATATGGTGTATATTTGTGGGGTTTTCATTTATTGAGGAAAATGTAATGCTGGCCCTTTAAGAAACACGAGTGTGCAATTACCTAAAATCAGTGCGATCTCATACTACAGAGGGTGCTTGTGCAGTGGAGCAAAATTTACATTTAACATTTAGTAAAAAGTAAACTAGCATGAGATGTGCATTTATGACAAAGGTAAATAAGAGCTCAGTGTTTTGCTTGTTATTGTGGCCGTGTATCGTGTTGATTTCAGGTGATTTGATCGGGACACATTGGTAAGGGTGAACCAAATCAACGTCGTCGCTTAAAGCGTCAGTGCTTGTACATAATTCACTTCATCAGAGTATTGAGTCTGTTTTGTGTGTCTCTCTATGTGAAACAACATGATTAAAATATAGTTATTTTGTTTATTTAAGAGGGGAGAAAACTGCTCCATAGGCCATCCGTGTGCTTTCGGTGTGAGCGCGAAGCATCAGAGTGAGTGTTATTTAATTTTACAGTTCTAAAAGTGAGTTATTAATCATGATGCACGTGTGTTTTGTTATAGAGGACAGGAAGATAGAGGATTTTTTTTTTGTGTTTTCCCAATGTTAATGTGAACCTCTATTATATGCAGAGAAGAAACACAAGCTCCTCATACAGTATGCAGTGTTAATGTGTGATGTACAAGAGTGGTGATGAGCAGTAAGTTTGAATCAGTTATTTTGATTTTGAAATAAGAGAGTATGTCTATGGATGATGTTATGTCATAAAAACCTTTCGTTCATGTTTCAAGAAGTTTAAACAGCCTTATTCTGTCTTTTGTGCTGACAATGTTATATTTATGTTTGTGTTTGTTCATAGAATGAGAGGCTGCTACCGTTGTCTATGTAAGCCCTTTTATTTATGGATTAATTGTTTATCACTTTGTTTGAATGGACAAACTTCACTAATTTCAACAACTGTACTCGAGTTTTAAGTCTCTCTCGAATTCCCCGAATTTGCACAATTAACGCTGCTCTATTTAATGTGCAGTCTGGAATAAAATATCCCATCTAATTTCTTTATCCTGTGTCTGGCCTTGTCACTAAAATCACATCCCAGGCCACACTAGTACTGTATAAAAATATAACACAATACAGAAATCAATGCTTTTTAAACATATTATTTAAAGTATCACTGAACACATATTGAGTCATATTAGTAAAACAAATAAACAAAGGAAAGAACATCAAGACAAACAACATATAAATCTATAAAGACAATATTTTAAAAAGAATGGCAATAAAACTGAACAGGTAAGCTGAAATAAAGTCAGTAGCAGCATTAGCTCACTCTAGTAAACCAGTTACTTATTTTAATTATTATGGTAGTCAATATTAATTCGAAATAATGCTGAGAAACTTTATTTTAAATTAATATTGACTGTCATAATAATTACTAGCACGAGTTAATTCTGCTACTGATTTTATTCCAGCTTACGTGTTCAGTTTCATTGCCATTCTTTTCACTTGGCTCTGGTAGATCAGGAAGAATTAAATTTGTACAAGCTGTTATGGTTGCAAACTTCAGCTAATTTCTTACTTTTATACTTTCTTGCATACAGTACCGGTATTGGAGAAAACACAGACTGAGACCTCTGACAGTAGCACAAGAGCAGCTAACAACAGAAGAAAGAAGAAAAACCTGATGTGTAAGAGCAGTAGGCTCTTGATGCCTGGATGACAAAACGTGACCAAATTTTTGTAATATACAGTAGTAAAGTTTTAACTGTGAACATTTGGGCTTTGTTGAACATTTTTTAATTGTTTCAAAGAATTGACTTTGGTGAACATTTTAGTGAAGTACTCTGTGACAAACAGTACAAAAGGTTTAATTTTAATATTTGTTATAGTCAAAATAATATCTTTATAACTAGAAAGGTAAATTTTCTGAAGATGTACCTTTCTAGTACATCTTCAGAAAATTTACCTTTTCTGAAGAAAATGTGAGTGGTGCTTGCCGTGGCAAGTTAACATAATGCTAGCAACATACTAATCAGCTCAACGTCATGCTAGCAATATGCCAAGCACTCTAGCAACATGTTAGGCTACGTTTACACCGCAGGTCTCGATGCCCAATTCTGATTTGTTGTCTATATCTGATTTTTTTGACCGTCTGTTTACACATTCTTTCAACTATGACCCATATCCGATACACGTGTTTACACTCGCCATGCCATCTGAAACATTGCACATACTTAAAGGGAGGTTCTTGCGCTACACACTAACCAAGATAGACGAAGGTGAAGTATGCTTGACGCTCTGCGATATATGCAAAGTTCGTGAAACGTCACCATGGTTTTAAAACGGAGGAGGAGAAAAAAATGGCATAATTGCAGCCTGCGCATATGCTTCATTCACCAAATACTGATTTCTAAATTTTATTTAGCCCTTATAACCATTTAAAAAAAAGGGAGAGGGGTGTGGGGAGGGGGGTTCTGGGTGCTTTTCCTTTTCCATGTCACCCGCGATGTTATAATTCCACACGCGCTTCCACTGGAGAATAACATAACGTCATTAAGCCATGAAGAAGTCGCAGTTTAAATGACGTACAGAACACAATGCCTCAGGAAATCCGATCTGTCTGTTTACACGACAATCACATTAGCACATATCTGATTTATTTTCACATATGAAGGAGGCCTGAAACCGATCTCAAAATATCGGAATGCATGCGTTTTTTTTTCCTGTTAACATGGGTATTATGTATATCCGATATGTGTCACATATGAGCAAAGAAATCAGAATTGGGTCACATTTACCTGACAGTGTAAACGTAGCCTTAGTGACATTTTCATGATGTTGATAGCAACATGCTAATATAGCTAGCATCATGCTAGCAACATGCGAATCAGCTTAATGCCATGCTATCAACATGCTAATATAGCTAGCAACATGCTAATTATGTTAAAAGCAAAATGCTAAAATAGTAAGCATAATGCTAGCAACAGGCTAATATTCTTAGCCTAATGCTATAAACATGCTCAGCACTCTAGCATCATGATAGCAACATTCTAATGAACCTGCTAGCAACATGCCAATATAGTTAGCATAATGCCAGCAACAGGCTAATCAGCTAAACCTTGTGCTAGCAACATGCTAATTCCACTAGCAGTATGTTAGCGACGTGCTAATATAATTAGCATAATGCTAGCAACATGCTAATATTGTTAACATAATGCTAGCAACATGCTAATCATGTTACATCATGCTAACAGCATGCTAATGAGGTTGCTAGGGGGCGTGGCTTATAAGCATCATGATAAATTCAAAAGACAGATTGGTAGCCTGAGTTAAATGAGCCCTCCCCCATGTCTCTACGACAGTGGGATCCACAGTCAAATTCAGTTTCAAAGTTCCTATGGAAGTCACCAATGTATGTTAATTGCCCCCTGCTGGGGCAGTTTATCACTCGCCCCTTAGAAAAGTCATGTGAAGCCCCCCATTACCGAATAAGCTAAACGATATGACCCCTCTTTTATGGTCTACGACAAACGCAACGCCACTAGTCGTGCGCCAAAACAAATCCCCATTATAAGTCCTTGGGGCAAATATTTGCACCTCTTGCCCCCCCGGGGGTAGAACCTATACCCTTTTGGGGAGTATGTCTGACAAAGCTTGAAAGCCTCTTCAAATGTGGTAAACTTGAGTTTTCTATCAAATTCGCGCTCTGAACTAGAATCCGTCAAAGTTGGTATCAATGTTACCACCCAATGTTAAGTCAATGGGATTTTTTGGAACCCTGTAGGGGCAATTTACTGCCCACCCCTCAGAAACGTCCAATCCTGAATAAGCCACACGATTTGACACTTATTTCATGGATCTACGACAAACGATACTCTAGTAATCATGCATCAAATTCCCCACTATAAATTAATGGGGCAAATGTGTGCACCTGTTGTGCCCCAGGGAAAACTTACATACCCTTTAGGGTAATACAATTGCCCCCTGTAGGCGCAATTACACCTCTTTACAAGAGTCTTTAAAATCCCCATTCCTCAATGAGCCCCACAATTTGCCCCCTTTCTTATGGGTCTACAACGAACAGTACAGTTACGCGCACGAATTCCCATTATAAGTCAATGGGGCAAATTTGGGTGCCTCTTGCCCCCCGGGGGGAAACCTATACCCTCTTGCACTACAATCAGTGAAAGTTGGTCTCAATGTTAAGTCTATGGGATTTTTTGGTACAGGACTAGTTACGCGCCAAACTTTTGTACGGAAGAAGAAAAAGAAGGAAAATAAGCCTGTAGGATAATGATAGTAGTGCTTCGCTTCGCAAGCACCACTAATAATATTTTCCCCTAAAATAAAACAAATAAAACAATGAGTGGTATGAGCTCAGGTAAATGAGGTCTTCAGGAAATACACAGGTCAATACAAGTTTAAAACAATGTTTACAAGAGCTGTTAATAAAAAAAGATTTAAGACAACATTAGGTGATATATACAATACAGTTATGATTTATTATTGTGGATTTATAATAAAATAAAATGATCCAAAACATTAATAATGTTAGGCAAAAACAGGAGACTGCACACTTAAGTAGTATGTCTTTTATAAAACATTTTTTTCTCAAGTGTCCATGAGACCAAGATCAAAATATATATCACAGCATGTACCAGTGTAGCAGGTGGAAATTGTGCTGATGTTGATTCATGGGTGAATGGTGTTTATTTCAGACTGCTGTAGATCACACTGGGATCCTCTGCACTGTCAGACCTACAGGAAGAGAGTAAATGTTCACAATTAGATCCAACAGAAGATCATTTGAGCTCTGTTTAAGTAACAGAAACAGACCCACTCCTCTCACCTGTAGTCAGCACCGGCACAAGTAAATCTGACACTAGCGTACTGAACCTCCTCCTCCTCAGAGGCAGAAGCTTTCAAGGCAGATCTCTCTGCAGTGTTCCTGGAGTCAGTCACACTCGTGCGTTCTACACTTTCATACAGAACTTCATCTTGTTTGCTCGAGGCTGAATCAGATGGAGGGTTGATTGGATTTGCTGCTGAGTTGGTACTGAAATCATCCTGAAGTGGGAGAGCACGACATCACAGAGATACAGGAGTGAATATCTATATCATGGCTTGTGATTGGTCAGAAGGAGTTAATTACTTATAACAGCAGCTCTGACAGCAATGCAAGTGGAAATCACAGGTTTATATTAATGCGATCATTCTAGTACATCATTCTAGTACATCATTATTTCTGTCGTATCGTATCTTTTACAGAGTCATCTGCCGCAGACACACCACAATTAAAAAAAAAAGCTGATTGGAGGCTGATTGATCTGAGCACCCTTATTTAAAATTATAATAATCATAATAATAATAATAAAACATTTTTTTAGGACAGAGGACGCTGCACAGATTCTCCGTAACATCATCGCAGTATAGAATATGAGTATATCCCTTTTAATTTTTTGTTTGTACTAGTATAAAATAAAAGAAAAGCTGATGAGGTAACGACAGTTTATTGCTGTAATAACATAAGGGACATCAGAAACTAACTTGTTTCCCAGGTATTTTACAACATTAAATGTATTCGGAAGCAGACAAAAGCATTAAGTGTGTGTGACAGCAGGAGCGAGGTCAAGTGTCACCTGCAGACAGAGAGGGGCAGATGAAGCCAGTAACAGGTAAGGGGTTCCACCTGCGACTCAGTATTAAGTTTATTTATTAAAGCTCCTTTTGTGTTCGCAGGAGAGAAACTTATATACAAGAGAGAACAGAGCTTGGAAATTAGCACCTGTGTGTCACGTAGTGCAGGTTCAAAGAATATTGCTGCAGGTCTCAATCAGGAGGAATGCGCGACACCTGGACACACGGCTATATAGGACCCCAAGACACTGGAGTAGACATGCAGACATTAGGTAGCACCAGGTATGAGGACTGTCACGGCGCGCCAGGCCACGCCCACCTGTCAAACCAAACCATGATCATCTGCGACTCCATTCTATATTCCGTTTCGGTGCTTCCGTTTTGCCGCCTCATTTACCGGCTCGAGCACACCTGTTCCCCATCTCATTAATCTTTATTTAACTCACTCACACACAACCACTCATTGTCAGATTATTGTCTGCTCTCATGCCCAGTTTTCCAGCGTTCATTTCTGCCTTGACCTTCAGATCTCTGGATCACGGACTTTCTTTGACTTCACGGCTTTGAACCACGCACGCCCACGACCCCGATTATTCCCAGCAGATCAGACTTTTGTTCAGGATGCGCCAGCTCTTCACTTTCGCATTCTCTCCTGGAGGCTCGCGCCGTACATTTTGTTACAAGAAATCAATAACTGTTGGGGTGTTAATTGTGACTCACTTCCGCATTGTTGATTAATTGACTATAATATAAACACAATAAAGTGTTTAAATAACAAATGTACAAATACAGTTCAAAAGTCAACAATAATCTGTACATTATTTACCTGTTTTAAACTTTGGTCCTCTGCTGATTCAGTTCTTTTCTTTTTTCTTTAAATGAAATAAAAACAAATGTCAAAATTAAATTAGACACAATTCTATAGAATGACTCTGTACCCTGTTACAGTTTCTCTTCACTCGCAGTAAGAGACTCAAGCCTGTTCCAGCATGACTGAACTTAACTCCACTGAACACATTTGGGATGAACTGGAACCTCTTTGAAATTGCGATATCAACACGTGACCTCACTAGTACTCTTGTAGCTGTATAAATACAAATCCACACAGACACATTTTAATATCTAGTAAAAAGTCTTCAGAGAAAAGTGAAGCTTATAGTGAGAGGAAAAGGTAAATTATGGAATAGAAAGGAGATGTTGAGCAATTAATTTTTGACCACTACTATGTACACTACTAGTGACCATGTAATGTGCTTAAAGTGCCCCTATTATGCTTTTTTAAATATGATTTTTCATGCAGTGCATCATGTAGCTGTATGTGAACATAAACTAGCTGCACTATCTGTGACGCCGACAGTGCACAATAGATGAAGTTTTTGTTTCTTAAAAAAAAGGGTTGGCTCACATTCACCTAAACGAGTCGTTAGCAATTCAATTTTTTTTCTGTTATGGATACACGTCACTACTTAACGTATTTGCATAATGTCCGCCCACGTTCTACATCGCGAACACCTAGTCCGCCATCTTGCAATTACATTACCACACTCTTGTTAATGTGACCGAGCATTCATGCCGGGTTCGCTTAAACACTTTGAAATAAGAAAAAAAACAATAAAAACAGGAGCACATGAAATCCTTTTTAACTGTTTATTCTCCACCATTCACCAAAACTGAACTCTAACACTCGCGACACTCTAGAGCAGGAAGTGCGCATGCCCCTTGCCCTTCTATGGCAAGCCCCAAGGGGATAAATGCATCACACACACATATGCACATCACGAGCGCCCGAGCATCTAACATTAGCACAATATAACAAATTAGTTATAATTCACAGTCTGTTACATTAACATATGACACTTACCACTGAGAATTGTCCTGCTCCAGTCGCGCTTGCGAAACAGTTTCTTGTCGATGTGCCACTTCAACCGTTTCATCGTCAGACTCCAGCTTGAATTGATAGGGTAAAACCGACGCTATATTTTCTATGTATTGACAGGACATTCAGGTATGGTAATGGGCGTTTCGTTTTCCGACACACGCTGTAGCGGTAGACCAATCATAAAGGACCGCACCATCTGACCAATTACAGCAGTGAGCGCTCACGGAAAGGAGGGGTTTAGACAGACTGAATCTTCAAACTTCTTTACACGAGTTGTTTACGAATCATTTAGAAATAGGGTAAAATAAAATCTATTTGTGGAGAAAACCTAAAATGTTTTTTGACCATGCATACATGTAAACCTGTTTTAAGAGAGTAATTCCGCAATATTAGCAACCTTCAAAATGGCATAATAGGGGCACTTTAAAACCAGTTCAAACCAGGGGTGATTAACACAAAGTCTTGACTATAACCTCACTTTAATTATATACTGATGTGTAATAATTATATATTTTCTTACCTTATGAAAAAGATGGTGAAAATCAAACAAACACACACAAGCATGATGATGCCAGCACCTACATACACAACTACCATCTGAAACCCTGTGTGAACAAATATGTGATAATGAATCAGTGTTAAATATTCATGACATTTGATATTAAAGTAAATTTGAATTATAGATCTACATCATCGCTGTCACCATTTAAATTGACGGACACTGCAGCTGATCTCGCAGAGCCGTGTTTATTCTGAGCCTCGCAGTAGTACTGTCCACTCTGTAGGGCTCTGTAACTCTGTCCAGATCCTACAGCTGAGGGTTCATTCACCTTAAACCAGGTGTAGATCTCCACAGGTGGGTTAGCATCACTGCTGCAGGTCAGAGTCACTGAACTGTCCTCCACTATCTCACCAGAGGGACTGATGGACACAGACATTTTTTGGGCAATCTAAAGAGGACAGGAATGTTACACTTTGAGGTAAATCAATAATAGATTTATTTGTTACTGGCTGTAAGATAATCTTCATTTTTAACTTACACAGAACATTCAGAGTTACACTGTTGGACTCCTGATGTCCGACTTCATTACTGCACTTGCACTTGTACTCTCCACTGTCCTCAGAGCTGATCTTGGAGATGTTGTAGGTCTTTTCTTTTCCTACTGATGTCATATCCTTAAACCAGGTGTAGTTCTCCACAGGTGGGTTAGCATCACTGCTGCAGGTCAGAGTCACTGAACCGCCCTCCACCATCTCACCAGAGGGACTGATGGACACTGAGACATTCTTTGGGTGATCTAAAGAGAACAGGAATGTTACACTATAAAGAAAATCTATTAACTTTTATCTGTTATTGGCTGTAAGGAGATCTCTAGCTTTAACTTACACAGAACATTCAGAGTTACACTGCTGGACTCCTGATGTCCGACTTCATTACTGCACTTGCACTTGTACTCTCCACTGTCCTCAGAGCTGATCTTGGAGATGTTGTAGGTCTTTTCTTTTCCTATTGATGTCATATCCTTAAACCAGGTGTAGTTCTCCACAGGTGGGTTAGCATCACTGCTGCAGGTCAGAGTCACTGAACTGCCCTCCACCATCTCACCAGAGGGACTGATGGACACTGAGACATTCTTTGGGTGATCTAAAGAGAACAGGAATGTTACACTATAAAGAAAATCTATTAACTTTTATCTGTTATTGGCTGTAAGGAGATCTCTAGCTTTAACTTACACAGAACATTCAGAGTTACACTGCTGGACTCCTGATGTCCGACTTCATTACTGCACTTGCACTTGTACTCTCCACTGTCCTCAGAGCTGATCTTGGAGATGTTGTAGGTCTTTTCTTTTCCTACTGATGTCATATCCTTAAACCAGGTGTAGTTCTCCACAGGTGGGTTAGCATCACTGCTGCAGGTCAGAGTCACTGAACTGCCCTCCACTATCTCAATAGAGGGACTGATGGACACTGAGACATTCTTTGGAGAATCTAGAAATTTTCATTGTACGTTTAAGAAAAGAAATTAATAGCCATAAAAACTATGTGTCATTTTTTAAAATTTATTCATTCATCTCTTTTATAAAACACACTTCTTTGCCATAAAACTTTATGATTTTATGTTTATGTTATGTTTATACAGTAATAATTCTGGAACTCCTTCATGTTAAGTCTGTATGTGTTTGTATTGTTTCCTTTACAGTGTCAACATGTGATTCCGAATAGATTTGTTATGCCTTAATGGATAAAGTTACCTGTGTCTTCATTTAAAAAAAATCTTTTTTGATTATTAACTGGCATCTCCTGACATGCCAGTTACAATTAATGTAGTTCAAGTTTATAGTTAATGTTGTTTTTACTCTCTTTAATTACACCTGCAATTTAACATTTATTCCTCTACAATATATAAGAAAAAGGTGAATAAATCTTACATCTGACTCTGAGTGTGTGAGCAGGAGAGGGGAGATGTTCATATCCTCTTACAGCACAGCTATAACTGCCTGCATCCTCACTGCTGACCGACTGCAGGTGGACTTTATTGCTCTTGATGGTGTTTGTGGTTAAATCACGGCTGGTTTTGTACCAGATGAATGTTGGATCAGTCAGACTGCAGGTGGTTTTACAGGTCAAAACGGCTGATTGTCCCTCTGTCACTTCTGCAGGAGCGATCACCTGAAGGTCTTAAACACAGAGAGACACAGTATATTAGGAAAACTAAAATTTTAAAACTTAACTCCTTTAAAAAAAAATTCTATCTAATTATATTATTTTCAGTATTTTTGTTCTAGTAACCTTTTCAACTCTAGATTCTAATTATTTTCCCTCTGGTTCCCTCTGACCGTTAGAGATCTTTATTAATCTGGTACAAAACTCTGACCCTCCTGTATCTAAAGAGAGATTATGGCCTGAGATAATTTTATTTACCTGTAACAGTGAGAGTAACTCCAGGTTTACCCATCCATCTTTGTGCATCTTCATTTGTTCTGATTTTGAAGTAGTATTCATGTTCATCTGTTTTCTTCACATCACTCAGTCTGAGGGAGAAGTGTTTCTGTTTATCTCCTAAATACTCCACTCTGTCTGAGTAACCTGGTTCATTACGCAGATCAGTCTCCTGTGTACCCTCAACTGGGTTTATTAACCAAAATGTCTCTGTCACTGTGAGACGTGTTGGGTGTGTGTACGAGCCGTTCATAAACACTGTAGATCTGTTTAAAGCACAGAGATTTTTCTGACTGTATGTTACACTCCATACATCCCCAAGAGCTCCTGTAACATGACACATGAACGAGGTTATTAGAGGTCATTATCCTGAGCCCCTACTATGTTAGGCTTACAGCTTCACTTCTCTCCTCTGGAACTTTGGGTTGACACAAAATGTCCGAATAAGCACATTTGTCCAATAAGATATATATACTACTCACAATAAGTTATGGATATTGTGAGAGACTTAGTGGATGTCATACATACGGTGTTTGTTTCACTTCAGACATTTTTGGGATAGGCAGGCAACTGGCTTGGGGTGATAGACACACCTCATTTTGTGTTTTCCATGTAATGGTCTCATTGTGTACAGGTGTTTCTTATATTGGGGCTTTCCCTGTTATTGTCTAAATTTTTGGGGTAATAAATATTAAACTAATGAAAATAGTGCTTCTTCTCATACATTAGTAATATCAAAGGGAACTTTTATTTCTTTTATTTAAATTTAAAGCAAATAGGAAAAGCACTCATGTAAATAACAATATCCCTAACGTATTGTGAGTGTATATATAGTAAACAGTACACACGTGCACAGATGTTGATTATAACAGTAAAAGAGGCACACTAAGACAGCAGGGAGACGATTACTAACAATTCCGCAGCACAAGAGAGAGAAAAACCGTTGGCTCAGTTGTGATCACATGACGCTACACTGAAAAAAATATCCAGCCTGATCTCCTTAAAAAAATTAAGGTAACTTTTTGCATCAGATAATTATGTAGTTCAAACAAGACTATTCTTTGTATTTAATACTTACATTTCTTTATGTAAAAAATATTTTTTGCCAGTAAACTCTACTTAATTTTTTCTAGTTAAGTCTATTTAATTTCGCAAGTAAACCCTACTTAATTTAATAATTTCCCTAGTCATTCTTTTGGTCCGTGCTCTACTTAACTTTAAGAGTTTCAAATATGTATTTTTAATTGAAATTTTACTTTTTTTTTTTTTTTTTTTTTAAGTTTTCACATTACTTGGAGTGGGGCCTACTTTGTTTTATTTTTAAATGTCCTAGTCTCATTTTAAAGTTATATATACTCACATTATTGAGTCAGGCATTTCTTATATATTATAGTTAAAATACCAGTTGTGTAATTTTGTACTTTAAAATGCAACTTCATCCAAAACTTTAAGTAAGAACCACCCTAAAAAATACTGGGTAAATATTGCTGGGTTAATTTAACCCAGCAAAATTGGTTATTTGTTTATATTGAATCTGTAAAAAAAATATATATAAATTAAAAAAAATGTCTATTAAACAGTTAAATTACTTTGATATACTGGTTGTCACGAACGGGGTGTAGTGGCAGGTGTTGAACGCCAGGGGCTGAAGGAGCAGGCATAGAGGCAGAGGGGTTGTGTAATCAAAAAAGAGTCTTTTAATGATGGTTAAACACAAAGTATAAATAAAGACACAAGCAAAGGAACAAACAAACTCAAACAATATTTAACTCTGTGCTAACAGGGGCTCTCTGGCAAGACACAGACCGGAGGACAAACACACATCCTGTGGCGAGACACAGGCAGAGGGACACATAACACGCCCTGTGGCGAGACACAGGCAGAGGGAGACACATGACACGCCATGTGGCGAGACACAGGCAGAGGGAGACACATGACACGTCCTGTGGCGAGACACAGGCAGGAGGAGGACAAACACATAACAAGACACACAGACTATGCGTGGAGCTGAGACTGGACACTAGAGGGAGACACTAGAGAGAGGGGAGACACTAGAGGGAGACACCAGAGAGAGGGGAGACACTAGAGGGAGACACCAGAGAGAAGAGAGAAACGTAGAGACTAGAGGGAGACACGTAGAGACTAGAGGGAGACACGTAGAGACTAGAGACGAGAGACCAAGAGAGAGATGGGACGAGGGCTAAAGACATGGCAATCAGCTAGGCATGGCTTTTAGCTAAACATGGTTAAGCTGTGCTTAACCATGGCAGTTAGCTACACATACACCTAGCTAAACATGTCTTTAGCCCCAACATGCACTAAGCTACACTTACCTAATAGCTTAACACACACTAGGGAATGGGGGCACAGAAACACAGACAGAGGATACCCAGTGGCTAGGTGAGGCGGCCCTCCAAGACTAAGCGAGGCGGCACTAACAAGCTAGTCGGTACTCCAAAGCTAGGAGGGGCGGCACTCTAAAGCTATGCACACTGGGACACTAGGGGGATAGGAAACACAGGACAGCTAGAGACACAAAGGGGCTATGGCTAGAAGCATGCTAGTTACTGTAACTCAACATAGATTTTAGCTAAACACGCTCCTAGCCAAACACACACTTAACTACTTACCTGACTCTAGCTAATTGTTTCCAATTACAGGCCGATATCAAACCTCCCGTTTATCTCTAAAATTCTGGAAAAGGTAGTATCACAACAGCTATGTTCATATCTACATAGGAATAGCATACATAAACTGTATCAGTCAGGATTTAGGCCTCATCACAGCACAGAGACAGCACTCGTTAAAGTAGTAAATGACCTCCTAGTGGCCTCTGATCAGGGTTGTGTCACTATACTTGTGTTACTTGACCTCAGTGCAGCTTTTGACACTATTGATCATGGTATTCTCCTTCACAGATTAGAAAATGTAGTAGGAATTAAGGGAACGGCCCTCTTATGGCTCAGATCCTATTTGACTGATCGTTATCAGTTTGTAGATTTAGATGGTGACCATTCCTCATGTTCTCAAGTTGAGTTTGGTGTTCCACAGGGTTCTGTTTTAGGCCCACTGCTTTTTTCCCTTTAAATGCTTCCTCTAGGCAACATAATTCGTAAACATGGTATTAGTTTTCATTGTTATGCTGATGACACACAAGTATACGTTTCAGCAAAACCAAATGAGAAAAATCAGCTTACTAAAGTTGAGCAATGTGTGCAGGACATAAGAGATTGGATGTTAATTAATTTCCTTCTGCTTAATCCTGATAAGACAGAAGTTCTAGTCATAGGACCACAAGCAGCTAGAAGTAAGCTTTCTGATCACACTGTGATTTTAAATGGCCTTTCTGTTCCATCAAGTGCAACAGCAAGACCTCAGTGTGATTATAGATTCAAGCCTTTCATCTGAAGCACATGTAGATAATATTACCAGGATAGCATTATTTCACCTCAGAAATATTGCCAAGATAAGAAATATATTGTCACCAAATGATGCAGAAAAACTAGTTCATGCTTTTATCACGTCTAGGTTGGATTATTGTAACGCCTTACTGTCTGGTTGTTTAACTAGGTGCTGCTGCATTCTGGACTAAGCTTCAATTAGTCCAGAATGCAGCAGCGAGAGTCCTCACTCGAACCAGAAGATATGAGCACATCACCCCTATCTTATCCACATTGCATTGGCTTCCTGTGAAATTTCGCATCGATTTTAAAATACTACTCTTGACGTATAAAGCATTAAATGGTCTCGCGCCGCAGTATCTGAGTGAACTGCTAGTGTCTTACAATCCGCCACGCCTACTTCGATCAAAGGATGCAGGCTGCTTGTCAGTACCGCATATTATTAAAACTACAACATGGGGGCAGAGCTTTTTCTTACAAAGCCCCAAAGTTATGGAATAGTCTTCCAAATAGTGTTCGGGACTCAGACACGGTCTCAGTGTTTAAGTCCAGGCTAAAAACCTATTTATTTAGCCAAGCATTTTTATAAATAGATTAGCCTTAGGTAAAGGAGCAGATCTGGGGGGACTCATGGACGTAGAGTATTAGGTGAACTGGTATGTTTGCATGCTGTCTTCCCCACTCTCATTGATCACTCAGGTTTGTTGACGGTGAGGTGATTGGTTGCCTTACATCTCTGGAAGCCCTCATGTTTGTGTTTCCTTCTGGCTTTCCCTTTTTAGTTATGCTGTCATAGTTAGTTCTGCCGGAGTCTCTGCTTGCACTCTGCACTAAATATACATTCACTTTTTACATTGTTCGACTGTGACCATACCTAACTGTTATTTCTCCATCTCTTTGCTCTCTCTCCTTTTCTGCTCTCTCCTCTCTCTCTCTCTCTGCCTCTCTCCTTTTTCCTCTACCTATCTCTCTGTCGAGCTATACATGTCGCTCCTGAGCTGCCAGTGATCCAGACCCCCTCTGCCCGCTGGACCTCTCTAACTCATCCTGGAGTCCTGCTTCTGGTTGGAGATCTCATCACATGGATGCCCCCGTGTGGTCTGCCTGGAATGCGTGTGGTGACTGGGGTTGGTTCCACTTTTCCATGAAGGTGGTCCTGTCCTCGACTGATGCAGACAGCTGTTCTCTGAGGACCTGTGACTTTAGTCGCTCAATAGTTCAGGACTGGAATTTTTCACAGTCTACCTGAGCCTCCAGGAACAAACTGGACTTTAATCTTACACATCTCCTCTTATATTGAACTTCCAGTCTTGCATATTATTATGCACATCAATCCCTGCTATCTGTTTTCACCCAGATAAGGATGGGTTCCCTGTTGAGTCTGGTTCCTCTCAAGGTTTCTTTCTATTACCATCTTAGGGAGTTTTTCCTTGCCACTGTCGCCGTCGTCCTAGGCTTGCTCATCAGGGACAATCATATAATTTTGATTCATACACATTCACATTTCATACAAACTTAATTCTTTTGATTGTGTAAAGCTGCTTTGTGATGATGTAAATCGTTAAAAGCGCTATACACATAAAATTGAATTGAATTGAATTAAACACACAAGAACACAGGAGGATAACAACCACAGTACTTACATACATTTAAGACCGGACTGAATCAGCTCCACTAACACAGACACACAGAACATACCCAAGTCAACACAACTAAAATCAAAATAAACTAAACAAAGAACAAAAACAAACTAAAACAAAATGCCCACACAAGTGACAGTGGTGATACCAAAAATGCTCGACCCAGTTTCCCAGTCTAAACAGCTTTTTATAGATAGATTGATGGCTACCTCGGTTCAGGTGTGCACTCGCATCACCTGACCGAGGTGCCTGCTGAGAAACTGAGTCAGCCAACAAAAAACTACAAAATGAAAAACAGTGACCTCTAGTGGTGGACGCTTACAGTACCCACCCCCCTTTAACTGCTCCTTCGGAGCGCTATTGGTGGTCCCGGGGCACTTCCCTGGTGTCCCATGTCCTTTCATCCGACCCCGACGGGCTAGCTCCCGTAGTCGACTGTGTGGCGGAGGCAGCACCGGATCGCTGTTGTAGGCCGGGCGGAGGGGGCGGCACTGTATTGCTCTGAGAAGTAGAGCCCCTGAAGACAGTGCTGAGTTGTCCCCCAATCCGGGCGGCCGATGCAGTACTGGCTTTTCCTCCGCCGTGCAGCGGTGGGTGCCCGACATCGAAGCCGGGTGGTGGACGCAGTGCTGGGATGTCGCTCCAAAGGCGGCGAGCCTTGAATAAGGGCTACTGGACGAAGGTGGGGGTAAAAGGTGGGGGCCTCCACATGAGGCTCGCTGGTGTTGCTGGGACCTCATTGTGAGGCTCGAAGACGCTGCTGCAGCTGTGGCCTCCACGTGAGGCTCGAAGACGCTGCTGCAGCTGTGGCCTCCACGTGAGGCTCGAAGACGCTGCTGCAGCTGTGGCCTCCACGTGAGGCTCGAAGACGCTGCTGCAGCTGTGGCCTCCACGTGAGGCTCGAAGACGCTGCTGCAGCTGTGGCCTCCACGTGAGGCTCGAAGACGCTGCTGCAGCTGTGGCCTCCACGTGAGGCTCGAAGACGCTGCTGCAGCTGTGGCCTCCACGTGAGGCTCGAAGACGCTGCTGCAGCTGTGGCCTCCACGTGAGGCTCGAAGACGCTGCTGCAGCTGTGGCCTCCACGTGAGGCTCGAAGACGCTGCTGCAGCTGTGGCCTCCACGTGAGGCTGAGGATGCCGCTTTGAAGTCCCAGCCGCCTCTGCTATGCCTTGGGTGGTCGAGCATTCTGTCACAAACGGGGTGTAGTGGCAGGTGTTGAACGTCGTGGGCGGAAGGAGCAGGCATAGAGGCAGAGGGGTTGTGTAATCAAAAAAGAGTCTTTTAATGATGGTTAAACACAAAGTATAAATAAAGACACAAGCAAAGGAACAAACAAACTCAAACAATATTTAACTCTGTGCTAACAGGGGCTCTCTGGCAAGACACAGACCGGAGGACAAACACACATCCTGTGGCGAGACACAGGCAGAGGGAGACATAACACGCCCTGTGGCGAGACACAGGCAGAGGGAGACACATAACACGCCCTGTGGCGAGACACAGGCAGAGGGAGACACATGACACGCCCTGTGGCGAGACACAGGCAGAGGGAGACACATGACACGCCCTGTGGCGAGACACAGGCAGAGGGAGACACATGACACGCCCTGTGGCGAGACACAGGCAGAGGGAGACACATGACACGCCCTGTGGCGAGACACAGGCAGAGGGAGACACATGACACGCCCTGTGGCGAGACACAGGCAGAGGGAGACACATGACACGCCCTGTGGCGAGACACAGGCAGAGGGAGACACATGACACGCCCTGTGGCGAGACACAGGCAGAGGGAGACACATGACACGCCCTGTGGCGAGACACAGGCAGAGGGAGACACATGACACGCCCTGTGGCGAGACACAGGCAGAGGGAGACACATGACACGCCCTGTGGCGAGACACAGGCAGGAGGAGGACAAACACATAACAGGACACACAGACTATGCGTGGAGCTGAGACTGGACACTAGAGGGAGACACTAGAGAGAGGGGAGACACTAGAGGGAGACACCAGAGAGAAGAGAGACACGTAGAGACTAGAGGGAGACACGTAGAGACTAGAGACGAGAGACCAAGAGAGAGATGGGACGAGGGCTAAAGACATGGCAATCAGCTAGGCATGGCTTTTAGCTAAACATGGTTAAGCTGTGGCAGTTAGCTACACATACACCTAGCTAAACATGTCTTTAGCCCCAACATGCACTAAGCTACACTTACCTAATAGCTTAACACACACTAGGGAATGGGGGCACAGAAACACAGACAGAGGATACCCAGTGGCTAGGCGAGGCGGCCCTCCAAGACTAAGCGAGGCGGCACTAACAAGCTAGTCGGTACTCCAAAGCTAGGAGGGGCGGCACTCTAAAGCTAGGCGCACTGGGACACTAAGGGCATAGGAAAAACAGGACAGCTAGAGACACAAAGGGGCTATGGCTAGAAGCATGCTAGTTACTGTAACTCAACATAGATTTTAGCTAAACACACTCCTACCCAAACACACACCTAACTACTTACCTGACTCTAGCTAAACACACAAGAACACGGGAGGATAACAACCACAGTACTTACATACATTTAAGACCGGACTGAATCAGCTCCACTTACACAGACACACAGAACATACACAGAAACATCACTAATAAGAGAGCCCAAGTCAACACAACTAAAATCAAAATAAACTAAACAAAGAACAAAAACAAACTAAAACAAAATGCCCAAACAAGTGACAGTGGTGATACCAAAAATGCTCGACCCAGTTTCCCAGTCTAAACAGACCGAGGTCAGTCTATCAACTGACCGAGGTGCCTGCTGGGAAACTGAGACAGCCAACAAAAAACTACAAAATGAAAAACAGTGACCTCTAGTGGTGGACCCTTACACTGATCTATTACAAAAAAACTTCCAAGTTTTGCAAACCATACATATATGCAATAAACATCATACTATTAAATGTTCTTAGAAAAAATATTTATTTTTCAAAAGCACAAGAACAGATAATCAACAGCAACATCATTACTATACTATTACTCATTAGGGCAAAATGGAGTAATAACACAAATAGGCTGAGGCAGCTTCTACAGAGCAGGATCTCTCTGTGACTTCAGATATCTTTTTTGCAGAACAAATCTATCCAGCCCTGGTCTCCTTTTAACATACCTGTTAAACTAACACTAACTAACACTGTCTATGACTTCTCAAGTAGGCCTCGCTATTTCATAGCAACATTACAAAAAGTCCTATACAGGAGCACACTGCTTTTGATAGTTAATGTCAAAAATATAAAATGCCTTTAAGCACACATCAACTGCCCCAAGTAGTGTGCATTGCTCCAGAGCCTGTCCCACCAGAATGACGAATGCCTGAGAGCAGCGCTGGTCATCATCTCCCAACGTCAGGATGTAGGGGTACGGCCTTGACACTTCAGCCCGCTGGAGGTATTCCACCATGTTGGTTCCAACCTTAAAGAAAAAAAATGAAAGAAAGTAAACATTTTGTTGAATAGCAAAGATTAAACTGAATAAAACTATTAATTTAGTGTGTAATAGGATTGATACTAAATAAAAAAATGACAAAGCTGTCCAATAAGATAGATAACCTGAAACAAAAACATGGAGACACCTACTACCAACAATAAAACAGCAAAATAAGCATGGCTTTTAGGATAAAGTTTTTTTTTTTTTTTTTTATGTCAGACTAGTTGATCTTGTGGTCTGCATTGATTTTAAGCTAATTACCGGCTGGGGTCATACTGGCACGTTACAATTACCCAAATATTATATACTTCCATCTAGTAGTTACCTGTTCAGCTGTGGTTGGCGCGTAGTTGGCGCGTTGACTGGTTAATTTAGCCTGAGTCACAAGCAACTTTGGTTAAAGAGGGCTACCTGGTTAGCTTACATGCAATTACTTTTTGATACATTTGTGATACATACTTGGTGATACATTTGCATACCTGCCAAAGGGGGAAAGGTGTAAAATATTGTTTTACTTTGGGAGAAATTTGACCGCGGAGTAAATTACTAGCTAGTGAAAAACGGGAGGTTAGCAGGTGTGTATATTTGTGAGAAGATCAGTGTTTTGTAACACCCCAGCATTTTATTCTCTCAAGCAGTGAGATTAATAAAGTTCTAATGTTAATGTGTTTGCTAACGCTAGCAACCCAACTAAATGCCTGCATCATGCTAATACTACAGTTACAGTTTAGCGTTCATTCATCACTTCAGCATCTTCGTCACTCCGCAAACATTCTACAGAGAAAGATAAAAAGCTCAGACATCTTATCCGTTTCTTTCACACACAGGTGGGGTTCTTTGGCTAACTATAGCAGCTATTGTCAGCTAAATTATCTTACCTCAGACCAGCCTGAAAGTTTGAGCGTAACCTTAACACGGTAACAGTAATAAATGTTACATATAATAATAATATTTCAGTCATATGTGACTTAGGTGAGTGAACATGTGTATACAGACCTTGTATTTAACGTCATTTCCCCTTAAATGAACCGTCATCAGCGGTGTGGGAGCTGAAGCGAGACACGAAGCTCTGACTGACAGCCGCTGAATCCACCGGTGAACTTTGGGGGAGGGGCCAAGCAAACTTCAACCCAGCAGCTGGATTACACAAAAACTACCCAACTCTCTGTAAATAACCGAGAAAAATGACCCAACAGAGGCAACCCAGCGCTTGGGTAGAAAAAACAACCCGTTAAAACTTTTAGCACACGCGGTGAACAGAATGCTCCAAAGAGTTGTTTCCTACCGCAATGAGGCTTTGGTACACTTTTAATTTGATATGGGGTTTCCCATGCTTTTTCCATGGGGAGGCAGTTTTATTTAAACAGAGTAAAATGAACAAGATTATTGCTTGTTGTGTGTGTTCACTTAAAAAGATTGTCAGGGATTACGTAAAAAATATATGTTAAGGAAAAAATGCACATTGTCTTGTATTCTTAACAAATGCAGATTAAGTTCTAACTTAGATATATGTATGTAAACGTACAAACTTGATTATTTATTGTTGAATACACAGATTTAATTATGCTACATTTACAACATCTCAGATTCATTTTTTTCAGTGTAGGCGTCAAAACAAGAAGCGCATGCGTGATACATGATACATGATACTCGGTATTCGTAAACCAAGACTTCTTTTTTCAAGTCAAAATTTATTAAAAATCTTTGTTCATCTTGCGGAACACTCACAAACCGCGTTACTCTATATAAGTATATGTATGTGTGTGTGTGTGTGTGTTTGTGTGTGTGTCCAAAACACAAGGAACCTTTCCCTGTGTAAATAATGACATAACATTGACATTTAGTCACCAAATCTAAATACAGCACTTTGTTAGATATTAATATAGAAATGTTAGGAAATTAAAAGTAAACTGTCGTCCACTGATCAGATATTTCATAAACTGTTCAGATCAAAACAGGTGTTAGTGACACACTGCTATAAAACTACTGATTTATACATACGGCAATAAAACATTTCAACAAATACTAGTGTTTAATACATTTTAATGTCTCCAGTGTGTGTGTGTGTGTGTGTGTAAATATAAACATAAGACTCACCTGTGATCATGAGGAGGAAGATCAGACAAAGCAGATTCCTGTAAGCCGTTTTAAGGAACATCATTCTTCTATAAAGTTTCTAAATGCAAATAAAACATAAACTTAGATTATAACAAGTAATAACAAAAGGGACTTTTTTATACATGACTATGTGAGGAGATTTTATTAATGTAATGAGTCTCCAGTTTCAGCACTTTCTAACAGTCAGAGGTAAAACTAACTTTTTGGGGTTTTTTATTTCATCAATCAGACTGAATTCTATAAATATTAGGAACGCTTTTTAAACATTTACAGAAATATTAATTAATTACAATAACTACAATTTTATCAGCTACAAATAAAACCCTGATGATGAATTCATTAATCCCAGTCATCCACTGATCTGAATATTAATTAAATTGTTGTTATTACAATCTTGAAATAATTAACACATATCTGAAGAATGTTAAATAGAATACAAAAGTCATGGGCATTTTACAAACTAGGTGTCTGTAAAATACCAAATTATCAGTTTTAAACCTTTCAGTTATCTGTTTCTATGTACAGAATGTGATTTATTCTCATAATTGAGAATGTTTGTATTATTTTTATTTAAAAATGCTCCTGGACAGAGACCCCTTGTGGTAGGAAAGTGTAATCACTAGATGAACAGAAACTGTTATGGTTGAGTAACACACATTATACGCTAAAAAAAAGTAAACCATAGCTGTCGTTTGTTTACTGTGTTTTTTCTCATTCCATTAGTTAAAAAAAATATTAATTTGCTCTTTTAAACTAAGCTGTCTAATTTATGCTTATGGGTGAATCGTTCTTTTTCTGAAATGCTGTGTTACTTTTACGCCAGATGTAACGGGACACGCACTTTCCAAAAAGTTCAACTTTTGTCTCGTCGGTCCACAAGGTATTTTTCCCAAAAGACTTGGCAATCATTGAGATGTTTTTTAGCAAAATTGAGACGAGCCTTAATGTTCTTTTTGCTTAAAAGTGGTTTGCGCCTTGGAAATCTGCCATGCAGGCCGTTTTTGCCCAGTCTCTTTCTTATGGTGGAGTCGTGAAACACTGACCTTAATTGAGGCAAGTGAGGCCTGCAGTTCTTTAGATGTTGTCCTGGGGTCTTTTGTGGCCTCTCGGATGAGTTGTCTCTGCGCTCTTGGGGTAATTTTGGTCGGCCGGCCACTCCTGGGAAGGTTCACCACTGTTCCATGTTATTGCCATTTGTGGATAATGGCTCTCACTGTGGTTCGCTGGAGTCCCAAAGTTTTAGAAATGGCTTTATAACCTTTACCAGACTGATAGATCTCAATTACTTTTGTTCTCATTTGTTCCTGAATTTCTTTGGATCTTGGCATGATGTCTAGCTTTTGCGGTGCTTTTGGTCTACTTCTCTGTCAAGTAGCTCCTATTTAAGTGATTTCTTGATTGAAACAGGTGTGGCAGTAATCAGGCCTGAGGGTGACTACAGAAATTGAACTCAGGTGTGATAAACCACAGTTAAGTTATTTTTTTAACAAGGGGGGCAATAATTTTTTCACACAGGGCCATGTGGATTTGGAGTTTTTTTTCTCCCTAAATAATAACAACCATCATTTAAAAACTGCATTTTGTGTTTACTTGTGTTATCTTTGACTAATAGTTAAATGTGTTTGATGATCAGAAACATTTTGTGTGACAAACATGCAAAAGAATAAGAAATCAGGAAGGGGGCAAATAGTTTTTCACACCACTGTACATCTTGTGTCAACGTTGTAATCTAAAAGAAATCATTGACTGCAAAGTGTTGGTAGGGGAGAGTGTAGCCAGACAACACAAAATGGTGGTGTGTAAAATAACCCTGGTGGTGAGGAAGGTAAAGAGGACAAAGGCAGAGCAGAGGACAAAGTCGTGAAGGCTGAGAATGGAAGAATGTTGTGAAGTCTTTAGGGAGGAGTTGAGACAGGCTATGGGTGGTCAGGAGGGGCTTTCAGTTGACTGGACAACTACAGCCAATGTGATCAGGGAGACAGGTAGGAGGGTACTTGGTGTATCATCAGGTGGGGGAAAATGGACAAGGAGACTTGGTGGTGGAATGAGGAGGTCCAGGAGTGTATACAGGGAAAGAGGCTAGCTAAGAAGAAGTGGGACACTGAGAGGACTGAAGAGAGTAGACAGGAGTACAGGGAGATGCAAAGTAAGGTGAAGGTAGAGGTCGCAAAGGCCAAACAAAGAGCATATGAGGACTTGTATGCTAGGCTAGACAGTAAGGAGGGAGAGGTGGATCTGTACAGGTTGGCAAGGCAGAGAGATAAAAATGAGAAGGATTTGCAGCAGGTTAGAGTGATTAAAGATAGAGATGGAAATGTACTGACAGATGCCAGGAGGGTGATGGGAAGATGGAAGGAGTACTTTAAGGAGTTGATGAAAGGAGTTGAGAACAAAGAGTAGAAGAGGTGACTGTTTTGGAACAGAAAGTAGCAAATATTAGTAGAAGTGAGGTGAGAAGGGCGTTGAAAAGGATGAAGAGTGGAAAGGCTCTTGAAACTAAGACATCTTGTTGCAATATATCCAGTAAACTGTCCGGAATTTTCAAAAGTTAAGACATTGTTTATATTTAGACAATTGTTCTTTGGCAGAGGTCTGCATTATTTTAGTTCTCTGCTTTAATTCTCGGCTTACAGAAAGAAAAAAGGGTAGAAGAGGTGACTGTTGTGGAACAGGAAGTAGCAAATATTAGTAGAAGTGAGGTGAGAAGGGCGTTGAAGAGGATGAAGAGTGGAAAGGCTGTTGGTCCTGAAGACATACCTGTGGAGGTATGGAAGTGCTTAGGAGAGGTGGCAGTAGAGTTTCTCACTAGTTTGTTTAACAAGATCTTGGAGAGTGAGGGGATTCCAGAGGAATGAAGGAGAAGTGTATTGGTGCCAATTTTTAAGAACAAGGGAGATGTGCAAAGCTGTGGCAATTATAGAGGTATAAAGCTAATGAGCCAGACAATGAAGCTGTGGGAAAGAGTAGTGGATGCTAGGTTAAGGGCAGAGGTGAGCATTTGTGAGCAGCAATATGGTTTTATGCCTAGAAAGAGTACATCAGATGCAGTATTTGCTTTAAGGGTGCTGGCGGAGAAGTACAGAGAAGGTAACAGGAAGTTGCATTGTGTCTTTGTAGATTTAGAGAAAGCGTATGACATGGTGTCAAGAGAGGAGCTGTGGTATTATATGAGAAGGTCTGGAGTGGCAGAGAAGTATGAGTTTGCTTTCTTTTTCTTTGAGAAAATCAGTAATATTAGGAGGGCTATTAACACATCAAGTTGTGCAGAGATCAGAAAAACTCAAACACAACCTCACAAAACAGTTACTATGTCTGTCTTTCAAGCAATTGATAGCAAAATCTTGAAAGAAACAGTGCAGCACCTTCAATCGTCAACCTGCGACCTTGACACACTTCCTACATCTTTTCCTAAAAGTGTGTTAAACTGTTTGGAAACAGATTTATTAGAAGTGGTGAACACCTCACTTCTTTCTGGGACTTTTCCAAACTCTCTGAAAACTGCAGTTGTTAAGCCACTTCTAAAAAAGAATAATCTTGATAACTCCGTATTAAATAACTACAGGGCAATATCAAATCTTCCTTTTACAGGTAAAATTATTGAAAAGGTTGTCTTTCATCAGGTGAACAACCATTTAAACTCAAATCAATACCTAGACAGTTTTCAATCTGGTTTCCGGCGCATCACAGTACAGAGACAGCGCTCCTAAAGATAATAAATGATATTCGTTTAAATTCTGACTCCGGCAAAATATCAGTGTTGGTACTGCTAGATCTTAGCGCTGCGTTTGACACTGTCGATCATAACATACTAATAGAAAGACTGGAAAACTGGGTCGGGCTTTCTGGGATGGTACTCAAATGGTTCAGGTCATACTTAGAAGGGAGAGGTTATTATGTGAGTATAGGAGAGCACAAGTCCAAGTGGACATCCATGACATGCGGAGTCCCACAAGGCTCAATTCTTGCACCGCTCCTGTTTAGCCTGTATATGCTCCCACTAAGTCAGATAATGAGAAAGAACCAAATTGCCTATCACAGCTATGCTGATGATACCCAGCTTTACCTAGCCTTATCTCCAAATGATTTTAGCCCCATAGACTCCCTCTGCAAATGCATTGATGAAATTAACAGTTGGATGTGCCAGAATTTCCTTCAATTAAACAAGGAGAAAACTGAAGTCATTGCATTTGGAAACAAAGATGAAGGTCTGAAGGTGAATGCATACCTTCACTCTAGGGGTCAGATAACTAAAAATCAAGTCAAGAATCTTGGGGTGATTCTGGAGACAGACCTTAGTTTCAGTAGTCATGTCAAAGTTAAGACATTGTTTATATTTAGACAATTGTACTTTGGCAGAGGTCTGCATTATTTTAGTTCTCTGCTGTGTCTGCAGGATATGCAAGAAAATGATGTACTGCAGCTGGAAATCATGGCGATCCTTGTCACTGGGAGAGAGGATCCTTTCCAACCACCCAAAGACAGGTCCTGAATGAAGTGCCTTCTGTTGCGACAGCTGTTGCCATGTTCTTCGGGCTCATACTGTATACGCCTCAACCTAAAATATCCAAAAAATCTACAGTACACTCTTGAATTTTTTCAAAAAGTCCTGATGGAGCTTGGTGGGAAAAAGGTGTCCCCAAAAGTTCATAGGCTGAGCACCCAGCTTTAAAGCTGTTAAACTCCACTTACTCACATTTTATTTTTCCATTGGTGCTTATACAACCAAAACTTAGGATCCTTTTATGAGGTTTGCGTTCGGAGATTGCACTTGAACAACTGCCCATGTTTAGAGACTAGCAGCATCACTGTGCTGAAAAACTGGAGAGCAATGGTTCTTATTGGTTTGTTCTTATTTGTACAGTATATTTTTATTCTTATTTTATTTTAGGTAGCACAGTATATTTTTACTTTTACTAGTTAATTTCATTTTCCTGCAATATTTCTTTTCCTGCAATATGTCTTTATTTTTACTTGTACAGTATATTTTACCAGTTAACTTTATTTTCTACCGTATTACCTTTTATTTATATTTATTCTTATGTTTAAGTTTTTATTTTAAGGTCACTGGTAGTCGGAAAAGCATTTCACTGCATATCGTACTGTGTATGACTGTGTACGTGACAAATAATATCAGACAAATAAAATCTGAATTTGATTTGGTAGTAGTACTGACGTGTTTGTTTTTCAGACCAAGAAATGAGCAGGAGCCTCCCCACCCACTGTTGAAAGTTATGGAACTGATCATTCTTATTGAAATAGTGCTCTACCTGTATTATTTTTGATTACTCATTTTACTTTGAACATTTTGAAAAGGGGACATTTTCTAATTTTCTTTTCAGTCCAATTAATTAATGTACTGTATGTTGCAAAGTTGAGTGTTACCATTTGTAGTTTTCATGGAGTAATTCATTTTAGTCGCAGAGTATTTAGTTTGGTTCTTATTCAGCAGATTTGACAAGAACAAAATGTACCCATTGCAAAATTTAATTTGTGGATAAATGCAGACATATCTTGGTTGTTGTTTTCTCTCAATTTCAAACACAATTAGCAGTGTTGACTGACTATTGATGTTTATACATTTTGAAAAAAAAAATCTTAGTGTTCATTCCTTAATAAATATTGTTTATACAAAGAAATTTGTTCTGAATAAATTACATTAAATTAAAATGTAATTACGTTTTTTATGCTTTTATATTTAAATTATAAATGCCCTAAATCTTTATTTGATGCAACTTAAAAAAGTTAATTTGCTCAAACATTCATATTTACATTAAGTTATATAGCCAACTCATTTATTTTGATTTAGAACAACTTTAAATATTTGGTTTGTTTCACCTTCAGAAATTAGTTAACATGAACTTAAAAAGTTTATTTTCCAGTAAATGGTGTATTTACATCACAGCAATGCTAAAATATTACGTGTGACAGATTACTTGTTTACTTGCCAGTGTTATATTTCTTTCAGTGTATCCAGTATAGATAATAATACACTGATCAGCCATAACGTTATGACCACCTGCCTAATATTGAGTAGTTATCCCTTTTGCCACCATAACAGAGATACACCGTACTTTTTTTATCACAACCAACTTTAACTCTTTTATCAGTTGCATTTGCAGACAAATAAATAAATAATCTGTAAGTTGCTCTGGGTGTTTGTTTAGCACTGTACATGTACTTAAATGTGTTCAATTAAACAGACTAGAGTAAATAATCCACTCTGTTCATGTTAATTACACTTCAGTCAGTAACATCACTACTGATGACATTTTATAAAAAAAAAAATAAATAAAAAAAAACACGTAGCACACAATGTCACACACACTGCCCGAAGTGATTTTCAGTCTGGGCTAATCGTCGAAAGCCAGGAACGACTACTGAAGAGAGGAAACGATACTATCGGCGATTGACTCATTAACACATTTGGATTCAGAAATGTATAAAGATAAAACAAAATTATCTCTCTGTGCTTTGTTAATTTAAAATATCAGAAATAAACAATTAATTGACAGTCTAAAGATCTAGACTGTAATCACAAAAAAGCTTTAACAAAATAGTTCACTCTTCACACAATGTGACAATGTAAAGTTCTCAATAATGAATAAATAAATAAAACAATATGTCTACCTCTTTCACCTTGACTGAAACAATTCACAAGGAGAAACCTCTAAACGAAATATTGCATTCAATTACTTAAATTTGCAAAATACAAAACATTAATATAAATTTCTTAAAATAAATACTTTCCTTTTAAAACTGAAGAGTATTATTTAACAGTATAGCCTAAAAATGCAATAAAAAATAAATTGGCTTATTTAAACAAAGTTTGTGATTCAGTTCAAAGAGTTGACACTCAGGAAAAATAGTCTCTGCTTCAGAAGCAAAAAATAAAAAACAATTAAGTTTAAGGAATCAAAAACGAGTCTTTTGAGTCCAAAAACAAGAAATCTGAAATTCTCCTACAAGTTGGTGATTTCAAAACTCATTACAAAGGTCCGCTCACCATGTGTGTATGGCGTTATATTCCTGCCACAATTCTGAGCGCGTGGTTTGACATTTTAAGAGCAGACAATGCACTCTATCCGCGTGCAATGTCTCCACTGCGCGCTCAACAGCTCGATTCTGCGCGTGCAATGTCTCCCCTGCTCGCTCAACATATTCTCCGCGCGCGCTCGACTCTGCCTGCACGCGCGTGCAACATTTATTTTCTGTGCGCGCTCGACTCTGCCTGTACGCTCGCACAACTTTGTCCAGTGTCACAAAACTGCCACAAAACCAGCCAATCACGGACTTCCACACACTACTTCTGATCGGTTGTTTCTCCTCCAATCAAGTGGCACTACTATCGACCGCTTAACGGAAGCGTTGTAAATAAAGGTTTATAAGTAAAGTTATCCGATTTGAATTTTAGTCGATATAAGTCTAACAATGAGCTATATGGTAACGTAATTAGGTACGTAAATAAAAACACACAATGGGCAAACGAAACTGGTATATACTAATACTTCATTAAATAAAAAATAAATACTATAATATTTGTTTATAATATTTATGAATAAAAACTTTATTTACATTGCTTCCCTTATATAATTTATTTTTATATAATTATATATAATTTAAATTTCTTATCATTTTATTTTGATTTTGTAAGGCTGCTTTGAGACAATGGCCATTTTAAAAGCACTATACAAATTATAGTATGCGTTATGCGGTCGATATTGCCAGCTGATAGAGGAGGAACAGCCAATCAGAAGTAGTGTGTGGAAGTCTGTGATTGGCTGGTTTTGTGGCAGTTTTGTAACACTGGACAAAGTTGAGCGAGCGTACAGGCAGAGTCGAGCGCGCACAGAATCGAGAAGTCGCGCGTGCGCGGAGAATATGTTGAGCGCGCAGTGGAGACATTGCACGCGCAGAATCGAGCTGTTGAGCGCGCAGTGGAGACATTGCACGCGCATAGAGTGCATTGTCTGCTCTCAAAATGTCAAACCACGCGCTCAGAATTGTGGCAGGAATATAACGCCATATGTGTGCTCATGTAATCACGTACAATGTGCTTATAATTCCTCACCATGAGATTACGATAGTGATATACATTCTTTTTTAACGAGTCTTTAACGAACGAGTAGTCTCGGAGAGTGATTTATTAATTTTCTACTGGGCGTGCATGCGCAAAGCATCGCAAATCCTCTCTAAGTTATGTACAAGAAACAGAAATGAGTAGTTACCTTTAAGTCTTTGGTCCGAATCAATAGTTCTTTTGTCACGTGACTCCCATAGACACTATACAGTGCAATAGATTCAAAAGAACGACTCAGACCAGAAGATATAAGAGTTTTGGTTCTGTTTATTGAAAATGTAACATTTTATTTTATTTCTGATCAAAAGATCAGATGAACTAAATGGCTCAAAAGAAAATGCATTCATTTTGATAAACGAGATTCAAAGACCTGAGTAAATAAAATTATTTAAACTGCAAAATCACTAGATTACATTCATGCAGAAACTCTCACAGAGGATCGAGTTCACAGGGACACACATGAGGGGAAATAAACCCAGCCTTGTAAAACACAGGACAAACTTCTAATTCAAACACTTCCATTATAAAACATACACACAGGTCACATTAATACAACTTTTTGCCAGTTATTAACACTTTAACACTTTAACACTCATAAATCCCTCTTTCCCTCGTCCTATGACCCATTTAGCACTTTTACACATGCTAGCATTAGCCCATCATGCTAACTAGTTCAGTGCATGCAACATGCACGCGGCCTACTCAAAACTGACTCATAATGAATTATTACTAAATGACATTAAATTAATATTTGAACATTCACTCACCAGAGCGACACAGAATGATATAATCCGACAAGTGGATTTCTCACAAGCGCTCCAACAATCTGGAATTCGCAGCATATACTGTACACTCCTCTAATCTCTACCTCACTCCTCTAATCTCTACTTCACTCCTTTAATCTCTACTTCACTCGTCTACTCTCTACTTCACTCGTCTAATCTCTACTTCACTCGTCTAATCTCTACTTCACTCCTCTAATCTCTACTTCACTCCTCTAATCTCTACTTCACTCCTCTCTCTTGCTTTCCAATGATAACACTTCAGACTGACACATCAAGTTTAAAAGTTTTTTTTTTACGACTCTCTTTTCATGCTGCGGCAGCGCCTGCACGATTTCCCTTACTGTGTGTAACAGTAGCTATGCCTGTGTTGTTGTGAGACTTTTTGAGCTGTTTCACAATAAGCATACCATAAGCAGACTACTGGACGTTTAGAGGGAAAGTGTGTGTTTACATATGTGTAAGTGTGTGTGTGTGTGTGTGTGTGATAAATGCTATTGTCCTTATGCATACTGCCTCTTCTTACACTTAACTTTAGAACTTATTATATGCATGCTAGGATAAAAAATAATAATCTCACATTAAAAAGTTAATTTTAAATGAATAAATAAATGTATTAATTAATGGATGAATAGAAGATTACAATAATTTTGATAATTAATTATTGTAAAACTAGTACTTTCATTAATTAATTATTACTATTATTATTATTATTAATTACTTTTTCATGTTGTTAAGCAAATACTATAATATGCACTTACTGTACAGCAACACATCAGTGATTATTGATCACAGCCGCTATAATAATGTCAGGGTTTATTATTTTTGGCATTTTAAATATTAAATTTAATTTAAAATTTACATTTAAAGGGTGCAAAATTTCAGAAGAAGCCACAATTCTAAGGCATCATTTATCATGAAATCAGTGTTATGCTGTATTTATATAAATTATATACTATAAATTAGTTGGTATAATTTACCAACATAAAGTACAACTACATCAAAACAACAACAACACTGAGCCTCTTTATGTCCAGGAAAAGTCCATGCAATAAAGGAATTTAGTTATAAAAAATGATTAAACATGAATGTTTTCTTACTGTGTCTTCTCGACTTTCACGTCCGGCGACCAAACTGTGACTGAAGAAACATGTGAGAGGACGAGTGTGCGGTTACGACTTGCTGCTGATGTGAACACGCTTTTTTTCCCCTTTTTTATTGCTCAATTAGTCTTTACTTCTGAACTAAAGAAAGAACAGACAAAGAAAAATAAAAGATATTCATGGTGTGAAATCATGATGAGGATCAGTGCAGTTATCTAATCACAAACATCTGTAATTTATAGCAGGTATTATACTCATAGTCAGTCATTTATGTAGAGGTTCATAATAAGTTAAATATTTGTTTATTTTATTTTTGATTAATCTAAAAGTAATAACCCACTAAAATAATAATGTAAAAAAAATCTAAATAAAAACACACAGTGTGCTCTCTAAAACTATTGAAATGACAGTAAGACACTAGAACTGAGTATGACAAAGTTACTTCTGGGTAAATGTGTTGCGTGCTTATGTGTTTATAACCTCAGATAATTTATATAAAAACTGTCATTTTAAAGCATATTGATGCATCAGCAGGATCGTGTTTGCAGCAGAATAAAAACTGTGTGCATTGTTAACACATATAAAATATTCTATCACAGTGTATTATAACGCATGTCCTGTGTGTAAATAAATAACCACATTGCCTTGACAACCAAGGAAATGTAACAACACAGCA
Organism: Clarias gariepinus; assembly: GCF_024256425.1. NCBI lineage: Eukaryota > Metazoa > Chordata > Actinopteri > Siluriformes > Clariidae > Clarias > Clarias gariepinus. The sequence continues at coordinate 5,254,653 of NC_071117.1, forward strand.
CAAAACAAACATGCTCACACACACACACACACACACACACACACACACACACACACGTTTGACATGTTTTGTAAGATTGAAGCTAAAATTAAGTTCAAATGTAGGAGGCGTGTAACCTCTTAAGACTGGCTAAATCTACAGCACTGGGTTCACTACAGTTCGCCCACAGTGTCACGTCATACTGTTCTGTTTATTGTTCTGGTGGTGGTGCTTATTTACAAACAACCAAACAATGAAAAAGGGCAATAAATCAAACAATCAAACAAACAAACAAACAAACAAACAAACAAATACATAAATAAATAAATAAATAAATTGATATTTTCCATTAAATATTTTAATTGCGAATAAAATTATTTAGATTCCTTAAAAAGCGCTTTCTTGTAAATTAATTTATATTTGAATGTAATAAGGGTTTATCCCTGCTGTCTACTGAATGAAGCTGAGGCTGTACAGTCACACCAAAGCTCATGACTCAGTTAATGTACAGGTACTTTATATTAAAAACAGCACTGATTATTTAAAGAAGCTGCTCTACAAATATCAGTGTTTATTATTTTCCTATCACACCTGATTCAACTCCTCAGATAAAAGCAGGTGTGTGTTTGATAAAGCAAGAAAACACCAAATGTAACCCCAAAGCACAACCTGAGATATTTATTATAACAACTTTTGCTCATGCTTAATTACTTTACATGAGTATTTATCTTTGAAAATGAAAATAAAATAATTATAATAATTCAGATTATGAAAATGTGCAGAAAAAGCCATCATTCTCTGAGGCATAATTTATCATTTAATCAGCATTATAATGTATCTCCATAACTCTCAGTGAAGACAGACAAAAGTCATGTAGGTTCCAATTCAACACCACTACCACCACCAACAACAACACTGAGCCTCTCTATATCCAGTAAAAGGCCATAAATAAAGAAATTTAATAGCTAAAATGTATAAACCATTAATGTTTTCTTACTGCGGCTTCTCGACCTGCACGTCCAGCGACCAAACTGCAACTGAAGAAATGCCTGAGAGAATGTGTTTGTGGTTACGATGTGCTGCTGATGTTATTTCCTCTTGTTCGTTCACAACATTGGAACTGAAAAAAAAACAGACAAAAAAAAACAGACAATGAACGATAAAAGATGAACGTTTTAGTAATCAAAAGAATTAATAAATTAAATAAATAAAAACTCCAAAACTCTCTGTGCAAACACGCATAGTAAATTATACTTAAGTTGCGTTCTGATCGACCTGATGTACGCTGTGAATTCAGTTATTCGTAAGTTACAAACAATTCAATATGTTATATTTTTTATAATGGTATCAGGTTTTGTTCCAATAAATATTCTATATTTAATGTCTGTAGTCTGAAATTTCCACAGCAGCAGCAGCGACAGGTTTCTAAAGTGCTTATGTTACCATGGTAACGCATGGAGGAAGTGATGTTGCAGTGTGTTCCAAATGGTTTATCACCACAGAGGTGGTTGATCTTAAGGGTCGGGAATAATGTTTGAATTTCCAATTAAAAAAATTAATTAAAAAATTTATTGACTTAAGAAATGTAAAACACATTAATAACATTTGGAAGGAGTTCAAGCATCATCTTCAACATCAAAATGTGGCTGGAAAAAAAAGGATAATTTTAGCTACGTTTAATAGTGAAAGTCATTTTTACACACACAATGACAAAGAGCTCAAAGGATTTTGACTGAACTGCTATGTAGCCTTATATAATCACCATAGATCTGTGAGGCTAATCAGAAAAAAATCTAAAAATTTTTTAGGGAGCAAAAAGTATGAATTTAAAGTGTAAGAGAGAGAGAGATGTTAATTGCTCAGGTAATGCCATTCACAACTGTCATGCAGTGCATGCAACATAACAGAAGCTAAAATTATTACATCATTACTTAATCATGCATGATTTAGACTCACAGAAACTACTTACATACCATAATCAATCAAAAGGTTTTTCTATAAGAAATGTCAAAAAGACCGTCAGACTTATTACATTTTTTTTTAGACCAGCAGGTTTGGTGAGCCCCAAGAAAGCCAAAGTTTTGGAAAGCAGCACAGCAGTAGCAAACATTAGCATTGGTGTATTCAGTGTGTGCGCGCGCACGTTATAAGATACTTTGCCCCTCCCCTCCTCCTAAGTTTAGCCTTTATTTGTCACATATACATTAAAGCACAGTGAAATTCCTTCTTCGCATATCCCAGCGTAACTGGGGTCAGAGCGCAGGCTCAGCCATGAAACAGCACCCCTGGAGCAGTTAGGGTTAAGGGCCTTGCTCAAGGGCCCAACAGTGGCAACCTGGTTGAGCTGGGGATCGAACCGCCGACCTTCTGATCAGTAACTCAGTGCCTTAGCCCTCTGAGCCACCACTGCCCCAATAGCCTTCACACACACACACACACACACACACACACACACTCTTAATGGAAACATGGCTCTGTCACGATTTTTTTTAAAGGTAAAATGCAGGTTAATTTCTTTTTAAAGGTAAAGTGCAGGCACTGTGGTCTCACAGAATGAGGAGGGCAAGCTGGGGCCAAGGGCCTTGGTGGTGGTGAAGCCCACTGTTTCTTAGTTGGCATCTGGGGGATTACAGCAATGCCCCACCTCTGGTACACCTCTTTAGCCTCCGAGCACTCCCCGAAACGCATCCAAGGGGACCTGCCCCAGCCCTGTAGCCCCCACGTCCGCGGAGATACGCCGGTTCAGGCCCGGGAGGAAGCTCAAACCCAAAGGAGAAATAGCACCTCTCGCAGGCCGTCCAAGCGTTCCACTCTTCCAGGCACCAGACACCCTCCCCAAGATTCACGAGACAAATCCAACCAGTCCTGTCCCAGCCCTGTAGCCCCCATGGCCACAAAGATACGCCGCCTTAGGCCCAAGGGAAATAGCAACATTCACATGACTCAATTTTCAGGACCTCGCTCACCAACCGGCCCAGACCACCCACACTTAAGCACCCCTCCATCGGGCTTAACACCTTCAGCACGGCCCGCTGAAAGGCCAGACCCCTGGTAATATTGGTATAACTGGGGACTTTGTCATTATTTTTTTCCTGCTCATACTTCTGGGACACCCAGGACCGCCGGGGTCCAAGGAGGGCCACCTGCACGACCTCGGCTACCGGACAAAATATTGGATCAAGGGCTAACTTTCAATGTATCGCAGCGATGGAGCTGCTCTACCACTCACAACACCCCAACTCAGAATCAGGTCGTTTACGAGTCATTTAGCACCAGGTTGAACACAAACTTGTGCAATCAAAGAGGGTGCGGCGCTCGTCTGACTGCACCCCAGCATGCTCACGAACGGCTCTGCTTGCATCCGAGGCCCTGGCTTCCCCCTGCCCACTTCTGCGCCCGCTAAAGGAAGACCCTCCCAGAGGGGGGATGACCCCACGGGTCGGGGAAGACGACCCAGCCCTTAGAGCCAATCCTTATTCCGAAGATACGGATCTGACTTGGCGACTTCTCTTACCTACCTTATTCTAACCTGCCAGAGGCTGTTCATCTGAGAGACCTTCTGCGGATATGGGTATGGCCCGGTGCGAGATTTATATCATCTAACCCGGATTTTCAATGGCCAGCGAGAGCTCACCGGACACTGGGGTCTTCTGGTGCAGATTACACATGGTACAGTGCTAATGTATTGAATATTTAATTTTGGTATGTAATCTAAGAAATACTGATTTGTACCTATAAATGGTTTTGTATATATTTTCTTCTTTTCCTCAAAAATGTGACTAGCTAAATACCTGGTCTGGTAGGTGATGAGAATTTGGTTTAGTTAAACTGATATTATTCTAATATTAAAGAGATTCTAATTACTTTGGGCATGTTTTTATTTTGACAGTGTGCACATTTTAAGCTTGGATAGGGAAAGGTAAGTTATAAGAAAGAGAAACCTGTTGTAGTGATATGACTAGAGTGGATGGCCACTAAAAGAGACAGATTCCCCAATATGACAAGGTGGACAATAATTTAGGACACACACACACAAACTCTACTGGTATATATTATTTTTTTTTATTTATTTATATATATATATTTAAAAATAGGAATTTCAGTGCACTTCAGGTGAGTAAAATCTTTGGTAAAAGATAAATTAAGATAAATTATCTGTCACTTCCCATCAGAAATAATGCAAACGAATCAGATTACCAATTTCCAGCAGTATAATAATATTTTTGCATATGATTCCTCTTGGCATCGGCTGCTTTAAAAACCAAACTGAAATCCTTTTCTCCTTGCTACCTTCTTTGCTAACATTTGAACCCATGGTGCTGCATCTTAATTAATCTTGTATAAAAAGCAAAGCAAACAAAAAAAAAAAAAAAAGTCAACTTGCTTCACTTAGATTTGCACTGATGTAAACGTTTTAAATGCTTTCTAAACATTCACACACGTTAGTTGATATTCGGTTCAGTTGGTCGCTTTTATGCCAAAAATGCCAAAATTTTAAAAATTTCAGTTTTTAAGATGGAAAAAAAATAAGGTGGGACGTTTGTATGCCGAGGTACCACTGCCATTTAAAACTGTATGTATGTAATGTCTATATTTTACTCACATTAAACTGAATAAGCAGTGTATGGGTCACCATAAAATAGCAGGCATCATCTTATACAAAAAATTAAAATACATCTATGAAACATGTCAGAAGAGCCTGTTTATGTTTAAGGTAACATGAGAAATTAATTATTTATGTATAGGACACCTAAAGCCATCATACAGTGATATTGAGCCTTAAATCTCGAGCCTCTCTCTGTTCATCAGCTGTTTCAGCTCTCATTTAATTCATCCTGTCCCTAAAAGACTGAAAGGAAAAAAAAAAACACAGTAAAATCAGGAAGCTGTGTTAAAGCATATCATGTTACTAACATTTATTCAATCATCCATATCACACTGTCTGATTTACTTTTAGTAAAATTACTAACTAGGAAATAAATATAAAATTACTGTTGGAGTTACAGTTATAGAGCTACAAATTTAGTAAAATACTGTCACATGAGTCTAATAACATTTCTGAGTTTAAGAGTTAAAACTCACATTCTAGCAGTCAGGAGGAGGACTGGGATGAGAAATCTGTGAAATAAAAAAAAGAAAAAAGCCATGCCTTCTTAAAGGTGTCTGTAATGTTTTTAAAATGTTTCGTAGTTGAACGAGTGAGTCTCTGGGTCTGTCTACAAGTATTTTAACCTTGTCAGTTAAAATAATATCTTTATTTATTAACAGCAAGAGAGTATTTATCCTGAGAAACAAACTCTTGTTGCCATAAATTGGGAAAAATCTCCAAAAGTCAAATCTTTGCTAGTTTAAAAAAATGGTATGATGTTGTGATGTAAAAAAAAGCAGTAAGATACTGATAAGCATCTGATGACTCCAGGTATATTATTGACCTTTAAGTAAAATAGAATGTGTATTCCCCTGTTTTATTCAGATCACTGTTTTAACTTGGACTAATTTTGAAGCAATAAAGTTTTTTAAAGTAATGTTTATGTGTTTTAATTGACAGTAGCGTTAGGCCAACCTGTTTTTCATAGAAAACAATCACTTTAACAAACTTCATCAATGGGAGACAACTTATCTTTTTGAGTGGATAAAAAGTTGAGCTAAGGCAACCATAGTTGATAATATAATTAATTGAGCCCACAACCAATACTACTTGAACTGACTTAAATATATGAATTACAAGTTAAGAGAACTTAAGATTTTGTACTGGATACACAATGTGTCAACTAAACAGCAATATAAAATATTTAGTTTGGCCAGCAAATTTATTTAAAAATTGAGTAAACTTAAAAAAGCTGTGCAACTTGTTAATAAACTTTTTTACATTAAGAAGCCTGTTTTTTTATTTTTTATTTCTTTACAGTGTATGATGTCTCAGCTGACTGATACATTATATTTTTCTTATTAACAGTAAAGATGCAGCTTTGAAATAACAACACAGTCAACAGTATCGGAAATATTAAATCAAAATCATCATACATTTCCCCAACACGTGAAATCAACAAAAACAACAAACTGCATTCATGTCGTGGTCATCATCCATTGGGGGCACACACTAAAATAATTATATCTATTTTTACACCTTATAATTAAATAATAATTTATATATTAAATTATTTGAGCTCACACAACAGTTTTGTGAGATTCTCTGTTAAATGCAACACTTAATCACTTCATTAACACGGCGTATCCCAGTGTTTAACACTCCTCAGGCAGCAAACTGACAGGTGGCACTGACGCTTTCACAAACTACCTCCACTCACTTATTATGTTTAGAGGTAAGAGTGGGGCAGACTTTCCTTTAATTATTTCTTTACATGTTACTTCCTCCTCCACAATAAATGCTCTCATCCTCTCTCCAGTCTCACATTCTGTTCTAAATCATGTTGATCAGATTATTACAGCTCTATTATAGAGGCTTTAAACAGTTGTGATTGGAGCAGTGTGATTAGGATGATGTCATATACCGAGTCACACATCTATAAGTTTTGTCTGTGTGTATGAAGCTTCCACACAACTGCTTCTGTTTTCATTATTTTGCTTTTCCACCGTTTAAACTACAAAAACCTATAAAAACTACAACACCCACTATAACATGCAGATTACTGTACGGCTTTCAGTGTTGTAAAAAGTGATGTCACACGTTTTCCTCAGTGCAGTCCTACTCCTCGCTGAAAGTAAGAGTAAGAAATTTCATAAAGAACTTTTATGTCCCACTCTGAGGTAGGAATATTTTAAGTCCTAAATTAACTTTGAGCGTGATTCCTTTGAGTGATTCCGAGATGCTTAATAAATACGGGCATGTTTTAACTTATTTCATGTCAAAATTCTCCTAAATATTATGTCTAACTCCAAAGCTGAAAAGTTAAGGAAAAAAAATATGAAACAATGAATTTTAATATAATATATATTAACAATATAATTATAATTCAGTTAAATTATAATTATCAAATATATTACAAAAAAGCATATTCTTGTGTAAACACTTACTGTAAGTGTGTGATACACATCATCAGATGTCCGGCCTGTGGGGTCGAGAGCTGCGTACGTGTCGTCTTTAACACTCAGCCCAGCGTTCTGCAGAGAGGAGGGGTGGAGAACATGAGGAGGTTCTGCTGAAGATCTTTACTGTAAGAGTTTATTATGAACAAAACACACACCTGATGGACATTTCTGTAAAAACTCACCTGATAGTCACCTTCATCTGCCTTTTTCTTCTGTCTCTTGCATCTGCTCACACAAAGTCAAATATTTATCCATCGTAAGCGACTTCAGAGTAATTAGTGATGAATTTATCAGCAAAGATAAAGGGACGCACGTGACAAAGAGCAGTTGAAAAAACGTTTACTAATTTTGTCATATTACTACTCTCTGACACACAGGATCATCTATAACAAAACAATACATTTGAATTAGTGGCGAACGATACTGCTCTTAGAGCTGCTCTTTGGAGTGAATGAGTCGGCTCCTGTCTGAGAGACACTGTTGTTTTTTTTCTTCTTCTTCTTCCTTTTTAAGCTGCACGTGATTGTTCAACTCAATCATGATGTGTGGAATGAATGTGGAATTAATGTGAAATTAATGAATGCAGAAATAAATGTATTTGAAAATAAATAAAAAGTAGGTAAATTATTAAATAGGTAGATGAGTAAATGAATTAATAGATAGGACAAAAACAGACAAAATCTAAACAAAATAATTATTTTAGAAAAATAAGTAATTTGTTGAATGAATGAGAAAATTTTATGTTTTGATTTTTTTCCATTTTTGTCTCTCGCATTTATTTATTTTGGAATTGGTGTGCAAATGTATTATTATTATTATTATTATTATTATCATTAATAATAATAATAATAATAATAATAATAATTACAATTAATTAGTTAATTAATTAATTAATTAATTAATTAAAAAAATCTGCCATGCAAACATTTCCCAGTTATGTTTAGTTTATTTTTTCTCCTCTCATTAAAACTCAACTAACATGTAAGTGATACTAAAGTGCATACTTAAATTACCATAAAAACATTCTATAAAGTAAAGCTTTATTTATCTTTGGTGCAACAATTATGAAAGATTTAGGTACAGATTTTTGCTAAATGAAATGAATCTACACTGATATAACAAAACAATTATCTCTCAAAACCGAAAAGTTAAACTGCTTAAATATTCTCACCTCAGCCTGAAGAGAGAAGAGAGAAGAGCTCCAAGACCAAAACATCCAACTCCAACAGCTACATGAGAAATCACAGAACCACTTTCTAGCACACACACACACAAACACACACACACACACACACACACACACACACACACACACACGTTATTTAAAAGTTTTTCCACTCTGGGTGATATCTAATCGAACAGTGATCAAACAGAAATAAATCATCGCTCTCACCACGTAAAGTGACGAACACAGCAGCTGATCTCTCAGAGCCGTGTTTATTCTGAGCCTCGCAGTAGTACTGTCCACTCTGTAGAGCTCTGTAACTCTGTCCAGATCCTACAGCTGAGGATTCATTCACCTTAAACCAGGTGTAGATCTCCACAGGTGGGTTAGCATCACTGCTGCAGGTCAGAGTCACTGAACTGTCCTCCACTATCTCACCAGAGTGACAGAAGGACACGAAGACATTCTTTGGGCGATCTAAAGAGAACAGAAATATTGCACTTTAAAGAAAATCCATTAACTTTTATCTGTTATTGGCTTTAAAATATTCATCACTAACTTACAGAGAACATTCAGAGATACACTGCTGGAGTCCTGATGTCCGACTCCATTACTGCACTTGCACTTGTACTCTCCACTGTCCTCAGAGCTGATGTCGGAGATGGTGTAGGTCTTTTCATTTCCTATTGATGTCATACATGTATCCTTAAACCAGGTGTAGATCTCCACAGGTGGGTTAGCATCACTGCTGCAGGTCAGAGTCACTGAACTGCCCTCCACTATCTCACCAGAGGGACTGATGGACACTGAGACATTCTTTGGAGGATCTAGAAAGTTCCATGGTAAGTTTGATGACATAAATTAATAGCCATAAGAACTATGTGTCTATTTTTATTTATTTATTTATTCATCTTTTTTTTTATAAAACACATTTATTTGCCATTAAACTTCATGATTTTGAGAATATGTTTATACAGTAATAATTCTGGAACTCCTTCATGTTAATTCTGTATGTGTTTGTATCGTTTCCTTTACAGTGTCATTATGTGATTATGAATAGATTTGTTATGCCCCAGTGAATAAAATTACCTGTGTCTTCATTTTTTATTGCTTTTTCATTTTATTTTCTGACTATTTAATAATAAAAAAAATCTCCTGACATGGCAATCACAATGAATGTAGTTCAAGTTTATAGTTAATGTTTTTACTTTCTTTAATTACACCTGGAATTTAACATTTATTCCTGTACAATATATAAGAAGAAGGTAAATAAATCTCACATCTGACTCTGAGTGTGTGAGCAGGAGAGGGGAGATGTTCATATCCTCTTACAGCACAGCTATAACTGCCTGCATCCTCACTGCTGACCGACTGCAGGTGGACTTTATTGCTCTTGATGGTGTTTGTGGTTAAATCACGGCTGGTTTTGTACCAGATGAATGTTGGATCAGTCAGACTGCAGGTGGTTTTACAGGTCAGAACGGCTGATTGTCCCTCTGTCACTTCTGCAGGAGCGATCACCTGAAGATCTTAAACACAGAGAGACACATTACATCAGGAAAACTGTAATGTAGATAGTAAAGTATCTACTTTTAAAACTCATCTCTTAAAATGTTTTTCTATCTAATTATAATACTTTCTGTATTTTTTTTCTAGTAACCTTTTCTATTCTAGATTCTAATTATTTTTACCCAGGCACTTATCGCTTGATTTATTTTAGTAACATGTGTGGGTCAGGGTTCCCCCTCGTGGTGACTCCTGAGTCTGCAAACTTTAGACACTTCTCTTTGTTGGATTTTATTTTGACTTTGTGTTCATATGTGTCCCAGTTTAGTGTCCCTGATTAGAAATATTATTTAAATGCCCATGTTTAGTTTATCTCTGTTCTGGTTTACTGTTGGATTTATTACTGTTTGTCCACCAGTTATTTTGCTCCTGATTCCTGTTTTTGTTGCCCTGATCTTGGTTAGTGTTTGTTTATTTTCACTTTGATAAATACCTACATCTGTACTTACACAGTGCCTGAGACCCCCATATGTGACAGTTAGAGATCTTCATTAATCTGGTACAAAACTCTGACCCTCATGTATTTAAAGAGAGATTATAGCCTGAGTGATAAATGTAGGAAATAAAATGACTTTATTTACCTGTAACAGTGAGAGTAACTCCAGGTTGACCCACCCATCTTTGTGCATCTTCATTGGTTCGGATTCTGAAGCAGTATTCATGTTCATCTGTTTTTTTCACGTCACTCAGTCTGAGGGAGAAGTGTTTCCGTTCATCTCCTAAATACTCCACTCTGCCTGAGTAACCTGATACAGTACGCAGATCAGTCTCCTGTTTACCCTCATCTGGGTTTATCAACCAAAATGTCTTTGTCACTGTAAGATTTGTTGGGTGTGTGTACGAGCCGTTCATAAACACTGTAGATCCTTTTAAAGCACAGAGATTGTTCTGACTGTATGTCAAACTCCATTTATTATCAAGAGCTCCTGAAACATGATACATAAAAGAGGTTATTAGAGGTCATTATCCTGAGCCCTATAAAACACTAAGTTTCCACAGCTTCACTTCACTCCTCTGGAGCTCTGGGTTATCTCAAAATGTGCAAATAAGCACATTTGTCATATATATATATATTCATTTCGGAAGTGGGTTCGTATTTCAAAACACTCATAAATCACAGAAAATTTTCCCATAAGAAATAATGTAAACTTAAATTATTTTTCCACAGCCCAAAAAATAAATACATAAAATGAATTAATACAAAATATAAAGTAAAAATTAAACAAATTAAACTGCACTTTACTTTAAAAATAAATCCTGACAGATAAGTGTTTCCGTTTATACGCACAGTGGTTCAATTAATTTGTGTGTGTGTGTGTGTGTGTTTGTGTGTCTGTGTGTGTATATGTGTGTACTGTATATGTGTGTAAAGCTAAAGTAAGGGGATTGAAACTCTATTGATGAAACTCGATTGAGTGACACTAACAGAATTACTGCTGTAAAGTAAAAATAAAACAAATTACTAGGCAGTTTACCTTTGAAAAGAATCGTGACAGAGCAGTATTTCCATTAGGAGTGAGTGTGTGTGTGTGTGTGTGTGTGTGTGTGGGAAGGGGAGAGGAGGATGCACAGTGTCTAACGACGCTCAAAACAAGTCTCAAAACAAGAAGCGCATGCGTGATACATGATACTCGGTACTCATAAACCAAGACTTGTTTTTTTTTTTTTTTTCACGTCAAAATTGATTCAAAATCTTTGCTCGTCACGTGTGTGTGTGTGTGTGTGTGTGTGTGTGTGTGTGTGTGTGTGTGTGTGAGTGTGTCCCCAAGACACAAGGAACTTTCCCTGTGTAAATACTGACATAGCATTGACATTTAGTTAACAAATCTAAATACAGCACTTTGTTAGATATTCGATATTAATATAGAAATATCAGGAATTAAAAGTAAACTGTCGTCCACTGATCAGATATTTTATAAACTGTTTAGATCAAAACAGGTGTTAGTGACACACTGCTATACAACTACATAAAATACGTATGGCAATAAAACATTTTAACAAATACTAGAGTTTAATACATTTAAATTTTCTCCAGTGTGTGTGTGTGTTTGTGTGTGTGTGTTTTCCAAGACTCACCTGTGATCATGAGGAGGAAGATCAGACAAAGCAGATTCCTATAAGCCGTTTTAAGGAACATCATTCTTCTATAAAGTTTCCAAATGCAAATAAAACATAAACTTAGATTATGACAAGTAATAACAAAAGTGACTTTTTTATACATGACTATGTGAGGAGATTTTATTAATGTAATGAGTCTCCAGATAGCAAGGTGACATTGATTCAATGTTGAACCCCACGCATTCCTTGCCTAAGTGAAGCTAGCCGCCAACTTCGCGGGCTGGTCCCCGGCGGAAACAGCCATCCGGGTAGCTCTCTCGCTGGAGGGCGACGCGCTCCGTGTGCTGGAAGACCTCCCTATCGATGAGCGGAAAGACTGGACAAAGCTACGGGAGTCGCGCTACTTCCGGTTCGGCGCGGTTGACCCTAAGGAGGCAGCGTGCGAGGAGCTGGCGGTCCGCGAGTTACTGCCTGGGGCCTGGGGCTATCCGGAATTCGAGCACAACAAGTGGGAAGAGCAAGCTTATTGAGCATTTGTCCGAGGACTCCGACCGCCGCGGCTCCGCGAGCACATCAGGTTAGCGGCACCAGCTTCCCTTTCCGAGGCGCTGAGCGAGGCCGAGCGCGCTAAGCCGATAATGGCGGAACATCAGGACGGTAGCCCGGGGACAGGGCTACCCATCGCAGCTAGGCAACAAGCAAGTCTCAGAGGTTTCGTGGCGATGCCGAGGCACGGGACCTCGAGACTACCGTTGCAACGTCCTCAGGCCTGAGGGACAGCACACTCCAGCAGCCACTAAACTAGCGCCGGGGGGGACATTTGGGAAGCTGTGCTGGGATTTACGTCAACTGTGTGTTCTACCGGCTCCACTGTTTCACTGCTGCGCTCTAGATTACTTGGACAAAGTGAGCTCGTTTGCGGACTGCCTGATCCCGCCTTCAACATTCGCACCATTACAGGGGGCTACGTGAAGGTACGGGTGTGTCGCACGGTGCGAGTCCAAATAGGTGAGCGAACTCATTCACCGTCCAAACCGGCGTATAGCCGAGTTAACACTAGAACTACCAGGTTTTTCTGACACCTCCAGCCCTACCAGAGGTAGGCCAAATGGCCCCTTGGTTTTAAACTAACAACTTAATCACTGACAATTGACTCCCATTCATTTGTAAATGGGTGGCCGATTGAAATGTGTAACTCCCCTTCCCCCCACAAATGGAAGGGCAGAGTAAGAAAAGCTTTGAAGGACGCTGGGAAACCATATTTAAATCGAAGAGGAGAACAAAAACCAGGAAAAAATCCACCTAAAGAGTTGAGTGGAAGAAGCGTATGTGTGATGTGATCTCTCTCTCTCTGAACACGCTGAGGAGCACTAAACGCCACAAAAACAGTTAACCTATCAAAATAAACCACATACCATATATAATAATTTAAATGTACATAATTAAGGTCAAAGACATATATATATATATATATATATATATATATATATATATATATATATATATATATGTAAATATCAGGATTACATCATGATTCTTTCTCATTGATTTTACTATTTTGCAAGTTGTCTGAGACGTACACACAAACTAATTAGACTTTTTTTTTATAAAAAGAAAGCCTTTCAGGTAACAAAGTATAAAATAAAGCAAAGAGCAGAATGAGCAAAGATAAAAATCTGTGTCAATTTATCTTTGTTATTCGAATAGATACACATTACAAATAAACATAATATGAATAAAAAACAAAGTTTTTATTTTTCAGGAAGATTAGGTGTATTCAGCAGTATTGAATTAACAAACATGAAAGGTGAAACACTATATGCTTACACACTTCATCCATCATTTCATTCTATTTTATCTTAAATATGTGTGAAGAATAGAGTGAACTTTATAGTTACTTACACTATGTGTATCTGTTATGAATAAAACACATGAGCAAACTAGATTTAAATGGGTTGTTATTGTTGCTTCCATAGACATCTTTGGGTATTTTACAAGCTCAACATGTGTTGTTTTACCATTACATATGTGTGTTTAAATGTCTAAAATCTAAAATATGCCTTATGTGGTTAACCCTCTGGGGCCGAGGTGATTTTGGGGCCCTTGAGATGTTTGGACATGTAATGTGTCACTCTCCTTCCCCCCAAGAAGTGTACTCTAAAGTACCTCACACATGGCTGTGGTTTGGATGACTGTGGGTAGGGCTGTTTACTGATGACAAGCTAAACTTGGGAATAAAAGAGATAGTTTACTACATGCATTCACAATCTTCAAGGACTTATCGGTACGAACAAGCTGCAAAGATGCCAAGACAGTACACTGCTGCTGAGGCTTTGGCTCTGCTGCAAAACAATGGGTGGCCCATTGTAATGTGTCACTCCCCTTCCCCCCAAGAAGTGTACTCTAAAGTACCTCACACATGGCTGTGGTTTGGATGACTGTGGGCAGGGCTGTTTACTGATGACAAGCTAAACTTGGGAATAAAAGGGATAGTTTACTACATGCATTCACAATCTTCAAGAACTTATCGGTACGAACAAGCTGCAAAGATGCCAAGACATTACACTGCTGCTGAGGCTTTGGCTCTGCTTCAAAACAATGGGTGCCCCATTGTAATGTGTCACTCCCCTTCCCCCCAAGAAGTGTACTCTAAAGTACCTCACACATGGCTGTGGTTTGGATGACTGTGGGCAGGGCTGTTTACTGATGACAAGCTAAACTTGGGAATAAAAGAGATAGTTTACTACATGCATTCACAATCTTCAAGAACTTATCGGTACGAACAAGCTGCAAAGATGCCAAGACAGTACACTGCTGCTGAGGCTTTGGCTCTGCTGCAAAACATGGACTCGTGTGACTTGGATGGTGGGGAAGTATCCATTCACTTGCAAGAGAGTTCGGACTCTGACATGTCTTCAGGTGATGAGATGTGTTCCGGGTTAGAAAGTAGAACTCCTCTTAAGAAGAAAAGTCGGCTGAAGACACAGACCACACAGAAGAATTCCAGCTATGAGATGGCAAAATATGGCATAGTGTGGGTTGAGGAAGAAGTAGGGAGGCCGCTCCCTCACGGCCAACTAGAAACATATACATGTGATGGAGAGCCAACAGGAGAAGTCAGAAGAACCATCAAAAATTGCTTGCAGAGCTTCTTGTTTTTGGTGAGTTGGGACATCCTTCACACTATAAGAAAATGTACAGTTGAGTATGGCCGCAGGATGGAAGCAGATTGGGACATGTCTGTCTATGAACTGATGGCGTTCAACTCCATCCTTCTCTGGAGGGGGGTGATCAGAATTCCGTCGCTGGCTGATGCATGGTCGGCAACATTGGGGATCTCGCACGTCAAGAGCACGATGGCCCAAAACTGCTTCCAGGACATCATGAGACACCTACGCTTCGATGACAAGGACACACGCACTCAACGGGTAGCAACGGACAAGTTCACAACAATCTCAAACGTTTGGCAGATGTTTGTTACTAACTGTCGACAAGCAACTTTTTCCAAACAAGTCTCGCTGTCCTTTTCAGCAGTACATTGCCACAAAACCTGACAAGTTTGGAATCAAGTTTTGGGTTGCATGTGACTTGAAGTCAAAATACATGTGCAACGCTATCCCTTATCTTGGCAAGGACCTCCGTCGTCCCTCTGGGGAGAGACTGTCCGAGAGTGTGGTCATGAAGCTGATGGAGCCTTTCATGGACAAGGGAAGAACTGTTACCACTGACAATTACTTCACTTCATTGTCACTTGCTGGACGACTGCTCCGCCGGAAAACTACCCTTGTTGGCACCATAAACAAGATTCGTCGTGAGCTTCCACAATCAGCCAAACAATCTTCGGACCGCAACGAATTCACCACACAGGTATGTTGTCGTTATTTTTATCTATTTTTATATAAAGTGCTGTATTATTTATTTGATCTATATTAATATAAGCATTTATATAAGTGCTGTGTTATTTTTTCTTTTCTATTTTGAATCTAGAGCAAGAGCTCCCAATTTCATTGTGCTATTACTGTATACTATATATAAAAGTGCAATGACTATAACGTTTTATCTTTTCTTATCTTACTTATCAGGTGTTTTCAACAACTGGCACTACACTCACAGTTTATGCGCCCAAGCGGAGGAAGACCGTCTGCATCCTCAGCACCATGCACAACATAGTTGAGATTGAAGATAACAGAAAAAGGAAGCACTTATGTAAATATATATTTTTCTATTAGTGGTAGTAGTTTTTATGCTGGGAGAAGGCTACGTGGAGAGAAATGAGTGGAATTTACATACCATTTGTCTTCAGTATGCCTCTTCTTTTTATTCTATTTTATTGTGTTTTCTTATTGTGTCAATTTGTTGGGCAGTCGTGGAATACATTTCACTTCAGGCCGTACCGTGTATGTATGTGAATGTGACAAATAAAATTTGAATTTGAATTTATGTTGTATGTTTTTTGTTTAAGAAAATAAACGCTTTGAACTTTGGAATCTTTGAATAATTTTTTTCTACACCAATTGTACCCATGGTATGGCCCCTTACATATTGCTCCTAGATGACTGTGGTCCCTGATTGTAAAGTCAATAGCACCTTGTACGTCGCTCTGTAAGTAATTGCCACATTTACAGAACAAAGGCAACTGTTCACACGTGATTAAGGATATTAGGTAAAAACAACCGGGCCAAATGGCCCCTCTCTGGTAGAGCTAGGGGGATAGGGCCAAATGGCCCCTCTCTGGTAGTTCTAGTGTTAATGCATCTCCCAGAGCGTCACCCATAGTTGCTTCGCCGGTGTCACAGCTGGACCGTGATCCGCTCATCGCCAAGCAGGAGAAGGGCCCCACCCAGCGCTCGCTGGCACCGCTGCAGGACTTTCGGATGGGGACACCTATGGAGCGTATGGGCGTGGAGCCGGGGGCGAGATTTTGCTACTGGAGAGCAGATATGGGTGTGTTCCTCCGGAAGGAAGAGGGGGCTCTCGGCCAAACTTATGTCCCTGTATGGTAATTGCTCAGCTCCCCGATATCATCTACCGGGTGTCGTTGGCGGGGTGGGCACGAATTGTGCTCCACCAGGACCGTCTTGCGCCTTACCAGCCGCACGCCAACGAAACATCAAACTATGTGTAGGCCGGACCACCAAAGGACTCCGGCGTTCCCAACGCCAGCGCCGACCGCCTTCACGCCTACAAGACCGAGTTCGTCATGGTGACCGGGGATGGTCACAGCTCGGGTGGGGGCAGTGTGGCGTGGGCGGGACGGCGGCTGACGACCATCATGCAATATATATATATATATATATATATATATATATATATATATATATATATATATATATATTGTGGCGTGGGCGGGGTTTCGCTTGGGAACCATCATGCTTTGCGGCCGCGGGCGAGGAGCTGGCGACCCGCGAGCAGCGCGACTCCGAGCCACTGGGGGCGTTTGCCATGGACCTGCGATCTCTCGCGCGCCAGGGCTACCCGAAATTCGAACACGGCCAGCAGGAAGAGCTAGCTCATCGTGCGTTCCTTCTGGGAATCCGGCCGTACCGGCTTTGCGAGCACCTCCGGTTAGCGGCACCAGTGTCCCTGTCCGAGGCGCCCAGCGCGCCGAGCCCATCTTGGTTGAACCCCGCGGCGAGAGAGCCGAGCGATCTTTGGTGGCTCGCGGTCGCTGGGTAGGTGAACCTAGCCGGGGACAGGGCTACCCGTCACGGCTAGGCCTTGACCCAGCCTCCGAGTTTCCGCGACGACGCCGAGGCCAGGGACCGCCAGACTACCGCTGCAATGTTCTCCGGCCGGAGGACAGCATACCCCAGCAGCCGTTAAACTAGCTTCGGGGGGCGCCGAGGGGAACCCGCCTCCCGCAGCCATCTTTGTTTCCCCAACTGCCGGATTTAACTTCCGGTCGGGAAGTTCGGTCTACGTGGACTGTGGCCTGGACAACGTTTCGCTACGGGCGCTCGTAGACACCGGCTCTACAGTTTCGCTGCTGCGCGGGGGATTGTTGGAGCGAGGAGAGCACGGTTGTGTGCTGCCGGACCCGGCCGTGAACATTCGCACTGTGTCGGAGAGTTATTTGAGGATACGGGCCTGTCGCACAGTGCGAATACAAGTAGGTGCAATCGTTCTTTCTCACCCATTCTTTGTGGCAGACATCGAGCATGATTGTATCTTGGGGTTTGACATTTTGGAAAGGTGGGGTGCGGTACTGAATCTCACGGACGGGACTCTGCATGGTAATTTCGGTTTAGCCAGGTTGCTAGTGCCCAAAGCGCAGCCGGACGTGTTAGTAGCACGCACCAGGGGGGCGGAACTTCCGGTGGACGCGCCATGTAAACATCCGGTAGCCGACCGAGCGAGAATAATGGCCGAGCTGATGCGGCGTAGCAGTGTGGGGCTAAATCAGACGCAGACCAACACCGTGAAGTCCCTTTTGCACGAGTTCGCGGATATTTTCGCTGTAGATGAGCGCGAGTGCACTCATACCACCTTGGTGCAGCACAATATCGATACGGGTAACGCCGCTCCTGTTCGGTTACATCCGCGACGCCTCCCGTTAGCTAAACGAGCTATAGCCGAGCAGAAGCTGCGTGAGATGGCCGATTCGGGCGTCATAGAGCCAGCGTCCGGACCGTGGTCTTCACCCGTTGTACTTGTGCGTAAAAAGGACGAATCGTGGCGGTTTTGTGTGGACTACCGGCGGTTAAACGAGGTGACGCGCAAAGATTCTTATCCGTTACCGCGAATAGATGATGCGCTGGAACACGTTGCGGGCTCGGCGTGGTTTAGCTCGTTGGATTTGCTTCTCGATCGTTGAGTTCTCGATCGGGCAAGGGCTATGGCAATTTCAGCGCATGCCGTTCGGCCTCTGCAACGCTCCAGCTACGTTCGAACAATTGATGGAGAGAGTTAACTTAGACGCCTGTGTCGTCTACTTAGACGATTTACTGGTGCACAGCAAGGAATTTGCGGTCGCGCTAGCTAACCTACGGGAGGTATTTCTAGCTATCCGGCGGGCGAATTTGCCGCTCAATCCCAAAAAGTGCCAGTTGTTGCGGCAAGTCTTTCTGGGACACGTGATTAGCGCTCAAGGGATTGCCACCGATCCAGCCAAAATTGCTGCGGTACAGAATTGGCCGGAACCGTCGAATGTGTCGCAGCTACGCACCTTTCTCGGGTTAGCGTCGTACTATCGCCGGTTTGTGAGGGATTTTGCCACGATCGCCAGCCCGCTGCACGCGCTCACGAGAAAAAAACAGCCGTTTCGCTGGGACAGGGAGCACGCGCGTGCGTTCACTCGGTTACGGGAAGCTCTAGTTACGTCGCCCGTTCTCGAATGTCCTGATATAGCTCGTACGTTTATTCTCGACACGGACGCGAGCGATGTAGGGCTGGGGGCCGTCCTGTCTCAGGTTTCCGAGGGCAAAGAGCGTGCTGTCGCTTACTTCAGCCGCGCGTTGTCTGGGCCAGAGAAGAATTACTGCGTCACGCGGCGCGAGCTGCTAGCGGTCGTCGCGGCCCTTAAGCATTTTAGGCCGTATTTATACGGGCAATCCTTCCTGCTGCGGACCGATCACGCTTCGCTGGTGTGGCTGCTCAGTTTTAAAGAGCCCGAGGGGCAGTTAGCGCGCTGACTCAAGCGGTTGCAGGACTATAACTTTACCGTTCAGCACCGAGCGGGAAAATTGCATGCTAACGCCGATGCGTTATCCCGCCGGCCGTGCAGCAAAGAGCGTTGTCGACACTGCGAGCGGGTTGAAGAGCATGTGGGTGGTCACGACATCGAACACTCCCCGACCCCCGTGAATCAGAACATTCTCCCTGCGCAGTCTTCCGAAGCCCCCGTCGGTAATCGGCCGTCCGAGCCGGCGTGCAGCCGAGTTACTGCGTCACCTAAAAAAATCGCCTGTGGTTGTTTCGCCTGTGCCACAGATGGACTGCGATCAGCTAATGGTCGAGCAGGAGAAGGACCCGGCACTGCAGCGGGTATTAGGTTGGGTTAACGCGGGCCAGAGACCAGATTATGCCGCCGTTGCCCACCTGGGACCAAAGGAAAAAGCTCTCCACTCGCAGTTTAACCGACTAGTGTTGCGGGGGGGTTTACTCTACCGCCAATGGGAACGGCCGTGTGGCGCTGGGGAATCTTATCAGCTGCCGCGGACTTTGCGGGCATGTGTGCTGGGGATGGTTCATGGGCATGCAGGTTCGGGACACTTCGGAGTAACTAAAACACTGCGGCGGTTGCGTGCTCGGTTCTACTGGCCGGGCTGTCATACTGATAGTGAACTTTTTGTTCACAGATGCGACGTCTGCACGGCAAAGAAGGGCCCTACCCAGTGCTCGCGAGCTCCCTTGCAAGACTTTCGGGTGGGGGCGCCCATGGAACGTATGGGCGTGGACATTCTGGGGCCGTTTCCCATCTCCGATCGCGGGAATCGGTATGTGCTGGTAGCCATGGATTATTTCACCAAGTGGCCGGAGGCGTTTGCTGTTCCTGATCAGAGCGCTTCCACCACGGCTCGAGTGCTGGTGGATGAGGTGTTCAGCCGATTCGGCGCCCCGGAGCAGTTGCACAGCGATCAGGGGCGTAACTTCGAGGCGGAGGTGTTTGCGGCGGTGTGCGAGCGCCTCGGGGTGAAAAAGACCCGCACCACGCCCCTGCATCCACAAAGTGACGGCCTCGTGGAACGATTCAACCGAACACTCACCACCCAACTCGCCGTGCTTACCAGCGACCGGCAGAAGGATTGGGACGAGCATTTGCCTCTTGTGCTTTGGGCTTATCGTACAGCAGTGCAGAGGTCCTCACAACTGACGCCAGCTGCGTTAATGTTCGGTCGCGAGTTGCGCACGCCTGGGGACCTGGTGTTCGGGCCCCCTCCACAAGTGGATTTACCCACGAAACCGGGTTTGGATTATTTTTGTTCGTTGAAAGACAAACTGTTCCGTGTCCATGAGTTGGCGCGTAGACACTTGGCGGACGCCGGGGTTATGCAGCGCCGCGTGTACGATACTCACAGCCGGGGGCGAGACTTTGCTACTGGGGAGCAGGTTTGGGTGTACTCCCCCGGAAGGAAAAGGGGGCTCTTGCCTAAGCTTATGTCGCACTGGGTGGGCCCCTGCACGGTTGTTGCACAGCTCTCTGATGTGGTCTACCGGGTGCGGTTGACGGGGCGGTCGCGATTGGTCGTGCTCCACCGGGACCGTCTGGCTCCTTATCAGCCCCACGCCAGGGCATCGTCGGATTCTGTGGAGGGCAGTCCACCTCAGGAGGAGGGCGACGGCCCCCCTTCCCCCGCAAAAAGACTCCGGCGTTCCCAACGCCAGCGCCGACCACCGTGATGGCGTGACTGCTAGACTGAGTGCGCCATGGTGACCGGGGACGGTCACAGCTCGGGTGGGGGCAGTGTGGCATGGGCGGGGTTTCGCTTGGGAACCATCATGCTTTGCGGGATGGGGCTGTTATGTGTTCACCCTGTTGGGAAAAGGTGTTTGGGTAAGTGGCTTCGGCCAGGGTATGTGTGCATGTTTTTAGGTGTGTTAGTAATGGTGGGAAGTGTTTTGTGTGTGCTATTTCGTGCTATGGTGACAAATAAAGTACTCCCAGCCATTTGCATTGGGCAGCAGATAAGCTTACTCGTCTCTCCACCATCCTTTCCGGCGATAAAACGCTACAATATATATATATATTAAGGAATAGGAAAAAAAATATTTGCTGGTAAGTCTTGCTGTCTCATTTACTCACTTGAGAGCTTAATTCCTGTTTGCCGTTCAAAAGTACTTAATTTTTGGCTCGCATTTAACGTCGGAGGGTGTCGGAGGGTGTTTTTACACTGTCGCCACGTCAGTATAATACACTCTACAGGCATGAGAATGTTGTAGTCTGGAAGTTCCTGCCACTCACGGTGAAAGAATTTTGGCGATCGGCCCTACGGTATTCTGTTGGGAAGAATTTGTTTAAGAGCTTAGTTCCTGTTTGCCGTTGTCTGTGTCTGACCCAGAGCAGTGTGCGTGCCCCCCACCCCCATCCGTCACTGACAGAAATTACTATAGTAACAAGTCTTCACAGCTGTTTATTGATAAACAGTCTCTCTTTTTCTCACTTAAAGTTTAAAACTCAGCATTTTACTGTCTTTCGCGTTTATCATGATGCTAATAAGCCACACCCCTAGCAACCATTTAGAGCATCCTTCACAATTATCGACAAAAGAGAAAGACTGCGTGACTATTGGTTGTGTAACTAAAGATTGCACTGAGCAATATTGTGACACAGCCTGAAAATGGCCTGCACTTTCCAGAATGACCCTGAGGTAAATAACATTGGTTAATATTTTTACTTGCTACATGTAAAAACAAACATTTTTAAATGAATTGTAATGTGCAAAACTCCGTAGACTACCCTTCCCATATATCAACAAAAGACAAAAAAGTACGGCTGCATAACTATTGGTTGTGTACCTCAAGTTGTTGTGCTTCTGATTACCTCGGCAATATTGTGACACTGCCCGGAGACGGCCTGCACTTGCACTTCTGATTGGCTGAGCAATAGTGTGACCCTGCCCAGAAATCTGCACTTTCCAGAATTCTCCTGAGGTGAGTGGCATTAGTTCATATTTTTAAATGCTACCTAAGGTAGGTAGCATTAGTTACTATTTTTAACTGCTCTCTATGCGCCCTGCAGCTGATTGGCATCCTGACATGAATGTACCCTGACTCATGCCGAAAGTCTTGTGGGATAGGCTCCATGCCTCCAGCGACCCTGTACAGGATAAACATTATAGAGAATGAATGTTGCTGGCTAGTAAATTATATCCTTTATGCTAAAGCCTCGTTCCAGGAAAATCCGATGTGTTTTACAAATATGATCTTCAAGACTGAATGTCCATTGTACTATTTAAAAGTGATAAAAACAGATTTGGATTGGATCAAAGCAATTTTTGGAACATATCTGAATTGGGGTTGCCTTGGTATTGAAGGAGGGTTGCACGAAAAAAGCAGGAAAAAAGACTATGATATAAAACATGCAGCATCCTTCCATCATTAAGGATCAAAATATTGACCTGCATTACACGGACAGTTAAAAAGATTTGGTAAGGAACTGTCCAACGCGTTATTATTACTATTTTTTTTTACTTATTTACCTTTATTTAACACGGCAAGACAAATTAAGAACAGGTTTCTTATTTCAACTGTGGCCTGGCAAGGGCGGGGCCTTTTCGGGCAAATATGGGGACAAATAAAAATAAGACATTTTAAGAAAGATACATATATACAATATAAATAAAATTGTGAAAAAAAAATTAAAGCATAAAATAAAATATATATAATATTATATATTATAATATTAAAATAAAATATTTATAAAATGTTATAGAAACAATGTAAACAATGTAAACAATGGAGCAGCAGTGAGTAAGAGCAGCTAGTCTAAATAACAGCAACACACGTCTTTATAGTAAGCTAAAATCCGAGATTGAAAAGCAAATTTCGAAATGAGATTATCCAGTTTTAACGTTTTCTGCAGGTCATTCCAGTCTCTAGCAGCAGCGTTCTTAAAAGACGACAGGCCAAATACAGAGGTAGCCTTAGGAACTGTCAGCAGAATTAAGTTAGCAGAACGAGTGTTATATCCAGAAGGAGAAGAGTGTAACAGTTCCTGTAAATAAGGAGGGGACAAACTGAGAAGAGTTTTGTAAATGACCATACGCTAATGGGTTTTACAGCGGGTGTGCAATGAAGACCAGTTGAGAGAAGGATATAGGGTACAGTGATGAGTTTTGAAAGGAGCATTTGTTATGAGCCAGATTGCAGAGTGATAAATAACGTCTAGCTTTTGAAACAGGCCTTTGATATCACCATAATCAAACATGGGAAGAATGGTCATTTGAACCAGAGTTTTTCTAGCTGATGATGTAAATGCAGAACGCATTCTATAAAGAAACCCACGTTTTGATTTAATCTTAGACTTTAAATTAGTGTGTTTTGAGAAAGACAGAGTGTTATCTAGCCAAATTCCTACAGATCTGGCCTTTAAAAACGCACGTTTTGAGAAAAGGGATCCCGTGACTTGCTGCGGCTGTGCACAGCAAGCTGTGAAAATGCTCTTCATTACCTGTAGGGGCAGTCGTGTTTCAGTCTGAAGTATTGTGTTCCCTTTCAAAGGCTACACTCGATGCTGCGTGAAAAAACGCTATGGGAACATTTTGTTGCCGGTTGTGAAGCATGTGTGTACCAAACACGCCAAATTTTTGGCTTTTATAACCTCGGTCAGGTGACGTCATCTAATAGGACGCACCTGCAGGTTATAAATAGGAGTGAACCGGAAACATTCCTCAGATTCTTGTCTTCACCTAGTTGTGAGCGTGTGTGTCTAAACGATAATGAGTTTAAACGAGATGTCCCTCCGTGTGTATAATCCATATCGGAGGGCGATCTCTACACTTTACTGCTTCATTTAAGTGCTACGCGCGCGCCTCGCATTCCGAGCCGCCGCGCATTCCTGGGGCTTAAACTCGTGCATCCGGCAGAGCAGTGAGAGACGGATTTAAAACTCCTTTCTTTCGCGTTCTCATCGGATCAGGAAATCCCTCTGTCCGCTCGCAAGCGCGCGCTGCGCTTCTTGTGAATGGGCAGGGATAAACATCCTCTCCTGCTTCCGCGGAGATGGTAATAGCTTCTAAGCACTTAAAAATAAATAAATAAAAACATAGACGGCAGGTTCTGTCGGGTGGCCGGGGGGCGGAGCCTCAACGACGCTCTCTCCCCTTTTCTTAGCAATCTCCATATGAGTTAACCCTTTCATGGAGTAAGCTGTATTCATCCCGTGTTATCTTGCCATCAACTTATTTATTTATTTAAATATAATTGAGGTAGAAACGCGGAGTTATATGATGACACCCAGATAGAAGAGACGCTTCCAGGCTATCTCTCTTCTGGGACATCATCCTTCCTGAAAAGCTATTACTTCCTTTCAAGCTGTGTAGACTTTTTATCTTCTCTGGAGGGAAAAGCTTTTCAGGCAGCAGGTCAGGTTGGCGCATTGCACACCATGGCGGTTTTGCACGCCTACCAGGCTGACCTGCTGAGAGACTTGAGTACTGGCGGGGCTCTGCAAGGTAAGGTGTATTGGACTTACGCCGGGCCACAGACTTGTCTCTTCGTGCAACAAAGCAGACGGCTCGTGCTATCGGCCGTTTTATGGCTGCTATGGTCTCCGCGGAGAGCCACTTGTGGTTGAATCTCAGGGGCATCAAGGAGAAGGATCGTGTATTCCTCCTCAATGCCCCATCTCGCCTCCCGGCCTACTTGGTGATGTCGTTAACTCGGTCGCCACTAGGTTCAGTTATATATATGAGGCGAAGTTATATAACAAGCCTTCGGGAAATTCCTTCCCCGCCTTGCTCGAGAGTCGGGACTGTCGGCCACCCAGTCTCGACCGGGTCTGACTGTTGCGAGGCGTGAAACACACAAGGAGAGTGTTTTTGAGCTGGGCACCCCCTCGACAAGATTGGGGTGCGTCACGCAATCCGCCTCAAAAGAGGTCAGACTGGCATATTGTCTTCACAAAGAAGCCCTGAGGTTCATGTGCCCAGGACTGTGGGGGGTGGCCCCCCAATTGGGAGAGGCACGCAGAATTCCTTTTAAAAAATGAAGTGTTCTCCCTGGCACCCCCAGGAGGTTGGTGTTCTTGCTCCGCCACCACTGGTGTTTCGGGCAACTCCAGTCTTCCATATAATGTTAGTTCTTCGGGTTTTTCCTGCCGTGTTTCAGGATGCCGAAGATCTAACATCCCCCCCGTTTAACCAAGCCGCTGAGCTTTGCCCCTTTCAGAGAAACTGGCAGCGTGGAAGCTACTGCCAAGTATATCTCCTTGGGTACTAAGCACTGTACAGAGAAACTACAGGATTTAGTTCTCACATCACCCTCCGCGTTTCAATGGCGTGGTCTCCACTTCCATGAAACCGGAAAGTGCGCAAGAGGAACGGGGGGCTGCGTCCAATTTTTTTGATTTTGCGGGCTTTACCGCTATCTAAAAATGAATCAATAGAAATATTGCCACAACACAGGAGGTTCCTGAGGTTCGCTTTCGGGGGCGAAGCTTACCAGTATCGGGTCCTTCCATTTGGTCTAGCTTTTTCACCCGCACATACACAAAATACATGGATGTAGTTCTAGCTCTTACGACTCCAGAGCATCCGTATTGAATTACATGACTGGCTGGCCCAGTCTCAGTAGCTAGCGCTTCGACATCAGCATGTCGTTCTAGCTAATCTTTGTTTCCTAGGATTGAGATCCAATGCCATGAAAGCATGCTCTTTCCTGTTTAGAGGACAACATTTTTGGGTGTCACATGGAATTTGAGCGTAAGCGGGCACAGCTGTCTCCCGCTCGTGTCGAATTCATTCTCAACACCGTCAAGGAAATCAAGCTAGACCAGAAAGTGACCATCACTTTCAGAGATCTTAGCTTTCATGGCAGCTGTATCCACGGTGACGCCTTTGGACCTTCTGCACATGAGAGCATTTCAGTTGTGGCTAAGAACCAGGGGATTTTACTCTAGGGCCAATCCCCAATAAGGGCTACGCGCCAGGTGCTTCGTACCCTTTCTATGTGGTTCAGACCCCGGTTTCTGACTCTGGGTCCCACTCTAAGTTCGTCTTGTCGTCGCAGATGCTAACGACAGACGTTTCCCTCATGGGCTGGGGTGCGGTCTTAGATGACCGTCCAGCCCAAGGGAGCTGGAGAGGCCATCTTTTTGCGCGGCACATCAATTGCCTCAAAATCATGGCTCTATTTCAGGCCCTAAAGCACTTCCTCCAGCAGTTGAGACTACCATGTCCTAGTGCGGGTGGACAACACTATGGCAGTCTCATATATTAATCGCCAGGGCGGACTGTGCTCGCGCCGCTAAATAGCTAGCGCACCAGGTTCCTCTCCCTCAGAGCGATTTACATTCTGGGAAAATTTCATGTAGCGGAGGTGGACCTCTTTGCCTCGCAAGATCAGCAAATGTCCCCTTTACTACTCTCTGACTTTCAGCCCCTGCGTCTGGACGCCTTGGCGGTCCCTGAACAGGACCAACTAAGTCAAGCTGGTCTTCCAGCCAGCGTAATTAAGACTATTCTAAGTGCTAGGGCTGCCTCCCCTCAAATAGAATGTATTTAAAAGTTGGTGCATGACGAAGCAGGTAGACCCAGTCCACTGCCGAATTGTTTCAGTGCTGGAGTTTCTGCAGGAAAAATTTGTCCTCTGGCTTGTGCCCCTTGTTGAACCACTAGAGTCAGCGCCTCAGGTTTCTGACCCTTAAGATGGTTTTTCTAAATGATGTTACCTTTCTAAGAGGATCGGAGATCCCTTTTGTTTTTGAAGCCTTCTGTCCTCCGCCTTTACAGTTTCAGGGCTGGAGAGACTTCACTCACTGTGTCCAGTATGTGCTCTTCAGATTTACGTCCACCGCATCAGCCAGTGGCGTAAGTCAGAGCAGCTTTTACATGTTTCGGGGCCACAAGCTGCGTGAGAGATGCTATTGCCCTCTCCTATGAGGCGCGTGGGCTCACTTCGCCTCTAGGAATCAGGGCTCATTCAACCAGGGGAATCGCCTCATCTATTGCACTAGCAAGAGGTATTCCCTTGCAGCAAGTATGTGACGCGGAGGGTTGGTCCTCTCCGCACACATTTGCCAACATGCATCCTATGGTTTTGAAGCCTTCTGTCCTCCGCCTTTACAGCTTCAGAGCAGGGGAGACTTCACTTACTGTGTCCAGTACGTGCTCTTTAGATTTACGTCCACCGCATTAGCCAGTGGCGTAAGTCAGAGCAGCTTTTACATGTTTTGAAGCACCAAGCTGCGTGAGAGATGCTATTGCCCTCTCCTATAAGGCGCGTGGGTTCACTTCGCCTCTAGGAATCAGGGTTCATTCAACCAGGGGAATCGCCTTATCTATTGCACTAGCAAGAGGTATTCCCTTGCAGCAAGTCTGTGACGCGGAGGGTTGGTCCTCTCCGCACACATTTTCCAATATGCATCCTATTGTTTTGAAGCCTTCTGTCCTTCGCCTTTACAGCTTCGGAGCAGGAAAGACTTCACTTATTTTGTCCAGTACGTGCTCTTCAGATTTACGTTCACCGCATTAGCTAGTGGCGTAAGTCAGAGCAGCTTTTACATGGTCTGGGGCCGCAACGGGGGGTGGCCCCCACTACACTGGGCTATTGCCCCCTCCTATGAGGCGCGTGGGCTCACTTCGCCTCTAGGAATCAGGGCTCATTCAACCAGGGGGATCGCCTCATCCATTGCACTAGCAAGAGGTATTCCCCTGCAGCAAGTGTGTGACACGGAGGGTTGTCCTCTCCGCACACATTTATTACATTTATAGTCTGAATGTTCATGCTACTCCGGGCCCACAGGTCCTCGAGTCAGCTACCCAGACATAGTTCTGAGACCTTCTCGGCCTTGTGCGCACACGCTACACAACCTTGGAGTCCAGACACTTGCAGTGCGGCGGCGTTGGTACTCTCGTTCCCATAGCGTTTTCACGCAGCATCGAGTGTAGCCTTTGAAAGGGAACGTCTCGGGTTACTTTGCTGTAACCCTGTTCCCTGAAAAGGCGGGAACAAGATGCTGGGTCCCAATGCCGCACTGCCTATGTGACCGGACGTCCGTTCAGACAAATTAATCTGAGGAATGTTTCCGGTTCACTCCTATTTATAACCTGCAGGTGCGTCCTATCAGATGACGTCACCTGACCGAGGTTATAAAAGCCAAAAATGTGTTGTGTTTCTTGGGCACCCATTGACAGCAAGCGACAGAGCTCATAAACGTGTCAAGCTCAAACTGATATGTATTTTTCATTTTATTCTTTCCTTTAATGATAGTACTACTTTGACTGCGTTTTCTCCATTTAAAATTATAATAATTATTAGTAGTAGTTCTCCGAATTTATTCTTATTGAAACGCACCCGCGCGGGCACTGGCGGCTTAGTGGTAGGTGATTCGCCTGCCATGCTGAGAGCCCGGTTTCGATTCCCATTACTGGTGTTATGCGCTAAAATGCCACCCGGGCTTTGACTGCGCTTTCTCCATTCATTATTCAGGGGCGGACTGGGACCAAAAAGTGGCCCTGACCTTCTGGCCTACAGCAGCCCACACCATAAGACATTGGCTCATTAATGTAGAGATAAATTTTTAACACCAGTTACTAGCATAAAAATATAACACAATACAGAAATCAATGTTATTTAAACATATTATTTGAAGTATCACTGAACATATATGGGTCATATTGGTAAAACGAAGAAACGAAGAAAAGAACATTATGACAAACAACATATACATCGATAAAGACAATATTTTTAAAAGAATGGCAATAAAACTGAACAGGTGAGCTAAAATAAAATCAGTAGCAGCATTAGCTCATGCTAGTAAACTAGTTACTTTTCTTAATTATTATGGTAGTCAATATTTATACGAAATAATTCAATTCAATTTAATTTAATTTTATTTATATAGCGCTTTTAACAATGGTCAGTGTCTAAAAGCAGCTTCACAAAAATGAAAGAATGTGTGAGAAAAGATGAGTGTGTATGTGTGAGAAAAATGTGTCTAGATTATAATTATACTGAACAAAAATATAAACGCAACACTTTTGTTTTTGCTTCTATTTTTAATGAGATGAACTCAAAGATCTGAAACATTTTCTACATAAACAAAATAACCATATCTCTCAAATATTGTTCACATTAATGGCCACATCTGTACTTCCAAAACTAAAGTCATGTTGTTTGGAAAAACAAAAGACTTCTTCCATTAAGCTCTTCAAGTATCTGCTCCCTTGATGGGACACAATAAGATCAGATTACTGAATATAAATATCTACAGATGTGGCCATGAAGACTGCATGTGTTTTCCCGCGAGATGCCGCAATTTAGCGCGCGGCGTGCCGCGACTTGCCGTAAGCAACATTCGGGAATTTGAATAACTGTGTTGTGCTTCACTGAATATCCGCCAGATGGCGCATGGAAGGACTTTATCTAAAAGCTGGACCAAGTACTGTACAACGAAGAACTGTGTATAATTACATACCCTAAAACAATATTGTTTCCAATGCAGAAGCAAACATGAATTAAATTTTTTTACAACAGATCTTTTGTGATGATTGTGTGTATATGTGTTATTATATTATAATATATAATATATTATAATATATAATATTATATATTATATATTATTTTCATAATGATAAAATGAGATGCCCAAATTTGTGCTTTAAAATTCCTAATAAGTTTCTTATATAGTTTTTGTAATGTCTTAACAGGGACAATTCAATTCAATTCAATTCAATTTTATTTATATAGCGCTTTTAACAATGGTCATTGTCCCAAAGCAGCTTCACAAGAAAAAAAATGAAAGATTTTTTTTTTTTTTTTAAGAAAGAAAAGAAAAGAAAATATTTGGAAGTGTGTATGTGTGAGAAAAATGTGTCTAGATAATAATTAAATGAATGAATGATGAATGAAATGTCTCTGATGAGCAAGCCAAGGGTGACGGCGACAGTGGCAAGGAAAAACTCCCTGAGATGGCAATAGGAAGAAACCTTGAGAGGAACCAGACTCAACAGGGAACCCATCCTCATCTGGGTGATAACAGATAGAAATAACATCAAGTGTGTTGTGCAGGTGAAAGTTCAATATATCAGAAGTTGTGTAGATTCAGTTCAGCAGTAGGTGCAGAGGGCAGATGGGGTCAGATCACTGGAAGCACAGGAGCAGGATGTGTAGCTCCAGCCATCATAAAGCAGAATCTAGCTGGAGCAGGTCCTTCTCAAGATGCTTTAGAAACCTCGCAGGGTTGGCCTTTGTCTACTGAAGCTGGCACAATCTCCAGATGTCTCAGGATGGGTAGAAAAATACAGAAAAGATGGAGAGAATTAGCGTAGTTGCCATTCAGGATAAGTGTAATGGAGTATGAGGTTATGGGTTGAGTTACGCGTATGCCAGATTAAAGAGATGCGTCTTGAGCCTACTTTTGAATTGGGAAACCGTGTCTGCTCCCCGAACAGTGTCTGGAAGGCTATTCCAAAGCTTTGGAGCCAAATATGAAAATGCCCGGCCCTTTTGTAGATTTTAAAATTCTGGGAATTACCAGAAGTCAGAGCGCGTCAGAAAATGAATGCAAACGTTTTTTTAAATGGTCAGAGTCAGTCAGCTTGCTGTTTTCCCGACGCATTCACAATCATTAGTCAACTTCTGCCAGTGCGCTCTGGAAAACTTTTCGCGTGCGGCTAAGCGCTGATTTAGACTATGTAGTAAATTAAAGAGGAGGACACATGACATGACGGAATTAGGCACGGCTGGTGAGCCATTTTTTTATAACTGGAATGGAAGAGATAGAAAGTTTCCTTATCGTAACATGTCTTCTATTGTTTTTAATCGCTCAATACACAACCCATCATTTTTTAATGCTATTTTATAAGGGTAAATACAAATGGAATAATTTAATTTGGTTTATTTATTTATTTTTAAATAAAATCTGAAATGAAAACATTGTAGAGTAATTAAAATCATGCATGTTATAATAAGAAAAATCGCATTCCAGGGATTAAAAATGGTAACAATGTCAATTTTAGAATGTAGAATCCAGAAGATTTTAAATTTACACAAATTTAAGAAGAGGCCTGAAGCAAGATCCAAGATCCTCCATTTTGCTGAAACCATGCACAGTGGCGAGGGGTGCATTTTAGTTTCTCCGAGTGTAAAGGTGAGAAAAGCTGATTCACACCTGGGAAGGGTGTATTATTTTGCATACACCCTGCATACACATTGCAAAGCACACACAGTAACACTTTTGATTCATACAAATTCACATTTCATACAAACTTAAATAATTCTTTTGACTGTGTAAAGCTGCTTTGCGGCAATGAAAATTGCTAAAAGCGCTATACAAATAAAATTGAATTGAATTGAATTAACACTTGGACAATGGAATATCACAGAACGTGCGAGTTGACGCCCTTGCACCGGTCACTAACCATTAAAATGTTGGATTTGAATTAAAATGCCACTTATATTCGTGTTTAATTAAATTCTTAAATCATCGTGTTCACCCATGGGTTTACTGCATAAACACCAGAACAAAAGGTCTAGGGACAAAACGGAGAAGTTTCTTTTTTCATTTTTTTTTTTTTTTTGCATTGAGTTTAATCATGCAGCACTTTTAGTATTCATAGCAAAAGCAACCCAACAGTGTGATTAAAGTACCCGAAATAACACAGAATTTTGACCCAGCATAAACAACCCAACGATGTGTTTACAAAAACCCAGCATTTTTTTTGTGTACTACTACAGTACTAATGAATAGAGGAAGCGCAATCAAAGCCCGGGGATTCTGCCTGCTGTCGCGTTGTATTCAGAGAGTAGTACATTTTTTTTTTATTTCATGTCTGTTGTTTTATCGATAAATCTGCTCATATCTGTGCACGCGTTTATCAGCCTTTTGATCAAAAAGCCGCACGCGCAACACACTTTCACTTTGCACAAGACAGTGTTTATTGTTTAGTGTATATTTAAAGCGCATAAACACAATAAAACAATAATGTTTTAGGCTAACATATCATACATCATTGTAGTCTTTTTGCACACGTGCGCGGGTGCGTTACAATAATAAGAAAAATAATAACAATAAATTCGGAGCACTACTACTAATAATTATAAAATTGAATGAAGAAAGCGCAGTCGAAGAAGTATCATCATTGAAGTAGAGAAGAAAATGAAGAATAAATACATATCAGTATTTACAGTTTGTGCTCAACACGTTTATGAGCTCTGTCGCTTGCTGTCAATGGGTGCCTAAGCGAGAGAACACATTTTCAGTTTCAGTAGACACACAATACTTCAGACTGAAACACAACTGCCTCCTACAGGTAATGAAAGGCATTTTTACAGCTTGCCCTGCGCAGCTGTGTAAAGCCGCGGCAAGTCACGGAATTCCTTTTCTCGAAACGTGCGTTTTTAATGGCACGTTTTTAAAGGTACATCAAGGAAGCAGTCATGTAACATATGATATTCCTCCTGGTGTTCCAGCACACTCTCCTGCTCAGCTTACCTCCCCAGTTTCACCCTCTTCTCCTTTCTTTTATGCTCGACACCCAACTCGCTTGGAGATTCCAGCCTTTGGCGACACTTCAGAAACAGCGGATGTGCTCAACTTCATAGAGCAGTGCGAGAATTATCTGGAGATCAGACCACTGCCCAGCCCAGAGCTGCTAGGAACCCTCAGCACAGTCCTACGAGGGATGCTCTAAGCTGGTGGAAAGCAGAGAAAGGCAAGGTGAAGGACTGGGAGTCTTTTAAACAGGCATTTATGGCGGCATTTTTACCTGATGACTAATTAACAGAAGTTGAAGACAACTTATGGTCTCTGGTACAGCAACCTGGACAATGCCTAAGGGACTTCGCCTATGACTACCGGGCCCTCTGTCTAAAGTGGAAGCCTGTTATCTTTGAGGAAGAACTGGTGGGGCGAATCCTGAATAACATCAACCCAAGAGTGGCAGGATGTCTAAGAGGAACTGTGAACACCATTGAACAGCTGGTGAAGGTAGGTTCCAGGGTGGAAAAAGACTGTAAGGGCACCAAAGACTACTGGCAGAAGGTAGAGTCTCACCACAGTAAAGAAAGGAGCCCTAAGAAGGCAAGTGAGCAGGCTCCTTCGAAAAACATAGTGGGACTCTCCATTGCACTCCCTTGCAGCTCCGTCTCTTCTCCTAGTTTCAGTTACAGTGCAGGAAAGGAAAGGAAATGCTGTGGTCGATACAGGAAGCTCCTACACACTGATGAGGGAACATCTATGGAGGCAGCTCGGCGAACAGGAGGCCAAGTGTGATGTTCCTTCTCCCCAGAAGTTTTTCATGGCTGATGGAAAAACACATCAACCTCAAACTCAGAGAAGACCTCATCCAACTGGCACAGCGCCGAATGTGAGCTGAACACCTACATCCTGAGCGACTCTCGCCTGGCTTTTCCTCTGATCGCGGGGCTGGACTTTTTAAGAGCCACCGGAGCCGTCTTGGAATTTGCCCGGGGAAGGTATGGAAATCAGAAAAAGGGGTCACCTATCACCCTTTTATAGCTCCCCAACAATACCCTTTTCCTTCTACAGCAGCTAGCAGGAGCAGCACTCACCGCCCAGCTACAACTATGGTAGCTACAACTATAGTCTGTTCTGTTTAAGTTATGGTTTGCTCTTATGTTTAAGTCTTTATGTGTCTCTCCTAGTCTTGTTAGCTCATGTTATATTTAGGTTCTTGTGTAGGTTCAGCTCCTTATTTAGTTCAGCTCCTGGTTACGTTAGCTCCTCTTTGCTCATGTTCTGTTTTCTTTATTAAAATACTTTTCCAAAGCATTCACCTCTGCACATATACCTCATCTAAATCCCACACATAGCACTGTGTGACAGGAGTTGTGAATGTGTCTGAACCAATATTAATACCGTGGCATTAATCGGTTATACAGTGGTTAATCAATCGGAATGTAGGTCCTACCGTCGCCGCGCTCGGCGGTACCGTTTGGCTTTGTGCGTTTGCTGGCTTTTACCGTTGAGTGGCGCTATATAACTACAGGCTGACGCCTCATGCCTTAGTTCATTCTCTGCTGGATTAATGAGACACGGAGTTTTAGAACTGCACATAGTAGCGGATAAAATCAAGTAAAACATTGTAGTTAAACAAATTTATAATCACAGAACTAAAATGACGATACAAATGTAGAATTTAAATTAAATCTTATTAGGATCAAATTTAAACAAAATAAATGTTAACACAGTGAGCCTTTAAATTTTATCACGTGTAATTAGAAAAGACGCGTGTAGGGTTTTGTGTCGTCTTATATCTTGTGTTCTTTAAATTTATAGTAGATTTATTAACTGAAATAAATGACCATAAAATTATAACATTGTCAGGACGTTCTACTGCGTCAGCTGATGTTGGTCATTCAGCCCCGCTTGTGTTTGTGCGTTATTATAAGAATGAAATGCAGTAGACTGTTATGATCTGTAATGGGTTCGACCCATGTTGCATGGGCGGCACCATAAAGCACGGACACGAGGCGAGGTCTTACCGCTTCTCCCGCTGTCGATGGCCGGCGCGAGTTCTCGCTGACGCAAAAACCTAACCACACTTTTCCTCTTCGGCAGCGGGGCTGCGAGGGCGGGCACGGTGCGGGAGTGAAGATGCCGCGGGAGCTCGCGCAGCTCTTTCTCGCGCTGTCCTCAGCGCAGAGATCAAAGGGCGGAATTCTAGTGCCCTTGTTTAAAGTCCCCGGGGCGCGTCACATCTCCCCACTGACATGCTTTTTTTTTTATATTCTCCATCACATCACGTACTTCCCAGACCTCAGACAAACCTCCGCGCCTTGCTTTTATAATGCGGAGCAAGCCCGAGATCATATTAACGTTAATTATCGCCAGCCGGCACAAATAGGCGGCCCCGTCCCTTTGCCGCCCATTCAGGGAGCCTACGGAGTGAGGGCGGCGGCGGCGGCGGCGAAGCTGGAGCGACGCTCGCTGTGCTGGGCGGCGGCGGCGGCGGAGCTGGAGCGACGCTCGCTGAGCTGGCGGCGGCGGCGGCGGAGCTGGAGCGACGTCCTCAAAGCCGGGCGGCGGAGGAAGCAGCAGGCCGGCCTGGAAGTCTGGCTGAGGAGCCGGAGCGTCGTTCGCTGCCTCCATCGGTGGCTGCTGAGCTGGCGCGATGTTCTCAAAGCCGGGCGGCGGAGGAAGCAGTAGGCCATCCTCGAAGCCCGGCTGAAGCGCTGGCTCGATGTCTGTGCAGCTCGGCTGAAGCGCTGGCTCGCTGTTCATGCCGCTTGGAGGCGGCAGATCGGCAGTGCCGCACACGACGCTTGGCGGCTGTGGAGCGGGAGCGACATTTCCCACGTCTGGCAGAGACAGCGGCGCGTCGACCTCCGTGTTGATTACAGCCGGGAGCGGGAGGAGAAGCGCGTCGTCCAGATTAGAGAGAGGGAGAGTGTCCGGAGCTACAGCGCAGTTCTCTCGAACCTGGACGAGCAGCCTTTGGAGTAGCGCCACCTGCTCCCGCAGGTCGGAAATGCGCTCTCAGTTTAGCTGTGCCAACAACGTGTAGTCCTCCTCCGTTAAGTCCACGTCACCGTCCTGCCAGGCCTCCTCGGCCCGTGCCTCTTGGATGGTGGTTGGGACCGTGTATCTCCCCGCTGCCTCACCCTTAAACGGCGTCCGCCGAATGGCGAGTCTGCAGCCTTCCCAGCTCTGCCGCGCTCTTCTCTCTCGCTGTTCTTCGCTGTCTTCCAGCCAGTCCGCCGGTTCGATCAGCTTGCAGCCTTCCCAGCTCTGCAAGAGCTCTCTCTCCACTTGCTCCTCGCTGTCCTCCAGCCATTCCGCCAGCTCGGGCGAGATGGTGATAGCGCCCCCCCAAAAAACGTCTGGGGGAGTGACCTCCGCTATGCCACTACGACGGTCTAGCTTTCTTTCACGTCTCTTACCTCGGTGTCTGTTTTTGGGTGGCATAATCGCAGGAGGCGAGCTGGCGTTTCAAGAATGGTTTTTATTATAACGAAATAAACACATAAAACTACACCAACATAACTCATATCAATTGTAACAAAAGCTAGACGCCTGACTGAAGTTCAGTCAGGCTATTTATAATAAACTTAATTACTTCCCTCGGTTCAGGTGAATGCCTACGTCTACGTGCAGTCTGGGACTTGAAGTCCAACTAAAACAAACTACAAACAAAACATAACAAAAACCAGTCTTTGGGCGCTTTGGCGCCCTCTAGGGGTTAACCCTTACACCTGCGTCTATTTGTAGGCGTGCCAGCTGCCACTTTTTAGTTAGAAGTTTTCAATACAAAGCTTATAATGCCCACATGACATGACGGAATAAGGCACGGCTGGTGATGATTGGGGTTTGTTGGGTTACAGTGGATTTTACTACGCGGTGTGAGTGCAATGGCCATCCGTCTGCTCGCGCTGATTCCGCTGATAATGGCAGCCTCCCAGGTGAATACATTAGTATTGAAGCATCCGTTGCATGGAAACATCATAACTAAGATCGCAAATAAATGGCAAAAGAGAACTAAGGAGATAATTACAAAATGGACAAATTTTGGAGGGAGCATTTGATTTGGCGGTATGTGTGGAGAAAGAAACGGTGGAAAAAATATAAGACGGTGGCAAAAGAAGAAAAGTGTGTCCAAAGAGGGTTAAAGAGACAGCAGGAGAGAGAAGCCCTAGCTCTGTTTAAGAAAGAAGGGAAGCATGTCTGAAGGGAAGGACGCCTAACTAGTGAGCGAGGAGCGATATTGATTTGGGGGCACGCCGTGACAGGCTGAAAAAACTGTCAGATTAATGTGCAAAAACTATATAATAAAACTATATAAGACTACATGCCTTTATAAGACTCAACTTTTATTTAAGCGCACTCACAATAACGAAAAAACGTTGTGATTTTGTAAGTGTTGTGATTTTGTAAGTGTTGTAAGCTGCGCTGTTCTGTATTGTTTTTGGTGAACTTGAGCGCGTCAGAAAATGAACGCAAACGTTTTTTTAAATGGTCAGAGTCAGTCTGCTTGCTGTTTTCCCGACGCGTTCATAATCATTAGTCTACTTCTGCCGGTGCGCTCTGGAAAACTTCATGCATGCGGCTGAGCGCTGATTAAAACTATGGAGTAAATTAAAGAGGAGAATCACGATGCCGAGTCGAAGTCCTGAGCCCAAACCTCATTTAAATTAAATTAACAAATATTATAAGTAAAAAAACAATAGCCCATGTTTAGAAACCGTTTATAAATTCTTTCCGACATGAGTTGGCCCGGTGTTATGCGCAGAGCGCCGGGAGATTTCCTGAAGCTCCGAAATTACTGGGCATGTTTTCTAAATAGACGCTATCTTTAATAACTGATGGAGGTTTTGAGCTGTATACACACGCATTCCTGCCTAAACAACTCTTAAAACTACACCTGTAACACAATAAACAGTAATATTTCAAACATTCTGCAGGCTGATATTTGGAGAAAGGAAAGAATAATGAATAAACCAGTTGTTGGGTCAAAATAACCCAACCAGGTGTTCATTTGTAAACTACATCTCATATGAGCCAACATGAGCAACCCAACAATGTGTTTAAAGTACCTGAAATAATCCAGAACTTAAATAACAATAAACCGATACAGAGATACGCTGTATAACGGTCACTGTTGTATTTACGGCAACGAGCGAAAATGTCACTTTGCGCCACCTGGCGGCCATTTTACGAATGACTTTGAAATGCAACTGATTTATTTTGGCCGCTGACGTTTTTACGCGGCGGTGAGCGCGACGGTAATAACCATTCCAATTGATCAACTACTGTAGATAAATGGTATTCATTGTGTTTAAAAATAGACTGTAATGGCTGGCAAGTACTATAGTGAAATATTTTATATTAGAGGGTGGTTATTATTGTTGAGTTTTGTTAAGGAAGGAGGATAATTCTGTGATTATACAATATTGTATGTTGTAAGTAAATTTAGTCACTAAGTAAGTGCATAATCAGAAAATAAAGCAAGAATATCTATGTTGTGGTGACATAGGCTATAAAGCATAATGGCAGCCTCCCAGGTGAATACATTAGTATTGAAGCATCCGTTGCATGGAAACATCATAACTAAGATCGCAAATAAATGGCAAAAGAGAACTAAGGAGATAATTACAAAATGGACAAAGGAGGGAGCATTTGATTTGGCGGTATGTGTGGAGAAAGAAACGGTGGAAAAAATATAAGACGGTGGCAAAAGAAGAAAAGTGTGTCCAAAGAGGGTTAAAGAGACAGCAGGAGAGAGAAGCCCTAGCTCTGTTTAAGAAAGAAGGAGGAAGGATAGGAAAATGGAAAGAGAGGAAAACACACTGTTAGACAGAACAGTAAAACAGAAAGCAAAAAAGGTATTGGATGCAAGTGGAGAGAGTTTAGACAGGAGCACTATAACACCCGGACAAGTAAGAAGTAAAATGGATACAACATTAAAGACTGGGCATAGGCCTTTGTACAGTGGAAAGGTGAAAAGGATCTGTCATTTAATATGGCCAGTGGGAAAAAGGGAAGGAATACTGGCAGGCTTAGGCACCTAGCTACACAATTCCCAATTTTAATTAAAGATGCACAGGTACATTATGTACTGTGGGCAACTCAAGATATCGAGGGACTTGTCAACTGCCTCCCTAACATTCACAAGGGGGCAGGGAATTGAATTAAGGTCTTAGAAGAGGAGACCTCAGGCAAGCTTCTGTCGGTGGGATCTATGAATGCAAGAGACTGAAAACCTAAAACTGTACATTCAAAAGCAGTTAAAAAGGTGGAGCAAGAAACTGAAAAGTGATCCTAAGGGAGTTGCACTGTTGTCTACACTGTTCAGACAAACTGTAGTAAATGCCATGCCTCAACCGGTGAAAAGTAAACTGAAAGCTGTGGTCGGCTTAATCTCTAAATCACACAAAAAGTTCTGTGATTATGTCTCACATGCTGTTGAACAATATAGAAGATGAGCAAAAGTTAAGAACTAAAGAACATGAACTGCACAGGAAACAGCTCGAGGAGCTGATAAAGAGAAATAAGGGAAAAGTCCAAGTTACCCTGGTAACCAAAGAAGCAGGGCAAATGTCTGTAAAAGGCTCAAACCCTTTACTGATGATCCAACCAGCAGCAGTCACAGCAAGGACAGCATCAGCGGCACTTCCCAAGCTCACACCAGATGCCTGAACCTGACACTCATGCGGACTTTGCCCCCTGTGTATGTTGGGGGTGTGGACAGGCTGGACATAACCGATCAATTTGCCTAACACATCCAGGGCCCAGCCCTCGAGGGGTGTGATGGGAGGGGAGTTGCAATAACCCCCTCGACATCAAGTTCAAAGCCCAATAAACCCATGGGGGGGATCCAAAACAGGGGTATTAGGGGTGCCCAGTTAGCTAGTTTAATAACTAATGCTGAACAAGAACCGATGTTACACATTGAGGTAGATAGGAAAAATACACCCATGTTAGTTAGACAGGAGCAGTT
This sequence comes from Clarias gariepinus, assembly GCF_024256425.1. NCBI lineage: Eukaryota > Metazoa > Chordata > Actinopteri > Siluriformes > Clariidae > Clarias > Clarias gariepinus. The sequence continues at coordinate 5,294,529 of NC_071117.1, forward strand.
TATACCTGCTTAAATTAGATTGCCCGCTTAAGTCCTTCTACAATTAACAATAAGTGTAACCATATCTGTATTAGGCTCGAGTCAGACACCAGTTAATTTATTAGGCAGAGATGCATTATGTAAATTAGGACTGCAAATATGGTGTTCTCCAAAAAATGTATGTTGACATGAAAATTATTAAAATCAAATGGTAATGACTGAACCACAAGTAAATGTGTATTGGATAGGGGAGCTAGCGAGAGGGATGTAAGTCAAATAATTAATAAGTGGGGAAGATTCATTAAATCACAAATCCTGGAGGTACCCACTGCAGCTTTTCACTGTACAATGATGTATGACCCAACTAAGGATACTGACTTAGAACAAAAATGGCAGGAAGAAACAAAAGAGCACAGTTGAATTAATTACGCAGTACATCATCATAGGTCGGCAAGGAGCAGCTATCAGTGTAGGTGATTTTGGAAAGGGGTGGTTTAATGTAACTGATTCTGTTCCTCAGGTGACATTATATGTAGGACAAAATGGCAGATCAAAGGACTTAGAACCAAGGATGTAAAAGACTTCAAACCCATCTTATCTTAGCACACTTCACAACCATGTTCTGCTCAGCTGGCATTGCAGGTGCCAATAGCCCTTATAGAACTGCAGCCTAAGTTGGAGAATATTATTCAGGTTTAACATCAAGCAGGTCCATACGAGCACTCGATGTAGCTCCAAAATCAGAGGGGAGTTCAGAAGGATGCACAAGGTATTTGGCGTTCACATGAAGGTCTGATCATAACACCCACAGCACTGTTAAACATTTTGATTTCAGATGTTCATGGATTTGACCATTAGGCTAGAGGCAAGGTTATGAGAAAATTCAAGCAACAAGGGTATTGGTCTCCATATCTGCATGCTATGGTTGATAAGTTCCTAGCTTCATGTGAAATATGTGCTAAGCATAACGTCAGAAAAGAAACAACGACACCCATTGGTCATATACCGGTACCAGAAGGACCTTTTAAGCACTTGGTTATGGATTATATGGAAATAATAATGTATGCTCAAGGCAAAAGGTACATGCCTGTAATAATTGACAGATTTAGCAGATGGGTAAAAGCAATGCCTTCTGCAGATGAAGGGGCAGGAACAGTTATCAAATTCCTCACAAGGGAAGTGATGCCTAGGTTTGGAATTCCATCAAAAATCTGTTCAGATAATAGATCAGCGTTCATTCAGAAAACTGTTAAGCAGGTACTACAACAGTTGAGAATAAAACAAAGATTTAGATGTGTCCATCATCCACAGTCCCAGGGTATGGTAAAAAGACTAAACGGCACTCTCAAAGGCAAGCTTAACAATATTTGTGCTAGTACAAACCTTAACTGGGTTGAGATAACTGGATTAAGATATTTCAAGATTAATTTATTTCTGAATTTCCACATTTCTTTGTCACTGTATGTTGATCAGGTAGGAGGTCTCAGCCTTACTCAAAACCGTGATTGGGCTGCAGGGCACCTCAGACAGAAGCAATCGATCTAATCTGCGTGATGCTTTTTAGTTATCTGAAACTGACTATGCAAATGGCTGCCAACGAGAGACTGTTAGCACACGTTCTTCAGGATCCTTAACCAAACTGTGTTTGATGGTCTTCAAGAACTTCATATCCTCACGCACAAAGAGGAAGGGAACGTTGGGCGTCCCCGGTGTGTTTTAATCAGAAGTAGATGAGCCTCAATTATATTCAGAGGTAAAACGCTCCGTGGACGCCCAATGTTCCCTTCCTCTTTTTGTGTGTGGATATAAAATTGGCAGACTTCTTGAGTACTGTCAAACACAGTTTGGTTAAGGTCAACATCCATCTTAGCATCAATATAAAATATAAATAAATATATATAAAAAAGTAGTCATTTGCTGCGAGGTTCTCAAATATCACCGGCTGATGATTTTAACTGATTAGCGGCAGCTTGTAAAAAAAAAAAAAAAAAGTTGCCAGACAGCAGTCATTACAAGCCAAGGCATTACTAGTTGAGTCGAAACAATCTCACTTCATTTAACCAATCACAAGTTTCTTCTAAGGCTGGGACCGCCTACCTTATCAGCATACCGCGACAAAGAAATGTAGAAATGTAGAAATGCAGAAGTAAAGAAATGAAAAAATGTGGAAATTTTGAAATAAATAAATCTTAAAATATGTTAATAAACAAAAGTAGTAATATATTTAGCAATTTTTCAGGGCTTATTGTATTTATGTATTTATTCCTATATTTACTTATTTTTTCACACATTTATTTATTTAAAATTGTCATGTTTAGTCCTCCATAAATTTTCATTACATTAACATTTACATTTAGTACATTTATATGTCATTGTAATTAATGTAGTTATTCAGGTCTAATGGTTTATTGACTTTTTACTCTTTTTTTTATTTATATGATTTCACAACTTTCATATGCACTAATATTTTACCAAAAAGAATTAATACAGCACAGTTTTATTACTTGGAGTGTGAGTGAGTGTTCAGGAGGAATTTAAAATCATTCCCCAGAGAATAAGTTAGACAGCAGGTAAGAAAGTCACTGCACATCACCCAGAAAGTTGGAAAGAAAATCCTAAATAAAGTCCTTGTTAAATTTAGGAGGGTGGTACAGAGGGGCAGATAATATAGGATATAGGACCCATCAATTATAAACAACTGTTACTCAAAACTGGAATAGCTGTTCATAGTGGATAAGCGGCACTTTGCATGACTTTTAAATACAACCCGTCCTCCTCCCTGATCAGAAACTCATGGAGAGCAGAAAAAAAAACAATCTGGAGGAAGTAGCAGCTGTATTTAAAAGAGCACTGTGAAAATAACTGCCGTATGTCGAGGCCAGGCAGCAGATGATCAAAATGTCAGGCAAATAAGGAAGAAAAGATTGGCATTAAATCTCATCCTCCTACCTGCTTCCTTACCAAAGCACTAGACTGAACAGCTGAGAGGAAATGTGGAGAAATCCACAGATTATCATGTAATCTATAAATCAGCTTTCCCCCCCAAAGACACACAGATGTTTAAAAGAGTCATGCAATCATGATGTGCTCATACAAAGCTGTTACAGGTCCAGTACCAAGCAGTATAAACAATAAAACCAACAACCTGCATTACACAATCAGATGGCAAGCCACAAACATCTTAAATACCTCCCTAATTTTCAGCAAATACAATCAGGAACACAAATTACAACCTGACTTAAGACAAAAAGAAAAAAAAAAACCTCTAAATTCTAGCTATGTTCAGAAAAAAAGTACACATTAGGAGAAAATTTTGTAACTTAAAGTAGACAAAATATTGATCTCTTACTGTGCCTTCTTGACCTTCATGTGCAGAAATGAACCTACAACTAAAAATGAGTGTGAGAGTGTTTATGGTTAACACAAGTTAAGTGAACACACCCTCCAGTTTCCTTCTTTTTTAATGCTTAACTAGCCATGACATCTGAAATAATGAGCAAACTCACATCTTAATACATGTAAAATAATCTGTTGTCTACTGGTGCGTTTCTTACTTCAGGTGTTTTATACAAAATCAAATAATAATAATAATAATAATAGTGTAAGGAAAAAAATGAAAAAAAAAAAACTTTAAATCGACATTAAAACCCATGTTAATGCATCGCAGGACTGTCTCTGCACCCGAGTGAGATTGTACAGTACATGCATTGTGTAGGGAACATTTTTACACATCAGTCTTGTGTAAACTTAAGTGAACTTATAAACCCACAACCTTCACAACTGAGGAAGTGAAACACCACACCATGAAACAGAGTACATATTTAAACACTATTACATTTAAAAGAAATAATTCATACATATTCTAAGTATATATAATCTTATGTTGATACTCATGGACAGGGGTTTGGAATAAACAAAAATACACAAACTAATAAATAAATAATAAAAACATCAAATGTTAAATTCACCTACCCTAAGACTCGGTCTCGGTCGGAGTTGGTTTGTTCTGTAGTACAATAATGCTGCTCTGTCACATCAGCTATTTGTTTTAACAGTTATCTCACATTTCAAACCTAATTGAATGCCTCCATTTTTTACTCTGTACCGTCAACATCACCAAGTTGTAAGTGTATAGTGTAGAGAGGATATATAGACATTTGTTCCTGGAAACAAAAAAATACTGCAGTTACAGAAAGCAGTAAGGCTGGAAATAATAAGTGAAGATAGATTAACTAAATACTGAATATATTGCTGTAATATTGAAGATGATACTATTTAATTCAATAGCGCTTTTACCAATTTACATTGTCACAAAGCTGCTTTATACAATCAAAAGAATTAGGTTTTTATGAAATGTGTATGAATCAAAATGATATGATTGTCCCTGATGAGCAAGCCGAGGATGATGGCGACAGTGGCAAGGAAAAACTGCCGGTAATAGGAAGAAACCTTGAGAGGAACCAGACTCAACAGGGAACCCATCCTCATCTGGGTGAAAACAGATAGCAGGGATTGATGTGCATAATAATATGCGAGACTGGAAGTTCAGTATAAGAGGAGATGTGTAAGATTAAAGTCCAGTTTGTTCCTGGAGGCTCAGGTAGAGTGTGAGAAATTCCAGTCCTGAACTATTGAGCGACTGAAGTCACAGGTCCTCAGAGAACAACTGTCTGCATCAGTCGAGGACAGGACCACCTTCATAGAAAAGTGGAACCAACCCCAGTCACCACACGCATTCCAGGCAGACCACACGGGGGCATCCATTTGATGAGATCTCCAACCAGAAGCAGGACTCCAGGACGAGTTAGAGACGTCCAGCGAGCAGAGGGGGTCTGGATCACTGGCAGCTCAGGAGCGACATGTATAGCTCGACAGAGAGATAGGTAGAGGAAAAAAGAGAGAGGGAGAGAGAGAGAGAGGAGAGAGCAGAAAAGGAGAGAGCAAAGAGATGGAGAAATAACAGTTAGGTATGGTCACAGTCGAACAATGTAAAAAGTGAATGTATATTTAGTGCAGACTGCAAGCAGAGACTCCGGCAGGACTAACTATGACAGCATAACTAAAAAGGGAGAGCCAGAAAGAAACACAAACATGAGGGCTTCCAGAGATGTAAGGCAACCAATCACCTCACCGTCAACAAACAACACAACATTGAGTGATCAATGAGAGTGGGGAAGACAGCATCCAAACATACCAGTTCACCTAATACTCTACGTCCATGAGTCCCCCAGATCTGCTCCTTTACCTAAGGCAAATCTATTTATAAAAATGCTTGGCTAAATAAATATGTTTAAAAACACTGAGACTGTGTCTAAGTCCCGAACACTATTTGGAAGACTATTCCATAACTTTGGGGCTTTGTAAAAAAAAGCTTTGCCCCCTGCTGTAGTTTTAATAATACGCGGTACTGACAAGCAGCCTGCATCCTTTGATCGAAGTAGGCGTGGCGGATTGTAAGACACTAGCAGTTCACTCAGATACTGCGGCGCGAGACCATTTAATGCTTTATACGTCAAGAGTAGTATTTTAAAATCGATGCGAAATTTCACAGGAAGCCAATGCAATGTGGATAAGATAGGGGTGATGTGCTCATATCTTCTGGTTCGAGTGAGGACTCTCGCTGCTGCATTCTGGACTAATTGAAGCTTAGTCCAGAATGCAGCAGCACCTAGTTAAACAACCAGACAGTAAGGCGTTACAATAATCCAACCTAGACGTGATAAAAGCATGAACTAGTTTTTCTGCATCATTTGGTGACAATATATTTTTTATTTTGGCAATATTTCTGAGGTGAAATAATGCTATCCTGGTAATATTATCTACATGTGCTTCAAATGAAAGGCTTGAATCTATAATCACACCGAGGTCTTGCTGTTGCACTTGATGGAAGAGAAAGGCCATTTAAAATCACAGTGTGATCAGAAAGCTTACTTCTAGCTGCTTGTGGTCCTATGACTAGAACTTCTGTCTTATCAGGGTTGAGCAGAAGGAAATTAATTAACATCCAATCTCTTATGTCCTGCACACATTGCTCAACTTTAGTAAGCTGGTTTTTCTTATTTGGTTTTGCTGAAATGTATACTTGTGTGTCATCAGCATAACAATGAAAACTAATACCATGTTTACGAATTATGTTGCCTAGAGGAAGCATGTAAAGGGAAAAAAGCAGTGGGCCTAAAACAGAACCCTGTGGAACACCAAACTCAACCATGAGGAATGGTCACCATCTAAATCTACAAACTGATAACGATCAGTCAAATAGGATCTGAGCCATAAGAGGGCCGTTCCCTTAATTCCTACTACATTTTCTAATCTGTGAAGGAGAATACTATGATCAATAGTGTCAAAAGCTGCACTGAGGTCGAGTAACACAAGTATAGTGACACAACCCTGATCAGAGGCCACTAGGAGGTCATTTACTACTTTAATGAGTGCTGTCTCTGTGCTGTGATGAGGCCTAAATCCTGACTGATACAGTTCATGTATGCTATTCCTATGTAGATATGAACATAGCTGTTGTGATACTACCTTTTCCAGAATTTTAGAGATAAACGGGAGGTTTGATATCGGCCTGTAATTGGAAAGCTGACAGGGGTCAAGGTCAAGTTTTTTGATTAGTGGTTTAATAACTGCTAATTTAAGGGATTTAGGAACATACCCACTGCTGAGTGAACAGTTAATTACTTTTAACAGGGGTTCTGTTATTGCTGGAACTATCTGCTTGAGAAAATGTGTCGGTATAGGATCTAATTCACAGGTTGACGATTTTGAAGAGGAGATGAGTGAAATTAGTTCACTCGCTTCAAGGGGAGTAAACTATTCTAGGTTCTGATGTGATGTGATAAATTAATCATCTGTATCACTTAAATTGTCTGGTGTTAAAGCCAGAATTTTTTGCCTAATATTTATAATTTTGTTATTGAAAAAGTTCATGAAATCCTCACTACTGTATGTTGTTGTGGAGATTTCTGCAGTTGTCTTGTTTTTAGTTTATTTAGCTATGGTATTAAATAAAAATCTAGGATTATTTTTGTTATTTTCTATAAGAGTGGAGAGATACATTGACCTAGCAGCACTGAGAGCTCTTCTATAGTTCAGGATGCTCTCCTTCCATCCTATTTGGAAAACTAACAATTTAGTTTGACGCCATTTGTGTTCTAATTTCCGAGCGGTTTGTTTTAGAGTGCGTGTGTGATCGTTATACCAAGGAGCGAGTTTCTTATCTCTAATTATTTTTCTTTTAACTGGAGCTACATTATCTAAGCTATGACGAAGTGTTGACTCTAGATATTCAGTCGCTTGATCGAGTTCTGTGGAATCAAATGGCGATCCAATCAAAGTTGATAACTCTGGAAGATTATCGATAAAGCTCTGTGTGGTATTTGATTTGAATGTACATTTAAGGCAGTAGCGTGGTGCTGTGCGTACATTATTACTATGAGACACTGTAATCGAGACAAGACAGTGATCTGATATAACTTCAGACTGTGGAATTGTAATTATGTTTCTTAAACTTAATCTGAAGGATAATATTAAGTCCAAAGTGTGGCCTGCTTTATGAGTGGGTCCTACTACACACTGATTTACTCCTACTGAGTCCAGTATGGACATAAATGCTGTTCTCAGAGGGTCTTCTGGATTCTCAAAATAAATATTAAAATCTCCAGCAATTAACGCTTTGTCTACGGAAACGACAAGGTTTGAAAGGAAATCTGCAAATTCACAGAGAAATTCAGAGTACGGCCCTGGGGGTCTGTAAATGATGATTAGCGGAATCGTCTGAGCTGACTTTATGTTACTATAGAGAATTTCAAATGCATTAAATTTAAATCTGTGTTTTTGTACGATAGCCAGATTATCGTTGTAAATAACTGCGACGCCTCCTCCCAGTTAACCGAGGCTGGTGTATGTAGCTGTATCCAGGAGGACTAGCTTCATTTAGAGCTACATACTCGTTCTGTTAAATCCAGGTTTCAATTTAACATAATATATCAAACTCCTGGTCTGTGATAGTTTCGTTAATAATAACTGCTTTAGATGCGAGAGATCTAATATTTAACAGTCCTAGCTTCAGATCAGAGGTGCCGGCTGCGCATTCAGTGTGATCTGAGTTTGTAATATCTATGTTAATTAAATTATTAAAACAGACTTTCTGAGTCTTTATAAATTAGTTTTTAGCTCGGGGAACAGACACAGTCTCAATACAGTGAACCCTGGGTGACGACTCTATGCAGCTAGCAGACGGTTGGTTTAGCCTGTCTGTCTGCTCCCTGGCCTGGGCTCTGGATTGTCACCGATTAACTAGGCCTCTTCTGAGACTATGAGCTATACTACAGGAAATGAGAGCAGCACCTTCCCGAGTGGGAAATGAGAGCAGCACCTTCCCGAGTGGGATGGACACCGTCCCGCCTTAACAGGCCAGCTTTGCCTTCAAAGGTCTTCCAATTATCTATGAAGCCCACGTTGTTTTCGGAGCACCACCCGGACATCCAGCGGTTCAGTGACCATAACCTGCTGTAAGTTATGTCACCACGTCTCATTGGGATGGGACCAGAGCATATTACGTCATCGGACATCGCCTTCGCTAATTTAAACACCTCTATAAAGTTATTCTTACTAATCTCTGACTGATGAAGGCGTATATCATTAGCTCCAGCAGGTACCACTATCTTGGAGAACCTGTGCTGTCCTAGAGCCCTAAGATTACCTGCTATGTCTGGTGCTCTGGCTCCCGGGATACACCTAACCACTGCCACTGGCGGCCCTAAAGCCCTAGCTAATTTCACGTGCCTCATTATAGAGTCTCCTATAACCAGAGCTTTTTCAGGTTTCTCAGCGGGTGCATCACTGAGGAGAGCAAACCTGTTGGACACGTAAAGCGCAGAAGAGGTGTGCTCCGGTGGGCTAGCCTTAGCATTAGCTTTGGCTGAACGAGTATGCCGCCGAGTCGTCACCCACTCGCCCCGCTGTGAATGCTCTAATGCCGGAGTCGGGGGCTGGTTATCTCCGCCTGTGGCACCCAGACTGTCTGCTACGGGAATAACACTGCTCTTATACTCTCTAACCCTCTCTAAAGTCTGGATGCGCTCCGCTAACGCTGATATCTTCTCCGTCAGAGTGCTCACTAACACACACCTATCACAAATAAAATTACCACTAACGACGGAGGAAGAATGTCTAAACATCCTGCACTCTACACACTGAACGAGCTGAATATTAGACATGATATCGAACCTGAGTAGTTATTTGGTGATGGATTCCACTTGTTGTTCTCAGATGATACGCGCGTTCTCCGAAAAAGTGCAAAAAAAAAACAAACAAACAGAAAAAGGCAAAAATCCAGTAGTATTAAAGCCTGAAAATTAGTTAATGTTATTATTTAGAATAAACAAGAAAAGGTAATGTAATTTAAATCCTGATACAAACAAACGAGAAACTTTCGCGGGAACAATACGAAAAACAGGAAGCTACGTCCAGCTTGTATACAGCTCAAAATCTCCATAAGTTATTAAAGATAGCATCTATTTAGAAAAAATGCCCCAGCGATTTCAAAAGCTTCAGGAAATCTTCCGGTGCTCTGCGCATAACACCGGGCCAACTCATGTCGGAAAGAATTTATAAACGGTTTCTAAACGTGGGCTATTTTTTTTACTTATAATATTTGTTTATTTTATTTAAATGAGGTTTGGGCTCAGGACCTCGATTCGGCATCGTGATTCTCCTCTTTAATTTACTACATAGTTTTAATCAGCGCTCAGCCGCATGCATAAAGTTTTCCACAGAGCACCGGCAGAAGTAGACTAATGATTATGAACGCGTCGGGAAAACAGCAAGCAGACTGACTCTGACCATTTAAAAAAACGTTTGCGTTCATTTTCTGACGCACTCAAGTTTACCAAAAACAATACAGAACCTCCCACCTTATTTGCTTTCAAACATTTACAAAATCACAACGTTTGTTATTGTGAGTGCGCTTAAATAAAAGTTGAGTCTTATAAAGGTATGTAGTCTTATATAGTTTTATTATATAGTTTTTGCACAATAATCTGAGTCCTCATCTGTTAAATTTTTGAGGACAATAGTTTTTTTAGCCTGTCACGGCATGCGCCAAAATCAATATCGCTCCTCACTCACTAGTTAGGCCGTCTCCCCTTCAGACATGCGAAGCAGCGGGGCTGCGGAATTAGGCACGGATGGTGAGCTCTCCTTGCTAATGGTCCCGGGCTTGCAACCCGCGCTATAAAATAGTCGGGGTTTGTTGGTTTACAGTGGATTTTATTACACGATGTGAGTGAAACAAATGGAATGCGCCCTAGGGACTTTAAAGAAGAGCCAGCGCAAGCGGACGGAGGCAGGGGCTGCTGTCCGCGGATGGCCGTCGTACTCGTATTTTATAGCACGGGGTGCAAGCCCGGGATCATTGGCAAGGATAGCTCACCAGCCGTGCCTAATGTGGGCATTATAAGATTTGTATTAAAAACTTCAAACTAAAAAGTGGCAGCTGGCACGCCTAAAAATAGACGCAGGTTAATTTTTTCATAGTCTAAAATAGAATCCTCCCCTTTAGTGCCTCCTATTCCTATTAATCCTATTGTTCTTTTAGTGTCACTGTGTGAGCATTACAATGCCAGACAACATTTAAATGCAAATTATTTACTCTCCCCAAGTGTGAATCAGCTGTTTTCACCTATACATTCAGAGGAACTGTAATGCACCTCTCCACACTTTAAAAACCTCTTGAATCTGAGGCTCTTCTGAAGACTTTCAGGCCTCTTTTTAAATTTGTGTTAATTAAATCTTCTGGATTCTAGATTCTAAACTTGACATTGTTACCGTTTTTAATCCTTGGAATGGAAGAAATTGAAATTTCCCTTATAGCATAAATTGCATTGTTTTCACAATTGTTTTTTGTCTTACAATGCATCAAGATGATACCCCCGAAATGCAAAATGTTCATGATAACTCACAAAAAAAGGCCAATTTGTCTTTTTCTCATGAAGTGTTTAGGTGAAATTCCACCTATACAAGTGTGACAAATATGCAAAGAAAAAAAATTAGGAAGGGGCAAATACTTTTTCATGGCACTTCACATGTAGTCGGATTGTTTCACTGGGATGAAACTGTGCCAGGTGGAGTTATAGCACTTTCAAAATCACACTTACTTTACACTAATATGAATAACTTTGAATGATAATTGCTTTTTAGCACCCTTGTGACTCAATAAGGGACAATGCACAGAATATTTTCTAACAGCATGTAAATGGGGTCAGGGGTAGCTCAGTGGTTAAGGCATTGGACTACAGTTCGGAAGATCCCAGGTTCAAACCCCACAACCACCAAGTTGCCACTGTTGGGCCCTTGAGCAAGGCCCTTAACCCTCAACTGCTCAGATGTGTAATGAGATAAAAAAAATGTAAGTCGCTCTGGATAAGAGCGTCTGCTAAATGTAAATGTATATATTTTAGCAGTATTTTCTTGCATCTTTTGAAATAAATATATAAAAAAAAATCACAATCACAATACTGCAAAAATGTCTCATTTTGCTGTCAAACTGTTTTTAAGCCTCCTGGGTCTCTGTAAGACTGGTGCTACTAGACACTGAAAATATTGTCTTTATACGTAGTTTTATATGCTGTTTGTCTTATTGTTCTTTCCTGTTTTTTTTGTTTTACAAATATACATCCGCATCCGCGGTAACATAAACACGCGCTCCTTGTCGGTGGCGCACTTGCGCATCCATATGCGTAGAAAAGAGATGCAATATTATGGTTTCCGTAATTTTTTTAATATACATATATTTGTGTACTGACCGGGCTGGCCCACATTAACTTCCGGTGCTCCAGATGGCCAGTCCGCCACTGCTCCTCTTTACTTCCCTACTGTACGTAGAATCAGCGCTTAACCGCACGCATAAAGTTTTGTAAATTCGTTTAATGTTTAACTTGTATTTCATAAAGTTTTGCCAGCGGTGGTACAGCGCAACGGGGGTCATTATTTACTATTAAAGAAACTTATGATGTGCTGTCACGGCGTGCGCCTGTGATGGGTGTGCACCCAAATCTACTATCGCTACTCGCTCACTCCGTAGGCTCCCTGAATAGGCGGCAAGGGGACGGAGCCACCTATTCGTTCCGGTTGGCGATAATTAACGTTGATATGATCTCGGGCTTGCTCCACATCATAAAAGCAAGGCGCGAAGTTTAGTCCGAGGTCCGGGAAGTATGTGATGTGGTGGAGAATAGGCAGTGGCCGTTCTACACTGAATTGCTCTCTGACCCCCCCCCCCCCCCCCAATAAAGTTAGTTAGGCTAACTTTATTAAAGATTATACACATTTGTATTCTTTGTTTACACACGTGGGCAAGTAATTGTTAGGTTTGTGTTTAGAAAATTGGCATAGTTCACAACAAATTTGCCACGTAATGTGCTTTTCGCACAGCTTGTTGTTTGCACTATGTAAGTGTATAACATGTTACAAGTAGGGCTGCCTTCAATTAACAAATAGTGTTGATTGGATATAAGATATACTGTAACGGTAGGTAGGGGTGTGATTGTGTAGGTGTTCGTGCATGCGTTGGCATAGTATAAGTAACCGTGTACTACAATATACCTAGGTACCGTGGTAATATGTAGTATACAACTACGGTGTAAAAGGAAGTCTCGTGGATACCGCTACCATCATGATACCAAAATTCCTGTATAACTGCTCTAGGGACTGGATATTTCCTTCAGCAGGGCCAGGGTGACAGGTAAAAAGTCTTGATATCAGGTGGCTGGTGGGGAAATGCATGGTTAGAAAATTAGAATAGGTAGTGATTATTCACGATTGTGATTTGTATTATGTTTGAGGATGTATAAGAATAGTTGTGTTAATGGATTGTGGAACGTGTATGGTTAATAAGTGAGAAAAAGATGGAAAGATAAACATAGAATATATAGATTGGATATGTATGAATTTAAATATACTCTACTTATTATTTACATATAATTACTGTAGAACATGTAAATGGTTGTTTGTCGCCCCTTAGTGGCTGTTCACAATAAATGATATGGAAGGTCCCAGGGGGTTTGTGGGTAGATGAAAAAAGGGTAACAAAAACATTGTAGTTACTGACAGTGTGTGTGAAAAAAATAAAGCAGAGCTTAGTGCAACAAAAGTGTTGGTCATTTGGTCTACACACATTTACATGGTGTCAAAAGTAAGTATGTACTGATGGCACAAGGTCTTTGCAAGATTGATCCCCTCATTTTCAACGAGATTATAGCGGACAACTGGTTGAAGTTTAAGCGTGAATGGCGCATATACTGCAACGCCGGACTTTCTGCTGCAACGAAGAAAGTGCAAGCGTACACATTTCTCAACTTTGCCGGTCCCGATGCCCAAGATAAATATGAGACATTCACTTTCGTGGAGGGGGAAGATCCTGAGGATGCAGACATACTGGTAAAGAAATTTGAGGAAATCTGCTTGCCTGTAAAGAATATAATTATGGTCAGACACACATTTAATACAACGAACCAGCAGCCACATGAAACAGTACAGTCGTATGTAGCTACGTTAAAAACGCTGGCTGCAAAATGCAACTTTGGCACGTTACATGATGAGCTGATACGAGATCGATTGGTGTGTGGCATTTACAATGACAACATCCGCACACAGCTGCTGCAAGAAAAAAATTTACCTTTATGCTCAACTATTGAAATGTGCATGCTACATGAGCAATCTGAAAAAGGGAATAAAGAGAAAAAAAAAGAAGCAGACACCAAAGAACTAAATAAGGAAAGTGAAGTCTGTGCTGTGCAGCTTTCTACATGCTCCAACTGTGGGGGCCAACATGCATCTGACCGCAACAGATGTCCAGCCTTCAACAAATGCTGCAATGCATGTGGAAAATGGAACCACTTCGCTAAATGCTGCAGATTAAGTCGACCATGCACATACAACAGACAAGGACAAGGTACATCTCATTCAGGACAAATACATAGAATAAGTGAACTTAACGCACAGATTGCTTATGAACCAGCAGACTTATTTTATTGTGAAAGTATAGAGGTACCAGCTGACAGAGGAGAGATATTTACAGTACCATCCTGTTAACTTCTAACACAAGATAGCAGCTTAAGGTGAAGATCGACACTGGAGCCTGGTGCAATGTACTGTCCAGAGATGTTCTCCAACACGTCGACCCGGGTGCACAGGTGGATCACAGCCATGTAATCAACATTGTAGCTTATGGCGGTCAGATTATAAGAACTTTGGGCGTTACTAATATAAGCTTCACATGTGGGACACTACAGTTCCATATTGTTGATGGTGATGTAAAACCTCTTTTGGGCCTCAGAGACAGTGTCAAACTAGGCTTTGTGCATCTGGGCCCAAATGTGCATGCTCTCCAGCAGGGGGGGGGGCTGAGCTTACTGAGTACAAAGATCTCTTTGATTGCAGCACTGTAGGTAAACTGCCTGTAGTTTATCATATGCGCCTAGACTCCTCAGTGCACCCAACAATATGTGCTCCAAGAAGAGTGCCATTGGCAATGAAAGACAAAATAATCAATGAACTCAACAGGATGACCAAACTGAGAGTCATTAGACCAATTCAGGAGCCCACAGAGTGGGTGTCCTCTATGGTGGCAACATGTAAAAAAGATGGTGCCCTAAGACTATGCATTGACCCTGTCCACCTCAATAAAGCCCTCCTTAGACCGCACCATCCCATGAAAACAATAGAACAGGTGATCGCCGACATGCCAGGTGCTAAGGTGTTCAGCGTCCTGGATTCAATTCAAGATTCAAATAACTTTATTAATGCCAGAGGGAAATTGCTTAAGGGATGCAAAGGGATGCGAAGTGTGGATTCTGGCAGGTGTCACTCAGTGAGGAATCATTAAAGCTGACCACGTTTATGACCCCTGTGGGCCGATATGCCTTTCTCCGCATGCCCTATGGGATATCCACGGGTAGTGAAGTCTTCCAAAGGTGTATGGAGCAGCTCTTTGAAGGACAGCCATGTGCAATCATTGTCGACGATATCCTTGTTTGGGGCAGCACAAAAGGAGCATGACATGCGTCTCCGGCAGGTCATGGACAAAATGCGTGCTGTAAATCTCAAGCTAAACCCCGATAAATGCCGTTTCCGGGTGTCTGAGGTGCCATATGTGGGTCACCTCCTAACTGACCAGGGGATAAAGCCTGACCCAACGAAGACTGATGCAGTCCGTTCTATGCCAACCCCAGCAGACAAGCATGATGTTCAAAGGTTCTTAGGCATGACAAACTATTTATCAAAATTCATCCCAGGGTACAGCAAAATCACAGCCCCCCTGCGTCAACTCATACTTCAAGATGTGGAGTGGACATGGCAGGAGCACCACATGCACTCTAAAAAATAAAACTGTGCTGTACTCAATTTTTTTTGGTGAAACATTTTTACACCTAAAAATATTGAGTAAATATAAAAAAATATAAAAATCATGTAAAATATACTTCATGAATTGAGTACAAGTCAGTAAAAAAATTAAGTACACCTGAATAACTATATTTAGTACAATGATGTACAAAATTTAGTAAATGTAATGAAAATCTGAAGTTAATGCAATGTGAAAATGAGTAAAATAATTGAGTAGATATAATTGAAATGGAAGGTAGAAGATACTGAAAATTATACTATTATTTAACAAACAAATGTGCTACATTTACTAAATATTTTAACTGAATAAAAGAAACAATACACACATTTTCATTTTAATTAAACATTTATTTGCCAAATTTGACAAGACATGAAGTCTAAACTCAACCTGGTTTACTTTGCAAATGACATGTAACAAGATCATAAACAGAGAGCTGGATTTATCTTATTAGTAAACAGTTTCAGAAACAATACTTCTGCCACAAGTATTATACAGTTAACACGTGGAAAGTAGACTTTTGTATTAAAATCTAATGAGTCACATTTTACATCTGAAAGATTGCACACCTTCACACTTCAGTTTCCTGCAAACTGTGGGATCCATACAAATGTGTGTGCAGACCTTCTCAGGTCTTAAAGAAGCAAGGACAGTCTAAATGAAGACAGGACACTAAATATCCATGACCAACAGTACCATGCTTCACTCCATAATGATCGAAATTCCTTTTGATGATGCGACAAATGTGCAGAGTTTACACCGCCATCCCATAAGCTGGCCCCTGAAAAAGGAACAATAGTATACAAGTACAGTAAGTACAAGTGTGACTGTTACTATAAAGTCTACCAGACTGGTAAAATAGTACTTCCGTTCAAATACATACTTTTTGGACTAATAGTCTATTTCTATCTTTAATTCGATGGTTACACATTTAATACTTCTGTAACATTTAAAAAAGTTGACATTTAGCTCCTGTTTTATCTCCATTCAACTTCTCTTCATTAGTGGTGTTGGTGCTGTGAAAGAGATATAGAAAATATATAACATGTTTCACACAAACACACAAAATCAATCAGTTTTAGGTTCTTTTACTTACATATCAGAACATACATATTGTTTCACTTCAATATTTTAATTTCATATTTCTTTCTCCCAATTCTTATTCTGAGAGAAATGTTGTATTTTCACTAAATCTTTATATTTTATAGCTTTAGATACTAGTACAGTACTTAGCACATTTATTTTATAACATCTGCTGCTGCGTGCTCAGTGTTTAATCATGTTAAAAATACTCATATACAGTAACGTATAAAACAGTACCAGAGTCCGGACACTGCACCTCATTTCTGCTGTTTAAACCTGCTTTGTTCTGAGTTTCCTCCTTAAAGTGTCGGAGTGAAACAAGCAGACTCGCGGTTCATTGTGTGAGGTGTGTAATGTTACACGTGCGGTAATTATTTGAACATGCTAGTTTTATATCCTCGCCACAGTGGCGGTAGGCTGCGCAAAATCACCGCATTTAACGGGAGAAATTCAAATATTGCGGCACAACCGCGGCCGGTTACACCGAAAAACCCGAAGGAAACCCAGGCATGCACGCGCTGCTGCTCTGTGTTAAATCTCTCCTTTTACACCAGATTTTAAGTGTCTGTATTAAACACGCTTTAGCTGAGCAGTTTGGTGGTCGGAACAAACAAGCAAAATTACAATGAACCCCAGGACTGGCCTGTTGCTAGCTATCGTTAGCTCTGGAGCTCGGCGGTGACAGGATTCAGAACAGTAACTCACACCCTATAAAGTTGTGTGTGCAGGCAGACAGAGTCATTATTACAGTAACTTGTGTTAGCTGTTTACTCACCAGGATTTGTAAGGAGTGTTCCAGAATGTTCCAGGTGCTTCATGTCCATTCTCACATCCTGACAGCCTTCTTGTCTCTGATGTTACACCAGATTTCCCATGAGCACTTGCACAGGGCAATTTACTCAATTATTTAAGTTTTTGTTGTTAAAAATAAAGAATATTGAGTTGGAATAATTTATAATTGTAGTTCTTGAAACTAATCAGTACAATTACTCCATTACCAGATATTTTGATTGAAATGTATCAAAAAATATTAAGTGCATGTTAAAAATATAATTCAGTTAGTCAAATGCTGATTTTTACTAGTGAAGTAAACTTAAATTATAGTGTAAATTTAAGACAAAGTGAATAATTGTTTTTTTTAGGCATTTATTTTGATTTGTCTAACTTAAACAATCATGTATGTGACTTTTAGAGATTTTATTAAGGTAACATAACTTTTTCATAACTGTGAAATTTACAAGGCCACAGAATCATTTTTTAGAGTGTGGCAGCATTCACCAGACTCAAGGAACTCCTCACAAGTCCTCCTGTACTTCAGTACTTCGATGTGCACCAACCAGTGGTTTTATCTGCGGATACATCGCAGCATGGCCTGGGTGCCGTCTGCCTCCAGGGCAATAAATCAGTGGCGTTTGCCTCAAAAGCACTGACAGAGACTGAGTCACGTTATGCTCAGATAGAGAAGGAGCTTCTGGCCCTTGTCTATGCTTGTCAGAAATTCCTTGACTACATATATGGCCGTCCAGTGACCGTCGAAACTGATCATCAACCCCTTATCACTATTCTACAAAAACCCCTACACTCAGCCTCTGCACGCCTTCAGAGGATGATGCTTAAGCTGCAGCGTTACAACCTTAATGTTATTTACAAGAGAGGGAAAGAGCTATCCTTAGCAGACACGCTCTCACGCGCACACCTGCCTTCCACTGACTGGGCCGAAACTAGTGAGGACTATGATGTGATGACAGTGGAAGCCCTCTCCACAGGGAGAATTGAGGAACTGAGATGGGAAAAACAGGCACATTGTGCAGGCGATTACTTGAGGTCGTTGTCACAGGTTGGCCCGACTCATCAAAGAAGTTGCCACATGACCTTAGGCAATTCTATGCTATTAGAGATGAATTCACAGTTGATGATGGCTTACTGCTCCGTGGTCAGCGTTTTGTCATTCCCCACTCACTGCAACACTTTTATACCAAACAACTGCATCAAGGTCACCCGGGTCTAGAAGCAACAAAGCGCAGGGCCAAAGAAACCATGTTTTGGCCTAGTATATACCAGGACATTGAACATGAACTCTCCAGATGCGCTCCTTGTAATGCCCTCAGACCACACCAAACAAGGGAGCCCCTTCAACTGCATGATATACCAGATTTGCCGTGGGCCCTTACAGCGGCGGACATTTTTGAGTGGAGAGGAAAAGAATATCTGGTGCTCGTTGACTCCTATTCTGGCTGGTTTGAAATAGACCAGCTCCCAAATTTAACCAGCCCGGCCATTATAACCAGACTAAAACATCACTTTGCCACTCATGGAGCTCCCCAGGAGCATACTTTACGAGTAGGGAGTTTAAAGAATTTTCCTGCCTATGGGACTTCCGCCATATCACCAGCAGTCCCCACTACCCTCAATCAAATGGGCTGGCTGAGAGAGCTGTACGCTCAGCCAAGCACCTATTAGAAAAATGTGCACGTGATGGTACAGACACATACTTGGCACTGCTCAATCTATGTAACATACCAAGAGCCTTCACCAGCCCAGCGCCTGTTTTCGCGGCGCACCAAGACTTCAATCCCCATGATCAAAGCCATGTATGTGCCAAAGATGGAAACACAGGTCCAGGCAGCTATAACACGGAACAGACAGAGAGGAAAGACACACTATGATAGGTCAGCCAGGCCCTTGGCCTCATTGCATGTAGGGCAGAAAGTGAGAATACAGACGGACAGGGGATATGACAGATTGGCAACGATAATAGGAAGAGCAACACAGCCAAACAGCTACCAGGTTCAGGCTGGAGATGCCACATATGTGAGAAACAGGCGTCATCTCTTACAAACACCTGAGGAATACAGCCCACCTGCAACTACACAGGTCACACTCAACACCAACAATGAACCTCTGCCAGAGCCCCAGCAAAGTGTTGACCAGCCGCAAACAGAACAGGTTCACGAAGCACCTGTGGTCGTCACTCGCTTAGGAAGGGTATCGAAGCCCAATTCCCTATACAAAGACTACACTACATAAGCTCATGACTTGTAGTTTAAAAGCCCAGTTCCATTTGGTTGTTAAAAAAAAAAAAAAAAATTATATATATGTAATAAAAGGCTAACCGTAAATCAGTATAAAAAAAAAAAAAAAATTTGACTGTTAAAACTGTTCTTGTTATTCAGTTTTAATTTTATATTCATGTTAAACCTAGTCAGATACACTCATAATTGAGAAGAGGGATGTAGAACGTCTCAGTTTACTTTGCTGTAACCCTGTTCCCTGAAAAGGCGGGAACGAGATGCTGCGTGAAAACGCTATGGGAACATCTTGTCATGTTGCCAGTTGTGAAGCATGTGTGTACCAAACACGCCAAATTTTTGGCTTTTATAACCTCGGTCAGGTGACGTCATCTGATAGGACGCACCTGCAGGTTATAAATAGGAGTGAACCAGAAACATTCCTCAGATTGATTTGTCTGAATGGACGTCCGGTCACATAGGCAGTGCGGCATTGGGACGCAGCATCTCGTTCCCGCCTTTTCAGGGAACAGGGTTACAGCAAAGTAACCCGAGACGTTCCCTTTCAAAGGCTACACTCGATGCTGCGTGAAAACGCTATGGGAACGAGAGTGCCAACGCCGCCGCACTGCAAGTGTCTGGACTCCAAGGTTGTGTAGCGTGTGCGCACAAGGCCGAGAAGGTCTCAGAACTATGTCTGGGTAGCTGACTCGAGGACCCGTGGGCCCTGAGTAGCATGAACATCAAAACTATAAATGTAATAAATGTGTGCGGAGAGGACAACCCTCCGTGTCACACACTTGCTGCAGGGGAATACCTCTTGCTAGTGCAATAGATGAGGCGATCCCCCTGGTTGAATGAGCCCTGATTCCTAGAGGCGAAGTGAGCCCACGCGCCTCATAGGAGAGGGCAATAGCCCAGTGTAGCGGGGGCCACCCCGCGTTGCGGCCCCAGACCATATAAAAGCTGCTTTGACTTACGCCACTAGCTGATGCGGTGGACGTAAATCTGAAAAGCACGTATTGGACAAAGTAAGTAAAGTCTTTCCTCCTCCGAAGCTGTAAAGGCAGAGGACAGAAGGCTTTAAAACAATACGATGCATATTGGAAAATGTGTGCGGAGAGGACCAACCCTCCGCGTCCCAGACTTGCTGCAAAGGAATACCTCTTGCTAGTGCAATTGATGAGGCGATTCCCCTGGTTGAATGAACCCTGATTCCTAGAGGCGAAGTCAGCCTACGTGCCTCATAGGAGAGGGCAATAGCATCTCTCACGCCGCTTGCGGCTTCAAAACATGTAAAAGCTGCTCTGACTTACGCCACTGGCTAATGTGGTGGACGTAAATCTGAAGAGCACGTACTGGACACAGTAAGTGAAGTCTCTCCTGCTCCGAAGCTGTAAAGGCGGAGGACAGAAGGCTTCAAAACAATAGGATGCATATTGGCAAATGTGTGCGGAGAGGACCAACCCTCCGCATCACAGACGTGCTGCAAAGGAATACCTCTTGCTAGTGCAATTAATGAGGCAATTCCCCTGGTTGAATGAACCCTGATTCCTAGAGGCGAAGTGAACCCACGTGCCTCATAGGAGAGGGCAATAGCATCTCTTACGTAGCTTGCGGCTTCAAAACCTGTAAAAGCTGCTCTAACTTACGCCACAGGCTAATGCGGTGGACGTAAATCTGAAGAGCACGTACTGGAAACAGTAAGTGATGTCTCTCCTGCTCCGAAGCTGTAAAGGCGGAGGACAGAAGGCTTTAAAACAATAGGATGCATGTTGGCAAATGTGTGCGGAGAGGACCAACCCTTCGCGTCACATACTTGCTGCAAGGGAATACCTCTTGCTAGTGCAATTGATGAGGCGATTCCACTGGTTGGTCTGATTCCTAGAGGCGAAGTGAGCCCATGCGCCTCATAGGAGAGGGTAATAGCTGTTTCTTTTTCCGATCCTCTTAGAGAGGTAACACCATTTAGAAAAACCATCTTAACCCTTAGGAGTCTGACTTGCCGCCGGCGGAAAAAATGCATTTTTTTCTGGTAACCGTGAAAAGAGTTTAAAATGCTCCGTCATGATTAATCATACACATTAGTGTAGTACATCATTTGAATCTGTAAAGGGTCTCCTTTTTTTCATGTATACTTACAATAACCACAAAACAATGTGCTTTTGTAAAATAAAGAAAATAAACAGGGTGCGCTTTCAGCCGTCTCTGTCTCCGCGAAAATCTTTTTGAAACACGTCACTAAAATGAACTGAAACTCCGCGAATAATGCACACACAGACATGAGACATATATCTATAGAAAACTTAAAGGGTCTACTTTTAAATGATGCAATTCACATTGAAAACAAATATTCTCAGTTTATGTAATCCGTATAAAACCAAGGAGAGGCACTGAATTTCTGTTGCACTTCATTATCTGCTAATGACCCGAGGCAGGACACGCCCACACGCCATTCACACGGAAAACAGTCACAGGGTAATCTACATACGAGGCCACGCCCCCCGGGCAACGGCACGAAAACACACACAGACCGGCTTGAAAACACTCAGATTCAGTGAGTTTTCTGCACGTTTGGAAGATGGCACGCGCTGTACAGCCGAGGAAGCTCTTCAGATGATTTTGGACAGTGAGGAGGAGTTTACATTTACCTCAGGAGAAGACTGTGTGACTCTGTTGGCGAACGGGAGCATTTTGAGGAGAGAACAGATCCAGCAGAGGACATTGAAGCAAGCTGCTATAACAATGGGTAAGTTATTAAGTCTTATATAACTCTTATTCTGATAATATTAAACTAATATTAGTAAATATTTTCCTCACTTCAGCTAGCTCTTGCCAGCTTGTGTGACACATTGGCTCCTAATGCCATTTACACAGTTTAGTGTAGCATGTAGAAAACACTGCTAACAGGCTGCCTTATGGAGCAAACATGATATTTCCCGGTGGCTAAGCTAATGTCTTATTGAGTTTACAGATGTTTATAAATGTTCTAATGTATTTCACCTCGTTTTGGATAGCTTTAGATCCGATGAGAACGCGAAAGAAAGGAGTTTTAAATCCGTTTCTCACAGCTCTGCCGGATGCACGTGTTTAAGCCCCAGGAATGCGCGGCGGCTCGGAATGCGAGGCGCGCGCGCAGCACTTAATCAAAGCAGTAAAGTGTAGAGATCGCCCTCCGATATGGATTATACACACGGAGGGACATCTCGTTTAAACTCTGCCATTTTCGGTGAGTTAGACACTTATTTTTGCTGGTTAGACACACACGCTCACAACTAGGTGAAGACAAGAATCTGAGGAATGTTTCCGGTTCACTCCTATTTATAACCTGCAGGTGCGTCCTATCAGATGACGTCACCTGACCGAGGTTATAAAAGCCAAAAATTTGGCGTGTTTGGTACACACATGCTTCACAACCGGCAACATGACAAGATGTTCCCATAGCGTTTTCACGCAGCATCGAGTGTAGCCTTTGAAAGGGAACATGTAAATAGTTGTTTGTCGCCTCTTAGTGGCTGTTCACAATAAATGATATGGAAGGTCCCAGGGGGTTTGTGGGTAGATGAAAAAAGGGTAACAAAAACGTTATAGTTACGGACAGTGTGTGTGAAAGAAATAAAGCAGAGCTCAGTGCTACAAAAGTGTTGGTCATTTGGTCTACACACATTTACAATTACACATATACATATATACATACATTAACATGCACACTCCTGGAACATCTTTTAAGTACGATCTGGCAGAGTTGGATAGAAGCATTTGCAATGACTGTCAAAATACTGCACCGCCCAACCAATTGGTTCAATACAGTCATCAGGTGTGCAAACACTTGTTTGCTTAATTGTAGACACACCAATCAGGTGTTTAAGCACTATAAAAAGGCAACAGGCAAGTTCACCTGTCTTCCACAAAAATGGACAGTGTCAGAAGAAAAAGAAGAGTACGGATGAGAGGGGGAATCTGGAGAGAACAATGTGGAGAAACAGGCCAAGGTAGGGGAAGAGGAAGAGGGAGATAAAGACCTAGAGGAGGGGTAGGACATGCACAAAGAAGAGGACAACCAAATCTGTGTAACGAAATTCGTGCTACAATTGTGGACCATGTGATAAACCACAGACTAACCCTGAAGGAGGCTGGACTGAGAGTAAAGCCTAACCTAAGCAGGAACACCTTGGCATCAATAGTTTGGACATTTCATCAAGAGCACAGGTAAGAAACTTATCTTCTGTCAACAGAAAATCCATAGCTTACTGCATGTTCTATATCAACCGTTTTGGTATGTATTCATGTTTTATTTTACAGTAAGCTACATGTATTTTGTTTGCCCAACATAGGATTGAACGTAGAGAACACCAAGGCGGGACGTGCCCTATATTCACGCAGGAGCAAGGAAGGGAGATTGTAAACCTCGTTTTGGCCAATAATGCAATAATGCAATGCGCTCACACCTCTCCCAGGGAGCCGGTCCTGGGAGGGGGGGTAATGTCACATCTGAGCCACCTCAGTCCTGGGGAGTAAGATCTGGCTCACCTGACTACTGAACCGTCGCTTTGTCTCCCCGTAGTGTGTCTGCGTGTGTAATGTTTCCCATTAACCCTGTTCATCACTAGATTAAGTTCACCTGTGTCTACCCCATGTGTGTCCCTATTTATCCTGGCCGAACCCGTAGCCCATTGTCTGTTCTCCGTTGTGCATTGTTTTGTGTCACATGTTCACCAATCACTGTGTTTTCTTGTATGTTCTACCCAGGACTGAGGGGAGTCTGCAGGCGGAAGCTCTTTGTTTTTGCATCGTCAAGTACAAGGCTGACCAAGAGTCAGCGCTGAGTCTGACACGGAGGCTGAGAAACCAGTTCATTTGGTGTGGCCTAGTTAGCTCTATAAAAACCGCCTGCAGACCCAGCCTGGGGAAGTAACCCCAGCCCTGTTTTTTTGTGTATTTGTTTTTGTTACTGGACATTTTTTCATTAACCATTAAACTCAGTTTTTTCATTATAACCCTGCATCTGCATTCGCCTCCTCCCTACACAGTCATGACAGGTTCGTGCAGATGAAGGCAGAATAAGAAAGGTTTCTGCCAAAGAAATTCATCACATTAAAAGAGCAGCTGCTGAAATGCCATTACAAAGCAGCAAACAGGTATTTAAAGCTGCTGGTGCCTCTGGAGTCCCGTGAACCTCAAGGTGTAGAATCCTTTAGAGGCTTGCAGTTGTGCATAAACCTATGCATAAACCTGTGCATAAACTATTCGGCCACCCCTAACCAATGCTCACAAGCAGAAAGTTGCAGTGGGCCCAGGCATACATGAGGACTCATTTTCAAACAGTCTTGTTTACTGATGAGTGTCGTGTAACCCTGGATGGTCCAGATGGATGGAGTAGTGGATGGTTGGTGGATGGCCACCATGTCCCAACAAAGCTGCGATGTCAACAAGGAGGTGCCGAAGTTATATTTTGGCCCAGAATCATGGGGAGAGAGCTGGTAGGCCCCTGTAGAAGGTGTGAAAATGACCCCTGCAAAGTTTATTGACTGACCACTTTCTTCCATGGTACAAAAAGAAGAACCGTGCCTTCCGTAGCAAAATTATCTTCATGCATGACAATGCACCGACAGTGCAGGGAGCGGAGGAGTGGTGTGGTGTGGGAGAACTTGGGAAGGTTAAAAACAAGACGTGCTGCTGCATTCTGGATCAGTTGCAGAGGACGAATCATGGACAAAGGCAGGCCTGCCAGGAGTGACTTGCAGTAGTCCAGTCTTAAAATAACAAGGGACTGAACAAGCACCTGAGTAGCCTGTGAAGAAAGAAATGGGCGAATTCTTCTATTATTGTATAGAAGAAATCTACAAGAGCGAGTAAGGTTAGCAATGTGTGGAGAAAATGACAGATGATGACAACTTCCCCTTTATCATCCAGTAGCCCAATTATGGTGCTGCTTATTGTGGAGCTCAAAATGTGACACAACACAAGTGTAGCTACTGTAACGTCTGTATGGTTTATTTTACACTTTTATAAAATCGCTTCTTACTAAAGCCTGTGCATCATCACTCACCTGTATATTAACAGAGATATGGGCTTTTGTGGTTATATACAGTATGTGTAATACAGGCACCACTTAAATCATGGTTAAACACTGATACTTTAATAAAGCATATTTTTTAGAATTATTCCTTGAAATTTTTGGAAAGAATTTATTTATTTATTAATTAATTCATTTATTTATGTTACATGTGTAACCCAAGTAACCCATGTCGTCAGTAAAGGTATTAACAGTGTACAGTCGAACCTTGTATAACGAGTATAATTCGTTCCGGAAATGGCTCGTATTCCAAAACACTCGTAAACCAAATTTAATTTTCTCGGAAGAAATAATGGAAATGGAAACCCCCCCCCCCCCAAAAAAAAAAAAAACATAAAAATAAATAACACTGAATATTAAATAAAAATGAAACAGATTAACCTGCACTTCACCTTTAATAAAAAGTAAAAATAAATCCTGACAGATAAGTGTTTCCATTTATGCGCGCAGGCACTTTGTGTGTTTGGAATCAGCCCCTCCCGTCTCCCCCTTCTCATCTAACACAGTAAACTTCTCTCACAAACACACAAATTAAAGGAAAGATTGTTTTGTCGAAAAAAAAATTGCAAGGAACATCGCTAATGACACTCGCGTGAGCGCATGCTAACGGAATCACTGCTGTAAAGTAAAACAAACTGTCATGTTTTTTAAGGGCTTTAGGTGTTGTGTGAGGCATAGATGCAGTAGGGAACAAGTTAAAGTCTTTTTATTTACAAAAACAAAATGCTGAAGCATGTTACAAACAGAACATTCAACAAATAATAACTTTTAAGACACACTAGGGGTTTAAACAGACAAGGGACTAAACATGCTGAACAGACTTGAAGACTACACAGACGTGGAGACTAAACAGGCTAAGAGCTAACTTTATGTAAAATTACAATAATAAATTGTAATTAAATACAAAACTCATTAGATAAAGGTCAATGTCCATACTAAAAATTCATTGTTTTTCTTTGTAATTTTGAGGTAAATCATATTAGTTTTATAATACTTTGACATTTAAGTTCTAGATGCAAGTTTAGCATTTTTTCATGACTTTTTAAAAGATTATTCTTACATTATCACTTACATGTAGGCTATAGTATCTGCTTCATGCCTTTAAAGAATGTGAAGAGAATTTAGGATACTGATACCAAAAAATATATATATTTTTATATGACATTTGTTCTGAAATATTACCATGGCAATCTAGCCATCAGCTTTCTTAATCCAGTACATGCCTGAATATTCTGACACAAGGATAATGTATTTGCTAATGTATTTGCTGTTTTAAAGCAGCGCTTTAAGTTACATTTTAATGTTTTGCTTGTACGAGGGGATCTATGTTGTTATTTTTGTAAGCAAAAACTCCACGAACTCTCTGCTTTAACTATCACAGCCAATCAGAATCTGGAGGCGGGAACATTCTAATCTTGTTTCTGATTGGCTGATCAGCAGCTGGAGGCGGATATATTCTAATTACCACTTTATTACTGGCGCATTTAAATAAGCGCGCGAGTGAGGGCGGGACCTGACGCGAAATACACCTACGTTTATTGCTCAGGTATCAGACACAGACATAACGTGAGATGAACCAGCCAATGGGAAACAGGCGTCCTTCGAATGTTTAGGGCACGCAAAGGTGGTCTGACTTTGCACCCAGTAAATGGCGCCTAGCGACAAATCCAGCGACTTTTGGACAAACCTTAGCAACTTTTCAAATGTCGTCTGTACTGTCCTGTAAGTACGAGGTCTTGCTTTCCCGGTACAGTTACTCATCTTCTTGTGTCTGCTCTGATCAGTGAGCACTAGCTCCGGCTGAAAGGAGCAGCATATTCCCCTGACCGCATGGCAGCTGACAGTTTTATATTGGACACGTGAGGAAGGGATAGGGAAAACACGCAGAATGCAAATACGACGTACTGTAATTACGTCATCAATATGCAAATATACGCATGGCGTCATCTAGCAACATTTGGCTAATTTATAAGCAGACTTTTGCTACTTTCCATTGAAAATAGTTGGCAACACTGAAACAGTTTCTGTGTAAATACAGAGGAGTGAAGACACGCTGCTGAGCTACAGGTAAAAAAAAAAGCAGTCTCTGAGGGACAGAGGAGAAGACTCTGAAATGTGACATCATGTTTCAGTGCGAGAAAAAACTACCTGCAAGCTCAAGAGATAATGACAGTAAGAGATTTTTTATTGTTATTTTAATTCTTACTGTTGTTGCTGTAAACAAAGCTCATTTATTAATACTGCCACATTTGTCTGTCACAAATCTCAGACGAGTCTCAGGTACCGCTAACATCACCGCTGAGAAGTCACTTACACCTATAAGGGTAAAGGAGTCAGATGGACAGGGAGGGTAAGCAAGCTCTTTAAGAGCATGCGCATTAAGAATTTCGAGAGAGAGCCAGTGTGTGTACTGTATCAGTGTGTGTACTGTACTCTGAAACCTAACTGCAGTATAAGTATTAGTGCCTGACACTGTGAGCCTGACAGGGGCAGTGATGACTTGTTACATTAACAGCTGCTTTTACTCTCCAAAATGTAAACTTCCACAAACATTGTGTATTTTTACTTTAAAATTACTCATTCCTTTTCAGTAAATTAATATCAATACTTTAGTCAAAATAAATGTATTTTTATGTAAATATTCTTACATACACTCACCTAAAGGATTATTAGGAACACCATACTTATACGGTGTTTGACCCCCTTTCATCTCCAGAACTGCCTTAATTCTATGTGGCATTGATTCAACAAGGTGCTGAAAGCATTCTTTAGAAATGTTGGCCCATATTGATACTGTAGGATAGCATCTTGCAGTTGATGGAGATTTGTGGGATGCACATCCAGGGCACGAAGCTCCCGTTCCACCACATCCCAAAGATGCTCTATTAGGGTGAGATCTGGTGACTGTGGGGGCCATTTTAGTACAGTGAACTCATTGTCATGTTCAAGAAACCAATTTGAAATGATTCGAGCTTTGTGACATGGGGCATTATCCTGCTGGAAGTAGCGATCAGAGGATGGGTACATGGTGGTCATAAAGGGATGGACATGGTCAGAAACAATGCTCAGGTAGCCCGTGGCATTTAAACGATGCCCAATAGCACTAAGGGGCCTAAAGTGTGCCAAGAAAACATCCCCCACACCATTACACCACCTCCAGCCTGCACAGTGGTAACAAGGCATGATGGATCCATGTTCCCATTCTGTTTATGCCAAATTCTGACTCTACCATTTGAATGTCTCAACCGAAATCGAGACTCATCAGACCTGGCAACATTTTTCCAGTCTTTAACTGTCTAATTTTGGTGACCTCGTGCAAATTGTAGCTCCTTTTTCCTATTTGTAGTGGAGATGAGTGGTACCCAGTGGGGTCTTCTGCTATTGTAGCCCATCCCTCAAAGTTGTGCGTGTTGTGGCTTTACAAATGCTTTGCTGCGTACCTCGGTTGTAACCAATGGTTATTTCAGTCAAAGTTGCTCTTCTATTAGCTTGAATCAGTCGGCCCATTCTCCTCTGACCTCTAGCATCAACAAGGCATTTTAACCCACAGGACTGCCGCATACTGGATGTTTTTCCCTTTTCACACCATTCTTTGTAAACCCTAGAAATGATTGTGCATAAAAATCCCAGTAACTAAGCAGATTGTGAAATACTCAGACGAGCCCGTCTGGCACCAGCAACCATGCCACGCTCAAATGGAGAAGAGGCATCCAGTAGAGAGACAAGTCCATCACTAGTAATTATGTTGTGCAATATAAGACTAGTTTCAATCTTTTTATGGTGATTTAAAAGTTAACTCCTTCAACCTTGGATCATTTTGAGTCCTTTTTTTTTTTTTTACTGTGTACACTGAAAAAAATTATACTTAGAATCAACTTAAAAAAATTGCTTTAATTTGTTACAAGAATTTGTTTTTACGCCAAAGCAAAAGAAATTCATCCATTCAAATCACAAACAAAAGTTATTACAATGCCTTAGGCCAGAAAACTTATTTTTCTACTTTCTAACACATTAGAAAAAATCTAAAATTTAACATTATATTTAAGTTAAGTGTTTACCTTGAAAGAAACAAATTACATTCATGTAGTATAAAGTAATAGGAGTAAATTATAATAGTAAAGTATTTTTTTCATTATTACGTGCAATCTTAATTTTATGAATTATACATAAAAATCAATATATGGTCTTTTTCTGAAATAAAAAAAATACTTATTTTTAAGCCAAAAAGTTTATTTATGTAGAGAAGTTACATTTATCAATGAAGTAACTTTAAATAAAGACAATGAACAAACAAGTTCTTTTTCAAAAACATTTATTACCATCCTTGAAACCATACATTACCTTTTCTTTTTGTTGTACTATTATTTCCTTAATTAAAAAACAAAAAACATTAAATAAAATAAGTATAACAATGCATTTTAATAACTTAAGCTTAAGAACTGTATAAACCTATTTGCTAACCATGTGAAAATCTGACAATTGTTTGACAGGGTGACCACAATTTTATATTTTAATGTCAATATAGAATATGTTCCCTAAATATTTTCTACAGGGCCACAAAAGTGTGTTTGAGCTCACCAAGATAGCTCAAGTTTAGCGCATAGATAAGGCCAAACAACATGGAAGATTCATGTGCGACTGATGGAAACTCAATAATTCACAATCCCGATTTCATGTATATTTCAAATATAATTATTTTTTATGTTATTCGGCACAGCCGACTTAGCGTAGAAACTCTGGTGTTTTTGACAATAACTGCATTAGTTAACTAATGCTACTGAAGGTAATATAGGTATTTTTAGCTGCCACAAAACTCAATTGGTAGCTAGCAAACACAGTCGCAAAACTCAATCTACAAAGTAGTTGTTCCTGACATAAATCATAAATTTGCTCATAGAAGAGATACATTTAACATAGAAATTACATGAGTTTGCTTTTTTTACCTGTTGTTTTCTTTAAAAAACTATGGCCACCAGTAGAACGTGATTCAGTTTCGATAATGCTACGTCATGAGGTCATGTGACACAGCAAACTTTTGGTTTGGAGTACAAATGTCCTTTGAGTAAATGGATTTAATTCAAGTTTAAACAGGGGCTGCGATGTTTGTTTTTAAGCAAAGTAAAAATATTAGTTTCATGTAGGAAATCAAAAATTTCCATCAGATCAATGTAGAAACATACTTTGTATCAATGACACAGCAGTTTACCTTTTTTTCAGTGTAGAGATCCTTTCCGTATTAAGGAGTCCCAGTTGAAAAGTTCTTGAGGTTCCCTTTAACATATCTAGTACTAAATATGATTTTGAGTATTTTGTTAATCTGTTTTTTGGGCAACAGAGAAAATGATCATGTCTTTCTTTTGAATCTAAGATCTTAATGTGTTGTTTTCTTCTCTCTTCCAATCCACCCTAATGCATCAAGGATCCAGTTGTTTACTGCCTGTTTGAAAGAGAATCTTTCTCGGATACACTGGACTGTCCATTTTGCCATTTTGGTATGTTTTAGATCTGACTTACTTGCACTAAGGCATTAGGATTCTGAACTAAAAGTTAAAGTTATTTGTACACATAAATTATATAAGAACTATAGAGTAAAAAAATTGACCACATTGTACTTTATTTGTGATTTAGTTTCAAATACAACTTTAATTGAATCATTTTTTTTTTAATTGTAAATTTCTTTATAGACTTTTAGTGAAGGATATTTCACAGCAATGTTTAAGTTTGTAAGAAAGAATGCCCCACTGTTATAGCACAATAGTTTAAGTATTTAAACCCCACGAATGCGCACTCGGTCTGAGAGACGCCGCGCTGCCGGTTTTTAAGGTAAACAAGCGCAGGCGAGCAGGAAGGGCTCCGCCGGACAAGACAGCACAGCTTACGCAATCCTCCCTGGTCAGAGCCGCTTTGGCATGCTCTGCGCCTAGGCACATCACACACACAGCGTGTGTATCCTCCGGCTCTATGAGCCTGGAGCATAGATGAACACAGCGCTAAGCAGTACACATAGTGCCTGTTTCATTGAAAATCAATGAATTATAGTGTTGGATCAGCTTATCTTTGTGAAGGATCCTTGTTCTGCTGGGAAAGCAAAGGAAGCTGTAGTAGGTTTGTCTGACACCTATTTATACTCTTCCGTGTGTCGATGGCAGACGCGGCTGCGTCGCTAAGGCGATGACGTCGTAAATGTGAAGTTGATTAAATATGTCTTCAAGATGCGATTTCTGGAAGCAATCCCCATAGCTGTCACTTTGTGATGTGGCTTGAACTTCCCCTGAAAGGGAACTGAACTTCTTTTAATTGTATTTTGCATCACACCTGTACTATACTGTGTGACAGTTCTACAGGCTATTTTACAAATATTGTAATCTTGAGTTAGTGTTTACACTTTATTGAACATGTGTGTTCATAGGAATTTATGGAAAAAATGTTTTTGTGTTATTGCTTTATTTGAAGGTGTTTGATCTTCAATGTTTACAATAAAAACCAAACTGTAAATAAGTGTTTCCCTGCTAAATGTCTAATGCTTTTGCTTTATTGAAGGCGTTTGATTGTAATAATTTTGGAAAAAACTGTAAAATAAAAACATTTTGCTGCTACTCGTCTTTTGCTTTTTTAATGAATCGTATAAATTTTGGGAAAAATCTGTAAAATAATGTTGTTTTACTGCTAAACATATAGTGCTGTTGCTTTATTGAAGGTTTTTAATCATATAAATTAAGGAAAAATCTGTAAAATAATGGCGTTTCTTTGTAAAAGATAAAATAATTTCTGGTTATTTAAAAGTGATCAGATCAGATTTGGATCTGATCAAACCTGATACCTTGGCAACATATCTGCATTGGGGTTGCCATGGTAATGACTAAGTAACCAAGATGGCGCCGGTGAGGTTGGCTGCCGTGACGACTGCTCCGACCACCTTTTCTTTCTTTTTGTCTTTTAAGTTAGTTTACAGCGTTTTAAAACTGGCAAAATTACCACCATGGAGTACATTAGTTATGATAGAGACACTCTTGTTTCTATTGGTGTACAATGTACTCACAATTCGACGTTTTTAACTCCGGATCTGAGCTGGCCGAGTGAGATCCTGAGGGACAACAAAGGACGCGACGCGAAGCGGCGGCCTCGAGGGAAACGAGCCGGCGTCAGGAACAGGCTGAGAGCCCATGCACACCGCACACCTCTGCCTAGCATCCTGCTCGCCAACGTCCAGTCACTGGAGAACAAGCTCGATGACCTCAGGACCAGGATAAAGTTACAGAGAGACATTCGGGACTGCAATCTCCTCTGCTTCACCGAGACATAGCTGAACCCAGCTGTGCCGGACCACGCCATCCAGCCGGCCGAGTTCTTCTCGGTTCACTGCATGGACAGGACATGGGACTCAGGGAAGTCGAGGGGAGGCGGCGTGTGTTTAATGGTGAACAGCAGCTGGTGCAACAGCGTGAGCGTTGTTCCTCTCACACGCTTCTGCTCACCAAATCTGGAACTACTGTCCATCATGTGTCGTCCTTTTTATCTACCTCGGGAGTTCACATTGGTCATAATCAGCGCCGTTTATATTCCAGTTTTCTGTATGTTCAGCTCCGATGATGACGTCAGTGTGTTTACGGAACCGGTTGTGGGATTTATCGGGAAACTAGCGGATGATACCGTGGAGAAAAAGACTATTAAAACGTTTCCCAACCAGAAGCCGTGGGTGGATAAAACCATCCGCGACGCTCTGAAATCTCGCACCGCTGCCTACAACACGGGACTCGCGTCGGGGGACATGGAACCATACAAGGCTGCGTCATACAACGTCCGGAAGGCGGTGAAAGAGGCGAAGCAGTGCTATGGGAGGAAACTAGAGTCACAACTCCAACAGAGTGGCTCTAGGAGCTTGTGGCAGGGATTAAGGACAATTACGGACTATAAAACACCAACAACCGGTATGACAAACGCGGACGTGACACTGGCAGACGAGCTGACCACTTTCTATGCTCGCTTCGAGGCTGCAGCTAAAGACGATAGCGATGCTAATGCTAGCGGCGCTAACGGCTGCTGACAGGAAGTCACTGCCAGCACCGGTAGCGCGTTCATCATCACCGAGTGTGACGTGAGGAGAGCCTTCAAGAGAGTGAACACCAGGAAAGCAGCAGGACCAGACGGCATCTCAGGCCGTATTCTCAGAGCCTGCGCAGACCAGCTAGCACATGTGTTCACTGAGATATATAACATCTCTTTATCTCAGTCGGTGATCCCCACATGCTTCAAAGAGTCCATCATTGTTCCTGTCCCAAAGAAACCTCATCCTGCTTCACTCAATGACTATCGCCCTG
Source organism: Clarias gariepinus (assembly GCF_024256425.1). Classification (NCBI taxonomy): domain Eukaryota; kingdom Metazoa; phylum Chordata; class Actinopteri; order Siluriformes; family Clariidae; genus Clarias; species Clarias gariepinus. The sequence goes on from NC_071117.1 coordinate 5,328,399, forward strand.
TAGCCCTCACCTCAGTAGTGATGAAGTGCTTTGAATGCCTGGTCAGAGACTTTATCATTTCATCACTACCCGACACACTGGACCCACCACAGTTCGCTTACCGTCCAAATCGTTCCACAGACGATGCAATCTCACATCTCCTCCACACATCACTTACTCACTTGGACACTAGAAGGGGAAATTATGGTAAAATGCTCTTCATTAACTACAGCTCTGCATTTAATACCATAATTCCCTCCACACTCACCACCAAGCTGGAGCACCTGGGACTCAGCTCATCTATTTTGTCAGTGGATCTCCAACTTCCTAACTGGCAGACCACAGGCAGTAAGGATGGGCGGACACGTCTCAGCCTCCATCACTCTCAGCACTGGTGCCCCCCAGGGTTGTGTTCTGAGCCCCCTGCTGTACTCTTTGTACACATATGACTGTGTGGCCACTACCAGCTCCACCACCATCATTAAGTTTGCTGACGACACCGTCGTGGTGGGCCTGATCTCTGATAACAACGAGACGGCCTACCTGAAGGAGATTAGAAATCTGGAGAACTGGTGCCAGAGGAACAACCTCCTTCTAAACGTCAGTAAGACAAAGGAGTTGGTAGTGGACTTCAGCACCAAGCGGGAGAGGAACTACCAGACCCCAGTCATCAATGAGAGCCCAGTGGAGAGAGTGGACAGCTTCAAATACCTCGGTGTTCACATCACGCAGGACCTGTCATGGTCCTGTCACATCAACACCATGGTGAAAAAGGCCAGACAGCATCTCTACCACCTCAGACGCTTGAGAGACTTCCGACTGCCCTCCAAGGTGCTCAGGAACTTTTACTCCTGCACCATAGAAAGCATCCTGATGGGAAACATCTCAACCTGGTTCGGGAACAGCACCATGCAGGACAGACGAGCTCTACAGAGGGTTTTGGGATCAGCTGAGCGCACCATCCGCACAGAGCTCCCTGACCTGCACTCAATCTACAGCAGGCGATGCTGGAAAAAGGCCAGGACGATCGTGAAGGACCTCAGCCATCCCAACAATGGACTGTTCTTTCTGTTGAGGTCAGGAAAGCGATTCCGCTCTCTGAAGGCCAACACAGAGAGACTGAGGAGGAGCTTCTTCCCGCAAGCAATACAGTCTCTCAATCACAATCACACCACCACACAGTACTGACCCACACATATGGTTTTTACACACACACTGGACATTCTGGACATTTGTTTACACTATTGGCCACTGCACAACTACACTTCGTGGTCATTAAATCAAATCACATCAAATCACTCCAGCACAAATCACTTTAGGCATATTTGCACTGCACAAGTCACTTTTAATATGTGGATTGCACAACCATGGACATAACCATTCTTTTATTACCATTTATTCGGCTGCTCTTATTGTTTTACATTTTTTCATGTATTTTCCATATATTTTCTATATTGTGTACTTTGTGTACAGATATTTTATTTTTAACTTTTATTTGTATATTTTTATTTTATTCTTCCCTAGTTAAACTTACCCTTTATTTTAATTTTTATATTCATTTCCTATTCATATTCTTAGGTCACGAGCAGTTGTCTAAGCATTTCACTGCATATAGTACTGTGTATGACTGTGCATGTGACAAATAAAATTTAAATTTCAATTTGAAAGTAGGGTCGCTTAAAAAGCAGGGAAAAAGATGAAAAAAAAATGTAGCCACTTTCTAGAAAATTATTATTCCATAAACAGATGTGGCCTTCAAGACTGCGCGTGTTTTACCTTAAGATGGCGCAATTTTGGCACGTAATATTTACTTAATATTATATTAAGTAAATATTTTTTTATGAACACAAAGTACTTCGTTTTTTTTTTTTTTATCATGTTTTTTGCTGTTTGTGTCCAGCATTGAATAATTATTTTATATTTTATCGGAATAAGAGCTGGAATGTGATTGAGAATTTATGACTGAAATAAATAAAGCTGTTCTTTGCTGTGTGGAAACCCGCGGCTTGTACTTTCACTTTACAAAAGACAGCGTTTTGATCAAAAGGATTTATCGATAAACATGCAGACATTCCTTGCCAGAAATGCATTAAAGACAAATACATATACTGTATATAGGCTACTCACGTTGTTTGTGTGTGTCCACGCACGCTTCTCGTGTGTGTGTGTGTATATATATATACACACAAACACACATATATATATATATATATATATATATATATATATATATATATATATATATATATATGTGTGTTTGTGTGTATATATATATATATATATATATATATATATATATATTTAAAAAATTGTATTTTAATTTTGCTGCTAAAATTTCACTTCACTTAAAAGAAGTAAAAATAAATCCCAACAGATAAGTGTTTCCGTTAGTGCACGCAGGCACTGTGTGTGTGTGTGTGTGTGTGTGTGTGTGTGTGTGTGTGTGTGTGTGTGAAAATCAAATGAAAAAGGAGGAAGGGTCACTGTGTAAGACAAGGAGGGGGAGGGGAGGGTCTCGTTCCTCATCTCCTCTTACTTCACAGACACACACACACACACACACACACACATCGCCTTCGCCTACAAACACTAACAGAAAAACCTATCTGTTGGAAATTATTTTCCGTTTTTCAAACATAAAGTGCAGGTTAATTTGTTTATTTTTTACTTTATATTTTGTTTTAATTATTTTTATGTTTTTATTTTTGGGGGCTGTGGAACGAATAATTCGAGTTTTAATTTTTTCTTATGGGAAAATCTTTGATTTACGAGTATTTTGAAACATGAGCCCATTACCATCAAGAATTATGCTCGTAATCCAAGGTTCCATTGGATTACTAGGAAAACGTACTTACTAGCGTTACAACCGTTAACCCTGTAAGACCCAAATATAGAAAAAAATGAGCAAAACAATTTTTGACCTCTCAGATATTGTTTTAGTAGGCCTCTGATATAGGAATTAAATATTTTTTTACATTTGTAAGTTTTTAGGGAAATGTTGTAATATTGCAATGTTGGGCCTAGTTGTGAGCAGAATTTCTGTATTTCATCTCACTTTGTCTGAACAGGTATACAGAACATTTAAGCATTTATTTTCAGGTTTGTTTACTTGCATAGCCCCATGTATATATATATATATATATATATATATATATATATATATATATATATATATATATATATAGAGAGAGAGAGAGAGAGAGAGAGAGAGAGAGATTTTTTCTTTTACACCAATGCATACATAGTAATTGTAATAATTACTCAACAATCATTTTTTTATGAATAAGCATCAATCTTTTATAAAACAAGACAGTTCTTTTCATCTGAGAGGCACAAGCGAACATTGCACTTGCTACACAGTGTGTTTGTGCATCCATTATTGCAGTGTCTGCAATGTCCTCTCTTTGTCTTTACTGGGAAATGTGCAATCATGTCTTTGCATACATCCAGTTTAGCCATGGTCTGAGTTTCCAGAGTTTGCCCTTCTTTTCCATCTCTGACACAATTAAGTTGTTTATGAAGTGTAATGAAGTCAACAGAGATTGGAATCTGTTGTGCGACATCACATCAGAAGCGGGTGTACCGTGTGTCTGTCTCCGAATACATACAGACACCAGACATTTGCATTAGGCCCATCTTCAGGTACATGCCAAGCATCTTCTCAATTTCCTTATTATTGGTGTTTACAGATGTTCCATTTTTTTGCAATCTGTACTCATTTTTGTTTCAGAGCCTCAATCATATTTTCTGTCACAAACTTTTGAAAGTACTCCAGTGGGGTGAGAAGGGAGGTAGCATGATTGGTTATTTCCTAACCAGAAAAATCAGTATTAGGACTGATAAACTCCTTTTTTAACCAGCGAAACCTGTCACAGGCCACGGTGCGTTTTTTTTGGTTGGTGATGATGATGTCCACATCATCACTGGCTGGGCAGTCAATGGGTTGGTGATTTTCTTTGTCCATTTCACCTGTATCTTCATTTTCTGAGTCACTTGCATCAGTGTAATCTGAGTCCATTTCAGAATCGCTCTTTTCATTTTGGACTGCAGCAAACACATCCTGCACACTGAATAGATGACCTTTCTGTAAACTGAAACTGAAAAAGTTTGGGAAAATTCACACCTGTCCCTGAACAATGCAACAGGCTACCACACTCTGACCCAACGTCGTAGAATTACAACATAGACATAATAAACTGTAAATCAAATTTGATTAATGGTTTCTAAAATAACTATATATGTATGTGTTCTTGACATTGTAATAAACACACAAAACATATATGAGGAATTTTACTTACTTAAATCTTGACAAATCCAGTTATGCAAAAAACGGAGATCCGCTCAATGGGAAGTTTGTAGGTAAAGTAATTTTATGGCAAGATGACCAGACCTTTAAACACTTTTTCTACCCAATAAGCATCGTGAGAACAAACAATAGGACCCATTAAATATGAAAATGTGGTTTTAAGAAAAATAAACATTTGCTGGCCTTTTTTTTTTTATTGTTAAAAATGATGTTGTAATTCTGCAACAGTGGGCTTTACAGGGTTAAACATTGCAAATATAATGTGTTATATTAAATAGACTGGAGTTAATAATTTATTTTATTCATGATTATTACACACCTGAGATTAAGTCATTAATATCACTACCATTGACATTTGACCAAAGAGGTCACTAATCGACTAAAAGAATAAAGCTAAAATTAAGTTTAAATGTAGGAGGCGTGTATCCTCTTAAGACTAAAGGGCTAAATCTACAGCACTGGGTTTACCACAGTTCGCCCACAGTGTCACGTCATACTGTTCTGTTTATTGCTCTGGTGGTGCTTTAGCACTCAGTTTATTTACAAACAAACAAAAAATGAAAAAAGGCAATAAAGCAAACAAAGAAACAAACAAATGAATAATTAAATAAATAAATAAATTCCATAAAATATTTTAATTGCAAATAAAAACTATTTAGATTCCTTAAAAAGCGCTTTCTTGTGAATGAATTTATATTTGAATGTAATAAGGGTTTATCCCTGCTGCCTACTCAATGAAGCTGGGGCTGTACATTTACATCAAATCTTATGACTCAGTTAATATACAAGTACTTTTTATTAAAAACAGCACTGATTATTTAAAGAAGCTGCTCTACAAATATCAGTGTTTATTCTTTTCCTATCACACCTGATTCAATCATAGATAAAAGCAGGTGTGTGTTTGATAAAGCAAAAAAACACCAAATGTAACACCAAAGCACAACTTGAGATGTTTATTATAAACACCTTTGCTCATGTTTAATAATTTTACATTAATATATATCTTTGAAAATGAATATTAAATAATAATAATAATAATAATAATAATAATAATTATAAGTAAGTAAGTTCCAATTCAACACCACTACCACCACCAACAACAACAACAATACTGAACCTCTCTATATCCAGTAAAAGGCCATAAATGAAGAAATTTAATACCTAAAATGTAAAAAACATTAATGTTTTCTTATTGTGCTTTTTCGATCTGCACGTCCAGCGACCAAACTGCAACTAAAGAAAAGCCTGAGAGAATGCGTGTGTAGTTATGATGTGATGCTGATGTTATTTCCTCTTGTTTGTCCAAGCATCTGAACTGAACATTTTAATTTAGCTTTTATAAAAAAGTGTGTGTGTGTGTGTGTGTGTGTGTGTGTGTGTGTGTGTGTGTGTAAGAGAGAGAGAGAGAGAGAGAGAGAGAGAGAGAGAGAGATTTTAATTGCTCAGGTCATACCATTCATAACTGTCATGTGCATGTAACAGGAGCTAATATTATTACATCATTACTAAATCATTGTATGATTTAAACTCACAAAAACTACCTATATACAATGCTCAATCAAAAGGTTTTTCTATGAGAAATGTCAAAAAGACAGTCACACTTGTTAAATTTGTTTAGACTAGCAGGTTGGGTAAACCCCAAAAAAGCCAAAGTAGTATTTTTGAAGACCAATAGGAAAGCAACACATAAACATAAAACTGCACAGGACATTAACAGTAAAGTATGAAGTTTTTTGAGTTGTTTTGGACAAATTAAAAAAGGTATGCTGATGACTTAGCTGGGCAGTGTATGTACAAGATAAAATCATTTTGCTTAGCTGATACATTATGCAGCTCAGTCAAGTCTTTATCATGAACTGGGTTTATGAACCAAAATGTCTCTGTCACATTAAGACCTGTTGGGTGTGTGTACAAGCCGTTCATAAACACTGTAGATTTGTTTAACCCTTGTGTGGTGTATGGGTTTGTGGGACCCGTTTTTATGTTTTATCAAAAAAAAATTGGTAAAATTAATTACTCAAACTCATTGGCCTTGGCTCATTTTCTGTGAAGAGCATATATCAGAAAACATTTTCAATGACCACGCCCTGTACACGCCCCTACACATTTTTGGGGCGAACAAAAGCGGGTAAAAAATAATAATTTAGGTCCCGTGTACCTTCACTCTGAGGTACTCAGAGGGTTGAGAATGTGAGGATCACATTTCTGAAACTTCAGATTCTGACAGTAACTTTAAAGAAACTGTTGAGACTGAGCATCAGCATGTTCCAAAATGAAGACAAGATGCAGAACCAGCCCATCAGCAGCCAGTGCCAGGACCAGAACAAGCCCACCAGCATCTAGCAAATGAACAAATAGCTGCCATCAGGACAGGGTGGGACAAGTGGGTTCATGTCCCACTTGTCAAAGCCCCAACCAAATCATGTCCCTTTAATGTACAACCCTGTGGTTATTATTCTAGATTGCGACCAGCAACAACAAAAAAGTGCTTTGATGTGTGTAGACCCAAGATGGACAGAGAAACACTATGTACATATGCAACACAGTGAAACTCTGCCCCTCCTGTGTAGGCTAATATGAAAAGGCATTGTTCATCTTGTGTTGTGTTAAATTACCTGAAAGGGTTAAACTAATTAAGTTCATATAAATTAAAACCAATAGTTGTAAATAATTAAATAATTATAATTAAAAACAATTTCACTCATATTGAGAATTTTTTTTTTTTACAAGTTTATTAAAAAAGAAAAAATGAGTAGCACTTTAATTCATAAATGTGATCTAACAAGGTTAAAGGGCAAATAATAACAAAACTAGATATCCTGAGTTTATTGCTTGTAATCAGGTTGAAGTAAACATCGGTTAGTATTTTACCATTAAATTGATTGAATGTGTTGAAATAAAACCTACAACATGCAGCGGGTCTGCCAGACACAGGACACTGGATGAATAACAAAAATATGAACACCAGGCAAGGGGTAAACGTGTTAATGCATCAGCAAGATCGCGTCTGCAGCAGAGTAAAAACCCTATACGTGGGCAGTATAGGACATTTTAACACATCAGTCCTGAGTGTGAACAAATGAGCTCAGTGTCTGGACAACTGAGGAAGTGAAAAAAACAAACCAGCAAACACACACACACACACACACACACACACACACACACACACACACACAGACAGGCACAATGTTTGGAACTGCATATTTAAAATAAGTTAAGCCCTTAGGTGTACTAAATTAATTCTGTGGTGTATTTCATATATATATATATATATATAAAAAAAAAAATTCCTAATGCATTACATGCAAATTTTTTTTATTAACTTTATATTAAAAAATGCACAAAGCCATAGATCTTTATAAATAAACAGCCTAGCTCATTGCTTGGAAATGACCTATTGCTGAGGCTAAGATTAACTAATAGTACCGTTTGCTAATGCTCACTAGTTAAAAAACAGCTCTCAAGTCTATCCTGGTGTGTGTGTGTGTGTGTGTGAGTGTGTGTGTGTGTGTGTGTGTGTGTGTGTGTGTGTGTGTGTGTGTGTGTGTCAACAGGCACTGAGCAGTTCATATAGAAATATGTTTTATCTGTTTATTTGAAGTAAGATAAGATAAAACAATAATGTGCATGAACAGATATACTCCAAAATATGGCAATAAAGACCCTGTACAATTGCACGGCTGAAAACCTGCATAATGGTTTGAGTGCAGTGACTTCCTGTGACGTAGCTGTTTTTCTTACTGTTCCCGCGAAAGTTCCTTGTTTGTTTGTATCAGGGTTTAAATTACACTGCTTTTTCTTGTTTATACTAAATAACAACATTAACAAATTTTATGCTTTAATACTACTGGATTTTTGCCTTTTTCAGAGAACGCGCGTATCATCTGAGAACAACAAGCGGAATCCATCACCAAACAACTAAACTCTGACTCAGGTACGATATAATGGATAATATTCAGCTTGTTAGTGTGTAGAGTGCAGGATGTTTAGACATTCTTCCTCCGTCGTTAGTGGTAATTTTACTTGTGATAGGTGTGTGAGCACTCTGACGGAAAAGATATCAGCGTTAGAGGAGCGCATCCAGACATTAGAGAGGGTTAGAGAGTGTAAGAGCAGCGTTATTCCTGTAGCGGACAGTCTGGGTGCCGCAGGCGGAGATAACCAGCCCCCGACTCCGGCATTAAAGCCCTCACAGCGGGGCGAGTGGGTGACGACTCGGGGGCATACTTGTTCAGCCAAAGCGACCGCTAAGGCTAGCCCACCGGACCACACCCCTTCTGCGCTTCACGTGTCCAACAGGTTTGCTTTCCTCAGTGATGCACCCGCTGAGAAACCTGAAAGAGCTCTGGTTATAAAAGACTCTATACTGAGGCACGTGAAAGCGGCAGTGGTTAGGTGTATCCCGGGAGCCAGAGCACCGGGCATAGCAGGTAGTCTTAGGGCTCTAGGACAGCAGGTTCTCAAAGATAGTGGTACATGCTAGAGCTAATGATATACAATTTCGTCAGTCATAGGTTAGTAAGAATAACTTTACAGAGGTGTTTAAACTAGCAAAGGCGATGTCCGATGAAGTAGTATGCTCTGGTCCCATCCCAATGAGACGTGGTGACATAACTTACAGCAGGTTATGGTCGCTGAACTGCTGAATGTCCAGGTGGTGCTCTGAAAACAACGTGGGCTTCATAGATAATTGGAAGACCTTTGAGGGCAAAGGTGGCCTGTTAGGGCGGGAGTGTCCATCCCACTCGGGAATGTGCTGCTCTCATTTCCTGTAGTATACAGTAGCTCATAGTCTCAGAAGAGGCCTAGTTAACCGGTGACAATCCAGAGCCCAGGCCAGGAAGCAGACAGACAGCTCTAAATGAAGCCAGTCTTCCTGGATACAGCTACATACACCGGCCTCGGTTAACTGGTAGAGGAGGAGCCATCGCAGTTATTTACAAAAATAATCTGGCTATCGTACAAAAACACAGATTAATATTTAATGCATTTGAAATTCTCTACAGTAACATAAAGTCAGCTCAGACGTTTCCGCTAATTATCATTTACAGACCCCCAGGGTCGTACTCTGAGTTTCTCTGTGAATTTGCAGATTTCCTCTCAAACCTTGTCGTATCCGTAGACAAAGCGTTAATTGCTGGAGATTTTAATATTCCTTTTGAGAATCCAGAAGACCCTCTAAGAACAGCATTTATGTCTATACTAGACAAAATCAGTAAATCAGTGTGTAGTAGGACCCACTCATAAAGCAGGTCACACTTTGGACTTAATATTATCGTTTGGATTGAGTATAAGACACATAATTACAATTCCACAGTCTGAAGTTATCTCAGATCACTGTCTTGTCTGGATTAAAGTGTTTCATAGTAATAAAGTACGCACAGCACCGCGCTACCGCCTTAAACCTACGTTCAATTCAATTCAATTCAATTTTATTTATATAGCGCTTTTAACAATGGTCATTGTCTCAAAGCAGCTTCGCAAAGATGAAAGAAATTCAAAAAAAAAAAATAATAATAATAAAAAAATAATAATAATAATTAAAAAATATTAATAATAATAATAAATTGTGTATGTGTGAGAAAAATGTGTCTAGATAATTACGAGATGAATGAATGAAATTTCTCTGATGAGCAAGCCAAGGGTGATGGCGACAGTGGCAAGGAAAAACTCCCTGAGATGGTAATAGGAAGAAACCTTGAGAGGAACCAGACTCAACAGGGAACCCATCCTTATTTGGGTGATAACAGATAGAGATGATATAACACCATGTGTGTTATGCAGCTGAGAGTACAATATAACAGAAATTCTTTAAATTAACATGAAGTCCAGTTCAGCATAGGGATGAGTCAGTAGGTGCAGAGGGCAGATGGGGTCTGGATCACTGGGAGCACAGGAGCAGGATGTGTAGCTCCAATCATAATAAGGCAGAATTCAGCTGGAGCTGGTCCTTCTCTGGATGCCTCAGGATCCTCACAGGGTTGGCCTTTATCTACTGAAGCTGGTTCAATCTCCAGATGCCTCGGGATGGGTAGAAAAGTACAGAACAGATAGAGAGAATTAACGTAGTTGCCATTCAGAATAGATGTACTGAAGTATGAAGTTATGGGATGAGTTACGCGTATGCCAGATTAAAGAGATGCGTCTTGTGTAAGGGTCCGCCACTAGAGGACACTGTTTTTATTTTGTAGTTTTTGTTGGCCGACTCAGTTTCCCAGCAGGCACCTCGGTCAGGTGATGCGAGTGCACACCTGAACCGAGGTAGCCATCAATCAATCTATAACTAGCTGTTTAGACTGGGAAACTGGGTCGAGCATTTTTGGTAACACCACTGTCATTTGTTTGGGCATTTTGTTCTGTTCTGTTTTGTTATTTGTTTAGTTTGTACTTTGATTTTAGTTGTGTTGACTTGGGCTCTCTTATTGGCAATGTTTCTGTGTATCTTATGTGTGTCTGAGTTAGTGGAGCTGATTCAGTCCTGTCCTCCTGTGTTCTTGTGTTTAGCTAGAGCAGGTAAGTAGTTAGGTGTGTGTGTGGCTAGGAGCATGTTTAGCTAAAATCTATGTTGAATTACAGTAACTAGCATGCTTCTAGCCATAGCCCCTCTGTGTCTTTAGCTGTCCTGTGTTTCCTACCTCCCTAGTTGCCCAGTGTGCCTAGCCTTTGATGTGTCCCCTAGCCTAGCCTTTGATGTGTGTCCCCTAGCCTAGCCTTTGATGTGTCCCCTAGCCTAGCCTTTGATGTGTCCCCTAGCCTAGCCTTTGATGTGTCCCCTAGCCTAGCCTTTGATGTGTCCCCTAGCCTAGCCTTTGATGTGTCCCCTAGCCTAGCCTTTGATGTGTCCCCTAGCCTGGCCTTTGATGTGTGTCCCCTAGCCTAGCCTTTGATGTGTCCCCTAGCCTAGCCTTTGATGTGTCCCCTAGCCTAGCCTTTGATGTGTCCCCTAGCCTAGCCTTTGATGTGTCCCCTAGCCTAGCCTTTGATGTGTCCCCTAGCCTAGCCTTTGATGTGTCCCCTAGCCTAGCCTTTGATGTGTCCCCTAGCCTAGCCTTTGATGTGTCCCCTAGCCTAGCCTTTGATGTGTCCCCTAGCCTAGCCTTTGATGTGTCCCCTAGCCTAGCCTTTGATGTGTCCCCTAGCCTAGCCTTTGATGTGTCCCCTAGCCTAGCCTTTGATGTGTCCCCTAGCCTAGCCTTTGATGTGTCCCCTAGCCTAGCCACTGGGTATCCCTCGTCTGTGTTTCTGTGCCCCCAATCCCTAGTGTGGGTTAAGCTATTAGGTAAGGGTAGCTTAGTGCATGTTGGGGCTAAAGACATGCTTAGCTAGGTGTATGTGTAGCTAACTGCCATGGTTAAGCACTGCTTAACCATGTTTAGCTAAAAGCCATGCCTAGCTGATTGCCATGTCTTTAGCCCTCGTCCCGTCCCTCTCTTGGTCTCCCTCCTCTCTACGTGTCTCCCTCCTCTCTACGTGTCTCCCTCCTCTCTACGTGTCTCCCTCCTCTCTACGTGTCTCCCTCCTCTCTACGTGTCTCCCTCCTCTCTACGTGTCTCCCTCCTCTCTACGTGTCTCCCTCCTCTCTACGTGTCCAGTTTCAGCTCCACGCACTGTTTGTGTCTTATGTGTTTGTCCCTCTGCCTGTGTCTCGCCACAGGGCGTGTTCGGTGTCTCCCTCTGCCTGTGTCTCGCCACAGGGCGTGTTCGGTGTCTCCCTCTGCCTGTGTCTCGCCACAGGGCGTGTTCGGTGTCTCCCTCTGCCTGTGTCTCGCCACAGGGCGTGTTCGGTGTCTCCCTCTGCCTGTGTCTCGCCACAGGGCGTGTTCGGTGTCTCCCTCTGCCTGTGTCTCGCCACAGGCGTGTTCGGTGTCTCCCTCTGCCTGTGTCTCGCCACAGGGCCCCTGTTAGCACAGAGTTAAGTATTGTTTGAGTTTGTTCGTTCCTTTGTTTGTCTTTATTTATACTTTGTGTTTAAATTTTATTAAAAGACTCTTTTTTGGGTTACACCACCCCTCTGCCTCTATTCCTGCTCCTTCCGCCCACGGTGTTCAACACCTGCCACAACACCCCGGTCATGACATCTTGAGTCTTTTAAACTGGGAAACTGTGTCTGAGCCCCAAACACTGTCTGGAAGGCTATTCCAAAGTTTTGGAGCTAAATATGAAAAAGCCCTACCCCCTTTTGTAGATTTTGAAATTCTGGGAACTACCAGAAGTCCAGAGTTTTGTGATCTTAAGTAGCGTGGCGGATTATATCGTTTCAGAAGACTGGTTAGGTATGTGGGACTTGTTGAGGTATGAGGTATACTTGTTTATTGAGGATGCAGGACAACCACCTAGTAATGCATTACAATAGTCCAGTCTGGAGGTCATGAATGCATGAACTAGCTTTTCTGCATCAGATACGGATAAGATGCTCCTAAGTTTGGCGATATTTCTAAGATGGAAAAAGGCTGTTTTTGTGATATTGGAAATATGATTTTCAAAGGACAAGTTACTGTCTAATATTACGCCCAGGTCTTTTACTGTTGAGCTAGTAGTAACAGTACATCCTTCTAAATGCAGGCTGAATTGTGAAAGCTGTTGTGTGCTGGTTTTTGGGCCGATGAGTAATATCTCTGTCTTGTCTGAGTTTAGTAAAAGGAAGTTATTGGTCATCCAATCTTTTATGTCCTGGACACACTCGGTTAATCTAGACAATTTAGGTATTTCGTCTGGTTTTGTTGAGATATATAATTGGGTATCATCAGCATAACAATGGAAACTAATCCCATGTCTTCTAATGATGTTACTCAGGGGAAGCATGTATATTGAGAACAGCAGAGGTCCTAAAACTGACCGTTGTGGGACCCCATATTTCACTGGCATTACACCAGACAGTTCTCCATTTAGGTCTACAAAATGGTATCGATCAGACAGGTATGATCTAAACCATTTTAATGCCTGTCCCTGAATACCTATGTGATTTTGTAAGCGATCTATGAGAATGTTATGATCTATAGTGATCTATATCTGTAGTGTTTTCTAATATTTTTGATATAAAGGGGAGGTTTGAAATCGGTCTATAATTTATTTCATTTGCGTCCAAATTAGATTTTTTAAGAAGCGGCTTAACTGCCAACTTGAAAGGTTTAGGGACGTGACCTAGATATAATGAAGAAATAATAATGTTTAAAAGTGGCTCTCCAACCGTATGCATCACTTCTTTCAAAAATCTGGTTGGGATTGGGTCTAACAGGCACGTTGCTGAATTAGCTGAGGTGATAAGTTTATAAAGCTCTTCCTGTCCTACACCTGTAAAGCACTGAAAAACTAAATGTGAAACTTTAGGCTGAAATAGATCATGAGATGCTATTAGAGGTTAAACTTCCGTTATTTTCTTCCTTATGCTATCGATTTTTTTCATTAAAGAAGTCCATAAAATCTTCACTACTAAAATGTTGTGGAGTACTCTCTGCAGGCATCTTAGGTTTTGTTAGGCGGGCTACTGTACTAAATAAGAACTTGGGATTGTTTTGGTTTCCTGCTATCAGTTGGCTAAGATGCTCGGTCCTAGCAGTTTTTAGAGCCTGTCTATAGCTGCACATACTGTCTTTAAATGCAATTCGAAAAACTCCTAATTTAGTTTTTCTTCATTTTTGCTCAAGGTTACGGGTTGCTCTCTTTAGGGCGCGAGTATGACTATTGTACCAAGGAGCAAGTGTTTTATCTCTAACTTTTTTTAATCTAATGGGAGCAACAGTGTCTAATGTTCTGGTAAAAATACTACCCATGCTGCTAGTCATTTCATCCAGATCGTCTGCATTTAGGGGTCTAATAAGAATTTGGGACAGATCCGGCAGATTACTTGTGAATCTGTCTTTAGTAGTCGGATTCATATTTCTAACAAATCGATAACGTGGGGAGACACAGCTAATCTGTTCTACGGGTAGAGTATATATCAGGAGGTGATGATCTGTTATATCATTACTTTGAGGTAAAATCTCTATATTAGAGACATCTATACCATGAGATATAATTAAATCTAGCGTATGATTACAGCGGTGAGTTGATCCATTTATATTTTGTTTAACCCCAAAGGAATTTAGTAAGTCCATAAATGCGAGGGCTAAACTGTCGTTAGCATCATCTACATAAATGTTAGTCTCCTACTATCAACACTTTGTCAGAGTTAACAATTAGGTCTGATAGCAGATGTCCAAATTCTTTAAGAAAATCGGCATATGGCCCTGGGGGTCTGTACACGGTGGCCATTGTAAAATATAGCGCGGGTTTATTATGTATTTCATTAAGTGCAACATTAATGACGAGCACTTCAAATGAGTTGAACCTGGGCCTCATTTTCTGAGTAACCGTGAGTACATCATTGTAGATAGTGGCGACACCACCACCGCGACCGGTTAGACAGGGCTCGTGCTTATAAAAATATCCTGACGGAGTAGACTCATTCAGACCAATATCTTCATTTAGTTTAAGCCAGGTTTCGGTAAGGCAGAGTGCGTCAAGGCAATAATCTGATATTATTTCATTAACAATACGTGCTTTAGGCGCAAGGGATCTAATGTTGAGAAGTCCAAACTTTAGAGGTAGATTTCGATTACTTATTTGGCCTCTTTCTGGTTTAATGGTTACCAGATTGTTTCGGCTGGATTTAACGAATTTATTCTTTTTTCTCACTATTCGGGGAACAGACACAGTTTCTATAGTACAAGCTATGTGTGTGCGTCTATTAGTATGGTGGGTTGTATTGTGGCTGATATCTAAAGAATCTAAGGTATGACTTACCGCCAGTCAGATGGTTCGTAGTGTCCTGGAGATGTTGTCAGAGAGGACCGCTGCTCCAGCTCTGCTAGGGTGCAGGCCATCTGTGTGGTAGAGCCTAGGACGCTCCCAGAAAACATTCCAGTTATCAACAAAGGGTAATCTCTGTTGTTGACACCAAGATTGTAACCATTCGTTAAAGGCAAATAATCTACTGAACCTCTCGATTCCTCGCTGAAATGTCGGAAGTGGTCCAGATACGACGATCTTTGTCGTGGGTGATGTGCTGCGGACCTTCTCAACCAGGCTCCTAAAGTCCTTCTTTAGGATCTCTGTCTGCCTCAGCCTGATGTCGTTCGTGCCAGCATGAAGAACCACAGCTCAAATGTTCTTTCTTAGGGCCGAAGGGACCTGTGCAGCAACATCAAGAATAGTGCACCAGGTAAACAGCGCGTGTACGCCTTACCTTTAGCCGTGGTAGCACGCACGTGCCGGACGATGGAGTCTCCGATGACCAGCGCGTTGTGTGCTGTCTCACGGAGAGGAGCGAAGCGGTTTCGGGTTGAGATCTTGAAGACGGGTGGTGGCGGAGGAGGAGAGGTCCTCGCCCGGGGCTTGGCGCGCGTCTTCCACTGCTGCAGTATCCAGGCCTCGTGGTATCCTGGCGCCGGAGTAAAGGAAACCTGGGTGGGCTGCGTCCTCGGTGCGTTGGACCTGGGCAGAGAAGCACGCGGGGTAGAGGTTGTCGGAGGTTTCTCATGCCGAGAATTTACCTGGGACAGGTGAGCGTCGGTCCGCGACGATGGTCCGTGACGTGGCTTTCCGCTGCTGTAGCCGGGCCAGCTTCACCTGTAGGTCGCGGATCAGCTTCTCCACGGCCTCCATCTCCAAGTCTACCGAGTGCAGCTCCAATGTCTCATCACCTGCACACAGAGGCAGAGACCCAACCGACATGGTGTCTAAAAATAGAAATAACCGGTGTGCAAGAGCGTAAACAAACTTGTAATAGCCGGGCTAACGGGCTAGCGATGCTAATGGAAAGCCGGCTAGAAGCGGTGTGCTGCAAAACAATTTAAACTTATACGATATAAACTTATACGAAAACGATATAACACGCGTTTCGAGTGAATATATTATAAGGTAGTATGAAATACTTATCTGTTATATGTTACTCTTCGTAAGGGGACGAAAAAGTTGAAAAATTGGTCAGTCTGGCGGAGCTTCACATCAAATACCACACAGAGCTTTATCAATAATCTCCCAGAGTTATCAACTCTGATTGACCTGACTTCACAAAACTATATTAACTAAAAACAAGACCACTGCAGGTATCGTCAAAACAACAACAAACAATAGTGAGGATTTCATGAACTTTTTCAATAACAAAATCATAAATATTGGGCAAAAAATTCAGGCTTTGAAACCAGACAATTTAAGTGATACAAATAATAAGTTAATCACATCAGAACTAATTTCACTCATCTCCTTTTCAAAATTGTCAATCTGTATATTAGATCCTATACCGACACATTTGCTCAAGCAGATAGTTCCAGGAATAACAGAACCCCTGTTGAAAGTAATTAACTGTTCACTCAGCAGTGGGTATGTTCCTAAATTCCTTAAATTAGCAGTTATTAAACCACTAATCGAGAAACCTGTTTCAATTACAGGCCGATATCAAACCTCCGCTTTATCTCTAAAATTCTGGAAAAGGTAGTATCACAGCAGCTATGTTCATATTTACATAAAAATAGCATAAACGAACTGTATTAATCAGAATTTAGGCCTCATTTGACACTATTGATCATAGTATTTTCCTTCACAGATTAGAAAATGTACAGTAGTAGGAATTAAGGAAACGGCCCTCTTATGGCTCAGATCCTATTTAACTGATCGTTATCAGTTTGTAGATTTAGATGGTGACTATTCCTCATGTTCTCAAGTTAAGTTTGGTGTTCCACAGGGTTCTGTTTTAGGCCCACTGCTTTTTTCCCTTTACATGGTTCCTCTGGCAAGATAATTCGTAAACATGGTATTAGTTTTAATTGTTATGCTAATGGCACACAAGTATACGTTTCAGCAAAACCAGATGAAAAAAAACTGTTTACTTAAGTTGAGCAATGTGTGCAGGACATAAGATGTTAATTAATTTCCTTCTGCTTAATCCTGATAAGACAGAATTTCTAGTCATAGGACCACAAGCAGCTAGAAGTAAGCTTTCTGATCACACTGTGATTTTAAATGGCCTTTCTGTTCCATCAAGTGCAACAGTAAAAGACCTCGGTGTGATTATACAGTGGTTACTCACGCGGAATGTCTATGACTGCCATGCACTCTATCGCGGCAAACGGCAACAGCCAAAATAAATCAGTCGCAATTCAAAATAATTTATGAAATGACCGCCAGGTGGCGCAAGGGGACATTTTGCAAACGGCTGCAATTCATTTTGTTTAGACAGACTCTGTTTCTCTCTGTCTACTGTTATTGTTGTTATTAGTAATGAAAACAGCACAAACAACAGCTCAAGGGCTTGTAAAAACATTTTAATTTTAACGGTAAAAATGTCAATTTTGGAGTCAGTGGTCCGAGCACAGCGTAATGATCTTTGTATGATAAAATGACTCGTGGCATGAATCTACAAGAGGCGCTTCAGTTTCAAATAATCATTTAACGCTGAACCCAAACAGCAAAAGAACATGATAATAATAATCTAAAGAATAACATTCATCTTGATTTTAGCTGTTTATGTCCAGTATTGAATAATTATTTAATTATTAATAAATAAAGCTGCTCACATCACGCGCTTTCACTTTAAAAAATGCAGTGTTTAATCAGCAAGTATATGTTGCCTCTCTTAAGGATAGATGAATAATCAGATTTTTCGAAGCTGTTTGTGTCGGCTCATATCGGAAGCATTTTGATCAAAGTGGAGATAAAAAGTGAAAGTGTGTAACAACAACACAGCACAGTATGATAAAATGACTCGTGGCATGAGTTTACACGGAGCGCTTCAGTTTCAAATGATCATTCAATAACATGATAATAATAATCAAAAGTAAAATAATATTGTCCTTTTTGCTGTTTATGTCCACCATTTAATAATTATTTAATTATCAATAATTAAAGCTGCTCACATCGCGCGCGCGCTTTCAAAAAAATGCAGTGTTTAATCAAGTATATGTCGCCTCTCTTTATGAAACGAAGCTGGTCGTGTCGGCTCATATCGGGAGCATTTTGATCAAAGGGGAGATTAGAAGGGAAAAAGTAAAAGTGTGTACAAACAACATAGCACAATGCATGTGTGTGAATGGCCGAAATGTGGTTGTGAATAAATCTTTTAGTGAATGTAAAATGTTCGCGTGAACCCGCGGCGCGCGCGTGCGCGTGCGCTCTTTCACTTTGACGAGTTTTGATTTTAGATGAACGCGCGCGCCGATATGAGACATTTATAAGAGATTTCTCTTTCCCAGAAATATAACAAACACACATTTATACGTGTTAAATAAGCGCTGTCTTTGCGGCGCTGTGCGAAACGCACGCCGATGTGAGCCGCCTTCCTATCTCAGTCATAATATACAAATATGTTTTAGCTGTGTAGTGGACTGCGCGCGCACAACCTCTCGCGGGCGAGCCTCTAAATACGCCGTTTTAACGGGGTGGGAATAAGAAACACCACACCGGCAGAACTAGACTAATGATAATGAATGCGTCGGGGAAAACAGCAAGGAAACTGACTGGCCATTTTAATAATTCATTGATAAGTTGATGTCTTTTGGTTTCGGCTGTGAGTGGATGCGCTGTACTAATCCACGTTTCATAAGAATTACATAAGCTGATTTTTCCCCTATTAGTTTATATAAAAGCAGACATTTTGCTTTCTGTAAGTATATATTTTCACGTCTGTGAGGCGAGTATACACGGAGTTTCGGTTTATTTTCTGACGCGCTCAAGTTCACAGAAACCGATACAGAATAGCGCTGTATCCCTGTTTGCTTTCATTATTTTACAACATCATAACGTTTTATCGTCATTGTGCATGCATTTAAATAAAAGTAAAGTCTTATAAAGGCTATGTACTGTAGCTTATATAGGTTTATTATATAGTTTTTGCTCATTAATCTGACAACACCTGTGACTCACCCACGTTTTCTGATACACAGCCAGAGTTTTCTGGCTACGCGAGTGTTACACATGATAAAATATAAAGGCTCACTGTGTTAACATTTACTTTGCTTAAATTCGATGGAACTAAAAAAACCCTATATTGAAGTTCTAAATTTGTACTGTAATTTTAGTACTGTGATGATAAATTCGTTTAATGTTTCACTTTTTGCCGGCGGTGATACAGCGCAACGGGGGGTGCTGGGATGTTAAAATGTTTTTATTATTTATTAAAGAACATTATGATGATCATAACAGCCTACTGCATTTAATTCTTATAATAACACAAAAACACATTGACATCTGCTGACGCAGTAGCACGGCCTGACAATGTTTTAATTTTTATGGTAATTTATTTTCGTTTATTTCAGTTAATAAATCTACCATAAATTTAAAGAACACAAAATATAAGATGACGAAAAACATGCATGCGTAGCTTTTCTAATTACACATGATAAAATTTAAAGGCTCACTGTGTTAACGTTTACTTTGCTTAAATTCGATCCTAATAAGATTTAATTTAATTTAAATTCTACATTTGTACTGTAATTTTAATACTGTGATTATGAATTCGTTTAACTCCAACGTTTCACTTTTTTTCTCCGCTACTATGTGCAGCTCTAACGGCGCGCGGCTCATTAATTCTTGAGAGAATAAACTGATGCCCGAGGCGTCAGTCTATAGTTATATAGCGCCACTCAGCGGTAGAAGCCAGCAAACGCACAAACCCAAATGCCGCCACCGTGAGGCGTGACGGTAAAACCAGAATACCGCATGAGTAACATCTGTAGATTCCAGCCTTTCATTTGAAGCACATATAGATAATATTACCAGGATAGCATTCTTTCACCTCAGAAATATTGCCAAGATAAGAAATATATTGTCACCAAATAATGCAGAAAAACTAGTTCATGCGTTTATCACGTCTAGGTTGGATTATTGTAACGCCTTACTGTCTGGTTGTTCAACTAGGTGCTTAAACAAGCTTCAATTAGTCCAGAATGCAGCAGCGAGAGTCCTCACTCGAACCAGAAGATACGAGCACATCACTCCTATCTTATCCACATTGCATTGGCTTCCTGTGAAATTTCAAATCGATTTTAAAATACTACTCTTGACGTATTAAGCATAAAATGGTCTCGCGCCGCAGTACCTGAGTGAACTGCTAGTGTCTTACAATCCGCCATGCTTACTTCGATCAAAGGATGCAGGCTGCTTGTCAGTACTGTGTATTATGAGCCCCGAAGTTATGGAATAGTCTTCCAAATAGTGTTCGGGACTCAGACTCAGTCTCAGTGTTTAAGTCCAGGCTAAAAACCTATTTATTTAGCCAAGCATTTTTCTAAATAGATTAGCCTGAGGTAAAGGAGCAGATCTGGGGGACTCATGGACGTAGAGTATTATGGTGAACTGGTATGTTTAGATGCTGTCTTCCTCACTCTCATTGATCACACAGGTTTGTTGACGGTGAGTTGATTTACATCTCAGGGAGCCCTCTTGTCTGTGTTTCCTTCTGGCTCTCCCTTTTTAGTTATGCTGTCATAGTTAGTCCTGCCGAAGTCTCTGCTTGCAATCTGCACTAAATATACATTCACCCTACACTCATAAAAATAACTTTTTGAATGAACGTAATTAAATTATGGAAAGAATTTCCACCTGATTTAATGGCTTTCTTTCAACATTAAGCAATTTTGTTGGCCCAACTTAACGTTCTTAGGTTCAGTCAAATTAATTTTATTAGGTTCATTTAACTTGTTTACTACCGCTGCGTCCAACATAATTTAATACTGTTAACATAAATGAATAGCGTTGGTACAACACATTTTTCAGTTGTAAATTAAGTTGATCTAACTCAAGTAAATTTAAATTTCAAGCCCTGGTCAACAGAATTCTGTGAAGGAAAGAAGCATAAGACAAACGGGATAAAACAGAGATTTTTATTTTACACCAGCAGCAACTTACAAATGAAGTCTCAATTTGAAAAAATGTACAAAACATAAAACACCACAAATAAGTATTAATCATAGAAAAACAATTTAACACCAACATAAAGTTTTGTACTTTATAACTGTGCGTTATGACTTTTAAATATGACCGTTAGAGACGGTTGGTCAAGTAACTCCTGAAGTCAGATGCAGACAGGACACTTTCACTCACAAACTCCTGTGGAAAAATACAGAGATAGATTCTATTAAAATTCATGATACTTAATTTAGCAAATAAACAATATTTATACTTTCTTCTTCTCGCTTCACAACTCATGAGAACAGACCGAAACCAGAACCGAACCGCAGATTAAGCACGCGCATATAACCCTCGGTATTTTAAGTGTGATTAAAAAATACAAGAAATAGCTTAAACCAAAATAACGTGACTAAACATCGCTAAACAGAAGGTGACATTTATGTTCAGTATTTCGTTTCTATTTAGAAAGAATTAATTCCTGCTTACCTTTTCCACACGCCCGCCAAACGTTTGTCTTCTCAACACGCTGTGTTCTCTTCTCGCGATGTCTTCTCGCGAGATTTCCGGTTTTGCTATTTCCGGTTTTCATAGTGACAAGATCTCTTTGGTTTATCTCAACATGATTAAATCCAATACATGTTAAGTTGTTGAATTTCATGTAAATAAAACAATATTTATTCATGTTCATCTTAGAAACATGAAATTATTATGTACAAAACACATATTACATTTTAGTAGATGTAACAGGTAGCCATGTTCATTTTTTTGAGTGTATACATTGTTCGACTGTGACCATACCTAGTTGCCATCTCTCCATCTCTTTTGCTCTCTCCTCTTCTGCTCTCTCTCCTCTCTCTCTCCCTCTCTCCTAGTTCCTCTACTTATCTCTCTGTCGAGCTATACATGTCGCTCCTGAGCTGCCAGTGATCCAGACCTCCTCTGCCCTCTGCACCTGTCTAACTCGTCCTGTAGTCCTGCTTCTGGTTGGAGATCTCATAACATGGATACCCTGTGTGCCTGGGATGCGTATGGTGTCTGGAGATGGCTCCACTTTTCCATGAAGGTGGTCCTGTCCTCGACTGATGTAGACAGTTGTTCTCTGAGGACCTGTGACTTCAGTCGCTCAATAGTTCAGGACTGGAATTTCTTATCACTCATATCATTTTGATTCATACACATTCACATTTCATACAAACTTAATTCTCTTGATTGTGTAAAGCTGCTTTGTGACAATGTAAATTGTTAAAAGCGCTATACAAATAAAATTGAATTGAAAATTGAATTAATGGAAGAACAGGGAGAAACTCCTGCTAGTTAAATTTGACCAAATTGTGTCTTCAGTGTCCTAAAAAAGTATTGATGATGATGTCCAGAAATGATAATCATGTCCAGAAGCAAGTGTAAAAGCAGCAGGGATGAAGCTGGTCCTGCTAAGGAGCACAAAAAAATAATGAAACAAAAGTGAAAATAATTGAGGAGGTAAAAAGATGGTAGACGTTGCTCATTCTTTTAACATGAATTGATCAACCATTGGCAAAATTCTAAAGAACAAGGACAAGATCATGGAACTTCTTAGTCTTATACTGTGTATAACCAATTGTGTTAGTATCTTAGCACTGGTATTCACATCTAATATTCACAATTAACAAGAATTATTAATACATTAAACTCAACAGCTGAGTGGAACAGTGCAGACCTGCTGGCAGCAGAATAAAATACACACACTGCTATTAAATGCTTAAAGCTGCTTCAAATGCCTGTAAGTTGCTTATGTTGCTGGTGTAATGGAGCAGTTCAGTTTCTGCACTTCAGTGAGAAGCTTGCTCTACTCATTAGACTTGAGAGGAAGGAGGAGAACATGATGGTTCTGCTAAAGCCCTTAGAGTTTATTATAAACAAAGCACACACCTGATGGACATTTCTGTAATGACTCACCTGACAGACAGGTTCATCTGCCTTTTTCTTCTGTCTCTTCCATCTGCTCACACAAAGTCAAATATTATAAAGTGTTTATTCTGAGCCTGGCAGTAGTACTGTCCACTCTGTAGAGCTCTGTAACTCTGTCCAAATCCTACAGCTGAGGATTTATTGACCTTAAACCAGGTGTAGTTCTCCACAGGTGGGTTAGCATCACTGCTGCAGGTCAGAGTCACTGAACTGTCCTCCACTATCTCACCAGAGGGACTAATGGACACTGAGACATTATTTGGAGCCTCTAGAGATTTATAGTCATGATTAGTGTTTTCCTTGATTTTTTTTTTTATATACAAAACAAATAAATACATAAATCTCACATCTGACTCTGAGGGTTTGACCAGGAGAGGGGAGATGTTCATATCCTCTTACAGCACAGCTATAACTGCCTGCATCCTCACTGCTGACTGATCACCTGAAGATCTTAAACACAGAGAGACACATTACATCAGGAAAACTGTAATGAAAAAAAAAAAACTGTTTACTTTAAAAACTCAAAATCTTTTTGTATCTTATAATATACAATAAACTTATAATATTTTGTATCTGATAATAAGTTGAGTTTAATGTTCCAATAACCTTCTTAACTGGCATAAAGCAGTATGAATGTTTCAGACACTTTCAATGATCAAATATAATCCTCTGAAACCTATTTCAATAAAAAAAGTTATTATTTGTGTGTGATATTCAAATCTTCAATAGGAAGATAAAAACTCATGCACCTGTGTAAAAAGGGAGGAGTTTATGGCCTGATTGATATACAGTGGCCCTAAAATTGACTTTAATAAAAGTGTCCACATATGTTTTTGAGGAAAATTTATATACTGTTGTCACAGTGTGTGTCTGTGATGGATGTGCTCCCAAATCTACTATCCCTCCTCGCTCACTCCCGAGGCATCCTAGATCGGGCCAGCTGGCGATAATCAGCGTTAATAGGATTTTGGGCTCCGCATTATAAAAGCATGGCGCGAAATTTAGTCCGGGGCCCGGAAAGTATGTGATGCGGTGGAGCACGAGAGAGTGGCACACGAGTGGAGCAATGTGACGTACCCCAGGGACTTTAACTAAGGAGACTGGAATTTCGCCCTTTTGATTCCTGCGCTGATGACAGCGCAAGGAAGAACTGTGCGAGCTTCCGCGGCACCTTCACTCCCACGCCGAGCCCGCCTTCACGTCCCCGCCATGAGCAGGACAGCATTAAGGCTTCCAATCCCAGCCGGGAAAGCTGCCCAGCCAATAGACGTCAGCAAGGACTCCGGTCTGAGGCCGCGCCCACAGAGAGCTGGGAGGGACCAGGCTGGCCATCGACAGCTGGAGAAACGCCGTCACGAGGGAGCATGCAGGAGCGCTGCCTCTGCGTGGGTGCTTGAGCACCCGCCCCTTTCCTCCAGGATGCCTCAAGTGCCCTTTTCTTGTTTTTTTTTAAATATGTATGTGCGTATGGAGCCCTGTCTTTGCCCCTCAACAATAAAACGTAACTATTAATCTTAATTTTGCTAAATAAAAGGATCTGGCTTGCATCAGTCACATGACTGCCCTTAACCAATGCTCGCCCTTGAGAGCAGAGCGTGCTCGTTACGAGCCGGGTACGAGCTTGCAAAGTGCACGCGCATTTTCTGCAGGCTGGGTGGTGCGGAGCTGAAGGAGAAGCAGGCAAATTAATTGGAAGGTGCAGACTGCAACAAAAACAGTAAAAAGGGTGTACAGCGCACACTATAATCCTGTCCTATAGTACACTGTCCTTTTATGAACTGCACAAGTAGTGGTGGTCATTAACTGCTAGCTAACTGGCTAAGGGTGTTACAGGGGGGTCTGTAGCTCTGTCCACCGTTTTAGGGAACATGTTTTGTTTCAAAGTAAGTTACAGGACTTTTCCCTTCTTTTCTGGAGGGCTTTTATTTCACTAAAAACAATCTAATATGGATATCCACATAATTATGGCTTATTTTATTTATGATATTTAAAAGAAACCAGTTTTTAAAGAAAATATATTAAGTAACAGATGATATTAGGTTTATATTTCAAATTAGGTATAATGCTGATTTTACAGCAGTAAAATGATTGTATCTCTACAGTTTAAACATATAATAAGCACTGCATGTACATGTTTGTGTGTTTTATGTGTATAGATTATTTTAAATTATGACTAATAATATAAAAAATATTCCAGACATGCCTCGTAAGGAGGGGAGGAAGAAACAGCTACAAAAGGAGCTGTGTGAGGCTGCTAAAGGCAGTAATCCCTCACCAGCAACATTGTACGCCATCAGGTAAAACATAGGCTACATTTGCTTTGCATTGTCCCCACCTATTGACAGTCATACAGTGTGATGCAATTCCATATTAGATTCGTCATGAATGTGAGTTGTTGTTGTTATTCAGCCTGTTCTATCTTTTTTAACTTTGAGCACCCGCCCCATTAAACGCCTCTGCACGGCCCTGTTGTTGTGCTAAACCCAAGATGGCGGCGTCCGCGAAGCCGTATGGTTCATATAAATTTTTTTCATTAGACAAAACATTAGCTCTTTTCATATTTTGCCTGAGGTGGCTATTTAAAAAAAGTTTACCAGTTCCGCGCTACAACAAGATAGTGACAATTTGCGTGTTGTGCTGTAGCGATGTCGTCCTGGTAAGTATGTGCATTCCTACCAGGAGCGGAAGGTGCTGCGGATTTCTGTGACAACTATGATTATATATGCGGTGGTTATTAAAGGTCGTTATCCTGAGCACCATAAAACACTGAATTAGCTTACAGCTTTACTTCTTTTGTCTGGAACTCTGGGTTAGAGAATAAAACAATACTTTACCACTGGAAGAAAACTGTGTGCAAGATTTGGACACAGGGGTGGGTTCGGAATTTAGTGTTTAAAGTCAAACAAGCTTTAAACATTGTGTATATGTGGCATGGGGTGATGCTGAGTGTGTTGTGTGTTTTACTTCTTCATTTGAGGAACTTGCTTCATCTTCTCACGCATATGAAAAAAATATTTTGATGACATGATTAATTGGTCCTTGCACAACGGCTGCTATGTGTATTATAATTTTGTTTTACTTTTAAGTAAGTGTGTTATTAACTCCACACTTTCTGTAAAAATAAATGTTAAAGAGAACAGGAAAATGTTTTATACTCTCCATAATACAAACTAACTATGCATTCTTATCCTGCATTGGATTTACTTTTTTATTTAAAAGGCTGCTGGTGCTTTAAATGCAACAATCTGTAGAAAATTCACCTGTGTTATTCACTGATTTTGAGTTTTGAATGCAGAATGTCCATCAATGTTTGGTTTGGATTAATTTTATGTTTTTAGAAGCTGCAGTTCCTCTGAATCCATGCACATTATTCCTGTTTATGCACTAGGATGTATCTTCATTACTTTTATCTGAATCAAAATAAATTAAAAAAACACACAAAAGTAACTAGTGGTGTCATCACAAAAAAGCTAACACTTATAAGAAAACAAGACAACTGATTCTGCTTAGTTAAAGTTGCCTGAACGTCGTGCACACACACACACGCACACATACGCGCACACACACACGTGCACACACACACACACGCACAGTGTATACACACACACACACACACACACACACACAGTGCACACACACACATACAGTACACACACAATGGCAGGGATAAGGATTAAGAGTTTATTATTAAGTCCTTTAATAATCAGTGAAAGGTTTACAGGGGAGAATAATGTGGGAGTAAAAAAGGACAGAATGTTTAGGTCTTGGGCTTTTGGCAGTGGTTATGACTCAACAGTGATGATCAGCAGTCACTGCTGGCTGAAGTTTCAGACATTAGAGCTCAGGAGGCAGTCATGGTTCTACAGTGGCCTCTTCTTGGCAAGTCACTCAGTGGTGGAGAATCTCAGGAACAGTCAGAAACTGTGGCAGGAAAGAGACGGAGAGAGATATCTGAATTAATAGCAGCATCTAAGACCTAGTACTCACCATCCTGATGTTCACGTGGCCTTTCATAGATGACTAAAATATGTAAATTCTGTGTGAAGCTGTACAGTCCACGTCTGAGTAAAATCAACTCAAACAAATGAGTCACAGCAGGAGGTGGTCATAAAGAGAGACGAAGAAGATGAGAAAAAAAAGATGCCTAATTACTGTACACACACACAAACACACACACACACACGCAATGATCTCATTGATGTCACTACATCAGTACATACATTATAAACAATATATATTTACTAATTCCTTTAAGAAATAAGAATGAGATTTAATAATGAAATTTAATAATCCAAAGGAAATATAATTTGACATGATTTTTATAATACTATTAATAAATTAATATTATCTATACAAGTATCTATATAATTTTAATAAACCAGCAAAGTAATATTACAACAAACTGTGAATGGAAACTAACAGCAGGATCCTAATTAAGCATTACAACATTAATTGTCCAAAATATTCTGAGTTATTTATTTATTTTAAACATGTCATGATGGTGTCTTTATCCAGCAAATGTCCATGAGATGAAGATCAAAATCTAAATTTTTTTTTTTTAGATTTTTCTGACAAATCATACACAATGTACAAGGATTTTGTGGATGTGGCCTGAGATTGGTGGTCCTTAAACACCTAATGTGACAATCTAACCAGCAGATACAGATAAAGCACAATTCTTCAGTCTGTCTGAGTTCTTGTAAAGCACTGCTGAAATCACACAACCAGTGTCACAGCAGTGTACCAGTGTAGCAGGTGGAAATTGTGCTGACGTTGATTCATGGGTGAATGGTGTTTATTTCAGACTGCTGTAGATCACACTGGGATCCTCTGCACTGTCAGACCTACAGGAAGAGAGTAAATGTTCACAATTAGATCCATCAGAAGATCATTTCAGCTCTGTTTAAGTAACAGAAACAGACCCACTCCTCTCACCTGTAGTCAGCACCGGCACAAGTAAATCTGACACTAGCGTACTGAACCTCCTCCTCCTCAGAGGCAGAAGCTTTCAAGGCAGATCTCTCTGCAGTGTTCCTGGAGTCAGTCACACTCTTGCGTTCTACACTGGCATACAGAACTTTATCTTGTTTGCTCGAGGCTGAATCAGATGGAGGGTTGATTGGATTTGCTGCTGTGTTGGTACTGAAATCATCCTGAAGTGGGAGAGCACGACATTACAGGAGTGAATATCTATATCATGGCTGGTGATTGGTCAGAAGGTGTTAATTACTTATAACAGCAGCTCTGACAGCAATGCAAGTGGAAATCACAGGTTTATATTAATGTGGTGATTCTAGTACGTCATTATTTCTGTCGTATCAGCTCTTTTACAGAGTCATCTGCCGCAGACACACCACAATCAGAAAAATACAAATGTTAAGCGGCCAATTTTTATCGGAGGCTGATTGATCTGAGCATCGTAATTAAAAAAAAAAAAACACTTTAGGACAGAGGACGCTGCACAGTATAGAATATAAGTATATTACTTTAAATTTTTTGGTTTGTACTAGTATAATATAAAACAGAAGCTGGTGAGGAAATGGCAGTTTATTGCTGCTATAACATAAGAAGCATCAGAACTTGTTTCCCAGGTGTTTTACAACATTAAATATAATTGGAAGCAGACAAAAGTTTGAAGTGTGTGTGGCAGCAGGAGCGAGGTCAAGTTTATTTATTAAAGACTTTTTTGTGTTCAGAGGAGAGAAACTTATGAACAAGCAAGAACAGAGCTTGGAAATTAGCAACTGTGTGTCACGTAGTGCAGGTTTGCAAAGGATATTGCTGCCGGTCTCAATCAGGAGGAATGTGCGACACTTGCCCAGATAGCACAGGTACGTCGTGAAGACGTCTGCTAAAGAGCGTATCGACTGGTAAACATCGCATTCGTTTTTTTTATAGTCATATTTTGATTGTCTGTAGATTGCCTGTTAGAGCTGTAAAATGATCGTCTTTACATCTACAGTGGCTTGCAAAAGTGTTTGGCCCTTTTAAACTTTTCCACTTTTTTTTACATTACAGCCACAAACATAAATCAATTTCACTGTGAGACGCCTAAGACAGGGCTACAGGGAGACAGAAAGGACAGCTGATCATCTTCGCAGTGGAAGACCACGTGTAACGACACCAGCACAGGATCGGTACATCCGAATATCACACCTGCGTGACAGGTACAGGATGGCCACAACAACTGCCCGAGTCACACCAGGAACACACAATCCCTCCATCAGTGCTCAGACTGTCTGCAATAGGCAGTCCATGAGGAGGAGATGCACTGCAGTACTTCAAGCAGCTGGTGGCCACACCAGATACTGACTGGTACTTTTGATTTTGAGCCTCCCTTCATTCAGGGACACATTGGGAAACATTTTTAGTTTATGTCTTATGGTGTTGACTCTTTTAGTGTTCATACAAATATTTACACATTAAGTTTACTGAAAGTAAAAACAGTTGAAAGTCAGAGGACGTTTCTTTTTTTGCTGAGTATATATATAAATAATCTGGAAATAGAGTGGAGAAACACCAAAGGAGAATCAACCAGAAGGTGGCAGTAGTGCAACACTTACGGATGCAAGCCGCCGTTAAACTCCAAAGAAGAAGAAGATGAAGAACAGTTTGTTGAGAAGATAAACGTTTGGCGGGCGTGTGGAAAAGGTAAGCAGGAATTAATTCCCGTCACCTGCTGTTTAGCGATGTTTAGTCACCTTATTTTGGTTTAAGTTATTTCTAGTATTTTTAATCACACTTAAAATACCGACGGTTATATGCGCGTGCTTAATCTGCGGTTCGGTTCTGGTTTCGGTCTGTTCTCATGAGTTGTGAAGTGAGAGGAACAAAGTATAAATATTGTTCATTTGCTAATTTAAGTATCATGAATTTTAATTGTATCTATCTCTGTATTTTTCCACAGGAGTTTGTGAGTGAAAGTGTCCTGTCTGCATCTGACTTCAGGAGTTTCCTGACCAACCGTCTCTAACGGTCATATTTAAAAGTCATAACGTACAGTTATAAAGTACAAAACGTTTCTGTTAGTGTTTAATTTTGTTTTCTATAATTAATACTTATTTGTGGTGTTTTATGTTTTGTACATCTTTTCAAATTGAGTCCTCATTTGTAAGTTGCTGCTGGTGTAAAACAGTGTTTTTGTTACATATAAAATAAAAATCTCGGTTTTATCCCGTTTGCCTTTCTTCCTTCACAGAATTCTGTTGACCAGGGTTAATTATAATTAACCGAGGGTATTTAATTAAAATGATGGGAGGGGGGTGTTTTAATAAAACGACGTCTATCCGACTTGAATCAGACATTTAGCAGTTGTATGAATATCTGATTAACATCGTCTAAAGAGCGGATCAGGGACGTTTTAATAAATTTATGTCTTAAAAACATAGGCTAAGCGTCGTTCTAACATCGGGCACGGAAGTCTCGGCGATGTCTGGCAGATGAAAAAGATGACATCGCATAGACGTCTCCGCGACGTGTGTGTGCTATCTGGGTGGGAACTGGCCACGCCCACCTGTCGACCCATGATCGCCTGCGACTCAATTCCACACTCCGTTTCTGTGCTTCCGTTTTGCCGCCTCATTTATCGGCTCGAGCGCACCTGTTCCCCATCTCATTCATCCCTCTGCCCTATTTAACTCACTCACAAACAAACACTTATTGTCAGATTATTGTCTGCTCTCATGCCCAGTTTTCCAGCGTTTATTTCTGCCTTGACCTTCAGATCTCGATCACGTTTTAAATGATTGTTTTCTTCATTCTCTGGATATCGACCTTTGCTCTCTTTTTCTGACCACGATTCTGGATCACGATTCTTCACTTCTGCATTCTCTCCTTAAGACTCGCGCTGTGTCTCCACATCAGTCGACAGGAGCGTTCATTCACAAAATAATCAGCATGTTGTACATCACAGAATATCCCTCACGCGCTCTGCGCTTGGATCTACCTCGCCTGCACAGATCGTGACA
Source organism: Clarias gariepinus (assembly GCF_024256425.1). Lineage (NCBI taxonomy): Eukaryota > Metazoa > Chordata > Actinopteri > Siluriformes > Clariidae > Clarias > Clarias gariepinus. The sequence continues at coordinate 5,359,482 of NC_071117.1, forward strand.
AGAACAAGCTGCTCTGGTATAGTGGGAAAGAAAAAAGACAAATGAAATAATAAAGAAAATAAAAGGGAAAAGAGAAAGAAAAGAACACAGGAGTAACATACAGAGAAACAGTAACAGCAAACTACCTGAAACAGTGTTTATAAACAGACAGTGTAATAAAACAGGATGAGCTGCAGGTGAAGGTCATTAGGACCATGAAACTAGTGGAGTACAAGCTGGGGAATGTAGTATAGACCAAGTTTTAATAGAAGAGTCTAACAAATCACAAAAGACACAAACAACAGAAGCTGGGGACAAATACTGAAGGATCATGACATTGTGTAACAGAAATAAACCACTTGGGTACATTTTGTTACAGGAAATTAATAACTGTTGGGGTGGAAACTGTGACTCACTTACACATTGGTGATTATTTGACTATAATACAAACACAATAAAGTGTTTAAATAACAAATACTGTATACTGTACAAATACAGTACAAATACAGTATAAATACAGTATAAAGATCAACAATAATCTGTACATTTATTTACCTGTTTTAAACTTTGATCCTCTGCTGAACCAGTTATTTTCTTTTTCCTTTAAATGAAATGAAAATGAATTAAAAAATTAAATTAGATATAATGTAATGCTTTTATTAATCTTGTTGCAGAAAAACTAAGCATGATCAATTTAGTCAAAATGATGCGCTCCCCTGAACATCACATTTATGTTCTTCCCCAAACTCTAACCACAAAGTCTAAAGCACACAGTTCTATAGAATGACTCTGTGCCCTGTTACAGTTTCCCTCCACTCGCTCTAAGAGACTCGAGCCTGTTCCAGCATGACGATACCCCTGTGAGATCCACAGAGCCCTGACTGAACTCAACTCCACTGAACACACATGTGACCTCACTAGTACTCTTGTAGCTGAATAAATACAAATTCCCACAGACACATTTTAATATCTAGTATAAAGTCTTTAGAGAAAAGTGGAGCTTATGGTGAGAGGAAAAGGGGAATTATGGAATAGAAAGGAGATGTTGATCAAATAATTTTTGACCACTACTATGTAGACTTCTAGTGACCATGTAATGTGCTTAAGACCAGGTTAAACCAAGGATGATTAACACTAAAAGTCCTGACTATAACCTGACTTTGATTTTATATTGATATGTAAGAATTATATATTTTCTTACCTTATAAAAAAGAAGGTGGAAATCAAACAAACACACACAAGCACAATGACGCCAACACCTACATACACAACTACCCTTTGAATCACTGTGTGAACAAAAAGGTGATAATGAATCAGTGTTAAATATTCATGACATTTGATATTAAAGTAAATTTGAATTATAGATCTACATCATTGCTCTCACCATTTAAATTGATGGACACAGTAGCTGATCTCACAGAGCCGTGTTTACTACTTTATGTTAAGTCTGTATGTGTTTGTATCGTTTTCTTTACAGTGTCAACATGTGATTCTGAATAGATTTGTTATGCCTTAATAGATAAAGTTACATGTGTCCTCATTTTTTATTCTTTTTTTATGATTATTTGTAATAATCTCCTGAGATGTCAATCACAATTAATGTAGTTTATAGTTGATGTTGTTTTTACTTTCTTTAATTACACCTGGAATTTAACATTTATTCCTGTACAATATATAAGTGTAAAGTAAATAAATCTCACATCTGACTCTGAGTGTGTGAGCAGGAGAGGGGAGATGTTCATATCCTCTTACAGCACAGCTATAACTGCCTGCATCCTCACTGCTGACCGACTGCAGGTGGACTTTATTGCTCTTGATGGTGTTTGTAGTTAAATCACGGCTGTTTTTGTACCAGATGAATGTTGGATCAGTCAGACTGCAGGTGGTTTTACAGGTCAGAATGGCTGATTGTCCCTCTGTCACTTCTGTAGGAGCGATCACCTGAAGATCTTAAACACAGAGAGACACATTACATCAGGAAAACTGTACTGAGGCCAATAAAGTCTCTACTCTTTTAAAATGTTTTTCTATCTAGTTATAATATTTTTAGTATTTTTCTAGTAACCTTTTCAACTCTAGAGTCTAATTATTTTGAGCCAGGTACTTATCGCTTGATTTATTATAGTAACACGTTAGTGTCAGGGTGATTTTACACCCACAGCATTTGGTGTGCACCAAACGCGCCAAGGTTTGGTCCCTTGGTTCGGTTCGTTTGCGTTGATGTAAATGAAATCTCTGTACTTTGGTGCGCACCAAATCAATCAATTCGAGACCTGCCTGAAGGGGTGGTCTCAGACCGCTTTATCCGCTTTACTTTGGTACGGTTCGTCTGTTGTGAAAGCAACCAAACCAAATCGAAAGCCAAGACGAAATTGTATAGTTTAGTGCACTTTGGGTAAAATTCTTTTCACCTCCGTTTGACTCTATTAAATTTTTCAAGCTATCGACTCGCAATGAAATCAAACCGCGAAGAAATGTGGAGTGCCGAAGAAATTAAGTGCCTCATAGATATATGGTCGGATGAGCATATCCAAAACCAACTGTCCATAACACATAAAAACAGCTGCATTTACGTGCTGTTCAGTAAGCAACTAAGGGAGAAAGGCTATCCTCGGACAGTTAAACAATGCCGTATCTGCAGGAAGATCGCTGGCTAATAACAAAATGATCATTCAGGAGGAGGACACGTCTCTTCTCCCTGAGGTGGCACGCAATGCGCTGTCGGCGAGATGAATAAACCAGGAAGCTGGTTTGGAGTCGCAGCCGGGGAATTGTGTCGAAATTAATTATCTGAAAATAATGATTTGCACGTACAATGTACTGCGCGAGGATCAGCGCCATGAACGCAAAGCAAAGCTGTTCCTTCATGATTATTGAAAGTTATGCGATTTTCTGAAAATAGTCTCTTTCCGGTGCCGTTGGGCTTCATGGTCTGTTTTGGTTCTTTTAGAACTCTGCATATGTGAACGCAAATCGTACCCACGTCTGTTTACTAAATTGTAACATTTTTCTGACTGGTGCGGACTAAAGCAATCGAACTATAGGTGTGAAAGCACCCTCAGTGTCTCATGCTTCTTGCTTGTGTTCATATGTGTCCCAGTTTGTGTCCCTGATTAGGAATATTATTTAAATGCCCATGTTTAGTTTATCTTTGTTCTGGTTTACTGTTGGATTTATTTGTGTTTGTTTATTTTCACTTTAATAAATGTCTACATCTGTACTTACACAGTGCCTGAGACCCCCATATGTGACAGTTAGAGATCTTCATTAATCTGGTACAAAACTCTGACCCTCCTGTATCTAAAGAGAGATTATGGCCTGAGTGATAAATGTAGAGAAGAAGATGATTTTATTTACCTGTAACAGTGAGAGTAACTCCAGGTTGACCCACCCATCTTTCTTTGTCTACATTTGTTCTGATTCTGAAGAAGTACACATTTTCATCTGTTTTTTTCACGTCACTCAGTCTGAGGGAGAAGTGTTTCTGTTCATCTCCTAAATACTCCACTCTGCCTGAGTAACCTGGTTTATTATGCATATCAGTAAAATCGTTATTCTTAAATGGGTTTATTAACCAGACTGTCTCTGTCACTGTAAGACCTGGTGGGTGTGTGTACGAGCTGTTCATAAACACTGTAGATCCTTTTAAAGCACAGAGATGTTCCTGGCTGTATGTCACATTCCATTCATTCCCAAGAGCTTCTGAAACATGACACATGAAAGAGGTTATTAGAGGTCATTATCTTGAGCCCCATAAAACACTGAGTTAGTTACAGCTTCACTTCTCTCCTCTGGAACTCTGGGTTGGCTCAAAATGTGCAAATAAGCACATTTGTGTATATATATATATATATATATATATATATATATATATATATATATATATATAGGGTAAAAATAAAACAAATTAACAGGCACTTTACCTTTGAAAAAAGTAAAAATAAATCCTTACAGATTAGAGGTTCCGTTTAGGCGCGCAGGCGCTGTGTATGTGTGTGTGTGTATGTGTGTGAAGCTAAAGTAAGAGGAGAGGGGGAATGAGACGCCGCCTCTCCCGCTTCTCATCTTACACAGAAACCCTTTCTCCTCCCTTATGTGTGTGAGTGTGTGTGTGTGTGTGTGTGTGTGTGTGTGTGTCAGACAAAAGTAACCTTTCCGTGTGTAAGTACAGACATAATATGGACATTTAGTCACTAAATCTAATTACAGCACTTTGTTAGATATTAATATAGAAATGCCAGGAATTAAAAGTAAACTGTCGTCCACTGATCAGATATTTTATAAACTGTTCAGATCAAAACAGGTGTTAGTGACACACTGCTATACAACTACAGATTTATACATACGTATACAGTGTCTGTGTGTGTGTGTGTGTGTGTGTGTGTGTGTGTGTGTGTATGTGTGTGTGTGTGTGTGTCTGTGTGTGTGTGTGTGTGTGTGTGTGTGTGTGTGTGAATATAAATATAAGACTCACCTTTGATCATGAGGAGGAAGATCAGACAAAGCAGATTCCTGTAAGCCGTTTTAAGGAACATCATTCTTCTATAAAGTTTCTAAATGCAAATAAAACATAAACTTAGATTATAACAAGTAATAACAAAAGTGACTTATTTATACATGACTATGTGAGGAGATTTTATTAATGTAATGAGTCTCCAGTTTCAGCACTTTCTAACAGTTAGAGGTTTTTTATTTCATACATAACAATCAGACTGAATTCTATAAATATTAGGAATAGAAATATTAAATACAGAAATATTAATTAATTACAATAACTAACATTTTATCAGCTACATATAAAACCCTGATGATGAATTCATTAATCCCAGCTCTATTCACTGTAACTACTGCATGGAAATATGAGATCGTCATCCACTGATTTATATATTAATTAAACTGTTGTTATTACAATCTTAAAATAATTTTCAAACACATATCTAAAGAATGTTAAATAGAATACAAAAGTTATGGGAATTTAACAAACTAGGTGTCTGTAAAATACCAAATTATTAGTTTTAAACCTTTTAATCATCTGTTTCTATGTACAGAATGTGATTTATTCTCATAATTAAGAATGTTTGTATTATTTTTAAATGATCCTGAACAGAGACCCCTAGTGGTAGTAAAGTGTAATCACTAGCTGAACAGTTAAACAGTTAGAGTTGAGTAACACACATTATATCCAGTACACATAATAATACACTGATCAGCCATAACATTATGACCACCTGTCTAATATTGAGTAGTTTCTCCTTTTGCCACCATAACAGAGATACACTGTGTGTTCTGACACCTTTATATCACAACCAGCATTAACACTTTCATCAGGTTCATCTGCAGACAAACAAATAAATAATCTGTAAGTTGCTCTGGGTGTTTGTTTAACACGGCACATGTAATTAAATGTGTTCAATTAAATAGACTAGAGTAAATAATCCACTCTGTTCATGTTTATTACACTTTAGTCAGTAACATCACTACTGATGACATTTTATTAAAAAAATCCCACTAAAACATGTTTGAAGATTAAAGTTCAAATCAAGGTCCAATGTAGTGGGCGTGTCACCTGTAAGACTGTCTCTGATTGGCTGTTCATTACAGTTAGCCCACAGTGTTACTTCATGTGGTTCAGTGAAGCTTTTGCACTTAGTTTAAATACATGTGTAGCACGTAGCACACAACGTCTCTCACACACACACGCACACACACACACACACACACTGCCCTAAAGTGATTTTCAGTATGGGCCAATTGTCAAAAGACAGGAACGACTACTGAAGAGAGGGAACGATACTACCGGCTGTTCTTCTGTCATGTGACTCCCATAGACACTATGCAGTGCAACAGATTCAAAAGAACGAACGACTCGGACCAGAAGATATGAGAGTTGGGGGTCTGTTTATTAAAAATGTAACATTCTATTTTTGATTAACGGAACATAATGAACCAAATGGTTTTAAAGAAGATCTGTTTTTTCCCGAAAAACTGAGTCACTAAAATGATTCAAACCTCCCATCACTAGATTACATTCAGCACAAAGCAGAAACTCTCACAGAGGATTAAGTTCACAGAGACACACATACGGGGAAAACTTTTACCCAGCCTTGTAAAACACAAGACAAACACAATAATTAACTTCTAATTTAAACACTTCCATTATAAATCATACACAGGTCTCAAATAACACATTAATACAACTTTTTGCCAGTTATTAAACACTTTAACACTAAATCACTCTTTCCCTCGTCTTATAACCCATTTAGCACTTTTACACATGCTAGCATTAGCCCATCATGCTAACTAGTTCAGTGCATGCAACATGCACGCGGCCTACTCAAAACTGACTCATAATGAATTATTTCTAAATGATATTAAATTAATATATGAACATTCACTCATCAGAGTGACACAGACTGATATAATCAGACCAGTGGATTTCTCACAGCGCTTCAACACTCTGGTATCTGCTACATATAGTGTACACTCCTCTAATCTCTACTCCACTCCTCTAATCTCTATTCCACTCTTCTAATCTCTCCTTCACTCCTCTAATCTCTACCTCACTCTTCTAATCTCTACTTCACTCCTCTAATCTCTACTCCACTCTTCTAATCTCTACTTCACTCCTCTAATCTCTCCTTTACTCCTCTAATCTCTACCTTACTCCTCTAATCTCTCCTTCACTCCTCTAATCTCTACTTCACTCCTCTAATCTCTACTCCACTCCTCTAATCTCTCCTTCACTCCTCTAATCTCTACTACACTCCTCTAATCCCTACTTCACTCCTCTAATCTCTACTCCACTCCTCTAATCTCTACTCCACTCCTCTCTCTCGCTTTACAGTGATAACACTTCAGACTGACACATAAAGTTTAAAAGCTTCACTTTACAAGTGCATTTACTAAACTAATTTTCCCATCACTATATATATCTTCTCATGCTGCGAATGTGCTGCTACCATTGGCTCTTAGAAATGTCTGTTACTAAATGTCTGTTACTAAATGTCTGTTACTAAATGTCTGTTACTAAATGTCTGTTACCCTTTTCTTAGCTTCCTTCAACTCTTGATATACTGACTACATGGGTTACTTGGGTTAAATGTAAAATAAATAACTAAATAAATAAATTATTTCCAAGGACTTCATGGAATATTGCTAAAAAATATGCTTTATTAGAGTAACATTGTTTAACCATGATTTAAGTGGTGCCTGTATTACACATACTGTACTGTATATGACCACAAAAGCCAATGACTTAGTTAATATACTGGTGAGTGATGATACACAGGATTTAGTAAGAAGAGATTTTATAAAAGTGTAAAATAAACGTTTTCCCTTACTGTGTGTAACAGTAGCTACAGTACGCTTGTGTTGTTGTGTGACTTTTTAAGCTGCTCCACAATAAGCAGCACCATGAGCAGACTACTGGATGTTTAAAGGGGAAGCTGATCTGTGGGTGTTATTATGTACATGAATGTGGTTGTGCACAAACAGAGTCATTAGTGTGTGTAAGCTTCATCAGTATCCTTATGTTTACTACTGTAGATGTGTACTGTATGTGTGTGTGTGTGTGTGCTAAATGCTAATGTCCTTATGCATACTGCCTATTTTTACACACAACTTTAGAACTTGTTCTATGCATGCCAGGATAAAAAAAATTCAAATTGATTTAAAGTAATTGATTAATTAATTGATGAATAAAGATTATAATAATTTTACTAATTATCAATTGTAAAACTAGTGCTTAAACACTTTCATTAATTAATAGATTACACTTTCATGAGGTTAAGAAAATACTATAATATGCACTTACAGCAACACAGCAGTGATTATTAATCACAGCCGCTACACTAATGTCACGGTTTATTCCTATTGGCATTTAAAATATTAAATTAAATTCAAATTTACATTCAGAGTTTGCAAAAGTTCAAAAGAAGCCACAATTGTAAGGCATAATTTATCATGAAATCAGTATTATGCTGTATCTGTATAATTCTCAGTATAGACAGACAATTAGTTGACAGAGTTCAGAGAATGTCATCTGATGGTTTATCCTTCTTTAAGAGTTGGCAAAATTCACATACAGTTTATCAACATAAAGTACAACTACATTGAAACAACAACAACCCAGCCTCTGTATGTCCAGAAAAGTCCATGCAATAAAGGAATCTAGTTATGAAAAATAATTAAACATTAATGTTTTCTTACTGTGTCTTCTTGACTTTCACGTCCAGCGACCAAACTGTAACTGAAGAATCGTGTGAGAGGACGAGTGTGAGGTTACAACTCACTGCTGATGTGAACACGTTTCCTCTTTTTTGCTCAATTATCCTTTACTTCTGAACTGAAGAAACAAAAGACAAAGAAACACAAAATATATTTTATAGTGTGAAATTGTGATAGGGATCAGTTCAGTTATCTACACTGTAAAATATGTCCATAAAAATTAAATGGTAAAATACCGTATAAATGCTACAGAATAAAACTGTATTCCACAAAACATGCGATAACGGAAAATTTACAGTGAAAAAACGTAATTAGTTTTACAAGTTCAAGTTCAAGTTCGACATCTTCAACATCTCTCTGAGCAGCGCCGTCGTTCCCACGTGCTTCAAGGCCACCACCATCGTCCCCGTACCCAGGAAGTCTACTGTGTCCTGTCTCAATGACTACCGTCCCGTTGCACTTACACCCACCATCATGAAGTGCTTTGAGCGGCGCGTCATGAGACACATCAAGACTTTCTGACCGGTAGGCCTCAGTCAGTACGGATCGGGAACTGCACCTCCAGCACCACCACACTGAGCACTGGGGCCCCACAAGGCTGTGTGCTCAGTCCCCTGCTGTTCACACCACTGACTCACGACTGTGTAGCAACACACAGTTCGAACCACATCATTAAGTTCGCTGATGACACGACCGTGGTGGGTCTCATTAACAAGAACGACGAGTCAGCGTACAGAGAGGAAGTGCAGAGGCTAACGGACTGGTGTAAAGACAACAACCTGTCTCTAAATGTTGACAAGACAAAGGAGATGGTTGTTGACTTTAGGAGGACACGAGGCGACCATTCTCTGCTGAGCATCAACGGCTCCTCTGTGGGAATCGTCGAAAGCACCAAATTCCTGGGTATCCACCTAGAGAAGGACCTCAGCTGGTCCCTCAACACCAGCTCCCTACACAAGAAAGCCCAACAGCGTCTCTTCTTTCTGAGAAGACTGAGGAAGGCCCAGCTTCCACCACCGATCCAGACCACCTTCTATAGAGGGACTATCGAGAGCATCCTGAGCGGCTGCATCACTGTCTGGTTTGGGAATTGTGCCATATCGGACCGCAAAACCCTACAGCGGAAAGTGAGAACAGCAGAGAAGATCATCGGGGTCTCTTTCCCCTCTATTGAAGACATCTACACCACACGCTGCATCCGCAAGCCACCAGCATTGTGGCTGATCAGACACACCCCTCTCACACACACTTCACACTCCTGCCATCTGGAAAAAGGATATGTTATGTCGTGGTTGCGCACTGTCACTTTGTTGTTGCTCTTGTTTGCACATTTGCATGTGCACTTTATGTTGTCTGTAAAAATGTTATACTTAGCTAATTAGTTTTTGTTAATTTATGTTGTAATTTATGTTAGGTCCCTCTGTCCTGTCTCTGCTAGCCAGCTAACTAGGCCTCTTGGTTAGCTAGTTTAGTGTCTATGTTAATTTATGTTGTAAATTGATGTTGCATGTAGCACCTTGGTCCTGGAGGAACGTTGTTTCGTTTCACTGTGTACTAACTGTATATGGTTGTAATGAGAATTAGTTTTACAGAGTAAAACCTTACATTTAACGGTTAAAAACATATGAAAATACAGTTTATTTCAGTAAAATTAATAATATACTGTATTATCCCTTACAGAAAATAGATGAATTTTACGTTTTTACATATGCAAAAATGTGTTTTTGGAACATCTTTGTGTAAAATGCATGGGATAAACATGATGTTATTATTTTGTTAAAAATTAAACCTGCTTGTGTTGATTTCAGTCAATGCTCTCTAAAAAAAACGTCCCGGAGAAAAGCGTTTCAACATATTTTTGCCTTAAATGTTTTGTAATCAATGTACAAATCAGAAAATAATTTAGTTGAAAAATACTTAGTTGTTATCATAAAATAATGCTTTGTAGTGTTTTAAAGAACAGTGTGGAAAAATTTTATTGGTCAATAATTGTAGTCAAGTGTAAGGTACCAAATACCCAGAAGGCATCTGTTCAAAAGGCCTTGATCTGCTCGCTACAATAAAAATAAAAGGCGCCTGCACGACAAATTGAGGAAGTGACATAAATAGAGCAAGAAACGATAATCAAAAAGTATGTGAGGTGTGAATGACCAGTACACACAGAGTGCAAGAAATAGATGACTGACGAGTGCAAAAAATAGACGTGAGGCGTGACCCAAGAATGACCCGTATACACAGAGTGCAAGAAATAGATGACTGACAAGAAATAGAGGAACTTTACTAAGAAAAATTAGACAAGGCAGGCAGTGATCCAGAATACAAAAAATGAATTTGCATTGCGGTTCCAATAAAAGCTCAGGTCTTCACAGTGGTCAATAGTCTGATTAAGATAACAGGAGCAAACCAAAACATCTCCAAAATAGGGAACGATAAAAACAAGATCTTTTAGGCCTACTCAGACATGAATAAATATAATGGGGAAAGGCCACACCAATCTGAGCTGAACTAAAAAAGCTTATATCTAATGAATATTAAATATTTATTTGACTTAAGGAGGAGCAAACAATTATGTAGGTGTTAAGTGAAGGTATATAAACCATGTAAAACTGGGGAAGTGAGGGGAAGCTTGCTGAATTTTCGTGGGGTGTCTGTTGTCTTCTGGCTGGCCAGTCCAGTGCTGTCCATTTACTTTTGGTTGCAATAAACTTTTTTGCTTTTTCAATACTCAAGTAGTTGTTGGGTTTGTGTTTAAAAAAATGGCATAGTTCACAACAAATTTGCCACGTAATGTGCTTTTTGCACAGCTTGTTGTTTGTACAGTACTATGTTCAATTCAATTCAATTCAATTTTATTTATATAGCGCTTTTAAAAATGGTCATTGTCTCAAAGCAGCTTCACAAAAAATTAAATATATATATATATTTTTTTTAGAAAAGAAAAGTGAAGGAAATATTTGGAAGTGTGTATGTGTGAGAAAAATATGTCTAGATAATAATTAGATGAATGAATGATGAATAAAATGTCTCTGATGAGCAAGCCAAGGGTGACGGCGACAGTGGCAAGGAAAAACTCCCTGAGATGGCAATAGGAAGAAACCTTGAGAGGAACCAGACTCAACAGGGAACCCATCCTCATCTGGGTGATAACAGATAGAAATAACATCATGTGTGTTGTGCAGGTGAAAGTTCAATATAACAAAAGTTGTGGAGATTAACATGAAGTCCAGTTCAGCACAGGGAGTCAGTAGGTTCAGAGGGCAGATGGGGTCTGGATCACTGGAAGCACAGGAGCAGGATGTGTAGCTCCAGCCATCATAAAGCAGAATCCAACTGGAGCTGGTCCTTCTCTGGATGCCTCAGGATCCTCGCAGGGTTGGCCTTTGTCTACTGAAGCTGGCACAATCTCCAGATGCCTCGGGATGGGTAGAAAAATACAGAAAAGATGGAGAGAATTAGCGTAGTTGCCATTCAGGATAGGTGTACTGGAGTATGAGGTTATGGGATGAGTTACGTGTATGCCAGATTGAAGAGATGCATCTTGAGTCTACTTTTGAATTGGGAAACCGTGTCTGCTCCCCGAATACTGTTTGGAAGGCTATTCCAAAGTTTTGTTGCTAAATATGAAAAAGCCCTGCCCCCTTTTGTAGATTTAAAAATTCTGGGAATTACAAAAAGTCCAGAGTTTTGTGATCTTAAGGAGCGTGGTGGATTGTAGTGTATCAGAAGACTGGTTAGATATGTGGGAGTTAAACCATTTAAAGCCTTGTATGTAAGTAGTACTATTTTGTAATTAATTCTAAATTGAACAGGTAGCCTATATTAACAGGGATGATAATATAGGTGTTATATGATCATATTTTCTGGATCTAGTGAGAACCCTGTCGGCTGCATTTTAGACTAACTGTAGCTTGTTTATTGAGGATGCAGGACAACCACCTAGTAATGCATTACAAAAGTCCAGTCTGGAGGACATGAATGCATGAACTAGCTTTTCTGCATCAGATACGGATGGGATACTCCTAAGTTTGGCAATATTTCTAAGATGGAAAAAGGCTGTTTTTGTGATATTGGAAATATGATTTTCAAAAGACAAGTTACTGTCTAATATTACGCCCAGGTCTTTTATTGTTGAGCTAGTAGTAACAGTACATCCTTCTAAACGCAGGCTGAATTGTGAAAGCTGTTGTGTGCTGGTTTTTGGGCCGATGAGTAATATCTCTGTCTTATCTGAATTTAGTAAAAGATAGTTATTGGTCATCCAATCTTTTATGTCCTGGACACACTCGGTTAATATAGACAATTTAGGTATTTCGTCTGGTTTTGTTGAGATGTATAATTGGGTATCATCAGCATAACAATGAAAACTAATCCCATGCCTTCTAATGATGTTTCCCAAGGGAAGCATGTATATTGAGAACAGCAGAGGTCCTAAAACTGACCCTTGTGGGACCCCATATTTCACTGGCATTACATCAGACGGTACTCCATTTAGATCTACAAAATGGCATCGATCAGACAGGTATGATCTAAACCATTTTAATGCAAGTGTAACTATGTAAGTGTGTAACATTTTACCAGTAGGGCTGCCTTCAATTAACAAATAGTGTTGATTGGAAGATTGGATATAAGATATACTGTAACGGTAGGTGGGGGTGTGATTGTGTAGGTGTGCGTGCATTCGTTGGCATAGTACAAGTAACCGTGTACTACAATATACCTAGGTACCGTGGTAATATGTAGTATACAACTACGGTGTGAAAGGAAGTCTCGTGGATACCGCTACCATCATGATACCATAGTACGTCCAGGTATAATGATTGGCATGATAGGTAGGTCTGAACGGGCGAGTGAGAAAATTCCAGCGGAAAATTCCTGTATAACTTCTGCTCTAGGAACTGAAAATTTACTTAGCAGGGCAAGGCTGACAGGTGGAAAAAGTCTAATATCAGGTGGCTGGTGGGGAAATGCATGGTTAGAAAATTAGAATAGGTAGTGATTATTTATGTTTGTGATTTGTATTATGTATGAGGATGTATAAGAATAGTTGTATTGATGGATTATGGAACATGTATGGTTAATAAGTGAGAGAAAGATGGAAAGATAAAGATAGAATATATAGATTGGATATGTATGAATTTAAATATACTCTACTTATTATTTACATATAATTACACATATACATATACATATATACATACATTAACATGCACACATGTTAAATGTAATAGTAGAATAAATTCCTGTCTGTGGTGGCAAATGCAGCTATACCACTCCTGGAACATCTTTTAAGTGGGATCTGGCAGAGTTGGATAGAAGCATTTGCGCACGAAGTCAGAAGTTACATGAGTTTCGGAGGAACGATCTGCAGACATAGTTAAAAATTATATGAGCTCTGGATAATCCAGAGACAAAGACGTGAATGGGTGACAACTGAGGACGACGGTGAAGAGCAAGACAAACATTTACAGTCACCAAGCACTATCCACTCTCTTTCACATGCATGTTAATGATTTGACACCTTATTATTATCAAATTATTCCCTCACACGAGCCTACGTCAGAACAGGATGTTTTTGAAAAATTAGTTGTGTAGAATTTTTCCACTGTTCTCAAAGTAACTAAATAATTTAAAATGGTTGCTAATGGGATAATTGAATAAGAATATTTAGTACACTTCAAGCATATATACTAACGTATAGTGATTAATATATTTAAAATAATATAATAATTAGATTATATTAAAGGTTGTATACCTTTATCACAGCAGTAGCACGCTGATATGTTTCTGGCCAAGTCCAATTACCAAGAAAATATTTACTTCTACTGTATATTACTGTACTGTGAATGTGATACCAGGACACTATAGGGTTTAGGACTGTTTGCAAATGCAAGATGCACTTTCTATTCTGTAACATGTTTTAATGCCACTGCAACACATTCCATCATATTTCATTCCCGAGTTCATCAGATTTAATGTAAGTGTGCGCGCTGTGTGTCGGACACGCGCACGGAGAAGAAAGCCTCTTCTAAATTTAATTTCATTTAATTGTTTTTTTTTTTTACAGTTTATAACTGTCTAATTAGCATATTTATGTTGCTAAGAAAAAGTTCATACCCGTCAAATTCCAGGATTTACATTGTAATATTTACGGTTCATGAACATCTTTACAGTTCAGAACTGTCTAATTTAAAGGTTTATGTTGTAATAAATACAGTTAAAATCAATAATTATTTTACAAAGCAGACAGAAAACTATTTAAACTGAGGAAAAAACTTTATTTTTATTAAAGTTTTATATTTTTATTATTTAAACTGAACATAAGTGAATTTATTCAGCAATTCTGTCAAAGCACTATTTTATCACAAACTGTGAGCTGGGAGCAAGAAGAGATAGAAGTTTCATTGCTAAACATTCAGATTTTACCTTTAAGCAACTAATACTTTTATACAAACCTAAATCAAACCATTAATTTTGTCTTTTTTTTGTGAAAATACATGTCTGCTGCAGATGCATCAAAGGGGTGTATGATAAAAGAGACACTTGTGTTTGCTAGATACTCACTTAATATTATTGTGAAATCAGAGTTAAGCGGGTGTCTTTCTAGTATTTTGTAAAGGCGAACTCTTATCCTAAACCTTTTCGACATGTCTGCAGTGGGCATGTGTTTTGACATGACAAGCCATGCAAATATGTTCACAAAGTGCGTTCAAGAAATTGAGAATATTATGATCCAACAATACAGAAGACATTCTGTACACAAAATGCAACATATTCTAACTTTTTTCTCTAACATCAACACATTTAAAGAGGGGGGAAAATGTGCGTGTTTGACACAAAAAACCATTAAAACAGTATTCTGGACATGTTTTACATAAGAAAAAAATCATCAAGGGTGGTGGAATAACAAGTATGTAGTCAGTGAATGATGGAATTATATGTTGTATAGGACAGGACACTGCACACTGTGTGTGTGCTTGTGTGTAAAACAACAATACAAATACATAGGTTACTCATTCTGTGAGGAATACATAAGGTATACAGTATGAATGAAGTGTCCATTGAATTCCATATCTAGGATTGGACGACAACAATGCATGGGTGGCAGAGGACAAATTCTCAGTGAACAACAAGAACAAGAGATCTGTAACGTGGTGATGGCAAATAATGCCATATTCTAATTTTTTTCTCTAAATTTAACACATTTAAAGAGGGGGGAAAAATGTGCGTGTTTGACACAAAAAAAACATTAAAACAGTATTCTGGACATGTTTTACAAAAGAAAAAAATCATGTCACCCACAAAAAAATAGAAAACAAAAAAGGTTCTCACTGTATGAATCTTAAAAAAATAAACATTTTTAAAAGGAAAATGCACAACCCTGTCCTTAAGGTCGAGAATAACAACAACAAAAAAAATTGTTAATTTACCATATTAACAAAATTAACATAATTTCCCCCTATTTTTTGCTATCAAATACAAAAAAGCCTAAATATATTGCATCCAAAACAAAACATCCAAACATTTTCAATAAGTGCAAAAAAGGCCTTCATGTGGAACTCAACAAACTCAGGTGCTTGATGTTGGTTTATACTTAAAGTTTGTTTTTAAGCATCTGTACTTTTGGTAAAAGTCTGGTAGCATCAAGCTGGAGGAAGATCTTCTGCAGTACTTTAGAGAATGTTTTTAGTTCCTGAGGATAACTGGATACATTAAGACCGCACATGCAGTAGTGATGTCTCCCAAGTCATGAAGCACTTCAACACCCTCAATAACAATTCCAACATCAGCTGGAGAGGTAGTGGCATCACCTCCAACATTGATACTGTAGATGCCACATACAACATGTTCAAGATCCTCTCTGCAGCACGGCCATCTGTATCCTATTGATGCACACAAAAAAGCAAAAATGAAATCACTTTTGAAATCATTTTTTCCCTGTATTTGTTTTTCTAGTACTTAAATCACTAACATTTGGTCCACACTGATTTCTCACAAATTTGAAAGCACTTACCTACACTGTAAAAAGTAATAAGTTGACTTTACTTAGAAAAGCCACACCCTAAAAAATGCTGGGTTAAAAACAACCCAATCTGGGTTGTTTTTAACCCAGCTGCTGGGTAACTATTGGACTAACTAAATGCTGGGTT